>NC_058506.1:14412317-15037317 GCF_020382885.2 Scatophagus argus | reverse complement strand
CGGAATTAAAGTACTTGCTTCAATTTGCACAGCCCTCCAGTGTTTATCTACTTTTGTTCAAACAAACTCATGCCAAAAGGAGATCTCCCTGCACCACAGCTCGCATATTCTAGTACACTAAACTGTAACGCTTGCAGAGAAAAAAGAAAATGAAAAGTTTCCAGACCTACTTTTAATCCAAACTGCCAAATGCAGGCTATTTGTTTGAACTTAAAGGTAAGCTTAACTTTAATATTATTGGCTACTTTTAAAAAAAAAAGAAATGAAATGAGACAAGTTTCAGAAAGCCTCATATGTGGGAGAAACTTACGAGGCTGCATGGAAAACGCGCTGTTAGTGACCCAGGGAGCGCAGTCCTCTGACTCTGACGCCTCGGATTTTACCGGCGACAAAGGCGCGGCCGTTAAACTGTTTCGGCTTCCCCCGGGAAGACTGCAGGTCTCCCGACACAGATGCATGGGGTTTGAACCCACAGGTGACATCGCGACAGAACCTCCCTCCGGTTTGCAGCAGGTGGACTCTCCACCGCGGCTCTCCGCCTTCCCCTCGGACATGAGCGCCTCCACGCTGAACGGATGACGCCGACGCGCCTCCACAGAGGATGTCTTCTGTTCCGCTGTCCCCTCTGTCAAATCCGCACGGTTACTGTCCTCCTCGGACGAACTGCAGCCCAAATCGTTAAGGGTCTCCTGAGAGGCCATGTCTCCTCCAGGTCTCGTCCGAAAAACGAGTGAACAGCAGGCGGAACAGTCAGAAGTCAGCCAGGTGGGACCCGCTCCGACGAACGCAATGTTATGGAGCTGTCAAGTAGGATGAGGGAGTATGTAGACGCATCACGTTGACACGGTTCAACTTTGACCAATCACTGCCGCCCAAAATGTTTACGAGTGAGCATATGTTGCCTTCAGTGACAATCGGAAACGGAAAGGATTTTGTTTTAAGGAGAACAACAAAACAGAACCTATAAATAAATTTGTATTATTGTTATTTTAAATTTAAAGGTAAAACCTGCCATATGGATGTCACATAAAGCTTTATAGCTCTGTGGCCTAATGTTATCCTGTGAAAATCAATATTTCTTTGAAAACCCGATGACACAGATTGACGTCATGTTTCCTTGGTGGTTTAATTAGTGAATCAAGAAGAAATAGCTGTGCCACAGCATTATCACATGTTAAGCATCGGTAATGGATTAGTTCTAACTCTAAACTCATGAGACTGCGTGTGTAAACACAGGCCCCATGCGGATAATTATGGAGAATTATACCAGGGATGAAACAGTAATCCCTTTTTTCTTTATCTCTCTCTGATTTGTTTGCTGTTCCCTTTATTGGGACTTTCCATTGTAACTCACAATCCCGCTGTGTGCTATGTCAGCCCAGCATTTAAAGAAGAGTGTCACTCTCAAATTACAGAGTAAATTTCTTCACTAAATTACAGATTTAGTTTTTAAAACCCTTGACTCCGTCCAGCTGGTGTCTGAGGAGCGACTGGACACAAAGTGGATGACAAATCCACATGTCTGTGGTCAACTCATTCATCTTCTTGTCCTATGATTCAATCCTATTCTCTACGTACATTAGACATGAAGTAACTCATTGTGCTCCTCATCAAGTAACTCACTGTGAATTTTTCATGGACAATTTCATGTTATGTCAGATGAAAATGCCCCGACTCTTGATGGAGAACTTTACACTTGTTCCACCAGTTTATCCAATGAAAGAGCCCTTTGACGATGGTTGAAATATTATTAAGATGAAAGGCTGTTTCGCTTAGATTTTTTTTCCCATGGCCATGCTTGTTTACATACTTTACTATCTGTTGCCTAATTGCTCATATTTAACACCCAGACCATTGCTAATAAGAACCACACCCTGTCACCGAATGACAATTAATCACAATTTCACATCACAAGGCTTTATCCACACTCATAATTATCTTGTGTGTGTGTGTGGACACATATTCATGTAGTTGTGGGGACAAACATTTGTTTGCACAGACACATTGTGAGGACTCGCCTTACTTATGGGGACAAGACGCAAGTCACCTCAATGTAAATCATGAAATGTTAGGGTGAAGACTTGCTTTAAGGTTAGGCTGAGGTTAGGGTTTAGGTTAAGGTGAGAGTTAGGATAAGGTAAGTCATGTTTATTGTTATGATCAGGTGGTGGTTAGGCCTTCAGGAAATGAATAAGTCTATGTAATGTCCCCAAAAGTGATGGAAACAGGACTGTGTGTGTGTGTACTCTTAACACACAGCCTACAGCAGTGCAGAACTACAGCTTCTAGAACTACCACAAGATTAAATGGCTTTTCTGATTGTTGTTCCTCAAAACTCCCTGATGTCAAAGGGAATAGTTTTACTTGAGAACTACAGAGCGAAATAGAGATGTTTGCTTTTAGCCATTCAGTAAAAGGGCACATAAGTTTTCCACCATCCCAGAGGAGATATATTTACACACAGTAAATGCTCAAGTTTTTCCTGCATTTTTACTTGTAGCCAGCAGGCCTCAGTAGCTTGTCTATGTCAGACTGTAGAGCAGAGCTCAGTTCCCAGGAGACTGCCACTACAGCCTTATTAAAGTGGGGTTATTTCACAGACAATCAGAGGTTTGTGAAGGCGCCAGTGAGCGGCCAGATGAAAGGACTGACTCCTCAGGGGAGAAACTGTTGCCTTTTTTTTTTCTTTTTTGCAGCTCTGTTCAGGATCTCCACCTCCATCATTCTCCACCCCCTCCATCTCTCTCTCTCTCTCTCTCTCTCTCTCTCTCTCTCTCCCTCTCCCTCTCTCTCTCTGGCTGTGCCCACACGCCCTACAGGCACCTTGTCAGTCATTATTCACAGAACTCGTTCTTGGCGGTGTGTCAGTGGCGTGTTTCCTCCTCTCCACCCTCCAGTCTTTTTTTCACCCTTTTGCACTTGCTATGTTTAGTATATATGACTTGTATCCTCTCCACTTTCTTCTTTATTTCTGTTTTTAACTCCACATGCCTTTTTTAATTTCTTGCATCCTTTATAAATTCTTTATCCTTGTCCTTCCCTCATTTTTGTCTTCTTCCTCACTTTCTGTCCTTCCTTCCTTTCCTCCGTCTTTTCATTCCTTATTCTGCTCTGCTTCCTCTCTCTGTATACCTTTATTTCTTTTGGTCCTTCTCACCATATTTGATCTCTGTGTCAGCATAAAAATGATCAAAATCAGATGAGAAGACATAACAAACAAGAGGCAGTGTACTCATCAGAGTTTGGTCTAACAAGGAAGGTCGTAAAACAATCATTCTTGGCATCTCTTTCTAGCCTGTTGCTCAAGGAAAACTGCCAACTGCAGATATTCCAATTACAGAAACTACTGGCACTCATTAAATTCTCTTTTGTCGAAACTGCAACCTGTACTGACAACACATCTATAAACAACACCAGGCCCAACTCAATTAAAATCTGGGGTAAACTTCTCTTAGACGCACTTTGAATGTGTGACTGCAGAGCCAATATAAATAACACACTGTGTATACTGTATATTCCATGCATGTTAAATATATTTTATGATAATGTGACTTCAGGTTTGTGCGAGCGTGGATCCGAGAAGAAATGTTTTGCAAGAGAAGAAGAAGGAGCAATAAAAGAAAAGAAGAAAGGAAGGGAAGGAGGAAGGGTAGAATTGAGAGGGGGGGTGCTCTCCTGGGTGTAGCAAAATTACCCACACATCCTACTTCCTTTTTTCCATAATATCATTTAAGCCTGATAATAGTGAAAGCAATTTGTCTGAGCATGCTTGTGTGTGTGTGTGTGTGTACTGTGTGGATGTCCCTACATTATGTGTGTGTGACAGAGAAGCCTCTGGTTGTGTGGGTCGGACACACCTCAGAGCACTGTAATTACAGCACAAGCTTTGAAGTGGTGGAATGCTTTGGTTAGGATAATCAGCAGGCTGTGCTGCACTCACACACTATTTACATTCCCATTAAAACACTTATTCACACCATCATACCTGTGCAGTTCACTATTTATATGCATACAAAGTTGGGGGAGCAGCGTGTTGAAATGTGAAAGGTGATGGGTTTCATCCTGGAGATGAGTGTTTTGCACTTCTGTCACAGTGTGTTAATGTTGGTAATCCTTTATTAGTTGGCAGTTCCTCTTGAAGTTCACTACTTTTATTTGCCCGTTTTTGGCCAGTTTAATACCTGAAAGCTGTCAAGATGAAGACAAACCCAGCAGCTGCCTCATTATAGTAGGTTAAAAAATTACCCCCTGCGCAAATACTGAAAAATGGATGAGCTTCCCATTTTTTTTTAAAGAACATTCTGGCCTCTCTTTGGCTTTATGAAATAGCAGGGAGTAAGAGATGTGACAGGAAATGAAGGGAGGACTTGCACTTGCCCAACCAGGAAGGTTGTTCTGAAAAATCACTGTTTTCACAAGTGCTTAAGGGTAGTTGGTTTTGTATGTGATTTTGGGCTATTAAAATAAAAATGAAATTGTATTTTCATGAAACTTATTCTTATCCAACATATTTGCAAAAAATATGTTAGATAAAGGAACTTTTTCACTTCTTTTTTCAAGCTCTTGACACAAGTGTGTTCTTCTGGTTCCCCAGGAAGTCATTTTGGAAACTAATCCTCTGCAAACCAGGGCCTAAGACTTCTTACAAAATCCAATAGAAGAGCCCACATTACTTTTATTTTATCATCTCTACTCTCCTTAGCTGAGTGTTTTAGAAATAAATTAAAAATCTGAATGATTATCTTTACAGCATGCACGCATGTGCTAATCCCTTACGAGTCAGAATGCAGCCAGTGATCCTCCACAGAGGTCTGTTAGTAATTCCTCGGTCAAGGCTAAAACCTGGAGGAGACTGAGCCTGTTGTAGTCAAGGCCCTGACCTGTTGGAGGAGATCAGGCAGGATGGCTCTGTTTTCTCTTTCCAATCTTTCTTCAAAATACATTTTTTAAGAATTGTTTTCTTTCTCTGAATTGTTGTTTTTAATTTATTTTAAGCAATGTTTCATAATTTTTACTTTGTTGTTATTATTATTGTATCAGTTCAACTTTTTATTGGTAATTTCTCTTTTTAAATATCTCTCTTAAATAAAGATGATGATATAGCAATAGTAATATTAGTGTTAGTATTGATATATGGTGTGGCCCACACTACTTCATTTTGGGTCTGTTTTAAAACATTAGCTTGGAATACTCAATTATGCCCCCGCGACACAGTTTTATTGTAATTTGCTAATCAGTAACACGAAATTACACCTCACCTTTGTATGAAGTATCGCTCTTCTCCACAGTTGCAGAAGTTCATGCATATGCATGGCCATGCTGCACAAACAAAACACATGATGCATCCTGTACACACAACAAAGTCACATTCCTCTCAGTAGTTCAAGTAACTTGTCTAACCAGTGGGACATGTTGTAAGTAACGTAGTGACACATACACAAATGCACACTCACTGTAATCATATTGTTTTCACACATCTCCTAATTATCTTCGCACTGTCACCACCCAAACCCTCCACCCCACTGCCACAACCTCCCTTTCTTCGAGCTTCCCAAGCCCTCAGACTCTCAGCCTGTAATGCACCTAAATGACTACCTTCAATGCTACAACGGCGCCAGGGCCAATTAGCTGTTAACACTGGAGACAGATCTATTCAGAAGCCAGAGAATGAGGCCTCTTGTAATGTGAAAGATTGATGCCCACTTTGCTAATGACAAGAGAAGGAGGCAATCTGTTGCCTGACTCAGCCCTGGGCTAGTTTACAGGATAGTCAGCTGATTACTGTGAGCCTGCAGGGGTGGGCTCCTGAAAAAAAAACTGTAGATGGAGTTTATCTCACAACAGGGGTTATATGAAGGACATCAACACATCTTATTTTATGAATAAATTCCATATAAATATTTATATTTGCAAGTAGCATTGGGCAAAACTATGATACACAAGGTGAGATGTCAGAAATGGTTCTACTGTACTATGAGTCTGGTATTCCTTTAAAATCTTTGCTGGCTTTAAGACGTTGTCAAAAATGTTGCACAAAAATAAACAAGTCCCAACTGAAACTAAGCGGTTAGGGTGTCGGACCCGTAACCGGTGGATCGCTGGTTCGATTCCCCGTCCCGGTGTCCATGGCTGAGGTACTCTTGAGCAAGGTACCTAACCCCCACTGCTCCCCGGGCGCTGCACGCGGTCGCCCACTGCCCCGGGTTTGCTGTGTGTGCACGTCACTTGGGTGGGTTAAATGCAGAGCACAAATTTCGTTGGAGCGAGTTCCCTCCAATGACAAAATATGTCACTTTCTTTTTCTTTCTTTCTTTCAAGTCCTGAAATTAATCCTGCCGTCATGACAGTTACAATGTTCAGTTTTGGAGAGGTGTTTATTCAGTTTTAGAGGCTGCAGTTTGGCTTTCTACAACTCACCTGTAAATGGATTTTGATGCGTAAAATCACTGGAGTCTCCCCTTTTTCATAACACAGTTATCTCAAGACCCTTTACAGGTGTGTAAACAACACATTGAAAAAAAAGAAAGAAGAGAATCAGAGAGAAACAGGTCCCAGAGCAAAACCCCATACTGAGTATGCATTTGGCGACAGTGGCGAGGAAAAACTTCCTTTTAACAGGCAGAAACCTCGAGCAGAACCAGACTCAGTGTAGACGGCCTTCTGCTGTGACTGCCTGGGAGGGAGAGGAGAGGAGGGACAGGGAGGATAGAGAGAGAAAGGAGAGGGGGAGAGGAGAGACAGGGAGGATAGAGAGAACAGTGCAGAGCAGGAGCAGCAGGATCCGGGCAGGGCCATGGAGAGGGTTCAGGATCCAGCAGCACTATCATCACTGTCATTATAAAATAACTAAGTGACAACATGAAGAAAACATTGAGTACATGATTATGTATTAATAGTCAGATAAACCTTCCCATACATAAAGTAAAACTGTTTTACATTTATCAGAGAGGGATCAGTGGTAGAGAATCTCAGTTCATGTATAATTTTTACCTTGTAATTTCTTTACAAATAGCCATAAAAATATTTGCCAGTGTTCAACTAAGGAAGAGAATAAAAACCAAGTAAATGACAAACTGAAGTAACTAGGAGCCTGTAAATCAGTGACTGCCATTTTAGATTTGACAAGTTCTGAATATTTTATTTTTACATATCCACATATACACACATTTAGTTTAGTTTACTTTCATGACCTTGCTGCCATGCTGGAGGGGTTTATTGCTAGCAGTATAGCAGAGTACAGTTACAATAAAAAAAAATTATAAAGCCACAATGATTAATAACACACAACAGGGGAACAAAAAGTGTCACATATCACTTTTATACAATAGACTTCACAGCACACACAATAATGCAGTGATGCACAACACACTCACACAAACGTAAGAGTAATCTGCTTTAAGTCAAAAGGAATGTACGTACAAACTGTTCCTCTGAAGGTGATAATTACTTGGGCAAATGCCAACTGAAATTATATTTCTGAAACTGTGCTCTGTTTTGAACACTATGTAGCCTATGTACTTATCCACTAATGTGGGTTCATAGCTTCACCTCACCATAACCCGTCATTATCAACTCCTCCTTTCTATTCATGACAAAAAATATTACACCTTGAAGGGTTTTCGAAACTCAGTGACCTTTTAACCTTCCTCGTAGACCGTAAAACTGTTCAAATAAGCGTGCATTCTTTCCCGATGCAAGTTGGCTCTTATATCACAAGCTCTGCAGCGGCAAATGTCTAACTGCTATAGGATAAGTATAAATTGAAAGAGTTGGCTCTATAGGCTGAACAGGACCTTGATTACTCATGGATCCTCATTTTTAAAGATCTTCTACATTTTGCAGGAGTAGATGATTATGTGGCCATTTCAAAAAATAGTGCTTTGTTGCAGATATCAATATGACTGAGAAGTTCCCTGTGGCAACCTTCATTTAGGAGAGACTGCACCTTGAGTATACAGAGGACGAGCTGTTGAGCGCTTTGGTCAAACCGTCTTCTTCTTCAGGCGCAGCTGTAGAGGAATTAAAATCGAGCTTTTATCTTTCTTTACATTCAGGCTTTTGGAAATGAACCACAGAGGGCCATCACGATCAGACACCGTAAGAGCATCAAGAGACTTCTATGACTCAGTGTGCATCACAGACCTCATGACTTCAGTTTCCGTGTCAAACTCTCAGAGAGAAGGAAAGAGGCGGGGGGACCAGCCAGGGGCCATCTGTTCCTTGGAAAACGATGTAGATTCCCTTTGACACACTATATCTTAATCAGTTCTGACATGTAGAATTTATGACAAGGCCATTGTGTAAATCACAAGGAGCCTTGTTATTATGGAGAGGCATAGAAATTGTATAATTGTTTTAAAGTGATGCTGGAAGGGCATGTGTGTGTGTGTGTGTGTGTATGTGTGTGTACATGTGGGTGTGTGTGTTGCATGTGATCGTGTCAACATGCACAGTATTCTGGGAAGTTTTCCAGAGATTGGGGAAATCCACCTTCCACACAACAAACAACTTAAACCACAAAAACAAATCTCTTTAAAAGAATTTTTTGTCTCATTACAGCAAATAACATTTCATGGTAGAAAAAGCCACAACTTTCCCAGCTATTATGAGTGTGTTACACGCACCCTTCGGGTTATACGGGAGTGAAATGTGCTTACACAGAGGAACAGAAGCAAGACAAATATAGTTTATCTGTGCAACAACACTGAGGAGAGATTTTTTTTTCCGACTGTGAATGTGAAAAATCATCAGTATCGACTTTCGTTTAAATCCAAAACCACGAGAAATCATTTTTGTTGTGTTTCTCTAAGTTATAGCTTGAAGTGAGATACATTTTACATGGTGTCTTTGGGTGTTTAATTATGATCTCTGCCTGACACAAGCCTGGAGTGGGTCAAGAGTCCAGTCAGGTATGTGTGTGCATGTGTCCTTGTTCTGTCTGTCTGCAGCTAATGTCGCATACTACTGGACCCATCAAGCTAATATTTTCTGTTCACTTTTATGACCGTTTGCTCAGTGACCTCTCATGTTTGCAGTGGTTCACAATGATTTATTGGCTGTTCTGTTTCACACCACCACTGACTGCTGTCTCACTTGGTTTTACTGGCCAGTAGCGACTGTCTTCACTGTCATCTTGACTGTAAGTCTGGCAGGGATTTGCACTCTACTGAGAGCACTCTTTTAGTTAAAAATGTAATTTCAATATCATAATTATTGCCTTGTGGTTGTATGCTCCCTCACAGTAGTCAAGTTACAGTTTACATCCATATCTGTCTAGATTCATATAATACATGTAGCGACTGATAGAGAGCTTTGTCACATGGTTCTGCATCACCTTTAGTTCATTATTAGCAAAACCATTGAGCTTGCGGTTGACTACAGTGCTTTAAAAATACAGATGCTGCTGCAAAGAAGCTACAAACTCTGAAATGTGGACATAGCAACGCAGGGTTTGGGCAGACAAGCTTAGTAATTCAGCATCTGACCAAATGTGAAACGTGATCACAATCTTAACCTCAGGATGGAGTTGAATTATAGACAGAAAAATGTGTTTGGCAGCACAATGTGATGTCACAGTTAACTTTTGCGCTTTAGGATATAAATTGTCATTACTTCATCATTTTATCCTGTTAGACATTTGTGTGAAATTTGGACATAATTAGAGTATGAATCCTTGATTTATGTTTTGTGAGGTCACAGAGGCCATTGACAGTCGACCACTGAATTTGACAGACGGATAGATGGTCAGACAGACAACACAAAAACATAATACCTCTAGCCACGGCTGTCACCAGCAAAGAGGCATAAAAATGAGTGATAAACATTTGATTAAGTTATGCTGCTTTAAAAAATGCATGTGCCCAATTTGAACCTTCAAAGATTGATATAACTTCTCCTTTTTTAAAATTTTACAATGTTTGAAGTTCCACTTCTCTTTGCCAAGATTCAAATTTCAGTCTGTATGCGTTTGCGTTTAATTACCTTCTCTAGTGGGCGCTCCTTTTATTGAGTCATAAAGAACAAAGCACTTAACTGAATAAACAAATCAACCACTCTGCCAAAACAAGGAAACGGGAACATCAAAGCTGGTCATAATGGTTTTAGGCTGGCATTGGGAAGCAAACCGGCTGCCCCACTGGTTAGTTGCCAGGTGGGTTACCAAGTACGATGACTTGCTGACTGGCTGAGTAGCCCCCTGAATATCCCCTGGATGGACTGGCTGGACTAGGCACCTGATTATTTGAATCACTGGGAGGCTGTTTAATACACAGGCTATTTCCTGCTGCCTCACAGGCTGCAGAGAAATTAAGTGCAAAGTATGACCTGACACCACTGTGCATCAGGATTCTCTTCACTAATGAAATCCTTCCTGGTTGACTGCGTGTGACGAGGCAGACTCAAGACTCTGTTCCTCTTTAATGAGCGAAAGACGCCAGTCACACTGAGACCATGATGGGGAGAGGTAGCCACACTGATCCTTTCTATGACCCTGCAGAGTGAGAACTGCCACTGGGGTCCTTTGCTGTGAACCTTTTCTTCACCTACGGGGTCAAAGGTCACAAACCTCTAAATGTGGCCCTTTGAAATGGAGCAACAGGGGCTTGCTGTTGAACTGATGGCAAGGATGGCAATTACCAGGATGCTTGTCCAATTTATCTTGCTTCACCTTACAGCCGTAACACATGAGAAGGAGACAAAGGCTCAGCAGTAAATGTAAACAACAGTGGACATCCTTTCCTTGTCATCTACAGACTAAAAACAGACTAAAAAAAGAGCATATCAACTATACTTTTGCAATTCAACTGTTTTCGGCAAGAACCCACAGTACAATACATCACAAAGTTAGCTACATGCAGAAAACCAGATGTTTCCTCAGACGTTTCTGCAGAGTAAATATTGGACTTACACTCAGCAGGTGGCCAGAACATGACTCAGAACCCAATCGATTTCAGTTTCATTGTATAGGTGACTGTGCAATGACAATAAAAAATGACTTCTCTTATCTTAGAATTAATGTAATATAATGTCTCCACAGGCCTTAGCTGGCCAAAAATTTAGATTTAGATGATTTACTGTAGTTTGTAAGACTGGAGACTTGCACTTCAACAACCTTGCTACCTCATGTTGTTGCACGATCTGCTGATCTGTAGATAACTGTTGACTGTAACCTATTCAGAAAATGCAATGATTAACTACAGATGACGAGACAAGAGCAAGGAGAGAGCAAGTAAGACGGACAAGTAAATGTGACGATTAGTCCATTTGCTTCTACACAATCTAACATCATCCTGGATGTTAATAGCAAAATCTTTTGATTAAGAGAAGCATTGTGTAAGTTTGATTGCTCTTTATTACCTTGCTGTTTGTGTTTCACTTCAGTTTATTCCTTACAGCCTTCCTAGTTGAATGGAAATCACTCATGATTAAATAGTACTAGAGTAGAACTTAAACCCTATTTGCTTGTAATTTCCCCTGTGGCTGTGTTCTTGTACAATGACTACGTCTGCCAGCTTGACCCAGAGTTTGGAGAAGTGAGTGACATTGTTTGCCTTTGGAGTAATGGCTGTCATTATGGTGAATTACTACTCTACCCAAACATTTTCTAAAACCACCCCACAGTGCTCTGTCTCTATCTTACTCTGTGGTGCTGGTGCCTTGTTACAATCAATTAAGCTGATTACAAGCACTATCTTCACCACTTCAAAGGAGGGCCATTACAGAGGGTCAGACTAACTGTCTCTTTACTGCTCTGCCCTGTTGTTTGTCTCAGAATAAGAAGCCTTAGATATGTAAAAGCTTTAAACATTTGAGGTGGTGAAATCTGTTAATAAAGATAAAAATACACTGGAAACTGGACTGTTTTTCAAGCTAATTGAAGGATAAATGACAAGTAATGATCTGAAGACAATTGGTGTCGTCTGTCCTCTTTAAAGTTAAAGGCTGACTCCTTGTCAGGTCAGACGACAGGTCAAATAATAAATGGAGGGACACAGCGAGAGAGAGCGAGACACCAAGTCTAGACAGCGTATTTAGAGACCCTCCCTGATTTGCTTTGTTCTCTGCCATGTCTACAGGTAATTACCTCAAGAAACTACTGGGAGTCCTGTAAAATCTGAGGCACGTGAGCGGGCACATAGAAAAGTAATGGAAGCAAAAGAATTAATGAATTAATGTGCCCATATGTGTGTTTGTGTGTGTCAATGAGCAGTCATGCATGGATGAGTATCAGGGCGTATGCATATGAGGAAAAACATGCTTCTAAAAATATCTGCAGCAGCGCGTCAGAATGAAAAGAAGGAGAGTGATTAGAGTGATTTGCAACTGAAAGTGAAGAAATAATGAAAATGTCTGCTCTTTAAAATCAAACAGCAAGTCTCAGGATGTGTTTGCAGGCACACAACAATCACAACATTAACAAATCTGAGAGAAGTCTGAGTACTTTGAAGTACTGTCCCAGGGCTTACTGGTACTAACACAAGAACAAAATTTATTGTGGTAAATAAGACATTGAATGCAGCAAAGAACCATAAATACAACTTAAAAGGAAAGGCAAATTTTACTAAAACTAAAATCAATACTGCACTAATAGCTCCTGTAGTAGACTAGACTCTATAGTGGTTCTGCAATTACAACAGATAATATACGTTTATGTCATGCATTGCCTTCTTTGTAATTAATTTTTTAGTCTGACATTGTGTTCATGAAGTCATTTGAGGTTTATGCTGCCCTAATAAATCACTGATAACCTTTGTTCTTTCAACTCAAGTAACCTACTTTCTCGCTAAACAAGTAGACTACTTACATCGACGCACTCATTAGTCAGTAGCAAAAGTACTGTGTTACATTCCTCATTCTTGTGTTGCTCAGTTTAGCTCTGTGAATGATGTATTGTAGTATATGGTCTATCTATCTATCTTCACATAAATCTTTCACAACTCCTGAACTCACGGTAGTTGCATTGTTAATGGACCCTCCAACTATAAAGACCACTTTGTGATTCCTGAACGTAGGCAGCTAGCGTTAGCAACCTAGCTAATAAGGCACAACATGTGGGCTGAAAAAGCCAACTCTGGGACTACTGAACACCTCTTCTGCTAGGTTGTCCCATTTCCCACACCCCCACTGTTTCGTTAGCGCTTTCCGGCTCATTCTCACTCTGAATATGAAAAGATCATATTGATACCAGCCAGCCATCTAACTCCCAATAAGACAGTGAACAAACTCACCCCGAATGCCAGAGTAACAGAGTGTCATGGAATTAGGAGGTCTAGTTGTACTGAGTTGCAAATTCTTGTGTGAGCAACACTAAACTGACATATCCATCTTGGAAATGTCATTTTCAGTTAACATGAAAGAGTTTGCTATTTCTTTAAAACCACACTGTCTTTTTTTATATATATTAACAATAGAACAAATGTCTGTGATGTTTAAGGTGTCAGTCATGTGACAATACATAGTGATAATAACAAGGTAGCTTTAAAGGTATGTCAGTGTTGACAGCCCCCAAGTAGCAAAAATGAAATATTGCATTGATTTGTGTATCTTGTTTTAGCAAAAGAAAAAGACATAATTATTCTAACTGTCACCAATAGAGCTCTGATTGTCTCTGATGTCCTTCCAACTGGGACGATGGTTGTCAGTGAGCACAACAGCAATCATTCTGTTGTGTTTCAATCACTGAAAAAATGCTGGCAGTGATTCAAAGGTTAGTGTGTGCTGCACTGGAGTTTCGAAGACAGCTAATTAATTAAGGTATTCACTTGGCTGTAATCCACTATGAATTCCACAATAATGAGACTATTGTCTGAATGCGGCACACTAATAAATTCATTGCATTGCTACTGAATAGTATACTATTACACATAATAGTACTCTTCACTCAGGTATTAACGTAAGTGATTGATGTCTCTGCAGAATGTCTAAATGCACTTAATGTGTATCAGTTCATCACAACACTTTGCATATTAAAGCACTACTTCAAGTTTTAATATGTAACAGAGGAGAGTTTTAGCCACAGGGTGAGGGGTTTCAAATATTTCTTAAATTTGGATCTTTTGTATTATTTTATACTTGATTGATGAGTGATGCCAGTCAAACGTTTAATAAAATGTTTGGCACCGGTTCAAGCTTTATATTAATTGCATGGAAAAGAGCCATGCAGTCCTTCGTCCTGTAAATACAGACTGACAGTGATGAGCTTTGTTTGAAATGTTGGATAATTTGAGACGAATCATGAAAATAAAACTGTGGGTTAGACTGTAGAATTTATTTTATCTTTAAAAAGTCGGCATGAATAACATTTAGATTCAAATATGAAGAATTATTCAACTGTACCTGGAAAAGTAGATTTTCTGTATCATTTTTAAACTTTTGGGCCTAATTATATATTTTGCTTCATTTCACACTTACACAAAATATTCAAAGTCCTATTTAGAAAAAAATATGTGCTCCATGGCATGTCAGTAAAAATATGTGTAGAATCATTGGTTAAACACAGACAGATGCTTATATATTATCAGTTTTTACTGTTCGAATTACAGAGGGCTTTCAGCTAACCTAGCATTTCCTCTGGCAGCTATGAATTTCTCTCTTGGGCATTAAATATATGTTGGCGCCAGAAGGGCTGAGATGCCACAAAGTCTTCATGATAAAAAAAAAAAAAAATTCTATTTGATGCAGAAAACCTCAACCATACTTAACACAAAAGTGATTGTTGCCTTTTCATTATCATGAAACCAGGGCATTAGTCTGAAGCATTCATGAAAGGGGAAAAAACGTTTTTGATGGCTTAAGATATAATCCATTATCGCTGGATTGTTCCCTTCACAATGCTTTTGATATAAAGTCTCACAGACACTTACACACAAATCCATACTCACACACTTTCTGATGAAGAATCATTTACTTGGAAGGCGCCAAATGTCATGTCTGGGCTTCGGCCTGCTTTGTTAAATTTGCAAATATCCTTTCATTCCCCTGCAAGCACATATCGATCACATTTCTCAGTAAATATCAAGCCCATAAATCAGCAGAGTTAATTAAAATCACTGCAGTCACTGTCTTTAATTTGTTTCAGTTAAAAGCATTTGCATCGTGCCATGGGTAAATCCTCACTTGGCTGTTTTGAGGCGAAGCTTTTCTGGCAAGGACGTCAGTACCTACAGTACAGAGTGTCATAGCTTCCAGAAGCCTGTAGGTTCAAGAAGGTGACCAGACATTGTTATCTTAATCCTTAAAGTTTGAAGCAAAAGAGAAAGTAAATCAAAATCATTTTCTTCCTTTCCTCTACCTCCAACAGCAACTGAAGCATCTCTGAGCAAGGCATTCCATCTGTGTGTACGCCTGTAGCTCTGCTCATACAGCAGATATTTCATGAATTAAAAGAAGAAAACAATGTGCTGACTGTAGAGAAAACAAAATTTGTAATCTTGGCCAAACTGTCTAAAGTGAAGCAACTCCCCCATTTTTGTGCTTCTCCCTCTCATTTGCTTTGCCACCCTAAACCTCGCTCCCACTGCACTGGTCCCCACCCTTGCCCTTTCACACACACACACACACACACACACACACACACACACACGCCCGCTCAGCAATATTGCTTTGTCAGCCGACATTTAGGAGATTAACCTCGAACTTGCCAAAGGGCATCCCAACTCCCGTCCACCATGAACCACTTCCCCCACACCTCTCTCAGTGTTGTCCCCCCCACCCTCCTGCAACTCCCTCTCTGTGAATACTTGCGCAATAAGTGGCGCCGCTGTAGAGCCCCCTGGGTATTAGAGGGTTGAGTGGCGTCCCAGAGAGCCGTAATTACACCACTACTCAGGTGATTTAAAGGTCCGGGAACATGCTGACCCATGCACAGTGCTGAAAGTCCTACATTACACTGACCCATGTTCTGTGTCTGAGGACACATTTTTTTATTCTGCCATTTCAAATTTCAATTTTCTTTTCTGTGCCAATATGAACAAATCATTTTCCGTGTTTTGACAGGAGTTAAATGAACTCTGTCACATCCCTGCCAACATTTTTAGTCAGTTCTTTGGTTGCAGTATGTTGCAATACAAGTTTTTTTTAAATTTTTTTTAATCTATTCATACTTGGCGCATTGAGAAAGTTATCAAATGCGCTCCTCAAGCCTCGCCTGTCTGATTTCCTTCAACAGAGAAGGTCATTTTTACAGCTTTACTTTTATCACTAGTTCTGTTTCAGAAAAGTAAAGTAAACTAGAAAAGTAAAAATGGTCATTTGTAAATGCTACTCAAAAGAACTCGAACTTGACAGGATATAATTCAAGAAAAAGGGTTGATAATTAGGTTTGGCTGACTCTCCACCCCCTGCAGACTTAGTGGTGACAAGAGGGAATGTTTCTCTTTTAACAAGGTCAGGGCTAATACTGGTTAATGGGAAGGGGATGTTTTCCTGCTCTTTTACACCCCAGATCTCACGTATTTCTATCTCTCCCTCTCTCTCTCTCTATCTCTCTCTCTCTCTCTCTGTCTCTCTCTCTCTCTCTCTCTCTGCATCTCTCTGCATTTGCTGTGACGATTTTAGCTACCACTACGCACTAACTTTATTCCCAGCCACAGATTTGTATGCAAAAACAAGTTTGGGATTTTTGCTCTACTCAAGAAATCTGACAGAAAATCCCTGAGGCAAGTTATCTGCTCTCTTGGCCCATAAAAAATGAGCGCTATGAGAAAACATGTGTGCTAATGTTGGTGAAAGTAATAAATCCTTTCATCTTTATTTAAATTTTCGTCTCACAGCCTCAATGATTTTTCGGCTCCAGGGGCCTACAGTTTAAAAACATTGTAGAGAGGAAGAGGCTTGAAAGACAAGCAGTGGGACAAAGAGAGATTATACATAGTTTCCTTTCACTCAAGTTTTCTCAGTGTTAGCAAATGAGGTATTAAAGTTTCCTGTCTTCCTGTTAAGATTTTGTTTCAGACAGCACTGGTTAAAGAAACTGTCCCTTTTATTTTTTTCTTTTTTTTTGTTGTAATCCCTGCAATTAAGGCTGTAGGTGCGGCCCCATTACCTCAACAGGATTAGTAATGACCCAGGAGAGAATATAATTGCTTCTTAATTTGAAGTTGTGAAGTGCATGAAAATACCTGAGGCTCAGCCTGCCATCTCAGCAGTGGTTAGTTCATGGATTATTCCCCCCCCCCCCCCCCCCAATGCCCCCCCCCCCCATCTTGTTTCAAACCTGGAGCTTTATAGTTCATGTCTTTGTAATGCTGTTTGCACTTGTTGCTTGTTCTGTACACTGGAATTTTTGTGAGTGATATGTTATCCTTAGGATGGCTCAAAAAATATAAAATATAAGCTCAAATTATAACATAAAAACTAAAAGATGACAGCATGTTTAGACAGCTGAAAGATCCTTAAGGGAAAGCTGTTTTTCCTGTATGTCGATCATCAACTCTTAAAGCTATACAATTTATATCGTATATGTGTGCTTTGCTTTAGAAGAAGTGTTTGCAGTATTTACTAAAGTGGTTGCAGTATTTACTGTTGTACATAAAGTGCTGTGTATACAGTATTATGTCACTCTTAGACTTGCCAGTAAGTGATGAGAATCAAATCTATCCCTGTACATTTAATTTTATACATCCATTTGATATACATATTGAAACAGTATATTTTGTCTGACCCGTTTATGGACAAAACTAACCTTAAAGGTATAGTACATCCAATTTTTTTTAAAAGAGGTAGATGCAGTTTACACATTATGACACTTGTACATTTTGTTACAGTTGTCATTTTGTCCAGCTAGTGTGTTATCCCATTATATGAACTATATTTGTATATGTATTTACACCATGTTGTACTTTACTATATTTACCATACAGATAAACATAATTTGAATGTTTGGCATAATTTGTTTAATCTTTAAGCCATCATCATATCGCACTGGAAAAGTCAAAATTATCAATATACCAATAAAGAGAATTAAGGTAGCTGTTGCAGTTTAACATGACAAGACCTCAGGATGTAGATATTATGTAAGAAAAGCATGTGAGAAAGATGAGAATTTATTTCCATGCGTAGAAATGGCATTGTTGTCACACCAGCCATCAGGTGAGACTGTAACACCCCTCATTATTCAGGCCTGACATCTGTCCAAGTTGACTAACACCATATAATTACAGGGGCTTTGACCAGCCATAATGACATTTTTAAGTCCTGTCTTTTGTCCTCGGTGAGACGTTTCCAAAGTATCCATTAGAGACAATACAGCACTCGCAACTGACACTTCACCGCTCGACACTAACTTAGTATTATTTACAGGGATCTACTGTGATTTAACATTTAAATGAAGAGCTTAAATAAATAAACTTTATGTCCACAGTTCTGTGTTATCTGTAATGCATGTTATCAAGTCTGACCTTACACTGTGTTGATTGCTTTTATTCAAACAATTGAAAAAGACACTGTCTTGTATCTTTATCACCACTAAATCATTAATCCTCACTTATTTTCTACAATTACCTGTCTATATAGTAGTTTTCATTGTTGTCTAAGAGTTGCTATGCCACTCATATTACTTTTCCAGGCACCAGGGATTCACAGGAATCACACAATCTCTTTTTACAGTGCATATATTACATGCTAATCGAACAGTTCTGACTGCTGCCAGTTCACATTAAAGGTATTCTACTGGTGAAACAGTTGTTTTGGTGTATTCACATGAAATTCAATTCAGACTGAGGTGCATTTTTGTACCTGAAACATTTTAAACATTTTATTTTCCCTTTAACTAATCACTTTCAAAAAAGGGCAGGAAATGATGACTGACTTTCTTAAAACAGCCATGCTTGCTGTTACATCAAATTGCACAATCTGTTACTACCGCTGCCAGCTGTCATCACCAAGTCATCCATGACTGTTTGTGATCATTTGTGGTTTCTGTGTAGAAGTAATGTTCAATAAAATCAGTTCCAGAAACAGGTTTGAGGTTACATGGTTCCACAGATAAGTTTCTTGCTGCCCTAAAAGGCAGAATTGCTGGACTTTATTCAGTATATATCAAAACTGAGATTCTCATCAAGCATAAGTGTATGAAGCATTTTAAGTTTTACGTTCCTTTTTTTTTTTTTTTTTTTTTGAAGTCAACATCTGAGAATAATCTCCAGCCTGTGTATGTCCATGTAATGTCCATGATCACCCTGTCCAGACCACGTAACCATCAAAATCGTATACTGAGACCAGGTCAGGAGCGGTCAGTCTGACAGATGGATCTGGTTTCACTTCTCATGCACACAAACATACATAAAGACAAACTTCAGCGTTCAGAAAAAAACAAGTGGATAATTTTCCCAGGCCTCATCATGTGACCTGTATTGTTAGTATGAGAATGAGGTAACATTGTTCTGATAGAAGGAGCAGTATAAAAAGAGAAGAGACTGACAAGCAGCAGTGAAATCCACCCTTCATGTTGCCTTAAAGCTGTCAGACGTCAACAGAGAGGAATGCCAGACGAGCTGAGCTGCGTATGTGCATGTACATTTTATGACTGTAATTTAAAACACTCGTTCATCCATGCACAGTGTGCTGTAGACACAAATTCTGGCAACATGTACACAGTTATCTCATTTGACATCTAGTTTTACCTTTCTGTGACTTTACTGTGAACTGACAGAGGTTGTTATGCACACTGGCATATCTTTGCATTTGCTTGAAGTCAGAAAAACAATAGCAGCAACATTTTTTTTCATCTCATTATGAGGATTCTGATGATACCTTTAGAAAAGTGTTAAGTGTTGCATAACCGCCTGCTATGTTTTTCAGAAAATGTCTGTTATTGATCTTTTAGGGAAAATAATACTATAGTGACTCGAATGTCATGGAGAGCATCACAAACCTGGGCAAGGATGTGATGATAGATAGATAGATATTTATTGATCCCGAGGGAAGTTCAAGAATGTTGTGAACTGATGTCGTGAATCAGTTGTTTTTCCAGTTTAAATTTCTCAAGAGATATGGGCTTTTTTTTTCCTTTTTTTTAGATTAGATTTTTTTTTTGTCATTTCATGAACTGAAAACAAATGTTCCTGTTAGTGGTGCTAGATGAGAAGTTTGGATATGTGAGGCAGCCACTGCAGACCTTGAATGTCTGTTCATAAATCCATCTGATAGTTGTCCAGATATTTAATTCTGGATCAAAATGTTGGACCGGCAGATGTTGCCACTTGCTGTTCCAGTTTATTACATCCTGGATCAGAGTCTGATATCCACCCACGCCTTGGATCAGGGAACAAATTCTTTTGCATATCAGGCTTTCAGTTGTTTTACATGAGCGATACACGATGTGAGTGTGAGTATACTTGTATTTATTGATCCAAGTGATTCGTATTTTATTTTTTTCGGTTCAGTTTTGTATTTCAGTACATAGCCAAGTCTTATCTTCTGGGAAAATTGTCAAAGCACAAAGCTACAGGACACTGTGTGAAAATGATGTTGGTTTTGCTGCCCTTGAGCACCACAAAAATATATCTAAAGACATATTTTAAAGAATAATAAAGTCACGGTACTACTATGAATGGTAAGTGAAATATAGGCAGCGATGCATGATGTCAAGCTTCGTGGAGAGTTGGTCGCTTGCAGTTTTATCTAAACTCAACTTGGAAATTTTCGCAAATTGTTTGTTTCCTGATATTACAGTTTTGTTTTATATAGGATCTATACAAGGCTCAGTAAGATATTCCTGAGCTGCTCAGTGTTTCTGACCTTCCATTGGCCATGTTGGTTTTGAGAAATTTGGTGTTGCACTCACAGCAGCTGGCCAGTGGTTGGCAGTGTGTGAGATGACGCACTAGAATTCCCAGTGGTGGCTGCTGTGCAATCCCATCCAAACTCATGCATACAGGGGAAAAGAGCTTTTGAAAAGCTGTCCACTGTTGTGACTACTGTGTGTGAAAGGGTTACACGGAGAAAAATAATCAAGTGTCAAACTGACATGATCAGAGGGCTGATGTAAAATGCCCAATTCAGTTAGACTTGAGGGTCCTAATTTGATTACATTATCCATTTAAATATCTTTTTTTCAGCACAGCCACCTTTGCCGTTGTTATAGAGAGATGAAGTCAAAACAAGTAACGCCGATGATCACAATCAATAACATTTCAGCCAAATAGAAAAGACAAGAAACACGCGTCCACAGTTGGAAGTTTATCTCATTTTCTACTCCTAATCTGGGAGCCAGAAGCCTTGCAAATGCTATGACTATAAACACTGTAGCACCAAAGTAAAACTCTTCTTTTGTACAAAAGGCTGTTGATGTTATCAGCTTCTTTAAAAAATTATGTTCACTTTATTCTGCCACATGCCTCTTGAATAAGCAATAATAACTTCAGAGAGGAAGGAAATGAAAGTCTAAAAACAAAATTAAAGAAGCCAAAAAAGAAGATAAAGTTTGTGAGTGAGGATGATTCTCATTTTTAAATATTTACAAGAGCTGATTACACTTAATTGCAGGAGATAAATACAGAAGGATTGTGGTGGCTCCTCCTCTTCTCGATGAGATGTTGTGTCCTACCCATCTGCTGCCTGGCGATGTGTAATCAACCAGAGAGATTTTATTAGTCTCTAGACGAAGAACTGCTTTGATTAATGGTGGAGGGGCCCCCCTGGTTTCCACGCGCTCTAATTAACTGACTTCAGTAGGTTTCAAGACACGCTCTAACTGTTGACACTCAAAACATTCACAAAACAAGGGGCTGTTTGTACAAATTATTTGTTCAGACGATCACAACTTATATTATCCCCATGTGTTTTGCTGTCAGTGAACTTTACAAGTCTGTATAACCTTTAGTTCAAATGTCCTGAAACCGGACCCCAGAATGTGTAGAGCACTCAAGGACATACAAAACAAAATTTAGTGGGGAAATAACTCAAGCATGATGGGAAGCTTTTATTGACCCTGCATGTTTAAGTGTGTGTGTGTCCACTGAATTAAGAACTTATTAGGACTTAAAAACCTGATCCTATTTCACGCGGGGAACCTCTGGGGGAAATGAGGATTACTCCTCAAAGCCTGCCGTTTGGCTCTTTTTATGTTGTAACACTTCATATTTTATGTCAATGTGATGGTCAGAGCCTTTAGGGAGGTCGTATGTCAGAGTTAGATGCACGCCGTGTGCATGATCCTCGCCAGTAGTTAATTATGTGCAATGGATTTGATAGTGCTAACAAACAAGACGTAAATTACTTCAAATGAGCCAAGCTGGAAAATATTTTGATGTCTTCATTTCACCCCAGAAACACATTTGGTTTGGACATTCAGAAACAACATTTCTCCTTTTTCCTGTTTTTGTTTGCTCTAATTTGTAGATTTTGATGAGTGAGACTCAATTTTCCAAATGGTAAACATTCCATAAAAGTAATTACATCTCAAGTCTATTTATTTCAGTGACACTAAGGCAGCGTTGATGTTTGCTTCTTTTTTTCTTTTTTTTTTAACCATGTCAGAACAACCAATACTCTGTACTCAGTACTTTTACTCTACTTTGTAATGGTTGATAATACATATAAACAAGCTTATTCGAGGTAGCAGCATCATAAAGTTATTCTCTGTCCTTCCAGCCTGTTGCAAAATTGTCATAGCCATTAATGTAGCATTAAACTTGCACAGTGTGGATGTTTTTCAAGACAAATGACCAGCTGGGGCCCCAAACCTTCTCTCTCCATTACGCCTAGAGTAAATCCATCCCCACGTAAACAGTCACAGAGGGGAAATGTATCGCTGTTACAGGGTGGTGTGAAGCCACAGAGTCGCCACAGTCGAAAAAGGCCCCTCATGACTTCAAGGCTATTACAAAAAAAACAAAAAACAAAAAAACCCACAATCGTGATTAAAAAGACTTTTGGTAGTTCTAGTCATTGCCAGTACTTAGAGTTTACATACATGTCATAATTGGGAATCAGACTTTTGCAGACTGTGGTTATAAAGTCATTTACATACAAAGATTGCAGTCAAATAAATATAGTAAAAATAGAAGGAAAGAAAGATGAGTGAATTAGTTCATTGATGAAAGCGACACTGATGAAAACAGCTAATAATTCTGATTCATCCTGTTTTTCCTCTCTTGTCACACCATGTTTCATTCAATGGACTCTTTTATTACGAGCAAGCCTCTGTGGAAATGTCTCTCCACCTTGTTCTGTCTGTCATCATATTGCATTAGCTTTCTGAGATAAATGCACCAAGGGAGGGGGTATCACATTTCTTGCAGAGATGAGACAGAGATGGATTGTGAATCAAAAAGACAGAGACAGATCGCTGGTGGAGACACTCCTCATGTTCCCCTTTCACAGCTTGTGCCAACGGCAGGACAGTTGGGTTCCATTGTGTTATTTAGAGCCTCTGACACAACAAGGAAACTCTACCTGTCTCCTTTATGATGGATACACTCACAAATGTTGTTGCTCGGTTTCAAACAGGAAAACCTGTTTTGTGATTTTGTAAGGCTGTCACTTAACCTGCTCCCTGCTCCCATTAAAACTGTCTCTGGAGATGTATGCAGGGGAGGAGTGTGTGTGTGTGTGTGTGTGGTGTGGTGTGGTGTGGTTACAGGAATGAACTGTTTTCTGCATATTTTCAATTTAGTTTCCTGCTGTTACTTGTTTTCTTTATCCAGACACAAACAGTTTAGACTCTTCCCCTCAAATTATGCAAAATCAACAGTTTATTATTATTATTATGGTTTGACATTTTTAAGTTTGCTGACTCTCTTGATGTGAGAGGGAACTTGACTGGAGAGGGAGGTGCAAAAAAAAAATAATTCAATATATAATATTCTGGGGCCTCATTTATAAAGCATATCATCATCAATGTTGACAGGACTCATTTATAAAACCTTTCTTTGACATGGAAATGATCTTATCTCTGAGCAAAGTCTAGACTCAGCGTATGATTCCTTGCTGGTTATGGTAGTGCAGTTTGGGACTCATATGGATCCAAGCCTGTTGCAAACTTTGCATGAGCCTTATGAGCAATGTGATCGCTGAATGAAAGAATTAAACGTGCGAGGAATCAATTCCCAGTCTATTTCTTCTCATAGCAAGCTACAGTTCTGTCTCTCTGCCGCACCTTTTTCGCTGCTGTGGCGACACATTCCCAACTTGCGTGTATGGCTTTGTCAGCTCATTATTCAGGTCTCTGAGTAATACATGTCGCCTGACTTCAATCTCCTCTGGTGATCGTGATTGTGATTTCGTCCTCCAAAAAGCTTGATGTTCTCTTTTGGATTGAGGCTATTTCTGAATAAACTCTCAACAACAAGCTAAACATGATTTAAGGGGAAATCGTGAGACGTTTCGTCAGTTTCAAGTTGACCGGAGATTGATAGCTCAAGGGTATGTAAGTTCCGGAGGGATTCTCGGAGTTTGCTTATGCAAAATCTTTAATACTCAGAATCTCTTATGAGTCGAACGTAAGCAGACCTCCAGACTTAGATCGGGTACAAATTTAAGAACATTTTCATAAATGAGACCCTTGAAACTCTTATATTTACAGTCCAACCAGAGACGATCTGAAAGAGTTTTCCAACAGTGGGACTCTTTTTTCCCCCCCTCATGTGATGTCAAAGAGCTCCACAGATATCTAATTATGTTTTTCAAATGACCAGTAGTTTGCACAAGACTTTTACAAGATAGTCCCCAGGCGAAATTTGAGTTATAAGTTATATTTTTAGGATTTTTATATTATTAATGAGTTACTCCTTAAAGAATGATTGTCCCATGACTGTGTAAAAACATTGTCATCTTCAGTTTCTTATCAGTGATTTATGAGCTAAAAGTCTATTTATTAGCAAGGATTTTGTGACATAAGTATGTAATGTTGGTCACATGATAACAAGTGGCCATATTTTGGTTGTGTGATCTGATCTCTGGTGCCTGACACGATGTGCTCTTTAATTTTCTCTAATGAGCTACTGACTCCTGGTCAATAGCATCAACTCCCAGTTGATGCTGTAACCAGTTTCAGTTAAGAAGTCCTTTATTAATTCCTCTTGAGGACACTTTGTTCACTGCTTTGTTATTTTTTTGTTTTACACACACACAGTTATGGTGACTGTAGACTTTTTGATACATGGGCTTGAGTTTTTAATTTTCAGGCAGTTCAGTTAAGTTTGCATTTGGACTACTACCACTTGGAGTGGCAGAAGCTGGATATTTTAACTATTTATACATGATCATTTTTATTTTATAATTCTTTTAAAACTTTTTCAACTCTCTATTGACCTAGTCAACACTTCTTCTCGTCCTAGGGTGAGCTGGTAGTTTCTTGGTTATTGTGACAATTAACATACTAAAAATCAACTTCAAAACTGTTTTTGCTATAATTTTTGTATTCACAGTCTCTCCACATACACCCCAATGGTTACAAAAGTACCTCTGGAGAGTACTTTATGTTCAGGAAACCTTTGGTAGTCTATTTAGACACAAAGGCAGCAAATTATCTTGGGCAAGAGCGCTCCCTTGTGACGAAATCAGATTATTACAACAACATGTTCTTGGGTTTCACTGGAAATTCTGCTCAGATGAGTGAACATTATTGTTTAAATTGTTACAGTGTCTGAGTTCAGTAGACAAAATATGTCTGTGACTAACAAAGTCTTTAGTAATGATGCACATGTTGGCCTTGGAAACAGAAGGTGGAGTAAGCCTCAAGTAAGGCTGCAACTCTGCTCAAAAGTTCTAAACTTAATTTCAAAAGTTTAAAAACTAAAATGTGAAATGATTCAGTTAAAAAAATAATAATTAAATAAAGACACAGATAGATGTCCATCTACAGAAGCAGCCACATGCATGTCTGTTGTCAATTTTATCCAATTTAACAGAGTTGTCTGTAGTTTGCTGTGGTGAGTAATGAATGAATGAATGAATGAATGAATAAGAATCTCTCTTTATCCATGAGTCCTCTGCATCTTAGTTAAAGAAACTTTCAGCCCTAAAGCCTTGTTTGCTGAATACATCTAAATAGCCAGCAGATGTCACTGTGCTTCCTCTGTAGGCAATGAGAGACAGAAGAGTTCTTACAAACACCACTGACAATCACAAACACAGTGTTGAAACACACAAAATACTTACAATGAGGAACTGGAAAGAAAACCATCATTGATTTACAAACACCGCTTTCTCATTGATTCTAAAACTCCAATAACTAACGACTACAAATGATAATAAAGAGTCAGAGACTTATAATCTGCTGCATAAATTCTGATTGGAACACACTTAGTGTTCATTATCATTTTCTTCCTTTCTTGTGAATATAGTTTTACAGTTTACTTGAAGGTCACTGTTGCTCGAATAGAAGTACAGCTTTGTCTCCTCTGCAGAGGGAAGTCGACGGGAGTCGTTTTTGTTCACATTGAAGAAAATCTGAACTGAAATTAAAGAAAGGCTTCAAAGACTTTTGAACAAGAGATCAAAGAGGAGTGATTTCTTACAGATAATGTTACTCAAACAGGGTTTTGTCAACTGGAAGTTGTGGCTTTCTGGTTCTCCAGCTCCTGTTTGGTGTATCAGCTGCTGTGTTGCAGAGGTTGCCAACCACTGCACCAGAGTCGGAGCCTGTACAGTCCAGTGGTTATTCATACCCCGAACACGTACTTCAGAGTTTACTCCTTCTCTTCTTACTGCAGGACCTGTGAGTGAGTGAGTGAGTGAGTGAGTGAGTGAGTGAGTGAGGGCTACTTTGTGTTCTTTCAGTTATAATTGCTGCAGAAACTGGTCTCTCTCTCTCTCACACACACACACACACACACACACACAAATTAATAACACATACACATGCATAAGAGAACATGCAACTGTGTGCATGTGTACACAGTGTCATCAAATCAACTTGGTAACAAAATGATTAATTACTGAACACAATTCACTCTTCCCTTCTGGAATAGTATCCATAGCAAACACACACACACACACACACACACACACACACACACATCTCCATTAGGAAGAGAGAGAAAAGGTGAAATAAAGAAACTGTGGTTTTAAGTGTTATTGGAGTGACGCTTCAGAACAAAGCAATTATTGATTTCATTCTCTCTTTATGGCTTTGCTGACTGCCTTTACGAGTATTAAGTGTATTCATGGAGACACCAAACAAGAGAACCATTCAGCAGAACCTCAGTGAGCAACTTGGAGAGCACCTTAAGTGTAATAAAAATGCTGTGTTTTTTTGCGGTTAAAATTATGAATAGTTTTTGAAAAGCTTTTCTGATTTGCAGAAATTCATCTTCTGTCATATTAAATCAGGTCATACATGCTGATCACGTGGGTGGGATGTTTACAGTGTGTATGTAAATACTGATCCCTGTGTGCTTGTATGATGTAACCTTTTATAATTTGGGGCAGAGCAGCAGTGTTGCTTTTTGTTGGCAGCAGCCTATGTCACAGTGATTACTCAAACAAGCTCAGGAGAAGTGATTCTGTGACAATCATCACCTTGGTGGTTTTTACCTGACTTGGGTGCCCATGGCCAAACACACAGACTGGCACCAATTTAACATTAAAAACACGCTTTCTTGTTTTACTCATTTTATTTGTTTGTCCTGTTTACAACGCTTGTGCAAGGTCGTACAAACTCACAGAACATATTAGCATTTAAATAGAGTAACAGTGTCCGATTTGTTTGGGTAAATACACATGAACACAACCGCAGGGTGTGCTCTATTAGTTCTAAGTATTAGAATATCATTAAAGTCCTGTCCTCTTTAATAATACCCCTGTACATTTCACTGATGAGGCTGCAGTATATGTAAAGGTTTGCCTTATTGTGCACATCTTTTACAAGCTGATTAGACTAATTCAGCTCAGAGAAAAATTGATATGTGCAGTGAAGTGTGCACGTCCAGCCCCACTAATTTTCAAGGCATAAGGATGTGCCAAGTTTGCTTATCAGGAAGTTGTGTTGCACACAAATGCACGCCTGCAAACTGTCAGCTGCTCTTTGGAGAGGCTGCTCTTTCTTCATCAAACACACTGCAGATGTTTCTCAGCTAATCTGATATCCTTCAGCTAATTGGCAGCTTGTTAAATGTGCAGAAGTCTTGTGATGTTTTCTTCACCTTTTGAATTGCCACAAAAGCAATTTAAGCCATCGTGAAACCTTAGTTGTTGTTTGTTTGTCTGAGGCAGCTAAATGCAATTTATCCAGTGTTCATTTTATTATTATTGTTATTGTGCTTTTCCTATGTTGTGCCCAAAGTCACTCACTAGTTCCAATATTTTATTTGAGTGTTCAGATTCTAATCGCCTTCACAAATTCCACAATACAACGCTCCGCACGTTACAGAAACTCTACATCTGCTAATGACGATGCCAAATGGGATTAGGAAGTGTCTGAAATCTCATTTTACTGCTTGCTGTTGAATGATATATAGTGAGTGACTATGTGAACGAATGAACCAGGGAGTGATTTGGGTCACAGATGTACCGCGACATGTCAGAAAAGGTTTATTATTGCAAAGACAAAACACAGATTAATAAGGCTGATTCGTATCAGCTAGTGATAGCAATACATTGATAAATGATAGTTTGTGTTTTATTTGCTAAACCCCAGTGAGCAGTGCACCATTTCCGTCTCCTCTGTGTGTGGGTCAGATGGGTCCTCTGGTTTTGTGGCATGTTTTTCAGGATTATTCCTGCCAGATAACATTTCAGGGAAAAGCTTACAGCATGACAGGGGTCACACCGTAATGCAGAAGAAGAGATGTTTACATCCACTGAAACTGAGCTGTAGAAATAACATCATAACACCATGAAAGCAACACAATGTATATATGACATATGGATAATCTGTCAGGTTCACAGAGGTTATGTACTTGTGGTAGCAGTACAGTGATAATGGAGAGGAGGGGATCTCTTTAGAAATGTGCATAGGTGAAGCACTAAAAAAAGTTCTGAATCTAAAATAAGGGAAAGTAAAAATGAATTAATAATATCTTCTGTGATTAATTCCTATCAGATTCCAATGTATGCACAGGTCTTGTGTGCCAACCAGTTAAATTAGCCACGCATACCTTTTATGAATAAAGCTCACTACTCTATACTTTTGCATGTGAGAAAATGACCAAGCTGGAATGTATCTCAAAAAATGTGAAACTGAGGTGCTTATTGGATGTTCGAGGTTAGAGAGTCAGAGGCATTGACTGGTAGCCTCATTTCACAAAAACCGACGATAAAAAATGTGTTCAGTGTCGAGTGTCGCAGTAGCATTTAGTGTTGTCAGTTGAAAGGATGGGTGTCTTCCCTTATTCTTGTACAAAGAAAGAAATTACCAGTGCTACTACTAATTTAGATGTGTGTTTGTGTCTAGATCTTTCTATACACACATATTTTATTTCAAATATTTTGGCCTCTTCTTCACTAGGAGGTTAAGGCAAAGTGATACTCTGAGTCCTTTATTGACTTCAATAGCTGGCATTAAGGTGAGCACCATTAATATCACTTATGTCAGTGCTGAACACAAGAATCCAAAAATGCCAGAAGATTAGTTCACAGAGAACCAGTGGATTAAAACTGTGTACTGAAACACTGGACGTTAGCTGCATCAGAGAAATCACTAAACCAAAAAGGGTGCAGTTGTCTCTGTTAAAGAGACGTGGTTTGACAGGCAGAAGTTTGAAAGTTAGTTATTTTTCCTGTCAAGCCGTTTAACCTGAGATTGATGAGATTTCACAGTATTCCTGACAATACACTCTGCCTTCTTCAAATAATGAAATTTCCACGTGTCTGGCTTTTTTTTTCCCCCCTCATGTTTTTGCATTGATGACTCTCCTTTGTGCTTTTTTCCTCTTAAAATCTCAGGCGTGTGGCGTTTGAGATTGAGAAGCACGACAAGTGACAAACCTGATTATCTATAAATGACCTGTGAGATTTGTAATGTGCGACTCATTGCAAAGTAGATCCTGTTTCCAGTGGAGTTTGTTACCTTCTCTACAGAGCTAATTTCCAGATGAAAGAAACAATCACTGGAGCACCCTTAAAGCCCGTACCCACCCATAGTCCATCTGCTCAGGCTGTTTCCACTTACGTTGCCTGATTAGACCTCTTCTCAGGACTGTATGGGCATGTACACACTGTGCTTGATTGACAGCTTCTTCCTCACTCTTCTCTTAGCTGTCTTGCCCTTGTTAAGAGTACTTACACTGTTATCATTCATTAGATAGAGTTTAGTGGCACACATTTCCTTGCCTATGGCTCCACCCAATTTCCACTTGACTAGAGATCTGATTAATTGAAAGTTCCTCTGTGGGTGTGCAGGTCATTTAAAGGGATAGTCTCCTTGTAAGGGGACTAGATGTTGTGCCTACCAAGAATGAGGAAAAGATAAACGGAAGCCTTTTTAATGTCTCTGTCACAGTGAGATTATCTTAGTTTAGCTTAATTACTGAAATGTCTATGGGATTAGCAGCAGCTCTGATCAAAGGAGCCTCTCTGACTGTCCCTCTTCACACATTTCAGTCCATTAATCTGTACTTCACAAATAAAATGAATAAAATGTTCTCCATATTTAAAGTGTAGAAAAAAACTGTACAACAGTTACATCTGTACATTTTTATTTATGTCAGTAAAAGTAGTTAACTTCCTAGTTAGGAGAGAAGAAGCTACCTAATGAATAAACACTATTATTTTAGCATGATTCGAGGACGCAATCTGCTGTCCATCAATAGTTCGAGCATCTCAAAAATGAACACCAACTACAGGGAGTCTATTGCAGCTGCCCGGCAGCTGAGCTTAGCTTTTGCTTGGTTGTGTTTGTTTTAACATCAGTGTTGTATTTTAGTTTCAGTGAAAGTGAGCTAACGTTGCCTTCACGCAAACTATAAACTGTATGCTACCAATTAACTGTTTTAAGTTTAAATAAAAAAAAAACAATACAAGTTACTGCAGCAGTAACTGGCCTCCGGGCCTAATTTTTTTTGTTTAATTCATGGTAACTACGGTTAGTAAAATCAAATAACTTCGAGTATCCGGCAACAAACACAATCCAACCAACACTTTGTCCGCTGTGAAAATGCAAATGTCAGAAGCTTCTCTGCTTTGAGCTTTCTAAACTGGAGGCGTTCAAAGCGTTCCTGCAAGAGTGCAAAAAGACAGTCCAGGCATCTAAAACATGAGACACCCAGGGCAGATAAACGCATAACAACTGGAAAAGATTCCTCTCATGGGCCCTTAGGAGGTTCACAAATGAAAATACTTTCATTTTAAGGTTGTTGTAGGAGTTGGGGAGGCGAGATGATGGGGTGCTTCTCCTTCTCTTCCACTATTTAGTGCCGTGTCTCTTTAAATCTCTTTAAAGTTAACTAAAGAAAACACAATTTAGCCCACTTATCTAAATGTGTCGATGTTTCTCTTGATTTATGCTAACAATCGCACATTTTTTTTCTTCCAGTAAAACACTCTTTCTTGCTGCCTGTCAAATGTTAGTCCAGTTCCCTGGCATTTATCTTTGGCGTGGGCCACCAAAAGTATGCGTTGATAAATATTTGTCTTGCATCGATTCACTTCAGCTCTCTGCTACTTTGCGCTGGGTGACACCATACCAACAATTGGCTTGTGGGAGGTTGTGGAAAGACAGCAGCTGAAGGATTACAGTATGTTTACATTCACGGCTTCTTGATTTAAATGTGTATGTGAAATACGTGCATGAGGAATTCATAAGCAATTGCACTACATCCAAAATGGTTACCTGCATTGTCAATATAGTGCTTCTATAAGTTACTGTAATGGAAAAGGATAGATAATCCAGAAGGATTAATTCAATAGTGTCTCTTACTATTGAAGCATTTAACTATCAGTCAGTCATTTATTTAATTACCATTCCAATTTGAACATTTAAGAAACCTGGTCAGATTTCATCTAAGAAGGTATCATGTGCCAGCATGAGTATTTGCTGTCAAGACAACTCTCAGGGGTCAGTTTTGTTTGTACTGTCGCATTTACCAGCCACACTAATCATCACGTTGCTTTCCTAGGGAGGATTCTCACTGCATTATCGGGTTTGCTCTGATAAGTAGCCTGTCTGACTCATGAGTGAGGCACAGTTCTTGGCATGTAGCAAACTACTGCCATTTTCTTCCTTGTCGTTAGCATGGAGATTACAATATGAATTGGCTGCCTGGGATTTTGTTTCATATGTTTTGGTTTTTTTTAACTCATCTTTCCTTTGCCCTCTCTCCTCCTTCCTTACTGTTTCCTCTTTCCGTCTGTCTTTTGGCATTAAAGGCAGGGTATCAGCCCCTTTTCCAAAGCCAGTCAGTTGCAGACCCAAGCAGTGAGGGGGATTATCCCTCTATTTCTATTAGTCACACACTCATAAGCCATGTATCACTCTGAAGCTTTGTGTCAGCAACTCCACACCCGGAGTGGAGAGACTTCTCATTATTGGCGGATTGAGAGGTTTTAGCTTACACAGAGAGCGCAATATTCTGAAAGTCAAGTTGTGTATGAAGCAAGGCAAATGCGTTTCACAGATTACGACATGGACATGGTGTAATATGTTTTAACTTCCCCTGCTGCTGTGACTCCTTAATTGGTATATTAGTTAGACTTGGAGAAATGTGGATGTATTAAAAATGTTCTTTAATTACACACATTTGTTAAGAATATTTGTGATTAGGCATTAGAAACGACATACTTAGTGTTTGTGTATGGGCTTGTGCACGCAGTATTGGAGGCCTTTTCTTCTATTTTATCAGTGTAACAATCATCACAGTTCCTCACTGATAGTTATTTAAGGAAAGTAGTACTTGGCACATTGACAAATTGTGTAGATTCAGCAGGGCTGATGAGGTTCTTAAACGTTTTGATAATTGCTGCCTCAAGCAGCCTACTCACACCTGCTACCTCCTCCTTTCTCTTCTGCAGACACAGTCATGCTGCCCTTCTCCTGCATTTTCCCTCAGCGCACTGTGATGATAAGAGGCAGGCTGGCACTGGATCTCCATTTTTGTCTTCCCCACACTCCACACTCCTGTGTGAAGCAGACACATAGTTTCAATGCGCTGACCTTGAGTTATGACCATGGTAATTCTTTGCTCGCTGAGCCCTTCTTTTTCCCTCCATTTGTTTCCGCTCCCCTGTCTCACCAACTCACCCAGAATCTAACTACTGTCTCCTCCTCCGTTCTTTCCTCTTTGGACTGCTAAATGTTACCAGGATGTGGTAGGAGTAGGAGTTTTTGAAAAATATGAATATGGACATAAATATGAATGCGACTGCTTCATTAGTTGGAGAAGGTCATCAGTTCTGTCAGTTAACTGGCTAGTAATGGTGATGGGCATTATAGGCCTATTAATTCACATCATAATCATTGGATTTTTTGTTGTTGTTGAATCTACAAATTAAATGACATCAAGGCAATATAAAAAATAATAATAGTAATGTAATAATTTCTTTAAATCACTCATACATATTTAATTTTTCAGTCTATCAGTGGTTCCTGCCATTGTTGAAACTAAAGGATGTTGTTTCTCTCCATGGTGCTGAAATACCTCTCTGACTATATAATTATATATACAGTTTATACATGTGATGATGGTGATCATGTATGCGTATCTGTGCATCTCTGTGCGTCTGCAAAATATTTCCTTTGTGATCGACATCAACCCTAACCTGTGCGTGTGTGTTCAGAAATTCTGAGGTCACTTGTTATGGAGGAAAGAATAAAAAGTGTGTGATGGCAGAGTCTTTGTGCATTCAAATGTGAAAGAAGCTCCAAAGGCTGATGCAGAGTGTAGTTTGATATGATGTAGTATACAGAAAGTCAATGTACCATGAAAAATCCTTTGGACAATGCTGCGGGGGGGAATAAACATTTTATGGATCATTTTTAGGTTTTTCCCATAGGCGTGTAAAACTGAGTTTCATCTCTGTTTCAGTGAAGGGCAAACTTCACCTCCGTGTTCATCTTTCTGACCCTGTATGCCCCTCTTAATCTTTCTATTCTGAGCAAATAATGAGTAGTGTTTCACTCAGTCAGCTCCATCTTTGCTATTCATTTAGAATATTCTCATTGTTTAAACTTACAATACTGCTTTTCAACCTAATATCCTTGACAAAGAGTTTTATTTTCTTCGTGCCGTGTCTCTTGATTGAATGAACAGCAAACATCAAATTAGTGAGAGTATTTCAAGGGTCTCCTGCAAATACTAGCTCATGCCCTCCTGGGGCAGAGGCATCCTGTTTGGTTATTATCTTTCCTGAGGTGTGTCTCATTTTCAGTGATGAGACTCGACTATTGCCAAAACTTCAATATGCAATCACAGGAAACCTTCAGGTCTTATTCCTAAAAATAAAGTAAAACCTATTGTATCTATAACAAGAAATTCGGTGCCCCATTTTCTCTTGACTTAGATACACACTCATAGGATCAGACAGAATTTCACAAGTGTAATTTTGCCTTTATAAAATAATAATAAAGCTACTTTATTCAAGCAGCATTTTGAATTAACAGAATTCATTATTGACCAGCGATTAGTTTTACCTCATTTATTAAGCCTTTTTACCAAGTGTATCAGAAGGCCATGACAGTGAGACCAAACCATTCATTTTTAATACCTTTTATAAAAATATTGCTAATAGCAGCTTTGAAAAAGAAACAAGAGTTTCGACAATAAATGAATAACTAATTCAGCGACTGGCCAAGAAAAGTCTTAACAAAAAAAGGACCAAATTAATCTAGTAATTGTGGCTCTGAGTGAAGATGCCGGCTGTCGGTTTCTCTCTCATCGGCGAGTCATGAAAGTAAGACGTAAGTGAGACACCTGCATCGAGCCCTGGAGGCTGTACATGATGCAGCCAGCCTCATTTGCGATTCCCCTCACATGTGTCTTTAATTAAGGAGATCAATATTGTTTCCCGTGCTCTCTGAGTGTGCACGAGATTGTAATTGTGGACTTTCTGCCACTTGCTGTCAGTGTCAACGTCTTTCTTACTAATAGACTAATAGATCTATTCATCCATCCATCCATCCATCCATCCGTCTGTCCGTCCAACCAAAATTGATGAAAGTCACTCAGACTTGGCTGCAGTCATTTTATTGTGAACTACACCATTCACTCACAGTCCTCATTAGCATCTGTAAAATAATGGCTGACAGCAACAAAGATGATCATAAGCATGTTGAATCAGTGACAGTTTCTGTTTTAACAAACGGTGTGTGTCTGTCTCTCTGTGTGTGGACGTCCCAGTTCATGTTTGATTCATTACGGTCTGTTTATTTCTTGCCATTTTAAACTGAAGCTTATAAGGATGCAGAGTTAAAGCATGTCATCACTCCAGCATCTCTTACATGATGGGTACATCCACATCTCACAAAAAACAGGAATCTGGATCAACTGTAAGTGATTTGAATATGTTTTTTTATTCATTTCACTCATTTAGTACAACCACATCCACTCCTCTCTATGAATATATATTGAAAACTTAACACTAACGGAGTTCTTTTTTGTGCAGACGAACCTGAGAAGACAGTCATTATCTTTGAGTCTGTGGGTCAGACTGAATCTGCCTGGGTGTGATAGGCAGGAGGAGGGTATCAAATGCACAGCAAAAACAGTGCGAGAAAGAAACCTTGTGTGTGTGTGTGTGTGTGTGTTTTGGTGGACGTATTTTGACTTGCATGAGTACTCAAGTGTGTGTGCTTCCTGGGATTATGAAAAAACTGAGGTTACTTCTTCATTTGAAACAGTGAAGGGGGGTCTTCACCTTCAGTGAAGACCTGCATTTTGCATGTGCAGGTGTGTGTGTGTGTGTGTGTGTGTCTGACTCAGTAACAAAGCAGGTCTACCCTTTTGAAGTCCCTGGAATTCAGTGATCTGCTTCTGCCTTTTACTGTTACATCACATGGCTAAACAGCAAGGAAGCTGCAAGTCTGTTAAATTTAACTTGCCTAAACTTCCTAAACACAGAATGCAGCTCAACTGGAATAAGTTAGTTATGTCATAGTGAAAATAACTCTCTCATTGTACATGTCATTGTGCAGTCTGGGACATGATTGCAAGCAGTCTTTGTGTGAGTATGCGCACTTATATCTGTCGTTTCATTCTGTACGAGAAGAGCATGTATCCCACCTCCATATTGATTATGTTTTTTAAAAGCATCTTGTGTGCAGTTAGGCTGTGGCTGGAAATATATCCTAGCATTGAGACAGATTAGATGTTACTTCATTTAGGAGCAAGACTTCAGGGGAGGCATAGTACATCGGCCCCTTCAGATACCTGACATTATGCAGCAACGCACCTGAATCCAAAATGCCTTACATCACCACCCCTACCGACAGCACAGACTTTGAAGAACTCTCATCACCGACCCTGTGTTCTCCAGGCTGGCAGACTCACAGGTTTGAGTGTGGAAACCGTGGAGGTGTTGGGGGTCGGGGGGGGGGAATGGTGGGATGGTTCATTTATCTTGGATAAAGCCTCCCACCCTCTCTTCGATGAGCTGATGTAGCCCCACATACAAAAGAGTCATTCAAGTGTTCATTTGTATCAATTACCCTTCGGCTACACAAAGCGTTCTGCCACAGTCAGAATCTCTATACTCCCCCACTGGCTTTTTCTATTCTTACATTAGTGACATCAAATCTGTATGTTAGAAGCTACTGTATATTTTTTCTGTGTATGCAGACCATGCATACCAACGTCCCCATGTCAGAAAAGCAAAACACTCCAAAAGTGACCTCTTGGAATCGCCATGGTAGACGAAACATGATAAAGTGCCCTCTACAGTAGCCTAGTGTGCACAAAAACATATTAAGGTGTCTTCAACACATAAAGGACCTTTTTTGTGGAGAAAACATGGTGCAGCACACTAATGGATTTCCTTAAAATGGAGACAAAACAGTAAAAAATAATGGAACAAGTCCCTTATAGGCTGTCCTACATACTAGAAAATATTTTGAAAATGTTTCACCATAAATGCATCACTAAGTTCTGCTCACTGGTGCCCCATCCCATCCAGCTGGTGCCCTTTGTATTTGTACCGCCCTTGAGCTTCAGACGACCTGAGTCGTCACTGCTTCTGTTCCTTCTGTTGATTGTTACCAGTGCACGTCTGCACAGTCTGCCATACAGTATACTTGTAAATTAATGTGGATGAGTCTTGATGTCTGAAAGATATGCTTTTTTTATCCTAGCAAAAAATTTGATCTTTTATCTGTAAAAACAAAATGTAATCTAATCTTTCTGTTCGAGATAAAATGCAAGCAATTTCAGCAAAGGGTTATCAGCTCAAAGATCTGAAAGGAAATGACTATTATGTATCACTCTATACAAAAATACAGCACAAGGTAACATGGGGCAATAAAAAGAGTGTCCTTCCTTGCTGTATTCATTCATGTTTGTTTATAGTTTGGCTGGCAGTCCCTTCGTCATAGGGAGGCAAAGATAAGCTCTGCTCTTTTAAACATCTGGCTTCAGTATGTGCTAATTACTGAGTAAGAAGAGAAACAGACTTGGAAAGCATGATGAGGAAGAAGAAAGTGAGAAAAGCACAAGGAATGAAAAAAAAAGATAGGTGGGTGTCCTGGAAGGTGTTTATTATGTGGCTACATTATGAAACAGCAGGAAAGTAACAGGCAATTTTACCCTGTCGTCCACGTTCAATAGCAGCCTTTGTTCGGCAGCTTGTAATTATCACACCCACACTTTTTACAATTGAAATAGCATCACTGGATGTCTCTGAGGGGCCTCTGAGATGCACTGAAACTCTGCACATACCACCATATGTTTTACTGAAGTCAGCTGTACCTAATAAACTGGCATCGGAGGATGCATAGTACACATGACGTACCATACCAAACACATCAGTGTGACATGCCTGCTCTAATAACTCTGCTTTATAAGAGTAAAAGGATGCACTGCTATTGTACTCACAAGAATAATATCAGAATAAAAAACTTTCTTCTTACGGTTGTCCACAGAAAGAAATTCAAGACAAATTCCCAAAGATTTATTAAAGGTGACATATTGTGTACCATAAACTGGCAGCACCATTAGGTACAAATGTGTTGAAAGGGATGGCCAGCAGCAGGCTCATGATGCTGTGTCATTAATAAGAGGAGGGGATGCTTCTAATGTGGCTCTGTGGTTTGAAGGTACAGCTACAGCAAAAGCTGGTACATTTGGGCAAGTAGTAGTTTTTGCAAGAAGTAATAGCTGAGGGGCAATGCAGGGTTCTGGGGTTGTGATTGGCTTCTAATGCAGTCTAATGCACATATTACCTACTCCATAGGCAGCCTCAGAAATCAAATGCTAGCTAGAACATAAGCACACTGGAAAACAAACAAAATCTGCATTAGCTGTTGACCTGATGTGGCTGTGATCATAACTGAAATATATATATGCTCGCATGCAGATGTGGGCTGGAGGCAAGCTTTGACTTGGGCAAGTCCTCTACAGTGACAGCAGGATGACTCACGCTGCAGGGATTGGACCAGAGTGTATTGTTAAAAAGGTTTATTAGCATGGATATTAGCATGCCTCCCTTAATTGAATACTTCATGTGGACAATGCTCAGTGAACTTTATTTCTTCGAGCCGTTTCTTTCTTCACTTCTCCCTCTCCCTCTCTCTGGAAGTGGAAAATTATTACACAGTGTTTAATTGACTTTGAATATGCCTTGTCAATGAGCAACAGAAAATGCTCACCGCTTTGAATGAAACCTCAATAACACAAAGTCATGTTTGGGCAACTCTGCATTACTTCTTCTTTATAACAGAGGCTGCTGACTGTCACAGTTAATGTTCTCTTTCTACTGTTTCCTGAGGTGTTTTTTAACCAGGTGATGGCATGTTGGTGCTTTGGAGCTCTAGTTTGAAAACTTGAAATGTCACATGACCCTATCAAACACAGCGCTTTCATCGGCAGGGTCTCAAATTTCACAGAGAACTGTGATAGCAGAGAGAAAACTGCTCAGGCCCAGAGCGGATATGATGCTCAGAGTCAATAATTATGATTTCCTATTATCAGACGTTTTCACTGCTCCTTTGTGTTTTTGAGAGTGAGACAACGAGAGATCTTATTATCAGACTCAGACTGGAGGCCAGAAGGTTTTGATCGCTTTCACTCTAATTATGCCATTTACAACCGCTGCTTTAGATAATTACGCCAATCTCATCTATTGAAACAGAATCCCTAATTTCTTCCTTTAATGACCTTGAATGTCTTCATGAGATTGGAGGTAACTCAATGGACCACATGCCATTCAGAAGCAGTTGAAAATAAATATTCAACTTTCAGTATCTCCAGAAATCCTAATGAGATCAGCTATTGAACTTTGCTAAAGCATCAGATGAACTTCTTTATGTTTGTGTAATTAAATTTAGTTCACATTGCAAAGCACCCAAATTGTTCAGCTAACTGACAACAATGATGTTAACATGCTGATGTTAGGCTGTTGTAATGCACATTTTCCTTACAACCAGCCAGTGGCATCTGAGCTGCCAGCTTCCTTGCATTCAGTGGTCAGGCTTCAAATAATACTGTGATCAATGACTGGCTCATAAAATGCTGTCAGGCTCAATTTTGAAAAGTTCTGTACGTGCTTCTGGTACTCTGCACTGTGTTACAGGCACGAAGCCGACTCTGCTGGTCTCAACAGACTCAGTGCTCAGTGAGAACCTCTGGGTATAGCCGGCTGAATCTATCAGTGTTATTGCATTTTCTGCTTAGTGTATTCAGTCTGAGGTATTACATGTCAAATACATTAAGAGCCTGTCCTTTGCCTGTTCTGTCTTACTGTTTGTCTTCATTGCTGTTTCACACTGCAGCCTTAAGGTGTCCACGTCTGTAGTTTGGTTTATTAGGTCCAGACCAGAATAAAAAAATGAAACATCGTTGCACTGTATTTCTGGTCCCGTTTTTGTTCACAGTGACGTCCCCTGAAGTCAGATTTCTGACTTAGAAAGTCGAGGGAACCTCACCAACCTGTCTTATTTGTGTGTTATTAAATCACACACACAGTAACGTCCAGCTTTTACTTGTGGACATGTTGCTGCAGTGTTTGTATGCACAAAATGCCCCATAATGTCTTGTTGTTGGGACCCAAAGTGTATATTTATGTGCTTTGGTGTTACAAAAGAGCTAAAGAAGTTATAACGGGGAAAGTCAGGTTTTAGGAAATGTGTAGTTGGTCTATAACTAAAAAATTTGTGAGGGTAAACTAATGCTCCCAAACCTTCTTGTAAATCTGACAGGATTATTTCTGTTTACAGAGAGCAGTTTTTAACATCTCCTAACACGTATATTATAATTCCAACTTATGGCACAACTCCCTCAGTTTGAGGCAGGAATTTAAGAACTGATTGCTCCAAGCCAGAGGGATGATTGGCATGGAGGTAATTAATCCAAAAAGGAACTCTGTCTGTACAAGCAGCACGTGGAACAAAGGATCTGCTTTGACGTATGTGAATTTGCCACATAGAAGAGGTGCACAGTGGGCTGAGGACGAAAAAGAAGTAGTCAGTGCATGTAGGCTTAAAAAAAAAACAAAAAACATTGATTTGCATTTCTGACACCATTGAGAATCGACAGAGAAGAACTTAAAAAGCAGATTTTCTTTGCACGGAATGAAATGATGTTTCAGTAATACATATATTGATGTGTTTTTTAATTTAAAATATGAACACATGTTTGTCAAAATGCAGTCCCTGCCAGTAATAAGTACTTCTGCCTTTGGCTTTAATGCAGACTGAAATCCTGAAAACCTTGATAACTTTCAAGGTTATTGTCCAACACAATTGGATTGTGTACCTCTGATTAAATTTAAAACGGACATCAGAGCATTGTGATAAGGATAAACATAACTGACAGGATGGGGAGGTGGTGGAACTAAAAGCAGGGAGAACAGCACTCTATAGTCTACAGTAGGTGTAATATATCCACATAAAAAATGCGCTAACTTCAATAGTTTGGGGCAAAACTGACTGCTCACTAAGTTCAGCACCTCGTCTGTCAGAGCTTCATGATGATCCAAGTGCACAAACTGAAATATTCATTCATGTAGCCGTACTTTGTCTTTTGAATCAGTTTTTGATGTGCGCTTTAGCCTTGGATAATAGCTGATAAATAGCCTAGCATAATGCTCGGCTAATACGCTACTTAGTTTATTTATTCTGTTTATTCTATTCCTTACAATTTAACTCTCATGTTTTTCATTTTCAAAAAGTTCAAAAAGGCCCCTTTTAAGCAAATGCTCAGTAGCCTGCTGCTTTTTCTACACCTTCACTTGAGCTTGTGGTGAAATCCAAAGCTTTATAAGTCTGCCACATCATAGCTGCAATTTTATTGTATGATGGCTTAGTAAATTGTCAATTGTCCTCAAAGGATTTGATGCTACAGCGAACAGATTGCATGCACTCAACTCTGTAGGCTACTCTCTATGGATGAAAGCTATTTCTGCAGAATCATACTTGTGAAACTTTCATTGAATCTTAAAACACTAGCTGATTAGTGATTAACTGTCCATGGCATGACATGGCATCAATAATATGAGTTCAGATGTGCAAACAGAGAAACATGTTTCTGCACACACGTTCATGCATATTTCCACTCACTCACACACGCACATACGTGTATTTGTTATATTTGTGGTTTGGCATCTCATTCTAGCCTGAAACATAAATCCCAACATCTTTGGGAATACATCTTTGGTAATAACTTCTGCAATGTCAGGCATTTCACTAAGCTTCTTTAGGGCTGGTTTCTGATTAGTGTTTGATCCCTGCATTAACATTGGTCTCATGTATTTTTACACCAGTCAATAAAAAACTATTCAAGATTGACACTTATACATTGCAAATGCAAATGTCTGTTTCATCAATGATAATATTGTAATTAAATGCTAATTTGAGTCCGTCTATTGTAACTTTTTGACACTAAAGCCTGCAGCTGTTTAAGTAATTTTTAGCTATAAAATAATTCTGAACTTTAATAAAACAATGGAAAGGAATATTTCCATCTATTTTTCATAATTTAATTCATTAAGAGCCACGATATTGCAAACATATTTCAGTGGCGAGTCATTGTCAGGTGTTCGTTCACTCACTGTACTTATTTTTCTCTCAAAGCCCAAGACATGAGAGACCGAGTCTGTGGATTACGACGTGGGGGATGCCTTTCACAGGACAGGAAAAGGACATTCTGTCTTGTCATTCACAGGGCAGAAAAACATGCATTCACTGTTCTCATCCTGCATGTCTGGGAAATCTTGGTTAAACTCTTTGATGCTAAAGGAAAATCCAGATCTACTACAGAGAGGTTTTAATGTCGAGGCATTCATGCCAGTAGCTTCTTTTTTTGGTCAAAATGGTGTTCATTAAAGGCATCCATCACAAACACTCACTCTATTTCAATTACTGTAGGAGACCGTGGTGCTTAATTAATGGTTCCCTTGTATTTTCTCACCCTTATTCTCTTCACTTTCTGTCACCAAGAGTATTTTCAAAGCTTTATTTGTTGCAAAAATATTTTTTTCTTGTAAAGTTAAGCCTCACAATTTTGTGCTATAACATAATTTTACACCTATTTGTGGTTATGTGTTTACCCAAATGGGGCATGTATGTTTTACATGACACAAAGAGCAGATTTCAGGGAGGTCACAGCCACAAAGCAGGGTGCCAGCCAGCTCCGCCTCAAGCTACAGGCTGCTGAGAGTTGACTGCTTATCCAGATGAATGACGTGAGCTGGGGATAAAAATTGTTCAGCTGAGGTGTTCCAAAGGCAACATGTTTCATAATGTAATTTGAAATTTTAAATCTGTGGTTGGATTCATGACTCCCACATGCACCATTTTCTCTTTGTAGGAAGTGACTGATGCAGTGCAATAATCATCTCACTTTGGAGTCCATTTTAAATCATACTTCCATATCCGTTTATATGGCGTTTTCTGCCACTGTTGAGGATGAGTCAGACACTTAACAAACACCAGAGAAGAGATCTTACAGATTAGTAGTGTTATTGACTCATTCATCTTCTCTCATCTCTTATTCCTGCATTCTTGTTACTTTCACTTCAAGTACATCCCCTAATTGAACAATCCTCAGAACAGCTCTCTGTTTCTCACTGCTTCCTCCAGAGAGCATATTTATTCTCTTTCTGTGTCTCAGTATACGGTATGTGTGTTTGTATTAGCCTCTGTATGTGGCTTTCAGTACAGTTTCTTTGATACCACTCATCTGTCAGAAACCAGCTTTAGCTAGATAATTCAGAGGGCATTATTCAGTTCAAGGTGATTTGATGTATGGAAATAGGTGTGCAGAGCAGACATGACAATCAGGATGAAACCTGAACACGACAGGCCTGAACTAGACATGCAGTGACAGAAAATTTAAATAATAGGCAAATACATGGAGATGGGGGAGAAAAGGCATGTCATTGTGTCATAAAGAGCAACACACTTCTCGTGAACAGCCTGTTGTGCACTATCTACACTGTGGATTTAGTGCTTATGATTGGAAAATGCTGCAACTCATGGTATTCAGAGTAGGTATAACAACATACATCACTCAACATTTTTTATGTAATCTCACAAATAAACAAAGGAAATCACTATTCACTATTACATGTTACATCACACTGAAATAAAACAAATTTCAAAATGTAAAATACCTAACTTTCTGGTATCTTTTAAGGATTTTCTTCCACACATCCAAGATATAACTTTCTATTTCATGTATAAGTAGTGTAATCATTACTCTCAAGGTATGAGAGTGTGAAGAAATGTGATAATAAACTATTAATAAATAAATAAATAAAAATGTATTTTAAAACATATCATATCCCAAAATAACAAAGACTGTTTTTTCATTGGATAACCATATACCACCACCCATTGCCTCAAATTCAGTTCCTCAGATATTTCATTCCCAAATTCAGTTTGGTTGTTCAAGGGAGATTAGGTTTATCAGCAGGGCAATTACCATTTCAAAAAAGAGCCTGCACTTGACTTAAAAACATAAGGATGAGGTGAGAAAGAAATTCTTCTGATACCACATTTCCTTCACTCAATTTTACCCCAACAGAGCACTAAACAGATTAGGGGGATTTTAAAAAGCTCTCCTTCGCTCCTCAGTGCACATACACAGACTGACATAATAATCATAGTCTAATGTATTGTCTGGAAATGGGCCTGAATGTGTCATTCATTTTTGTGGTGATTAACTGTGAATTCCTGAAAGACACGATGTGAGTGCAGTGCTGCAGCTATAGTGACTGTTGAATGGTAGGGCACAATGAGGGAGTATTTGGTTTAAAAGAGAAAATGGCAGAAAAGTCAGTCTATGTAATGATTTCGAATGAATAGATTGTCAGTGTGGATATCCTTTATGAGAGAATATTCAATGTGGCCGGATCAGTAACTTTTGGCATAAAGTATGTCAGGTACAAGCCTTGTACAGTATTAACATTTCAGGGTAAAATTTAAACTGAAAGTAATGTGCAATAGAGCACATTTTAGAACAGATTCCCCATCTGTTATAGCAAGGTCAGTCAGTCTAGATATGTAGGTGGTGTAAGGTTACCCCCTGTCTTCTCGTCCCTTGTGTTTTTCACTTCACTTGAACTTTCAGGTCCAACTTATTTGTATTCCTTTATCATCACCACTTGTGGTTTAGAATTTTCCACTTCAAGGACCTGTCTAGACTTTCTGTCTGAAGTCACACTTAGGGGAGAAGTATGGAAATAATTCATGGCAAAACTGGAATAAAACAAAACAGAATAACCCCATTTCTAACAGAAAGTGGCAGCTGCTCAATAGCAAAGACCTTTACGTTGATACACATAAAGGTGGTTTTATCTTTCTACGAACACAAGTGCACAAGTCCACAGAGATCATTTATTGTACATTTTAAATTTGTCAAATCAATAGGAGGTCATTAATTAAGCACAATGCAATGTATAGTGTAGTGGTTTCTGCCTTTAAAATTAAATCTTTGCACTCATTGAAATAATCAGAAACAGAACAGCTTCTGTAAAAACAGAAGAAGTTGGAGTTCTTTTCAGTACACTGACCTCCATCTCAACCAACTCTTGTGCTGATAAATAAGGACATTATTTATAGCTAACTACCACTATATGATGAAGCAAAAATAAATGAATGTAATATCTTAAATGATGTGATAAATCTAACTCATTGAACGATGTGGAGGTGAATTATGTGATTTAGTTGCCAAAACAAAAACCCTGAGAAGCTAAGTTGTTGTGCTCGTTTCAGAGTTGGGCCAAACTTCATTGTGAGATTTGAATTTACACTGTGCAGTTGGACTTTAATCATTTCTAAAACTGTACAGTGTATGCTAAGCTTTAATGGCAATTAACCACACTGTAGGGAATTATTTTATTTAACATCAACTCTTCGTCAGGGCAGCAGATGAGCATCATCATCATCATTTGCCTGCTTTTGCAGAAGCTGCACAGGATGAAAGAAGATGAAACGAATGAAGATTAAACGTATCAGCTGACCATCATGTTATTACACTACCAGCAGTTAGTTACTGAGCAGAGGGCCTCCTAGCTGGTCTTGTCTCAGGGCTGATGCTGTTGGTTGAGGCACTGCTGGCACAGTTCTCAGAGAAAGTCATCTGTTGGTTATCGTGTAGACTCACTCACTGAATGTAAGCTGAAGGTATAAGCCTGCCGTTGGCCAGCTATTTCAGGCAATCATTGGCAGGCTGTGTGTTGCTGTGAAACAACAACCTCCTAATAGCCTACACGCTAACATGGTCAGTAACAACATGAATATGAACAAGCTGCAAACTTTCATTTTTTGCAGGGACTCATTTTTCTGCCAGAGTTTGCCTTTCCATGTGCAAATGTCTCACCAGAACACGTTCCCCCTGACACTATTTTACGAGGCCACCATCACTGCATCCTGTGCGTTGTGCCACCCATGGTGATTGTGATTGGTTTTACACAATACCAACAAGCCAGAGAGCTACACAGCTCTGTGGAGACAGATCTGTCTATGCAAGACTAGATCTTGTGATGCTGTGGCTGAACAACGAATAAAATTAACCTGGATGCTGTAACTTTTTTGGGCAGGCTTGAGCAACGTGCAAAATGACTGTACTGTACATGTAAGGCTAATTGTGCCATTAACGCCAGATGTATGCTGCGCACTATCAAATTACAGAATTAAAAGAGCTGTAAGGGCCTGATGCAATGTAGGGTTACCAGATGAGCCATTTCATCCTGAGCAATTATTTCTTCTGTCTGCAGCAGATGGGCACAGTCATAACATGAGCATTGTTTATTCAGGCTCATTTACTGTGTCAGAGAGCTACTATGCTGTTTGTTTTTGTTGCTCTTGTGTATTTCTAAGATAGTGTAATTCACAGAGTGGGCTTAACCCCATAATATTAGACTAAATGTATCAGTAATTAATGCATGGTTGGATGGAAAAAATGAATTGACTCTGGGAGTAGAAAATATAAACAGTAAGAATGAGCGTATAGACAGCAATTTCTCTAGTATCCCTCCCTCTGCGTCAGACATGTCAGCGGAGGACTGTTTTCTGAACGGTTTCTCCTTGGATGCACCCATCCAGTTCAGAATCTGCCAACTATGTCAGCCTCAGGATGTCGGGCAGACACCGCAGTCCTCTGTGTGTGTGTGTGTGTTAAATCAGGATGTACTCCGAAACAGGAGTTTTCAGATCGATCTTTGCAGTCATGCTGGACTTAAAAAAAAAAACAAAAAAAAAACACAAATATGTATGAAAAATATGGATGCAAAGACACAAATATGCCCGAATAAGAAATTCCTTCACACTCCTTTAATAGAGATGTCTGAACACCTCATATCCTCTACCTTCTTGACATTTTCAGAGGAATGAGAAATGGTTTACTCTTGTGGCAGCAGAAGCCATATGAAGTATTAGTTTCTAAAAATGTCTTGACCCCTGTGAGATTGTCAGTGACATTTCAAATAACACGCCAGGACCTTGCACTTTTGTATGAGTCCCCCTACAGGAGGGAGTCTGTTCACTTGTGACTGAGGAGCAACTTTTTACTTGGCAGAGGAGGACAATCAGGCCCGCTCACCATGCTGTGCCATAGCTAGCTGCAGGTAGCTGTAAATAGGCTGGTTTTATTACTTACTGATCAAGCAGAGTGCCAACTCAGTGTCGGTTTTGAACCCTCTCAAGTCCCGCAGGTAAGGGGTCTGTCAACAGGGGAACAGACTTTGACACAGTCAAGCGAATTCCTGTTCATTTTTGGTTTACTTTTGGCTTCTTCTACTTTCACCTTCTTTGTCTTCTCCGTTCACTGGGTTCTTTGGAGTTTTCACAGATGCTTTGGGTGTTCCACCACTTCCTGAGGATTGCTTCCATGGAAAACAAATCCTGTTCCTGTTGTGGTTGCGAGATGGCAGACAGGCTTCCTTTTTGCCATAAATACACCGTTCATTTTCCCAGGAAAAATCCTGCCTGGAGGCAGACAGAATGGCATAGAGAGTGAAAGTTAGGCTTATAGGGAGCCAATATAAAAGCTCATTTTTCTACAGCCATTACAATGTGCAATCAATACTTCAGAATGATAAGTTTAAACAAAAAAATGGTCCTTTTTGCTGCAACTGTTTGACTGATAGAAAATGGGTAGAAAATAATAATTTAAAGAGTGGAGAGGGCACGGACATTGATTTTTCTCATCTGCTTCCTGAGGCATCAGGTGCCTCAGCTGAGGATTGTGTTCGTTTAAGTTTTCTCTTGGATGCTTGGATGCACCCAGCCAGTCACGTCAGCCCTGGGACTGTGAGACGGACAACAGTGCAGTGTGTGTTTTCTCTGTGTGTGAACATATCTGTATCCACCGCATGTTACTGCAGCTGTCAGAGTAAGATCTTGATACGATGCAGCAAACTCGTCACGCAGGGAGTATGAAATCAGATGGATAGGCAGAGAGAGAGAGAGACAGATGGATGGATGGATGGATGTGTATCTCATGGTTGATTCACAAATCTCATTGCATGACTGGTAAAGACATATAGTAAACCGTACTGATTCAACGTAAGCTGGCATAACTCCATATGTGCAGTATGAACATAAGGTAGACATTACTGCCAGCTCACACCAGTACTGCGACCATATGAGACAAGACCCACGTATTTCTGCACACTTCTGAATAAGCATTTACACAAATGACACAGAAGTGTTTGTGTGTTGTGTAGGTCTTTTTTAACGGAGTATGACTGAGGCACTCACTTCCCAAATTAAGCAAATGGACCAAAAAGAAAGGAAAGTGCAGTGGACCTCAAGGCAGATGTGACTAAATGCCACAAATTATTTGATATATTTAGCAGCAGCAGTATCACAAATGCCAGCACTGTTCGCATTGCAATTCAGTGCTGTTTACAACCGTTGTTTTATGAGAGTTTCATGAATGTTTTACAAAGTTTATTAATCTGTTGAGGTCTATAATGTGGTGGAAAAAAACTAAAAGTGATATTAGCCATCAATATGCTGTATATTATTGTTAGGTAAATGTAAACTATTTCTCTTAGATGACAGTCACAGGTGCTGAGAAAATTCATATTGTTTGTCACATTTCATTTCATCAGCACCTCTCGGGCTTTAATGGAACAGCTAAATTGTTTTTGTTACACACTGAAAATGTTTTTGTATTCTTTTTTTTTCTCCCAAATGTAAAAACATTTGTTTTAGGTTGGAAATGAAACAAGGTTTGGTTACAGGCTGTAGCAACAACTATATGTTACCTTCATGGAGAGGAGAGGAAAACTATTCCAATGTGGCAAATTTATTAGAACGTTTATTACTGCCAGAGGCACATTCTACCTATAAGGTGGTAACATAAAAACAAAGGAGGAGGTTGAGTTGCAATTTGGTGTCATTGTCATTATAGATCCCAGATGTTTGCTCCTGTATGCCCCTATGGAAGATACAATATGAAGTGCCCTCTAATGTGGTCTCCCCTCAGACTCTTAGCTATTCAACTTGCTCTTTATTTGCCCTTTTCCTCTTCCTTACCTGAGCAGCAACACTGGAAAGTTTGCATGGCTCAAGTTTTCAATTTGCAAAGAACTGAGATTCTTCATCTTTGACCTCCATTTGGTCACTCATCACTGTGAAACAGATTTACTGTATGTACTGGAAAAAATTGATCTGACTATTATTACATATTCTCAAGTTGTTGTTTTTTGTTTTTTAGGGGGGGGGTTATTTTCATGTAGCCAAGCTTGAAGGGAAACTGTGAGGAAGTGAAGAAGTTACCAGACCTGCGTTAGCTGTTGCTCAGTTCTGCTCGAGGCTACGTTGGTAACTCAGTATTTCTATCACTCAACCTCACTCGCCCAAATTCCTTCAGGCGTCTTCTTTCCACTGAATTCATTCCTGTTTCTGCAGCGGTAGGTGAAATGATTAGAGATAAAATATGTCCCCCCCTGTTTCTAATACAGAAGCCACAGTATGTACTGAATGCAGGGAGTTTCTTTAGACCGCAGCAAAATACACAAAGATTTTGTATAGGTTCAGAAGCAAATCAATAGGGAAGAGATAGCACACCTGGCTCTTTCTCTCTCTGCCTCTTTTTCTCTCTGATTAGGTTTCATGGCCAGGTGACAGTGAGATGAGACAGATATGCTCGTGAATGAAGGCCCAATTACAGGATAATTAGAGAGGGAAGTGAAGGGAAAAGAGGAGAAAAGAGGACAGAGGATAGGTGAGAAAAGTTGTGAATATTAACTCTGAATGAAAACCACTCTGTCTGACTTTTAATGAGCACCAGGCCAAGAACCGAGCAAGATTATTATTTAGTCACTTGAAGATGTGAAATCATTAAAGTCTTATTAAAACAGCTTCGTTGAGACCAATGTCAAAGTAGGTGGATCACCTGCTAATGAGGCAACGATTGTGAGTTCTCATCAAAATCACATCATGATAAATCCAGTAAGTTTAAGGCAGCACAAAATACAACTGTTATCATCAGTTAGGTGATATTCCATTTAGTGAAGGGATCAGTTGATTTATTAGTTGACTGAAAATAAAAAACAACATTCCAACTTCTCAAATGTGAAACTTTCCTTTTCTCTCATTTATATATCATATCATTATAGGTTGAATATCTATTCACGTGTACCTTATTCAGAAATGTAGCTGTCAATTTTTCGTGGTCTGCTATTCACTGAACTGCAAGCCATTATGACGTTCTTCTAAAAAAGGTCAGACATTGAATTGCACAGCTTCTATCATCCTTTCCTACATTGAAAACCACAGACAACTCAATACTATTAATATGTTATATAAAACAATGCACTCCATATCAAAAGCCATACAATAAATACTCCCTCTCTGAATTGGCAAAAGCTTTATTGAGACACACTGAAACAATCTTAAGACTTGTGTCTGCTGTTCATTGAAACATGAGATAGGAGATTTAATTGCACTGGATTTCATCACACTGTCAGGTTTCATTCTGTTACATTGTTAGATAAAATCCTGAAAATACGTATTTGAACCCTGGTTTCAACATTTTGTCTCTGGCATTGCACTGAGGATTCAGTTCAAACAGCCTAATCTGCTTCAGCTAAAGATTTAAATAACCTAAGATGCTGATTGGATTCATCAGACGAAAAGGGCTATCGGTGGAGATAGCTTCCTAAATTCATTGTCTGCTGTGGCCCAATCAGTGGAGCAAAATGCTTTAGTCTCATGACAACAGTTAAAGAGTCCAACCTCTTCAGAAGAAAATGAATCACACAAGTCATCAAATTAACCCACTTGTAACCAGCATGTGGACGTGAAATGCATCCATTCTGGTATTTAACATCATCTCTCAGTAATCCCTGCTCTCACAGAGCTCACTTTGCTGTCTGCAGCACACAGTGTCTTGGCATCCATTCCTATATGACTGACATCTGACCAGGGATTATCCCATTGCCCCAGTTTCACTGGGACTGGCAAGCAGAGAGCGCTGTGTCACAAATGAGCCACACAGACGACAGTGTGTGTTTGTGGGCCACATTCAGTCTGCGTGAGCATATGTTTATCTGCTTAGGAACATGTCTGCTTTCAGGCAGTGAGGGTGTGCTTACAGATGGTATGAAAAAAAAGAAGATATGACAAATTTATTCGCAGACCTATGACCTAATGAGCTTTTTTTCCACTGAAATAATATGCATAATAAAAACCCAGTGCCAACACACAGTTGAGCCACATTTTGTGTTTTGGTGCAATAATAAATACTGCAGGCAGCCAGATTGTTATGCTCTGCAGCCTTACAGAGAGAGAGAGAGAAGCCCTACATCCTTTAACCCAGACAGTTTTTTCTAAATAATTGAACTGTGCTCAGTATTTTGAATATTATATGTAGCAAACTCAGCAGGAGCACCCCAGCAGCACTAAGGGTTTGTGGACTTAATGGACATCCTCTTAAATGGGTGGGAGAAACTAGGGCAGAACAAAGCACAAACTCACAGGGACACGCACACACTTGGATGCATTAACATTTGAACATTTGATTTAGTTCTTAAAACTACGCTGTTAAAAATTAAAGTGTAGCTTAAACATGATAGATGCAACCCTCCTGTTGATGATTTGAATTCATCTTTTGATTTCAAACACTTCACACACACACACACACACACACACACAGAGAGAGAGAGAGTCCATTTGGAAAGTCCAGTAAGTCTTTAATTAACTGAACTTAGCCATCATTTCAGAGGACATAACCATTTCCTTAATCGCTCCTTTGACATTTGAAAGTCCTTTAACGTACATTATTAACACATCATCTGTAATGTTAGTGTAGGTAGAGAAGTCCTACATTTTTAATACAAAGTGTGGATTGCATTAAATATTTTATTCTCTTCTCAAGTACTGAATATTTCCTTGAGTATATTATGGCTGGACGTACAAAACATATTGCTTACCAGCATCATCAGTCATCCAGCAGGCAGGCCTGCAAACCGGTGGGATGTGGGGTGAAGGGTGGTGTGCTGTGACCATCTGTAGCTGATTGTAGTTAGGGTCTGTTGTGACCAAGAGCCAAAACTGCCCATTGCCAAAGTGACCTTGAAACAATGTGATAAAAATGTGAGCTAAATGTCTTCCTCTTATTTTGTAATTTACTCAAGTAGTTCCCTTCCAAGAGTAATAAATTTGTTTAATGTTACGGAGTAGAATTTTTGCACCAGTATATAGTTAAAAAATGAAAGAAAGCTATAAATTTAATCATTAGACCGAAAAATGCATTTGTACTCTTCAGTACAACAAACCACTCCTCTTCTGTGGTGTACACAAAGATGGATGGTGCAAAACAGCTAATAAGCGAGGAAGGCTTCCTCCATTTCTGAACTCTACAGCTCTCATCCCCTCAAAGGTCAGCACTGTCAAGACTTCTTGCTTGCTGTTGGTCAGCTGCGCAACTTGGGTGTCAGTGTTCAACGAAGTTAAAATCAATGTTTTCAATGATCTTGGCGAATCCTGCCCTTTCAGCTCACAACGAATCATTTTATGATGCACCTACATGAAAAACTGATCGGTGTGCTGGTGAGCACGTCTGCTTAAGTGCAGCTCTGATGAAACTTGTGATAACAGCTTCCCTATCATTGACCTGCCTCCTCTCCTGTTCTTGCAGTTCCCCCCGGGGCCTGGTCCAGCCCCCATCCCCCCATGTCCCCTTATTTCTTTCCTTCTCTTCCCTCTGTTTTCCTCCTCCACACCTCTGAGGGCCAACTGCTGAGAAGCAGCCTTTCTCTGACAGCAGGAGAGATGGCTGAGGGGAGAGATGGAGGTGTAGAGCACAAATTACACAGATGGCCATATGTGTGTATGTTTGAGTCCATGTGAATTTTGAAGTCCGTGTGTGCTGTGTGTGGGTGTATAGGAAAAGAGAGACAGACTGGAGGATGGGGAGAACGGAGACACAAGACCGTGCCGTTCGTTTGGCCTTAGAAAATGAGTAATTTCATTTCATTCTTTGTCTCTTTTTATTCAGAAAATTTTAAACATGATTATAATAGCAATAAGCAGGTGAATATGTGTAACTGACTGGAAATGTAGAATTGCTAGCAGGATTAATCAGAAATCTGCAGAACAGGGACTAAGGACTCACTGCTGATGTACTACAGTCCATGCAGAGCTTTACTAACAACTACACAATTCTGCAGTCTGATTGTTTTTGAAGATGTAGTTTAAGTAAATAATTGGACTCCTATGACTTTTGTTTGTTTACATCAGTATTAAACTGTAGGCAAAGACAGCAGGCTGCAGACCAGAGTTACCAGTTAGTTACAGTGTCACACTCCATAGTGTTTTTGCTGTCTTCCTGTTTTAATGGGGTATTGTCAGTGGTATTGTTTTCTGCTTTGTACTTCCTGTCTTTGTTCTTTTCCTTCTTTTTGTTTTGATTGTTTGCCCCACCCTGATTGTGTTCACCTGTGTCTTGCTAACTTCCCTACATATACCTGTGCTCCCCCTGTGGCAGTTTGCAAGTTTGTTATGTTTGATACCACGTGTTCCAGCAGTTCTTTGCATATCCTGACAACCTGTTTTTAGGGACTCTTGCTTGTTTTATGGTTTTTACCCTTGCCTTGCCTGACTGTTTTATTTGCCTGTGAGAATAGCCTCTCCGTGTACCAAACTCCTTTTGTCACATTCAAGTCCTCGAGGAAGCTAGAAGTCCTGGTTCAGCATTGTGCTTTTGGGTCCTGTTCATTGAGCCTCACGCTTCCCGACAATCAGGGTGGAAATGTTAAGGGATGTCAAGATTTCTCAAAAGCAGATCTCATATTTCAAATAGAAGAGGACCTAAAATGAAACCATGGGGTACGCCGTATTCCAAAATTCATTTTTTGTAGGCAGAGAGCTAAACAAAAAAGACAAAATGTGAGTGAAGAGAAACTTAGATGAGGCCTGAAAGAGAGAAGGAGACTGAATACAAAACAAACAAAGAAATATTAGCCAAACAGAGAGGCAGCTGTCGCTATTTCATTGTGGATACAAATACAGCGCCTCCAAATCATCAGGCAAGTTTTAAGCCCATCGTATCTTCCTGTGCTGGGAGACAACAGGATGGACATATATGACTGTTCATTTCCAGATGTCAGGCTTAATTTCCCTCTGTGCCAATCAACACAGAGCCTTTCTTCTCTCTCCTTCTACCTTTCTCCCTCCTTCTTCCCACATCCCTGTCTACTTTGAGAAAACACCAATGACCTGTCTGCAACAATCAGTCCTTCCTCACATCAATATCTAATATCCCGCACCGGCAGGAATTTAGCATGAATTATACCACTGGAAGCTATTTGCCATTTTAATTACAGAGTCAGAGAGAGGATTAAGCCACAGTTCATTCCATATCTGATTGCCAATTGTCCCTGGTAAGTAATCAGGGCCATAAGGTCTTTGAAATGAATGGTCTCATAAGCTTGGGGAAGATTGTATGCTTTCGCAGTGTGAAGGGAAGAAATGGATCGTCACATTAAGCAGTTCTGCTAAAAATCAGTGAGTTTCAAAAATCAAACATGGTACGTCGTCTTGTAGCTGTCTAACTAGGAGGAGAAAAAGTTTTCTGTCCTTTTTCTACATCTTATAGTCTTTTAACAAATTTATTCTCCAATTACTCAGTGGTGACTTCAGAGGTACACCTTGTTCTTTTTGCTACTGAACTTTGTTGGCCTTTGAAGGTAATTGACAACCAAAACCATCTCTAGGCCATATGAAGCCAGCTGCTTTCCTGCACCTGACCCCTCAATTCCCAACATGTCATCATTTTGTAAGCATTGTGTCAGCACTGCATAAGCAACCATCTGTCCAGTTTGTACAAACTCTGAGTCAGTTCTGATTTGTTTTCCACATGGGAATAAATAAAACGGCAATCATCAGGAAAACAGTCTTTTATGGTCAGTTGTCAGCTGTTAAGTATTGGTTGTAAAAACCTAAAAGTAAAGAGTGTGTTTTTGCTACAGTTCAGCAACCATTTAGTATTTAAAACAAGCTATGCTGGCAGCTCAGTATTCATTTGATCATTTTCTCTGAAGGTTTGAATCTTCATTTAAAGCTGTTTCTGATAATGACAGTGTGTGTGTGTGTGTGTTTGATTTGAACGGTACTGAATTAGCCATGCTAGCGGTGTGGCATATGGGATGGCAGTGACAGTCCGATGTTCCTACGAAATCTAGTGCACACATTCAGATGCAAATGACTGCGTTAACAATATCTGTTTCAATCAGGAAGAAACCTTTCTTGGTGCTTTTATTTATTTTCCAGAAGGATGCAACACGAACACAACACATACTGCTTGTGTGAAGTCGGGCTGCTTTTTTAATTGGTTTAAGGGAACACAAGTGAACTGAGTGGCTAGTTTAATACTTTCTTTTTTTGATACTTTAAGCCCTAGTGAGCAACAAGTACAATTGCATATTAAGTGGCCTTGGGTGACAATATAAATTTGTCTGCTATCAACCTCAATATGGGCAGGAGTCTGTAATGGACAATGCTATAAATCAATTAGCAAAATTAGATTTTTACTGTTACTGCATCACTGGGATAAACTCTCATTTTCAGCTATTTAGTTTGCTGGATCTACCAAAAAACAAGACATTTATTTATATTATATAACGATGTATACTGTATGCAATGTAAAATTATAGGTAGTATATCATTATTGTAATGTTAAGATGGAAAAGCAGACAAATAGGCCCAGTGTTGAAGAGTAAATTGAAGTGTAAATGATCTAACAACTAGATCATCATCTGTCACTTTGACAGTTTTTACACCAGGTACCCACAAACAGTTACTAATTGTGTGCCATGGTTAGCTTGGTGGTGAACCCCAGTGCAATAAAGCATTATCTATTACTGAAATAGAAGGACTACAATAATAGTGACGCAACAAATGAAAAACAAACAAACCAAAATAAAACAAAGCTCTGCATTGTTGTTTCTACTGTGTGAAGATGATACTAGTGATGTATTCCTGTTGTCTGACATTCTGGTAACACTGATGGGCTAAAATGCATCAACACAAGTTCAAGACTTCAACTTCCTGTACATTAAAAATGTTGGATTTGCTGTGGATGTGTTATATTTACACTGTTTATGTTCATATGTAGGTACAGTTAGTATTTGTCTTTTTCCTCCTTGTTGAGTCTTGTTCTGAAAGCTGTTGCATTCAGTGGTTGTTTCACTCCCCCCCCCCCGTGTAGTGGAAAAACAGACGGCTGACGGATTCATTAGAATACAAGCCTCTAATTAGAAAAGCCAGCTATTCTTGTCACTCACTGAAGAAAGCGTTATTAGTGCTGCATGTAAGAAACAGAGAGGCCTTATCTGCCATTCACAGAGGGCTCTGCAGTTGAATAATATATCCAGTAGCCATTACAGATACAGGTATTCTTCAGGTACCTTTCGTTTTTTTTTTTTTTTGGCTGTCAATCACAGGTGCTCATCATTACAGGCAACAAATCTGCTTCTCTGCAACTCTGGAAAGTTGAATAGACACAGACAGCAGAATACATATCCAATGTACTACGAATCTGAGTAGGAACATCTGAATAATACAACGTGCTGAATGGAAAGCAGTCACTGTCATTCACACTGCACTGCCTCGGGGCTGCATTGGACGCCGTGTGAGCGCTAAAGACACACGGCGGTGAGCGGGACTGACAGACGCACTCAGCACAGGTCACAGCTTGTTTTATTTTGAATTCAAACCAAGAGAAGAGGGACAAGGATGCACACTGATAAATTACATCAAGTATCTCTACATATCAACTAACAACATCACGATATCTCATAAAAGCGCTCTGGACAACAGATCCAACGTTACAAAATGAAAAATAACAGTAGAGGAACAAAACTTGACCGCAGTTGAAGCCCATCTATAAACATAACAAAGCACAGCAGAACATAAAGAGTTTTGGCAAGAGACGGTGATATGCATATTTCCTTTCCCATCTACAACATCGTGTTCAATGGAGCTACAAGACTGGCCGCTGAAGCAATATGTAAGTGACTTCCATGGAGAAATCTTAAAAAAAAAGAAAGAAAGAAAAAAAAATCCTCCTAATAAAAGCTACTACGATGCATACACTCACAAAAACTAGCCTGAACACACAGTTGTATGTACAGCTTGGGTCACTGGGGGGGGATTTCAGGATTTAAAATGTATAGCACAGCACATTGAAATGTCACTGAATATGAGCTATCAAACAGCCATGATGGAAAAATTCATTCAATCAACTCAGGATGTCTTGTGGGTGTGGACATTGGCATCAAACCTTCCTCAGATGGTACAGCTGAATTTTTTTTATTTATTTTTTTTAATTTAAAAATGTGTTACAGCAACACAAGACCATACTGACACTTTTTTGTACCAGAATATGAAGTGATCTGTGGGCGTGTGGCGTTTTGACGGATGTGCCTGAGGTTACACAGTTTGGACAGAAAAGGCAGGAAAGAAAAGAGGCTGTGAATGAATAAACCCCAAGTACAAGTGAAAGAAAGAACAAGCTCACGAACACGAAGCTTGAAATTTAGCACTGACTCGTGCCTTTGTACAAAGAGTTGACATACAAATCATCCATACGTTAAAGTAAAAAATAAATATATCATGACAGTCAATAAATAATAAATTAGGGAGGGAGTAGACATGGTAACGAGAGCAGACCGTGTGTGCGTGTGTTCGTGTGTGTGAGTGTTCAGACGATGATAATCCCAAGAGAGCCAAGGTTCAATGGGAAATGCCCCTCGATAAGAGAGAGAGCACATAAATGGGCAGTCAAGGTAAATCAGAATACGACCTAGCATGTGTTTTGTGTGGGTTTATGTCTGCATGCACATCTTCACTCTACATTGGCATTATATATGTAGCTGTTGTGTTTATGTGCGTCTCTTTTCGTCTATGTTTTCTAAATATTTGCCTACTTGTGTGTGTGTGTGTGTGTGTGTGTGTGTGTCTAAATCTGCCTGTGTCTGTATTTCTTCATGTCTGTGTCTGTCTGTATGTGTCGACGACACCCTTTTAACCGTTCAGCCTACTCAGTGGCCCTCGCCGTTTGGGGGTTTAGCGTCGTGCTGCTGTCCTCCCGCTCCTCCGGGCAGCCAGGGGGAGACAGAGTGCGAGGTGGTCTGCTTGGCCATGCTGTAGTGGCTGATCACTGTGTAGAAACGGCCCCTCGAGTTGGCGTCCTGGGCAGCGTAATAGGCCTCCAGAGAGGCTGGGATACACCGCTTGTGCTGTGAGGGAGGAAGAGATAAGTGAGGTTCAGAACATTTAGCAGCTAATGTTACGTGGCGTCTACGATATCGAGTTAGGACAAAATAAAATTCGCCGAACCAAATCTAAAAGCAGTATTGTCTGACCAATGCTGCAAATGTAATTTAGACTGTAATGATTTTCTATGACTTTTCAAAATTTCAAGTTTGTGGTTCTGGTGTGCATAATGTAGTTTAATGCAGGCTCTCTCAGGGTTCAGACCAGTCAGTCACAAAAATGTCAAACTCTACACTAAACTGCCTATTAAAATTGAGCAATTGAGCTCACATTTATAAAGACAAAACTTTAGTGGCATACTTCACATTACTCAATAATATTTACATCTAATTGAGAGATTTAAAAGTGGCATGTCCATGGAGCTAACATGGGGTGGGACTACTTTTTTGTTTCTGTTTTTTTTTTTTGTTTCTGTTTAAAAATCAGGATATAAAATTTAAAATTTAGTTTTACAACTGCAAACTGGCACTGAAAATTTTCAGCAGAGATAGAAAACACAATCACTTTTTTATCATTATCGATGATGTAAAATAAAGGCTTACCACCAAAACTCTCTTCAAAAATTCTGATGATTAAATGGCACTGATTTGAAGAAAAACTTGCCCAATTTACATTTTTATACATAATGATTTTATTGAAGGCTATAAAGGGAAGAAACCATTTCCTTTTCTGAAGCTTATAGTAAAGCTCTATGAAGGAACATATACAGGAACATATGGGCGGGCTCATAATGCTGGAATGGAAAGTGTATATTAGTGCATTTTGAGTCTGCATATCATTAGAATGTGGTTGAGTGTGCACAAAACCTTGTGTGCAGTTGTGTAACGTATGCGCCATACTGTGTGTGCACATTTTTCTATTGACACTTTGCTCCTGGAGAACATGCATGTGACACTTCTAATAATACCTCTGCAGACTGCAGTCAGAGCCCCTGCAGAGGCTGTGGGCCACAAACTAGATTTATTCCACCTAAAGACCAGATCTGTGCAGAGACACAGACTTCAAAGGTGACCTTGCACAAACTACTTGGAAACTTATGTTAAAGGTGCAGTGCAGTGGAAATCTATATGTCCCAGGGAGCAGAGGATGACTGCACCCACATACTGCACAATGTCCTAATACTTTGGCTTTATGAGGCATCTTTTTCCTCAGCTGTTGGCGCTAAGAATTTAGAAAAATGACTGATATCACCGATTGACAATTACTGGTCTAATAAGCCTAGTTAGCCTCTTTCTGTAACATTACCTCAGACATTAGTAAAAGTAGGACAGGAGGACTTTATTTTTTTTCCTCTCCCATAGGAGACTGTGCTGTGCGCTCACCTTTAATTCTTTATTTAGACGAGAGGGAAGTAGAGAGGAAGATAGTGAAGGGCAGAGCAAAATCGGCGCCTTGCACAAGGACAATATATAGCTCTAGTCCTGGGTGGATAGTTAGGGTGGTTGGTTCATTAGTTTCCTTAAAGAATCATTAGTTCAACATGTTTATTCATTTTGAGAGGATTGACACCAATCTCAAAATTTTGAAGCTACAGTCAGCAGTCGGTTAGCTTAGAACAGCATGAAGAGTGGAAATGGGGAAATAACTAGCATAGCTCTGTCCAAAGGTAGCAAATCTGCCTAAAGCTCACAAATTATCACTTTATATCTAGTATTTTTATTTGCAGATAATCTTTCATTTCTATTTAAAGTACTATTTTCACTGTATATACTTGGAACTTTTTCTTTTCTAAGTTACTTATTTCTGTCTTTGTGCTGCCGTAACACGTGTTTCCCCCGAATATTTTTTCATTTTTAGATTTTTGTTAGATGGTAAGAACCAGTGATGTGATGAAGTAACATCACGAACCAATGTTGGAAACTGACATTTGTTTTTATAGACTTGGTTTTTTATAGACTAAATTAATTTTTAAAAAATGTCATCAATGATGAAAATTGGTGCTGTAAATGCTAATCTTCAAGCCACTTCACATTACAGCTGTGGGTTATTATAAGGCTGTAAAATGAAATACAGGTCAATTATCCGTCTCACCTTATAAATGAATCCATCTGGGCAGGCGTGGTCGTAGGTGAAGGCTTTATAAACCACCAGGAACACAATGCAGGCAAGAAAGGCCAGGGCCAGGATGATCAGAATTGTCACCTGGAGGGAGGACAAACACTGGTCAGTGTGTGTGTGTGAGCAAGAGCAATCAAAGAGGACTGTGAATATGTGATTTATGTACGTGAGACAGGGTTAGGGTAACACAACAAAAAAGAGTTATGTATATAGACAAGTATGATTTTGTGTGTGTGTGTGTGTGTAGTCATAATAAATGGTACAGTAAGATGCAGCTGACTGAGGTCAATGGCTCCTCAGGGCAAGGTGTCCCTGTAGAGCTACGTGATGCATGACTCAGGTTGTGACTCTATGTATGGATAAATATAAAACATGGAGTCAGTGACGTTAAGCAGCAGCAGGTGAGGATGATTTCTCTCCTGCTTAACCATTTTGTTGTCTTCCTCTCTTCACAGAACATGGATAGACTGTACCAAAACCCTTTTGCTTTTCAGCATAATATTTTCACAGCAGACTTGTCATAGCAGGAAAAGTACAAGTTTTACTAATAGCATCAACAATACACACAATGCAGGAATTGTAGCAAATAAATGGAATCCAGCCACCAGTAATTCCATTATTTACACCTGTGCTTTTTCTACTGTGACATGTTGAAAAGCCCCCTGTGGAAAAGGTCTATTGTAAGCATGAACTTCCAGTTAGGCTTCTTAAATAAAGAACGGTCAAATTAATATGCATTAAAACGTCCACTCTCAGTGAAACTACAGTGATCTGACTGACACAAAATCTTGCTGTAATCCTAAAAGATGCCACCTCCTCTTTTTTTGGTTTTTCATGTGATGTGAGCTTAACACACAGGACTTCATTACAACAATCTGTAATGGTGTGTAATCAGACCAATCGAATTAGGACTGGGGCAAAATTAATTTGTGTATCAACTTCCAGTGGACTAATATCACAATATTACATTAATCTGGCTCTTGTCAGAAGCAACCCTACATGCTTTCACATATATGTATAAAGAGTATAAAGAAAGAATGACTCCAAGCAAATGGTAAATTAGAAATGAATATTTTCTCAACAACAAAACAATAATGATCACCAGTTTGATTATTTCATCTGTGATTTGCATGCATTTGTGCACATATTATCTATATCTTGATTTTGATTAGTGATCAGTGATAATCTTCACTGACTTTGGGGTTATTGATTGTGATGGTGAAAACTGAATGGATTCTTTATTGTTTGTTATCTTGTTTTTGAATCGGCCTCATGAATCATTCAGCATCTGCGCTGGCACCAAATCTGTGCTGGCTGTCAGTGCACTATAGTCAGCAAAAGAAGTCAATTAGCGCCTCAACAACTTTCTGAATGTTTCCTGCCACTTGCTGCAAGAAGCGGAATACAGAAGAAAGATCTTCCTTTTCTTCTCGTAAATACGAAGGTGACAAACAGATTTATGAACTGGCATTTTCTGAAACCTCAAGCAGCTGTGAGGTGTGAGGGTGCAAATTATTTCAATTACTCGTCCAACCAAAATATATTATTAAAAAAATGGAGCAAACTAAAATGTTCTGGACAGTTTTCCCAACAAGGAATCGTGAAACGATATCAGGATTTGCTTGGACAGCATCAAAATGCAAAATCTGCAGTGAGAAAAGTGCTTAATAGCAACCAAAAGCAAAGCTAATCTAAAATGATGGAAATAACACATTTATTTCAGCGTACTGATGCAAATAAGAACGCCTCTGTGTAGTTTGAGGTGTGAAATATTCATTTCCCTGGCAGACCAGACAATATAGTAGTAAAGCAGATTAACATATAAAAGGATTTGTTTTCTCCCACTTTGTATGTGACACCCTGATTGGTTGCTTCTGAGCAAGCATTTAATTAGAATTATGCAAATCAAGTGCAAAGGATGGCTGTTTTTAAAAACGGTACTGTCTGCCAAGTCATAAATGCCACTCCAGGTATACGCCTGTATATGTCTGCTTTTCCCACTAACTCAAAAATGAAAAGTTGGCATCAAAAAGTCAAACATATCCCATTGAGCCAGCTGAAACAAAACAGAACCCTCCCTAATGGATGAATATCTCTAATGTCCTGTTTCCATTTCTGGAGCGACATTAAAGCCATTCCTGATTTACTGCTCTCCATATGATCTGTCACAGAGGTGTCAGAGCAATTACATATGGGTGTGATCATTAGTCTCCATCTGCGTTGTGGGGGTGGACAGGGACACACAAGCTAAGTGACTGTTTACTTGGTGTCAACTCGGGGACACCGCTCTCAGCCTTGGTTGCTGCTGACACTGTAAATTACATCTCAAACATCACACACTGTGATGCATTAAAACGACGCATTTAAAGTCATGGCGACCCGCCTTTTGGAGAGTCAACAGACGCAGAATGACTGATTAAGACCCACCCTGACCCCTTTTTTGAATAGCCACGCACATGAAACGGCTTATTAAGTAGAGGGATTAGTATAAAGCTCCTCATATCATGGAGCCAGCGATGAGCCTTTTATGCATGTGAAGACCCAACTTTTTGACATTTTGAAACATGAAACGAAGACTTAACTCACTAATGACTGAAGAGATTTGCTCTTTGCGCAATCGAAACCGCATGCATTTGATTTTGTCTGCCCTCACTCACTTCTTCCAGCTGACACTAACTGGAAATACACTTTGCATAACATCAAACAGAGCGTATAACTCTGGCTCGGTTGCAAAGAGGCTCGGTTAGCTTGTAGTTGTACTGTTAATGTGACATATAACAATATTAGCAACATGAAAAATGGAAGAGCAGAAATAACAGAGCAGGATACCACATCTGCAAATCGATAGATTATTTAGTGAATAAAACCTACAAATTATCTCACTACACTTTCTCGATGCTTAAAATTACAGATTACGTTAACATTCGATCACACTTTCACGGTAGATTCACCACTGCAGCAGCAGTCAGCTCAAGACTTCAGGCAAGAACACACCCCACCATTTGTAATACAAACGGTTGCTCCAAAATCCCACTTGATGCAGTTGCAACCATGTGGTGTATAAATCCATTAAAATCTATCCTGACCTTTCTCCATTATTCATAATCTGGCTGAACTCTGCAGTAAACCTTAGGAGGTCGTCGTACAGCTCACGAATGAAGACACCCCCCCCCCCCCATGCATGTGGTGGATTCATACTTTCATCTGCCAGTATCAACCGGCCCGACGCAACATTCCTCTATAACAAGATAGTGCTTTCATTTATCTGATATCAACCAAATCTGTGCCAAGCCCGTGGCCACGTTTAAGATATGCAAATAAACATGATGCAATACAGAACAATGTTTTTGTTTTCTTGATTTTGGTCAATACTAGGCTGTCTCCCAGCATGGCAGCCTCTTCCACCCACATCAATGTCATCCTATTTTCTGTGCAGTCGATATGGCTGTTTTGTCATTAGAACTCCAGTATGTGCCAACCCACACCACTATCACCCCCACCACAACCACAACCATCATCCTTTTTCGCTGTGCGACACAGATAACAGACATTTGTTTTTCTTGGATTCAGGTAGAAGCACAGCATGCTGCTGTAATTTGGATTAAATGCAACGTGTCCTTAACAAGGACTGGCTCCATCAGTAAAGACTGAATTGACTACATGGGCTTCAATCATTGTATCAGATCCACCCAGGGCGAGCAGAAACCCCGTGAGTCCACTCACGTGTTTAACAACAACATTCTGATTGTATTTAAAGTTTTGCTGAGCAAGGTTTTTATGCAAAATAAAGCATTTTAACCATTTTCCCGGTCCTCCTGTGGATTCACACTGTTTGGCCACATGAAACAAACCACACTCAGCCTCTTTCATCCCAGTGGTATATTATCCTGTAAAGTGATCATGCACAGGTTTGCTACTCTGTTCTCATTTGAATTATTCTATTTGACAGCTAAGTCAACCATGAAAGCACAGATGAAAACTCTCCATTTTCAAGAGAGTAATAATCAAGAGCATTTTTATTTTTTAATTTGGGCTAAGATGTCAGAAAAATGCTGGTCGCAATTTCTTCAGGCACAAGCTGATGTCATCTAACTGCTGGTTTTGTCTACTCAATAGTCACAAAGCTTAAAAAAGAGAAGAAAAGAAAAAGGTGTTGACACCTGCCAAACGTCACATGTTATTTTCATATTTTAAGACTTGAATGGCCTTGATGTATTTCAAGTGAAAAGATAAATTGGCATTAATATCTATTATCTCAATATCTATAATTTTCATTCACAAAATGAAAAGCAGACAATCTTCTCTAATGAAGAAGCTGGACCTGGCGAACATTTGGCATTTTCACTTGGAAACGAACATTTACTGACAATCCAAAGTCTTGTCGACTGTTTTACTGTCAAACTTTGATATTCCTCGCATTTTGATGCACATATTTTCTGTCCTTTGCTGTACTGCATCACAAAGTCCTCTTGGTGAAACAACAGGCGGCTGCAGCTGCAGACGGTTGGGTATTATGAAGAAAGACAAACAATCAAACCAGATTATAAAAGATCCAGCAGAATTGTTCCTCTGTTCTCCAGCTTTCTCATCAGATTAAGCATCTGCAGTCCTACCTATTGGTTATGTTTGCCCACATCTATCATAACACAAGCGCCACCTGCTTTCTCCAACACTGACCCTCTCTGGATGGCAGAAAAGAATTGATTTATAAGTCCAATATTTTCCACAACATCCACTTTCCTTTATTGCTGTACAATGCGTCATAAGTTCAAAGGCCGTTGCCCAAATGGATACGCTTCTTCACAGTCTGTTTCACCACCATTCGACATATGATCCTCTTTTTTTAAAATTTTCTTTATTATTATTTTTTTTAAAAAAAAAACAAAACAACAACACTGCACCGTGTTAGAATGCAACACACCACCCACACTTTCACTACTGGAACTTGACAAGCCATATGGGGGAGCAGACACCTCCTCACATTCACTCGAGGAAAAAAAAAAGGAGAATATGTAAGTGTGTGTGTGTGTGTGTGTCTAAGAGAGAAAGGGAAGGTGGGTGTGTGACAGGAGAGAAAAATGACGCTGATAAAAACAGATAACAGAGTGACAGGAGGGAGCAAAGTGAGAAATAAAAGAGGCGATGACAGAGACAATAAAGCAGCAAGTGAAAGGCAGACAGGGAGGGAACGATGGAGATCAAGGGGCAGATGGAGAAGCTCCTTCCCTCTCTTGGTAGCAAGTGGCAGAGACGGACGGACGGACAGGCAGGCAGGCAGCAAATACAATGGGATATCGGCTAATGCATCTATCAGTACACCACTGAAAGAAGGAAGGATAAACAACAATTTTTCATTCATCCTCCTATTACCCCTCTGACACCTCTTCAATAGCAGCACAAAAGGGGGCTCAATCCCCCTGTTTGTTTTTTTTGGTCTGAATCATTTCTGCTTCATCTTCAGTGAAGCCGTGCGCTGACGTGTTGCACTACATGCATTAGAAAGAGCTATTAACAATAAATGAGAGGTCTTTAGTATTTAAAAAAAAAAATAAACACATTTGTAATAACCTCAAAGGCCTTCAGGGAAGTTTGCTGATTAATGAAATTAATGAACTTGGTTCCAGGGTGAGCCCAAACGGAGAGAAAGTCTCCCCCTGAAAAAACAAAACAAAACAAAAAAAAGCTTAAAGGTCACTGGCCAGATTGCAGCAAGAGACAGCATGTGTCCACCAGACTTAATGTCCTGCAGTAAAGGAGAGGAAAAGCCCTCTTAAAGGGTAATTCCAGAATACAACTTGGATCTCATTTTCAAACGTTTAGCCATTAACGGTATCTAACAAAGTTAAAGAAGCAATTTGTGAAACAGAATTCAAAAGGTTGCTCAAAAGATAAAGTATATCAGCATATCACCAGCATAACCGGCAACTGCCCCTCACTATCTTATTTTACCATCTTTTTTGCAGCCTTAATCTTAACTGTGAATACATCAGACAGTAAAATAAATATAAAATAAATAAAATTTATATTATTTATATTCACAAAGAGTCAAATAAAAAAAATGCTTCCCTCATTCCCTCTGGGACCATACCAACCAATCTAGGATCAAGTGTAGCTGGAAATGCATCATCCTGAAGTGTCTAATCGCACCACTAAGCTCTCACCTAATCATCACATGTAAAAGTGTTTAAGTCAGGGATCAGCTTGTGACATAAAAATGTAAATTAAATATTCTCTTATCCTCTTAGGGCACTTTTGTGATGATGAAATTAATGAGGTGGGTTACAGTGTACCTGTTAGGGCAAGTGGTAGGAAACTACAACTGATAGCTGAAAGGTCATCGTTTTAATCCCGGAGCATCCTTGGGCAAAACACTGAGCCTGTACCTGCTCAGTCACTGTACATGGAATATAAATGGGTGGCTCTGTGGGTAATTAAAAAACCAAGTATTAAAACAGTTTGGAATGAGACAGCAGTGACCATTGGAGGTCCAGAAGATCTCTTTAAACCTCTGGTGCTTTCTTAGCTGTTGAAGATATATGTGGAAGAAAATACCACCAGTGTAAAAACACTCCACTCAAAAATTGTACTTGCGGACGTATTCAGAGGCAATATGTGCTGTAAAAAGTATAAAATTTGAGTACATGTACTTGTTTTCCATCACTGTGGTCTTTAAACTTATGTTCAGACTTGTTTCTTGTTCTGCTTTTTGCTGTGGTCACGGCTAAGTGTGTGCATAGTCTTTTTTCCTTCCAAAGCATCTCAGTGCTAAGTTATCTTTGTTTTTAGTGGAAGAAAAACACGTCTCAAAGCAGGGATCTTTTGGGAACTGGCTACCTCAGAGCGGAGTATCTGAGACGGGGCAGAGGGATGTCAAGGAGACCGAGTACAGGGGATTTGGGCTCTCGAGGACTGGCTATCCGGTTGAGACAAGCAAAGCTACAGTAGTGTGGCAACAAAGCACAAACAAGCTGCTGTCGAGATGCTTTGCGTCTTAGATGGAAACACAAAATGCCAACCTGAAAAAAAGGACAAGATTTTCCTCTGATCTCAGGTCAGCTGAGGCCTGCACACAAGAGCATGTCCCTCCCTCAGAGCTTTGCAGGCGGTTCTGTGAGCTTCCGTCTGGTGCGATCCACAAAATTGTTCAACATTTCCCAGAAACAATGAATACAACATGGGCTTAGCTGATTCTTGAGCAGTGCCCATGCTGATATATGTTGATGACAGCAGTCTTGGATCACTGAATTCAAGGATTAACACATTTGCTCAGGTTAAAGCCTTTTTTCCATAAATACTGACAAAAACACAGAAAAGCGCAAGGTAAAAACTAAATTCTGTCTGGTATGAACAAATCTCCCTCTCAGCACAAATCCTCAGGTGAATGAGTTGCAAACACTTTGTACTTGAATGTCCTCTGCAGCCTCCTACACAAAAAAGCACTGTAAGAGTTTCTTTTTAATCAAAGCAGGCTGGCAACTATACTGACTTCCAGGAACAAAGTGAGGGCTCTGCGTCTACAGTACATTCAAGCTAAAACCGAGATACACCAGCCAGAAACAAATTAGAGGCTTGTTAAACTCCCAACACAAATAACAACTGAAGGTCATCTCAGTTCAGAGTTATCTTTTTTAAATTATCTCAAAGAGCATTCATTTAGTCAATTCGACTCAAAAAATCAAACGATTCCAGTGTTTTCATATGAAGTATCCGACTGCTCTGATGCTTAGCTGGGAGATAAGATTTAAATCCTGCACACTGTGAGATAACGTGCTGACTGTCCATGGTGACTTGGCCTATTTTTCTGAGTCACAGGCTCTTTACGATCTCAGAAAGAAAACATATTTTTTTCATGGGAAAGTTGGCTTATAATCAGCCTTCATATCATTCATTGTGCTTCCAGCTTCAGTGAAGATGAGACCTTTTCTCAGGAATGATGCTTTCCAGAAATATCTATATGAGGCTAAATGTACAGTGAGAAGGTGGACCACGTTGGGACCACGTTGTTTATTGTGAATGTTTTTTACTTCCTCTGCTGTTTTGTAAAAAGATGTCATAGAGGAACACAGAAACAGAATCCACGGGTTCAGCACAGAGTTGAGACAGTGCGCATTCAGCAGGAGAGAGATGCTAATTATGTTAATGCATCCCAATTAAACGAGGTCTCTATGGAGACTAAGTTTCAAAGGTTTTGTTGGAGCGAGCTGACATATTAGCTAGTGATGCCGCACGGGGCAGAACCTGCTCTTCAGGTACAGACTCGAAGTGGGCTTCAAACGACAGAAATACAGAAACAGAACAGGGTCGCTGAGAATATATAAACACAAGCTCAATGAATAAACACCACACAGGAAGCACACCTGCAAAACCTCCGGTGACATGAAACTCAAATATGATCCCCATGTTCCCTCCCACCTATATAACACGATACCAATCAATAATGACAACAAACCCAAACACGAGCGCACAAACAAACACACACACACACAGACACACTCATTATGAATCAGTAATAAGTCTCTGAGGAGACACCTAACATCTGGATAAGATTTGCTAATCAGCTCCTGCTCTACTAGATTAAGATGTTATGGAGATATTATTAATGAAGGGACCCGCCTCTCAGCAGACACACACACACACACACACACACACACACACACACACACCACATACTCAACACACCTCACAGTTGTTTACATCAGAAGACAAGGTTCATTACTCTAATGCATCCCCAGCTCTGAGTCTCCTGGGCATTTTTTATGTTCCTGCGTATGTTCACCATGTAGGCAGCTGTGTGTGCGTGTGCGCGCACCATGTGTCTGTGAGTAAATGTGCTGTGTTGCTACTTAATCACTCTTAATCGGTGTAAGTTTGCAAATCTTCTTTTTTTTTTCTTACTTTCTTCCACTACACTACATTTAAACCAAGATCTCTTGCAGTGAGCTTAAATACTGACTTTTAGACCCCAAGTTTATATTAGAAAAGAAAAAGCTTTTTTGTATTTTATGATGATTTTATGAGTAATTAATTAATTTTTATAGTTATATATTTGTCACTGGTGGCTCTATATACTGTAGTCATTACTCCTTAAAGCACTTACAAACATCCTATTTCTCTGTTGCGAGTCATAGTAGCAGAAGTAGTTTAATTAATACCACCAAATGCCAAACTTTTGGTCTTTCCAGTCTTGTTATACGGACTTTGATTTTGTCTAAACTGGCAATGGACAGTTCTTTTTCTTTAACATATTATTATGAATTAAACTTTGATTACAGTGTAATGGCTACAGAATAATGACACCATCAGCATTTAGCTGGTGTTAAAATCCTCTTTCACGATTCTTGAAATCTCCTGGGAATATGAAGGCTGACTGGTAATCCAGCCAGGCTGGCAGCATGGCACCATTTCTGTCTCCTTTATGTCTCCAGCATAGACTAAATTAATCGATAAACCGACAGTTTTTGTTGTTGGGAGCTGCTGTAATCTGAGGAAAACAGAAAAAGATTTTGCAACACCAACAATAATATCAGTTGAAAATGCTTATTTTTGCGATGTTCCAATCCAGAGCAATTTGTAGAGGGTACAAGGTCAAATTTATCTTCAGGTACTGGGTCAGCCAATATTAAGTGCAAACAACGGAAATACCTTCAGAGCCATGTGGCGCCATCAAAGTCCTGCTGTAACGACAGGAAAATCATTGGACTGAGATAAAGAGGATTTTGTACTTGAGAGAGTAGATGGGGAGATTTTGGACAGGGAAATGATTCAGTGGGGAGAAGGGAGTGCGACAATTTATCTTGAAGAGAAAAGCTTCAGGGGTAAAACAAATGATGGGCAGAAACTCTCAGCTGCCTGCCCTGATCATTATGGGAAGGTCACTACACCACTTTTGTTCAGTTTCACAATCAGTTAAAAGCGAGGGGACTCATTTTTACTGTCAACACACCTCACAAAAAAATTGATCTTCTGAGAATTTGGTTTATCAGCATGTTTTCCGACTCACAGAAGGGGAAGACAATTAATGATAGAAACAATACATAAAGGCAGTTGATATCGCCCATGTGCGGACTGCGAATGCAGAGCGGATAACATATATACTGTAGAGAGAGGCGGATCAATGGCAAGGGCAGATGTTAAAGTGAGAGGAAACAACAGAGAAGTGAAAAGTGGAGGGTCAGACTAGTCATCCACAGTCTGTCTCTTAATTGCTCTCATGGCTCAGCTTGTCAGAACAGCGGCAGCAACGTGAAGGACTCTGGCTGAGGAGAGGGAGCTCAATGGCTGCTGACTTCCTTCCTTTATCTTATCATTTTCAACATGGAAACATCAATGCCTGGCTTTTTCTGTGGTTTATGGCTCCATTTTTTTTATTTTGGCAGAAAGAACAGATACTGACCTGCCATGAGATGCTGCAGGAATTTGTTTTATGAGTTTTGTCTGTCTTAAATTCATCATATCTTCATCATTCATCGTATCTGCACAAGATTAATTAAGATGATCGTTAGGGCTCAAATTAGGGATGCAAAAAGCCGATTGGTACGTCATGACATGGATTGATTTTTGGGCAGATGAGACCAATCCACTTTATATTATCAACTGACTGTTTCTTCTGTCAGTTACTTCGATTCAGATGCAGTGGGCAGCCGGCTCAGTCTTTAGTAAATGAATTACACCAATTTTACATTTGGAAAAACGAGCATATGGGATTTGTACTGCATGGGTAGACAGAAAACCCTCATTCAGTAAAGATACATCAGTTGTACTGTTGATTAAACAAAAAAAGACAGGAAATGATGGATTTGTACGGCTCTATAAATAAAAGAAATAAACAAATAAGAAGTGCAAGTAAGAGTATGAGTAACAGCATTCTTTCCCAACTACAGGTGATGAAACATGGTGAATATCTCACAAACCACACTGGTTGTATCTTAATGTATGTAGCTGCCCTTTTCATTGTTTCTTCATTCTTTATTTGTCTTTATCAAAAAGTGCTTTTGTGGTTGGCTCCGTATACTTTTAGTGTTACAAAAAACTGGAAAGAGAGCACACATTTCAGCTCAGCAACAGTCTGCATTCATCTTAAAAATTAATTTTTTTAATAAGAAATTTGAACACTAAAAAAAAAAAAAATCCCTATCTTGCAATTTTACGAATCCTTTGAATATTGCTACATCAGCACCAGACAGACACTAATTACTTTTTCCTCAGGCAATGGCCTAATTCTCTAGCAAATTTTATTGAATTATGCTTAGAAGTTTTCGAGATGTACCGATAGCTTTGAAAACAAAAGATGATTGAATGATGAATTATGCTCCACGTCAGTTTCCCACTAAAAGAAAGTGTGACTTGAATCAGTCCCTTCACAAACCGGTAAACTGACAGTGTTGTGATTCAGAAAAGCAGATATTTGCACAACATCACGGATTGTTAAAACTGACTGAAACAAACTGAAACTGCATATGAATACGCCTGCCAAGAGATTTAATGCAGTCAGATTGCATGGACTTGTTGGCCATCGATCAGGCTCAAAAATCCTTTCTTGCCTTGGCAACTGGCGACAAACGACTCATTAAGTCCAACAGTAGAGTTTGGATGCAGATTCTTTTTCAATGATCACAAATTAAATTCTCTCTTTGCCTTTAAGATGTAACAGATTTGGGTGAAACAAACTTCCTTCAAGTATCCCTCTTATGTTGAATGTGTAATTGGGATGATTTATGTATATGTATTCACATCTGCTGATATTGATAGGCAGAGAGTGATTGAAGTCTGCTGCCCTTTGAGGTGCTGCTTGATACGGGATCAGAAACAAGAAGCAGAGCAGAGCGGCTGCCATCTGGGCTTATAAATCATCCCAAATATCACTCACACAGCAGCGACGTCTGTCTCTGCTGTTATCTGTCCGTCTGCCCTTCTGTCTGGCCCTGAAGATCGCGAGTTGTCTGTCTGTCCAGTCTGTCTGTGTGTCTCGTATGGCAGCTGACACGAGCGGGAGGGACCTCTTTGCAGTGACAAATGACTCAGACTTGAGTCGGCATTGAGGCCTTTGGGACGGCACGCGGATCAAACCAGGACTATGTTTGTGGTTCGGTGGAGCGTGAAGACACACGTACGGGTCCTTCCAGCTGTATGCTAGTTTTGATTTTTGATTTTTCAGCCTGTTAACTCTTCCTTTCTGTTTTATACTGATAACTGATTTTGTTGCACACATGAAGCCAATATCACCATCACAGTCAGCTGAAGCCTAAACCGAACACCACATCCCGAACCAACTCATAATTTAACAATGACAGTCAGCAGCTAAACATGTGTGTGTGTGTATACTTCAAGTGTGTGCGCATGCCAAGGCTTTAGGATCTGAGGATCACATCTGGTTAGTTCATTTTATCAGAAGCCAATTTTGAACAATAAGATGCCTGTGAAAATCTGCCAACAGCAGCTGGCATCGCTCTAACAGGAACTGTGAGTGTGTGTCAGAAGTGTTGTAAAACGCTTCCCAGGACTGAGCTCGATGAGAGAGTGTGAGTGTGCCGCCACCGACTGTTGACTCGTTATGACATGATAGAGAGGAAGTGAGGAAGGGAGAGAGTGAAAGGAAGCCAAACAAAAAAACAAAACGTGAGCTGCACGGATGACGAGAGGGAGAGAAGGTGAAGGAGAAAATATGGACAGAGAAGGAAGGAATATTTGCCAAATGATGATAAGTAGCCAGTTAAGTTAGTGGGTTGAATCCCTGAACAGGTTAACAAAGTCACGCCTCTGTTACCAATTACTTTTGAGCTGCCTTTGGGCAAAATGACAGCTGCTGAGGTGCAGATAATAATACTGCAAGATGATTACTACATTCAAGTCAGCTCAGGACTTGTTAAAAATTATTTCCAGTGTGTGGAAAAAACGAAAACAGTGTAGCTAGACAGCCTTTAGGCATGCAAGCCTTGGGTTGTCTGCCCATAAATGTATTCATGTAATGCATCTTCTACAGGGTCTTACTGAAGGATTGAAGGGTGAAGAGGTATATAGTGGTGTGTGCTTTTGGTAATCTCCCATAAGAAAAACGCAGAGCTTCTTGTTTGTTTGTTTGTTTCTTCTGACTTCCTGGCTGACTTCTCTGAGCTGATTTGAACGCAGCCCATGTTACATGTGGGTGTGAAGGTATCCTCGGGCAAAGGTGCTAAAATTCAGTATTTTGCATCCGAGTGAGATTGGTGGGGAAAAAAGGTATCTCCCTGAAATATCTCATGAAATTCTGTACAAACATTCATTATCCCCAGAGGATGAATCTTAATAACTTTGGGGACGTTTTCTGTCTGCTAAACTATTGCATTGTTTGTTAGAGGGATCTAAAAACAACTTATTCTCATTTCCTCAAGTTTTCCTCTCTATCACTGGATGCAAATTCTGATCTCCACTTTTGTTTTGTGGCATGTTTTATGTTAAATTTTAAATTAATAAAAGTCAGTAAGAACCTAAAACGATGGGAATGAAATAAACTGTAGTTTGAAATGTACAGAGTTTAAAAATAGATGACCACAGCCAGAGCTGATGCTCGCTTACAAACACATCATCATGAGCAAGAGCAGCAAAGCATTTTGGATGCTGCTGCTCCCACATAAGCAAAAAAAAAGAAAAGCATCCACCCTCTTCTTGCCCTCACTCTGATGTTCTACTGACTTCAACAGCTCACAAGGTTCAGAGTAGAATACTGTTGCTGAAGGTACATCAACTGTTCCCCCCATTGCTCTCTTGAATGTGTGTGTGCATCAGTGTGGGTGTTTAACTGAGAGCAGAGAACACTCCCTACAATCAACGTACTATTAGTCATCCATACAAAACAAGGAAGAACAATACGTGGAACAGGGGGCCGCGCAAGGTTTCGAACAACAGCAGTAATTACCTCCAACCTGACAAACAGAGACGGCCTTGTGTGGAGGCGGCAGATTACAGCAAAGCTTTTATCAGAAGGCGAAGTGGAGGTAATAATGGGATAATTGTTTTGGACGATGGCTGTCTCTCCCGTCGTTACCTGCACAGGCCTGCTAACTTCCTCTGGCACAGAGTGGGCTCGGCTTGGCAGTCATGGCGTTGTCGTGTAGTCAGTGTGTCCGTGTGTGTGTGCGCACGTGTGTGCACATGATGAGGTTTGCGTTGGCATTTGGTCTGGGAGTGTGAGCGTGTGTAGGAGTGGGTGTGTGCACGTGGGTTTCAAGTTTGTGTGTGTGTGTGTAGGGGGGGGGGCAAAAGCTGGCCAAGTACACCATGTTTTCTGGATAGCAAACCTGCCAGAAACCAAGCAGGACAACACGAATTAAATCTGCCTTTCATCAGACTCTACACCTGCATCTCCCAATCCCTGCCCTGCTGTGCCAGACTAATCCATTCCTTTCCATACTAATCCTTTCTCCTCCATGTCTTCATTTTCAGAGATGCTCCTCGTGGCATTTTCTTTTTTATCAAAAAAGGCTGGAGTTGGTGGCAAAAAGGAAGAGACAGAGAATAGCCCTTTTGAAGCAAAGGCCATGAGCTGAATTTAAATCAAAAACACTGCAAATACCTTTAATGCATCTTCAGTTTCATCCTCTCTCTGATATTGACTTTTTGTAGCCTGCCCGATTTTGATATTTGAACAAAAAATATACTGGCTGATATATTTTATATTTTTCACAGAACGCATAACATTGACAGGTAAACCTACAGGTAAAATTACCTTTACATTATATCACACTAAATAGTTTTGCATAATACAGTTAGTTTCCTGGAAATTACTTAATGTACATGTAACTAATTTGCAACTAATCTCTAATATGTTCACTGACAACGTACATTTCTTTTCAAGCAAAATATCAAATCTTGCAACAAATTAAGAAATAACTGCTTCTATGATTACAGCATAGCCAAGCTTTAAACTTGCTTAAGGTTAAGGAAAGATCAAGGTCTGGTGCAGTACAGGAAAAGTCCACAGCGGCAGAAAGCATAAGATACGACATGTTTATGAACAGAAATCACAAGCTTTCCCTAACAAAAATGTTTTTGATGCATAAACTCAGCCACAGAGAGATTCTGTAAGCCCCCCGTCCACCCAGAAAACCTCCCTGTGACCCTGTGAGTCCAGCCAACATAAATGGGAAAACAAACTAGCAATATATAAATGACAGGTTAGATGTTAGACAAGATGTTATATAACACAGAGGTCATAGGGAGGTGGTCAGGGTGGACAGCTGGCGGACAAAATGAAGAACTGTGACACCAGAGACTGTGGCTGAGCCTCGTACGTGGTCAGGTTTGTACTGAAATGCACTTTTGTCTGGGAAAGATTATGATAAGAAAACACTTCCTCCAGCCACGGCTATGGCTGGCACAGAGACATATATCGATCGCATATAACCCGAAATGAGAAAAATATTTAAAATGTGTCAAAATGCAGACCGTGTCCTTTAACAATCACAACTATAATAAACTAAACCTAATTATAATAAACATTAAATGAAGTTGTGTGTTGTTTGGGTAAACCTGCACCATAGCATGAAATTATTTTTTCCTATTTAAAATCAGCTGTCACCACAGACTAATTCATCTTCATATTAACTTATAAATACATTTAGTCATTAATTTACTGGTATATATTGTTTTTTCCTCTCTATGAGGCTTTACAAACATTATATTGAGACTCCTCCATGTTCAGAAAGCTTTCAAATCTGACTTTGTTTTGGCTAGCTAATGAGAGGAGGAACGTGCTCTCCTCGGTTTGGTCACGGAACAAAACAACTAAAGGGAATACGTTGTACCTCAGGCCTACCGGGAGTAATCAGAAAGACAGGGAAGGGAGGGAGGGCGGAGGGTAAAAGCCAAGGCGGTAAGGGAAGAGGGAGGGGACTGAGACCCCGGAAGCCATGACACATGAACCTTGCTCTAAAGAGAGGAATCTTTGGGAAACAGAGAGGGATGAAAGGAGAAGGGAATGGATGAGAAAGATGGAGAGAAACAGCAGGGAGGATGTGGGCTATGGTGAGAAACCATCGTCATATATCTGCCTTTATGTCCTACTTCCACCACATTATAGCTGTATTTTACATTCCTTTTCCTTAGGTAATAATGCATTGTGGGTATGAACACATCCTCAAAGAAAACATAAAAATCACCCATTTGCTACTATTTTTGTCTGCTTTCCATGTTCACAGCCACGGCCACGTGTGTCAGTTTGGATTGAAATCTGCAGCGAAATGGCTTTTATAAAACAAGCTGTACTGCATTTCAAAATAAAGCAGTTTGAGTGCAGTAAGCAAAAACGTGCAAGGTATTAAGAAGGCAGTGGAAGGGAAGGAGAAAAAGAGTGGAGAAAAGGATGGAGAGCAAGGCAGTGAGAGAGCGCAGATTAGAGAGCATTTTACACTCTGAGCTCTTCATCCATCAACACAATCTGCAAAGCTTTGAAGAGAGAGGAGATATGCAAGCTTTTCATCCAGAAATGTTTGCTCTGTACTGCACAGCAAGCTGAGTGTGTGTGTGTGTGTGCATGGACATGCCTGTGTGCCTGCAGAATCAGCTCTGTCAGTCAAGCAAAGCAAGCGTTTCAAGTTGAGCACCAAAAACCAACCGACATCGCACAAAATCACACAGACCGAAATGCATTTCTGCCTAACAAAAGCTGACATGGTGTGGCGAGCCAGAGATGACAGTAAAGTCTGATGCAACATTTTGGGGCAGCTCTAATGAGCAGCAATCTCTAACAAGTTGCTCAACATTGCTGCAGGGCAATGTGTACATTTTTGCGTCCTGATTTGTTTTCCCCTGATGGAAGGGCCACACATCAACAAGTCTCCAAAACAGCTGCCAAATGTATCCCAAAAGAGCACATTAGCAATCCTGCTACACCGCATTTTTAAATGAAATGGAAATCCCACAAATTCTTCCTGGTGCCTGTGTTACCCACAATGCAACTCAACCTCTGTTTGGTCAGAGGTTCAGGTGTCTTATACTATTCATGGCTAATGTAGTCTTTGCTATGTAGCATAATCCCTGTACAAGGTGGGGCGATATGGCAATTTATGCCATGAAGTGATAGAAATGAGATTTTACTGTGCAAAAACACACATTACACACATTCCCTTCTGGTTATCAAACACAATTTATCATATTATGAAACTGTACAGATATAGATAGATAGATATTATGATCTATCATAGAAAGTACAGTATATTGCATATACTGCGGCAGAGGATTTTATTACTCCAAATTACTCCTTTCCCTAATTAACCTGTGTGATGTCAAATACAGTTCATAAAATGCTGGAGGACTTCCTCCCCTTTATCTGGTCATACTTGAAATCAATAAGGGACTCCAGGACTTCATGGACAAACAGATATTTTTTCCACATGGAGGATTCTTAACACGCTTTTCCACTGTATAACTTCACATCGCTTTGGAGTGCTGTAGAGGTCCAAGTGATGCAGTTTTCTACTTAACCTTGGCAACATGTTCTGACACGGCTTCGGCATAGCAGTGTGTGTGTGTGTGCGTGTGTGTGTGTATGTGTGTGTTAACACACTGTCTCATCCAGAGACAGATTTCACAGCCTCTTTTGGTGTCTGATATCTAATTCTATTCTCCTTCTCTTTGAAGGATCTTTAAGGCCAGTGTAACACCTCTCATTTACACAGACACACACACACACACACACACACACACACACACACAGCTCATTCTTTCTCTCGCTCTCTTTCAGGGTTGCCATGGAGGGAGGTTTTCTCTGCTGCCATGACAAAGTGACTTCTCTTTGCTCCCGGGTGATGTCGATGTTTTGCGAAAGGTAACTCAGTTATTCACACACAAGTCACCTGTCCTGCTCTGCCAGGGAGGATTAGAGGCGGAAGAAGTGCACAGCTACTTTACTAAAAGTTAAAGTAGCCATGTAAATTAGTCCTGCATTCAAAATCCTACTTAAAAAAAAAACAAACGTCGAACCAGCAACCCTCCAAGCCACTTCTCCAACCTCTAGGCCACAGCTGCTGCCTGGCAAAAATACAAGCACCCACTGAATTAGACTCAAACAGACCTGTGCTACTTGGTCCAATCAGTTGTGACAATCCAGTGACATTTATAACCTGCTCCATAGTTACAATGTGTGTTCCTGCCTATAGATACAGTCAAGTATTTTTGGCCAATTGTTTCCAACTGAGGGGTGAGCGTCACTCAATAAATCTGAGGGGCTGTGAGAAGATTAATTGTGGAGGAAGAAAAGCAAAAAAAACGAAATTCTTCTAGAAAATCAGTTAGCTTTTGTGCACTTTTACCTCTCTGTGGCTGAAACGGTTATAGCGCATGATGTTCGTGTCAGCATGAGGTGATCATATTGTTACCAGTTCTTCCATTTGTTTCTCGGCAGCTCTGCTTGCATTGTTTCCAATTTACATTGCAAACCGTCTGAGTCAGTTGTAGGTGTATTTCTGGCAGTTCAACCTGGTCACACTGATTTAATTTTGATGAGCCGAGGGGGAAATGTCAGATGAATAAATATCCTGCCTCTGTTTAGAGCCAAATATTACCTCAACCCACACAGGAAACGTTCTACTTGGACAGTCATTACACTTTTGAACCACACATCAAATAAAATACGTTTTCTTTAGGAAAGCAATCCAATTTTTACTCTCTTGACACTGAATGCAGGGCCAGTAGTTGGTACCCAACCAATTCCAATGCTGCATGCATGCAACTAAAAACTATGATATTGACAGGAAACTATATAATGCCTGATCCCTGATCCCCGTAATAAGGTCAGGATCAGTGCAGATACCAATCCACTATGACGGATCAGCTCATCCCTGCCCTTCCTCATACATTCCTACCTTCAGTCTCTCAGACACCCCGTCAGTAAAGCTGATGGTGAACTCTTCCACCTTGGGAACCTTCAGCCTCTTCTTCTCTGTCTGGTACTCCGTGCGAGTTTTCACCACCACCTGGAGGGGAAAAGAAACCATTAAAGCATTCATATCCTCAGGGACGCTATAGGCAATGAAGGGTGGATGGATGGTTTTGTAGGAGGGAATGAAAGTCATCATAACAAACCACAACGTTAACGATGTAGAAAACAAGATGTAAAGACACATGAATGACAACCTGATGAAAAGAAAGCTTTGATTTGATGCCCAGCATTAATTTGTGAAGTCCACAGCATTGAATCACAGGTTCAGGTTCCAAATCACAACTTTAGTTACTCGATGTTTGTTTTTTTGAATCTCCTTCAAAATTAGACATTTTATTATGTTGTAACTGTCGTGGCGAAGGCATCTCTGCATGCCTTCTGAGGCTTTTGAGAGTAATATAAACATGCACTTCTTTAGGGCAGTGGTTTTTATATTGTGCATTGCATTTTAAAATGAAATTTAAAAAATGTGTTTACTGATAAGCACTGCCAAAAAAAGACACAGTGTAAGTAAGTAAATGTCTGAAAACATAATGCACAGATAACACATACATAATAGTGCCAGTATATAGCATAAGTGCAGCATATTGCCAGCGCCGTGAATTCATGAACTCCCCCTTTTACTTTGTCATTGGATCAAACAAAGATAAATCACACCCAGCGCACAACAGCCAGAAACCATGCTGCAGGAAACACTCTACTCTGCTCTACTGTATGTTAATAAGGTCTGGTGCCCAGAATCCCAGTCCCAAAATGTGAAGGAAAAAGAGGGGGGGGCAGTACAGCTTTGCCCCAGTACTGTCAGTCTGACAGTTCTCAAGCAAACAGATGGCTACGAGGGAACCTGGGTAAAAGAGACAGAGCGAAATTCCCAAAGAGCAGTCCACTTTTTACCTTTAAGTTGTTTTGCAGATAGTACTGGATAAAAAACTGTAGATGGGGAAAGTGCTCCCTTAAGCAAAGTGTCAACAATCCAGCCCGTCCATTAAAAGATAAAAATATATGTACAACTGAGGGGTCTATTCCTTGGGCCAAGTTTCACCCAGGAAGTTAATGGATGTTTGCAACAGAGACTTTAGGTTATAATTCAACTTCAAATTCATTAACATTAACCTGACATTAACCTGATCAGTAAAATGAAATGGTATAATGGTAAGAATAAAAACTAAGTTATGATCAAGAGGAATTATCCTTTAACTCTGCCAATCCAACATACAATGTGCATGCTGAGTGAGTTTTTAAAAAGATTTTGCTTAAGAAAGCATTTGCTCACATACACCTAAGCTAATTCTGGTGCAGATCCACCATGTCTAACATTAAACATCTCAGCATTTGCACAATCCACACTTAAAAATCCTAATCCTAAACCCTAAAAAATACTTTATTAACTAGTCTTCTCAGCTTTAGTGTCACCTCCTCTTTCACAGCACCTGACTTCACTGAATTTAAAAAAAAAAAAAATTGCTTTTACCAGGTTTCACTTTAGCATCGGTGCTGCACTAAAAAGAGAAAGTGTCCGTACTGTTCGGTGCATTCACTGTGCATGATAATGGCCAGTGCACACGAGACGATGGGACAGACGCAGGGAAAGGTGTACAAATGGCAATGCAGAGTGGAGGTTGCATGAATAGAAAAGAGGACAATGTCTCAGTGTCCTTGTGGCTAATTGCGCTGCTTCTAAGCGTCTCTCTGTCACTTTGAGACAAAGCCAGAAACTGCTGCGCACACAAACTGACTCCACTATCTGAATAACAATGCTGTCTGCTGGCTGCAGAAAGCTCTTATCTAAGAGTTGAAGGCCGCAGTAGGTGTACTGACTACAGTGGATTTGACTGGACCCCTGAGGCTCCGGACCCTTGTGGTGTTCAGTGCACCAACAGCCGCCATCAGGCTTGTCACATTCGTAACTAATGTCTTAATTTTGCCTCAACTTTCTCATTCTCTGACTCATTTCACAATAACGTGTAGAGAGGCCTCTAGGTTCAAACACAGCAGTGCTTTATTTTGCTTCATTACTCTCTTCCCTCCTGTAACTCTCGCGCCTCCATTTCATATTACCCACTGAAGTGGCAATCAATCAAAGCTGCCTCATTTGCACAGCCCCTTAGCTATGAGCAGCTCAACTGAACAACCAGCCACCTTCTTTGGGAAGCCATTAATATATGAACAATTAAATCTTGTTTTAAAAAGATGTAAAAAAAAAAAAAAGAAAAAAGAAAAAAAAAATCATATAAATGATGCAGTCGTGAACATTTGTGACAGGATCACTGAAAATATAATTACAGCTTGCATCTCATTATTTCACAGCAGTAGGAACCTTACTTTTCATTTGTGATTTCTCGTGGTTTATTTTTCTTCGCATTTTTTCTTTTTAACACTAAGGACAGTTGCAGAGATAGCAATATCAGAGGGTCAGCCCACTATACTTCGGTCCAACCATTGAATGGGTTTCCATGAAATGTTATACAGACATTCATGACTCCCCAGAGCATGAAACTGAGTTACTTTGGTGAGCTTTCTGACACCAAAATGTTGGCATTTTTGGTTTAACTTGAAATATCATGACACATTGACCACCCTAAGCCTCTCTTGCTAACATAATGCAGTGCCTGTGCAGATTTAGTAGCATTTTGTACGCAAACTTCAGTTTTGTTTCCCAGTACCCAGAATTTACAAAAACACCTTCTCCTTTCCTCTAATATGCCACATTTTTACTACTTTGTTTCCTATAGTCTTGTTTCCTCTCACTATACCTTTGTTTATATGCCAGTAGGAACAAGAAAATATTTTATTGGTACCTGACTAATACAACAAAGTTACAAGAACATGTCACTGTGAATTGTAATAACTTTGGTGATCCTGTGACTTTTCGTTTCAATTTTAATACATCTTCCAATTTGGTTTTCTTAAACTTGAGCATAACAGCCTGATATCATGACCTAATTTGAACTTGCAGTTAAATCTCTTAATTTACTGTGACTTTTTAATAAGACCGACAGGAGCTTCTACGTGAGTAGCATTAAGCTAAATGATGTCAGTGCGTACACAAACACAGTCTCTGCTGCAATTTCCTCTTGGAATCTATTTACAGATATTCAATTAGTCATGAAGGTTTTATGCAAATGTATTGGTTCACTGTGACCTTTTAATATCTCCGTGACTGAAACTGAGTCACATTTAGATCTGTAACAGAGCTTTGCAGTTTATTTCCGTGCATTGAAATGACTACTTCCACAATATGTGAGACTGAATATACTGAAGAGAACAGGATTTGATATGTTTTGTTTTTTTTAAAAGCACGTCAGAGCTTTTTAAAATGTAATATTTATATTTGAGTGAATGAACAAGAGTTTGAATGACATGCAGAGTAGTACATTTCAAAAAAGACAGTTTTAGCTTGTCAAACTCTCTCTCTCCATCTCTCTGTCCCCAATCACACTATTTCTTTTAGATTTGATATTCCCTGTGGAAAAGCTGTCAAAAGTTTTCTTTTCTCCCTGTCCTCACCAGTATATTATTCCTCAGACCTGTTATCACTATGATTGCTGTTTCATTTTTCATCCCCACAGACTGAGCTGCGGGAGAGTTGGTCTTTGGTGAGGTTTCAGTGAAAAATCCTTTGTCGCAGTTCTTATTGGAGTTCTAACAGGATGGATGCATTATACATTATGATGTAATCAAAGGTGATTAATGTTAAATCAGTTCCACTCAGTATTTTTTATTTATTTATTTATTTATTTTGACATGGATCTGGTTAGAAATTCAAAACAGGTTTTCAAAGACCTTAACAAATAATACCATTTCAGAGGATGTAATTATCCAATAATGCTGAGTTAATAATACCTTTTATTCATACTCTCTTGATCATAGACATAACATGTGTTTGTTTTAAACCTGAAACAAACGATTTTTTTTGACCCATTGGGCATAATGGAAACAAGCTGTAAACGCAACAGTGAAATTAGATGAGACGGAAAATTCATTAGCAAACAGCTGTCTACTGACACATCAGGCAGGTGCAGAGCAACATTAGCATTCATTTGGAGTGATGTTTTGGCCACTTGACATACACGATAATCACGCTATTCCTTTTAGCTAAGTTTTTGGTCTCCACCAACTCAAAACAAATATATATTAGCTGCTAAATGCTGCACTGTGTTCCCCAGCTAGTTGCTACCTCTGTTTCTGTCTGCCAATTAGTATTCAGCAGGTAGCAGTGGGGTTTTTAGTGGGGTTGAGTGAATGCTCAGATAACTCCAGTATAGATAATGTACTTTTCTTTTTACAAGTATCATCCAAATAAAATGTATCAGTATCTGTTCTCATGATGAAAGAAAATCCTGACTGCCAACAGACGTTTATTCATTCAAGATTGTTTTGTAATAAGTTCTATTAATCTTGTGATCAAAAACATTGATCTGAAGCTCAGTTCTGAGGCCGGTCTGTAAATAGTTTTCTATTAAATAATTAATATAGCAACTTAAATAAACAACTTCCAGTTGACCGCACACACTTTTCCCATTCCAAATATGGATACAGATATAATTCAGCTGGCTGAACAGACACTCACTCAGCCCTCGTTTTTAAAGCTTTTTTGCTGAAAGTGAACGAGCTGAAAGTCCTGCTGAACACCGCAGTGGAGCTGAGAGAAGCTGAAGAGTTGGATGATAATTACAAAGAGCAACATTTTTCACATTCACATGGGAATTTGGATCCAATAAAGTGTAAGAGATTGATTATAGCAGCTTAAAAAGGCAAAGCTTCATACCATTACAAATAAATGACAATCCCAGTGATTGTCACTCCTGAAACCCACTGGTGGTTCTCTCTTCAACCAGGTGGTAACCAGACTGGTTATCTGCTTTCCCCTGACATCTCTGAGGTTCAAATCGTTCTCTATCTGCACAGCTAGAATAAAAACCAGCAGGGCTTCCAGTCCTGAGCAGAAGAACTGAAATCTACTGGTGTGCCCAACAGGCAGCACTGTACTACATTTGGGCCGCACAGTGTACAAGGGCCCAGAGCGACTGTATGATTATGAAATATACAGTTTTTTATTACTTTAAATACAAAAGAAATACATTTTTCCCTTGTAGCAGTTAGTTCTACAAGGGACTAACACTAAAAACCCCACTGTGTGCTAAATATTACATTTTAAAAAGCTCTGAAGTGCTTGAATGGAAAATGTTTTTGTTTTTTTTTTTTTGAACAGTTGCACATTGTGTCCTCGATTTAGCTGGAAACTCATTTTCATACAGTACTTGTTAGTAAGTTGATTTATTATTTCAATTCTTTACATTTCTTTTCTATCCACTTTATCAGTGAATTAATCAATTAGTTGGCTTACAGAAACTTATTCAACAATTATTTTTATATTCAATTAAAAAAATATTCTGGCTCAAATAACAGACATTCTCATGGAGAGCTGGGGTTTTACTTTTAAAAGCAGACACACTGGAAGCTAACAGGCTCTATGAGGGTGCAGGCTTTCCTTTACATAAACAAGAGGATTATTATTAAGCATCGTTAGAATTATTAGCTTTCAGAAGTCACGGCTACTCTCACAGCCTCTGTGCACAGCCCGCCAGATAGATTTTTAATGCAATGCATAATTTGTGATCATCTGTCAAATTAAACTTCGATGATGACGGTTCATCTGGTTATGAGGCCTCAGATCACTACAGCGTAAGAGATCGTTCATTGATCCATTACTGATTTAACATGCTGACTGAGGACTCCTGCTCCCAGGAATTCCTCTGTAATTCATGAGGATAAGAACACACAGCCGTAAAGATGGAAGGAGACTTAAAAAGCTACTCCGTGTGAACTGAGGAAAGCAACAAGAAAAAGATGAGAGTGTATGAGAAGATGTGTTGGACAGGAAATATCATAGCCTTTGAAGCAGGTCTTTGTACCTGAGCTTTGACAAACACAAAGAAAAGATCTGTATGTCTGTCTGTGAGTCAAATTATCACCGAGTCTCTCCACCCTCCTCTAGTTGTTGTTTTTTGGTTGGTTTTTTTTCTCTTCAAACTACCAGCCAATCTAATCAAGATATAGGTGACCCGGCGGTGGCTGTAACGCATCCCTGCCCAGATGGAATCAAATCTAAAACCTCTCTAATGCTTCAGCCTCTGCAAGGCCACAGCAGGATTTTTATGCATGGGTTTGTGTGTGTGTGTGTGCGCGTGTGTGTGTGTCTCTGTCTCTGTGTACGTATGAGTATGAACTTCACCATGACTGCAGCCAGTCCCTGCAAATATCCCTTGGTAGCCCTGCAGTCGAGGAGGTCACACAGTCATTGCGCAGGATCAGGGTGAAAACAGCTGGGGTCGACTGTGGAAAGCTGCTCAGAGCTGCGCTGCTGATCTGGGGTACAAGTCAGGTCACATGACCCAGTAAACCTTACGCTTTAGATTTAAAGGACAGACTGAGCAAAACAGGTCTCAGATCAGACTCTGAAAGGCAGACAAAAGCTGATTAACAGTGAGCTCTTCCTGAGTGTGGCAAGTGGCAAAAACAACAACAACTTTAAATTCAACAAAACTGTAGAGATTTTCACCACAAAGCTTTCACTGGTGCAGCATATTTTTAGGTTTAGAAATCAACACAAAGGTATTGCTTCTTGCAATACATGAAAATATGAAACCAATGAGACAACAGTGACAATCGTCACTTGAATATGCAGATCCCCTTGGCAAGCTTTGGGAGTTTCAGCTCATTGTTTAGCTGTTTGGCCCTCAATTGTTCACTCTCAAAGCTCTCGTAGCGTCGTTCACCTGTAGCAGGAAGCCATTATAAGTTAATAAAAAAAAAAAAGCTCTAAAAACCGGCAGTACACTACCTGCTCAGCGTCAAACAACAGACAGGCACAGCGAGTGACTAGATGGTAGTGCAGCATCACAAAGCCATGCATTTCCCTCAGGAATCCTATCTTGGTAAAGCTGATCTAATGTGAATGTTTGCTAACCATATCATAAAAATTATCAGTTGTTGCAGGTTTAATGATTATACCTTTAAAGCAAATTACAAAGCAATAAAGAAAATTGGCCTTAAAGGACAAAAAATACTGCTACATGGTGTTTTAAAAGGAGAGAAGCGTGATCATAAAGTGTAGGGTGCAGTACAGTGTGCAGAATTTCCATTAAATGAATTGGAATAGCCATCATCAACACCTCCCACGCTCTGACATCTAATTACAGATTTAATTATTATGTCTCTGGGCTTCTGTTGTGTTCATGCATCACTTGCCAGGAAGACAAATTCTCACGCTTACAGCTGGAGACGCATTCAGAGATTTAGCAGCAAACTGACCTTTAAAACTCCCACATTGTCCCATGTAAAAGCAAATGGACCCATCTTCATTTGCATAATTACATACAAAAAAAAAAGACTTTTTTGCTTAATGCCTTTAAGTATGGGCAACTTAAACCAAACTCATACAGCGACTGAACTAACAATTTCTCTGCAGTGTGAGTGTGTGTGTGAGTGAGCGGCATACGAAATCTGCATCAGCCGTCAGAGAGTCTATGCAGAAGCAACAAGCGACAGCAATCTTCGTGCCTGCGTCTCCCGAGGCCTTTAAAAGGTCACCGATAGTCAACCGAAGAGCAAGTCTTCTTCTCTGACTTCTTTTCCATTCAAATGTCAATGACAATAACTCGCTGGTGTATCACAGGAGCTCACACTCCAACCAGGTTATTCTCTCTGTCTCTCTCTCGCTGCTCAGGTTAATCAGTAAAACACACTTGACCAGTAGCACAGTGCAACACGGCAATGTGTGTGTGTGTGTGTGTGTGTGTCTGCGTGTGCTCATGGTAACACAACGGCAGCTTTGACCACAGTGTGTGCCAGTGTTCTCCAGTCTAGTGAGGCTGATTTAATCAGCGTAAAATGACTGACAGCTCCGTGGATGTCATGTTCAGACCTGGTGACTGTTGACAGAAACGACTTGTCACTCACACATGTTCACATGCCTGCGCACACACACACACACACACTCCTTCAGAATGCACAAGCGTGAATTAAAGTGCACGCAAGCCTTCCTGTGTGTTCTGCTGTGTGTGAGCGAGTGCAGTGAATGACAAGTCTGTCCAGTTAACAGGTATATGAAATGGAAAGAGATTGTGCCTCCCTCAGCAGAATACAAAGCGGGTGCTCAGGCTCTATTGTGTGTCTGTGCCTGCAGCAGCGAGAATGGAAGTCCAGTTTTTGCGGTTGTTTGTGGAGTTTTCTGGAAATCATCGACCATAAAACAACCGGTGGGGATCCATCCCAAAATCAGACATCATCGTGCGAATCATGTGATACTTGCTCTCCTTAAATGGCGTGCAGTAAATTGTCATGCTTTCCAAAGCTTCACAAAATGACTCATAGGACACAGAGTGATATAAAAGGCTTTTGCGGTTTCCTGTGATGTTTTTCCTGTTTTTCCAGGGCTCGCTCCAAACCATTTTAGTTAAACACAAAGTGTGTAAATTCTGCCGCTAGGAGTCCCTCAATCAAAATAATAACAGAAGTGTCAGACATCAGTGTGGGTACTGTGGGATCATGGGAGTCTTCCATTGTTAAACAACTATCATCGCAGATGAAAATCTATCCACCAGTGAGCGATACAGACAACACTAAACAATAGAGTGGCTGCTCTCTAGATGAAATTTCACAAAACAACTCACATTTAGGGGCTGGAATCAGAGAATGTTTGGCATTTTAATTATCAAAAGACTTGCCAGTTTCTAGTCTAGTGATATTAATTGACCAATAATTTCATTGAGGTGACTTTCTTTAAGACTACTTGTGTAGTATGATGCGTGATGTAATGTCGTCCGGAGAGTGACAGCTTTTCCAGGAAGCTGCAGTTTAATCTCTGCGCACTCGCGTGAATATGAAGGCTACAGATAATGCAGACTGTTACCCCAGCACAACCAAAGTGCTAATTGTGAGAGCAAAGCTCACCAGACATTAAACAGCATCCCTGACGAAAACTGACTGTCCTGTTAGATTCCAGTCCAAGTATGTGGGTTTGAGTGATGTAGTGTAGATGTAATGATGTAGAATGACGTAGAAACTCACCTCTGAGTTCCACAATAAGTCACTGATTGGCAGCTCAGTATAGGGACTATGGATTCATGTAGCTGCGAAATGAGATCATCACATCGTATGCTGTATAATAAAGCGTTCACAAGGAGAGTCAGTGAGCTCGCCTATTGTCTAATTCCATTTCATAATGTGCAATCAGTGCAGCTCTCTGTCCCGACCCCCACAGAAACACCAATCGGCTCTCCATGTTGCACTGCCACCATGGAAACTGGATTAACAAGCAGCGGTGCAGTTACTATGGGATGTCGAGATGATAAATGACGGTCTGTCTGGCACCAAATCTGTCTCCTAATCTCAGCTGGAAAACAAAGGACATGGCTGGGAGACAGCTGAGATGAATGAATGTGACTATGAATGAAGGTGGTACGTGTGTGGGTGTGTGTTGGGAGGGTTATTCAGCATAAGAGGGGTTTGGGGACATCGTAGGTCAACAACACTGGCTTCAGAGAAACAGAAAGAGACTTAGAAAAGCAGGCGGACGCACAAACAAGCATGGACAACTTTGGCACACAATTGGCACACAAACACACCCCACTGGGCTGTAGTCTCTCACCTTGTCAGGTGCTTGACTCTGGAGGCTGCCAACATCCAGTGGAGTGATGAGGGGCACATTCTGAAAGCCGTCCTCCACGCTCACAGGTTTGGCCCCTTTGTCTTGAAGATTACTCCCCAGTTTCACCATTTTTCACCGCCCTTCTATATTCCCTTATTTCCCTGAAGACTGCTCCTGAATAGAGGAGGTGTTGAGAAAGGACGGTTTTTACCTCACAGCGTTTCAGGTCAATAAAACCCGCCAGACTCAAGACTATTTGATGGAGAGGATTCTAGTGGAACAGGAAATTAAATATTGATGAGATTTTAACTTGATTGTAGCCTTAAAGTGTTCTACATCACAATGCAATAAAATGGCTGTTTAGTTGAGAGACGTGTCAATTCGGAGCATGCAATTAATTAGAGAATGATCAGAAGAGCCAAAGACGCGAAGAAAGCTCTTTTTGTTTGCAGTGTCAACATTATCTCGGACTATATTTTTATATTTATAGGAAAGCAGAGGGGAGGGGGGGTGCAAGCCTCCGTCAAAAGCATCATGTCCACGTTTCTCTGTCACATAAATGTCACAACAAAACAGAAAAGCAGTAAAGAAAGCAGCTACTTACAGGTGATCGTCCTTGTCCGTCCGTTTGCTCTGTGCTGCGGCAGTGTTTGTGTCTGGACGGAGGCGGAGGGGAGCGTAGATGAGGAGCAGGTGAGGAGGCTGGAGGTTGCGCTGCGGCGTCGCTGCTGCTGATGCTGCGGGAAAGCAACGCTGCACGGCCGGAGACAAACTGGATGTCTGGCGGCAGGTTTCCTACCAGCAGGCAGCCCAACCCCCCTAATCCAAACACAGCCTCCTCTTCACCGTGCTGCTACACCCAGCCGCCGGAGCTGCCACTAGGGGGATTTTTTTTTTCTTTTGGGAGTCTCGTATGTTTGCCAAAGTAGAAGCAGAATTAATGTTGCCTTTCATGGCTGCTCGTAAACTCTAAACCTGAGTTAACAGGAGTGGAATCTGTATAATACTTAAAATTAGTCATATAAATTAGTCACATAAAGATAAATGATATTGTCACAATACGTCCCTTTGCAAAAGCGTTTTTATTTTTGTTTTATTTTTAATTAATTAATTAGAACAGTTTGAAGTTGTTGTGTGAATTAAGATGCGAATGTAGAAGAAAGAACTCAACTCAAAAGAAATCAAAATCAAAACAGAAAACTTCAGCAGAATTCTTCAAAATTACATGTAATTATTTTTATTCTGAAACAATGTTGTTATCGATTAAAATAAAAATAATAAATCCTGGGAAAACAGATAACACATTCAATATTTTTTAACGGCACTTGAAAGCAACATAAACTTATGTGTCAACTAAATTGCTTCTTTTGGTCCTACAGCGCCATCTAGTGGTCTAGTGACTGACGCACAGTCAGATTGGTCTGAAAAGGAAATCAGCCAACAGTGACTGAGACAAATAATATAAATAAATAATATCTATATCTATATCTAACCGTGCAGGGGGTTGGTGATAAGATCATGAATAATATCATCAAGTATGTCCCCTAACAGAAATGACTTGGTCACAATGATCCTTCAGCGTGTTCTGTGAACCAGCCTGAAAAGTGTTGCTGCACAATGTCAAGATGCACTCTCTAAGATGCTGGTGTGCTCACATGGTGTTCTCTCTGTCTTTCATCTGACTGGATCTCTTCAGAGGTTTAACATCAGCAATGCACCTCAGTGATTTCGTCCTTTGTCCTCTATCTTCATCCCACGACAGTATTTTGAAGAAAAAAAAAATGTCCTTCAGCATCTGCGAGACGTTATACCTCGCACTGTCCTCTGTTGTCCTGTTCATGACATGCATGATAACAGCATGATCTAAAGCTCTGGATAGATTTGTTCAGAGACCTTACAACCTCTGCCTGCCTGCTTTGACGTACCTACTTATGAGCAATGCATCATGTGCTGAACATGCTCCCATCTCATTTTTCCTATGCCTGAACCACCACATCTGCCAGGACATTTGCATGCGGTGACAATGAGGGCAAGTTTCAATCTTCCATGACAGTGGTATCACATTCCTGCCCTGCCTATAAACTCTGCTGGCCCTCCCTCTTGAACCATCCAATCATAACCAATCATTTTCTCTTGTCATCCCAATCTGCAGCGGTGGTCTCTCAAAGATAAGAGTATGGACCGGAGAAACGGGATCCTCTGTTTTGTGCTACGTGGTAGTGCAGCTGATTTCTTTCATTTCCTGACTATGGCTGTGCATTAGCAAGAATCTGGCAACACGATATGTATCATATCATGTTACAGTTCCTTACAGTGTGATATACTGTTTCATGGTCCTGTTCTTTATATGAGCTTAGTTCTTGTTTCAGATGGCATTGTTATGTTGGAGTGGACGAGTCACTTGGTTGCTGTTGTTTCCTTAAGGACATTTTTCTTATTGACCTATAAATGCTTATGAACAAGAAGCTGTATCTTCTGGTAGTTTGAATTGACAACATTATGTTGTCACGAGTTATGATCACAGTGCAAGGTGCAGCCAGCTGGTGGTGTTACTGCACTGTAAGTTTGTTTAGTTTTTCCTTGATTTTTGGAGAAACAACATAAGACACAGTCAGCCCTCTTGCTTTGAATGGTAAACAGCTCGTCATGTTTTCACGGATCCACAAAGTGAATGACGTGTGTGTGTGGTTTGCACACAAGCCTTTAACTGAGGGCTTATGATGAGCAGTTGTGTAGAAATTCTTCACAGGACTAGGAAGTCAAAAGCACTTTACTCCATACGGGATAAATGCTTTATTTCTGTTTCTTTCCAGTTCAGAGGACACATTTACTGGGTTTTCTCTTGAGTAAAAAAAAAAAAATCAAAAGTGTGTGCTGAATGGGACGATAATCAAGTGCCTGGGCATTTAATTGAGGTGCTCAATAAAGTGGATGCAGAGTTAAAAAGATAGATACTTTATTGATCCCAAGGGAAATTCAAGAAGAACTTGGCAGCGGTGGGATTCGAACCCACGCCCCCGAAGAGACTAGAGCCTTAATCCAGCGCCTTAGACCGCTCGGCCACGCTACCGTTAAAAAGCAACTGTTAAAAGAACAACTTAACCGGCTGGAAACAGAAGTTTTGTTAATCAAATATGAATATTTGACTTCTCAACTTCAAAAGGAGTTTTTTTTAAAAGAATAAGCACACCAGGCATATATTTTCATCACAGTTAAGTTTTATTTCATTCAACATTTCACATTACAAATATTTAAAAATTATGCATACTGTTATAAATAGTTGGCTGCAAACAATTAAATAACATTAGATTTTTCTTTTTCGTTTCACTAGCACTTCTACAGACCAACTCCTAGAAATATGGACATATCTGTATTACATAACTTAATTAGAAAGGAAAATACAAAAATAGGAACTTATAAAGTGAAATGACAATAAAAATTAAGGTGATATCTTAAGTAAAAAATGCTATTAATAAATACAACAACCTTCCCATACACAGTTAAAAACTATTGAAATCTTGCCATTAAGTAACATCATTAACAGACAAATATTTAAATATTTATTTTCCTTCAGAAAATGTGAACCATATATTGTGGAGCACAATATAGCAATTAGTAAAAACTAGACACTTTAACATATTAAAAGCTTCACCTCAAAAATATAACAAAAATCTGATCAAAATTATAAAAATCAATTATACATTCCAATTAAAAATATACCAATAAACGGCTAAATACATTGTTGACCTAATAATTACAATGCAATCAATCACAGTAGCTTAAAATAAACAAAATAAGCAAATGAGCACAAAACCTTTAATGTTTTAAAAATAACTTCAATTATTTATATTAGTACAAATAGTTCGATTTCTTTTCTTTTTTACAAACACCAGCATGAAAAGGATTACAATAACAGTAGAAAATGACTGTGAAAAACATATTAACATCTTCTTTAATTAAATGTCTGCAATTAAAAATGGCATTAAAGAATTACATTGCAAAGAGTCTTTATCTGGAAAAAGGTTCAAAAGAAGTATTGCACATAACAACTTGAAGTTAACTTGCAACATTTACCACATTCAAGTCTTTAAGCTCCCCTTCCTCCAGATAGGTCTATATAAGATCACCTCGACAGACAGTGGGGATGAGTTCTCAAGTCTTCTTAAACAGTGTTCTATAAGGATGCTCAAAGTCCTGCACTGCCAAATCGATTTAAAGTTAGGTTTCTGTCTTGTTTCTCGTCTTTATCGCTCTGTCATGTGCATCCTGCAGAGGTCTGCGAATGGGGAAGCGAGGAGTTCGACACGTGGGAGAGGGGAGGGTGGATGGGGGGGGTGGGGGTGAGGTGAGGTCAGAGTGGGTTTGGGGTGTCCTTAACTTAATAGTTGAGAAACATTTGGTGCACACCACAACAATTAATTTTAATAGCTAATTCATGTACTTGTCATTTTCTTTTTTTCTTTTGTCATGCATGCTAAGGATTACAATAGGTGCTAGTTGGCAAGTTCAAGAATATATATATACTTTTTTTTTCAAATATTAAAATATCTAAACACCAAACATCCATTCTTGTGATACAAGATTCAGCATTAAGCGTGAACCAAATTTTGCATTCTCCTTATAATAAGTTATGCTCCATCTATGGAGAGGAAACCAAGACAGAAGTTACCATTTTCCAACTAGAATAGTCATGTTTAGAGACATTAACATCAATTTCAAATTACAAGTTCTTTTCTTTTTTTCTTTTTTTGTTTCTTTTTTCTTTTTTTTCTTTTTTTATTCTCGCCATGCTGTTATTGACCAGATTGACTGGAAACATCTAGTGTACGAAAAGCTAAGACCAAGAGAGCAATACACTTTGGTCTCTCCTCTGCAGATCTGAAGTCGCGTCAACACCAAGTGCGCACTTAGTTGTAAAGTTTCCTCAGCACTGAAATGTATAAAAAGCATAATTGAAAATAATATATCTTGAAATCACTCAACTTTTTTTCTTAAAATGAACATTTCCATATATGCAGATCTCTCAGTAACAAAAGTACAAAAGCTACCTTTCACAATGTGAAAAATTGAGGTATTGCAAAAAGGAGTTTCCCCATTTGTGAAAAATGTGCCTAAAATGACTGTTGGAAAAAGAAAAAATATTTAGAAAAGTAGTGCATAATAAATGTTTATATGTGCATGACAAAATAATTTAGCTAGAAAACACTGTACCAAAAATCAGCAGGCCATGTATAAAATAATCTTTTTTTTTTCATCTCATTTAACAGCAAATTCTTCACAAAGTGTTTTAACTTCTAAAATGCTCACCCACCGCACCCACAAAACTAATATCCAGGGTGCAAAACTGGTGCCACGACACCACGCCGATATGAGGATACGTTTCTCACTAGTGTGTATAATCAAGTTTCTGTACTAACTCCCTGACATATTTAAATGCTCGGCTAGTAGGTTGCCACTGAGTGACTTACAATGTCAAACAACTGTGAGGATTAGTTTTTACTTTCGCCGTGTGAATGTGCACTTTGTGTTAAACTTTCCCAAACACGCAGACCTATTTGAGATAAAAAGAACTAGTGCCTACTGGCGTGCACCTCCATTTTGAGCTATGGAGAGTGAGGCCTTGTGTATGAGTGTGTGTGTGTGTGTGAGTGTGAGTGTGTGTGTGAGAGAGAGTAAGTGTGTGTCTGTTTGTGTGTCTGCAAGCCCTGTTGTTTTTTTTCCACTGGTGTTCTAATGGGTTTTGACTGCACTGTCAAATACATCTATATATAAATATATTGTGTTCAAGGCCAATCTTTGGTTTGCTGGGCTTGACAGTTAAGCAAAACTGGGTAGAAGTGACAGATATTAAAATATATATATAGGAAAAACGTCCTTGAAGAAATGAGAAAGAACATAGGAATAAAACCTAAATAAGAAATGAGCTACAGTATGACCCACTACTCCACAGCCATCTTTGGTTCCCAAAAGCCACTGGGTAGAACCGACCATTATCACGAGCAAACTGCATGTGGGTAACAAGTGTGTAGTAGTAGAGCACACTGCAGAGACTATCTTCATTTATGCTTCAGAAACACTGGATGCTGAGTTGGATTAGCTTGGCAGGAGAAAGGATAGAGAGTTCGCCACAAGGGCAGATCCCTCCGTGACTCAAATGTGTGCTGACAATTCGGAAAGCAGATAAAGTTAAATTGCTTCTTTCATTAAATGTAACTGACTCTTGGATGCAAAGTCAAACTTTGTCATTAAAGACTTGGGAGAATTGCACAAATGCATTAAAAGAAAACAATCTGACAAAGACAGGCGTTTCCCAGCTTGGCAGTAGCCCCTAAAAACTGAATAAAAAGGTGGCCCCACGACAAGCCTTCTCTCGAGGAGTTACCTTAACCTCAGTCCTGTAGGATCTGAATCCAAGCCTCGACCGTGACACAGGTTTTATGAATGAGGCCCTACCCTCTGTTAGCCGCTAGCTTAGCAGCAGAGGCCGAAGGCAGACATGAGGAAGGGGTGGGGGAAGTGGGGCTGGACTTGTCTCTTTACCAGTAAACCTGTCTGTCTCTCCTGTAGCCTCCCTACACTATACATTCCCCTAATACGATGTATACTGTACGTTGCTCTGCTCTGTCAATAGCACAACCCTGGGTTTGATTACAAAAATAAGGAGGTGATGAAGCAAGCGAGTACAAAACTGTGCCGGTCACATTACACTCAGTCTGTTGCACCACTTCCCTTTGATTATAGTTCTAAGGAAAGAAGAACACCAGTGAGTGATACTGTTTTCTTTCTTGCCGTCTTTCTTTTCTTTTTTTTAAACTGTATTCGGCACACTAGCAGCTGAGTTTGAGGTATTAGTTTTTGCATGTCAAAATGGAGATCAAAACCCAAATATGTGTTGCTAAAATTTTGTTGTGGTTTTCAAGTAACATCAAAATATTTGTATGATCTTGGAAATCAAAAAAAAAAAAAAAAAGAAAGAAAGAGAGAGGTTCAAACATTTTGATCTGGTAGGGAAAAGAATCCATTTCTTTCTGCAGTGGGCCCTCTCTGTTCTTCAAAGTTAATTAAGATTCAGCTTTGGTTAACTACTAAGGGTCTCATACACTGGATCTGCACTCTTTAAACTGGAAATAAGTGCACTCTTCTTTAGCAACACCTTTTTCTTTTTTTTTCCTTCAAATCACATTTGCTCTGGAGCCTCTTGTATCAATAGATAACCTTTGTCACACCTCTCAGAAACAAATAGCCAATGACAAACTGTTGGCTCTGGAGACTTGATACATAACAAAAGCAAAACAGCTCTGCTACAAAAGAAGTCAATCAAACCTCAAATGAAGTGTATTTGTTTTGGGGCTTCTCGTATCAAAATTAAAATCAAATGCGTTGTTTAGAAAAAAAAAATGCCAATTGAATAGCAGAGTACCATATCACACCTCAAACTTTACAATATATGTATTTTTGAGAACTCATAAGAATATTTCACAAATCAAACGCATAAATAAAATTATGTTACATATCTTTTTCCTTGCTGGACATATTTGGATATAATTCCAGTTTTTCTTTTCTGTCTTCAAAATATAGATATCTATTAACTTAAAAAAAAAAAAAAAAAAAGAGAAAAAAAGTTTCAGTGAAATTAGAGCAAAAAGGAACCAGCAACAGAAAAGTGCATTTATTTGTACAATGATTTGCGACTCCTGCACTACCTGCCCTCCTGCTCCCCTGTTGCCTTTCCCTCTCTATCGTCCGCTCAGTTCCAGCGGAAGGAGATGTGACGGGGTCGGTCGCCTCCCTCCTTCACCAGGGGTTTGTGAAACTCTCGTCCAGCGCGCGAGTGGATGGCTGCCCAGCAGTACTCACAGTAGTACTGCAGACAGGTGACGTTGGCGCAGAAGAACGGTGCAAACTTGCCGCCGCAGCGAGTTCCCTGGCACTCATCGCACAGCTGGTCATCCAGCACGTATGGCTTCACTTCCACCTGCAAACAGAGGTGGGAATAGAAAATGAATCTGAGAACTTATGGTTAGTTGGAAAATGTAACAGTTGTACAACTGATACACCCCTGAACCTCTCAGTAACTTCAACAATTTTCTCAATAACCGTCCTCAAACTGCCTGTAACGGTTTTAATTTTATCACTCTGTTCTACCAACGACTGTTCCTGCTTTTCTACTTCCCACTGCAGCTGTTAACAGGACACTGCTATTAATAAGCAGTAAAATGGTGGATTTTGTTGAAGTCTTTTTGATCCTGTTCCGTGCTACCACCCTGTTTGGTTGAATCCAATTTGAATTTGTGAGAAAACTTGAATACCACACATTCTATGACGATAAGCCAACTAATACTGTATACACTGCAGAATGTTTCACATCTAAAGAAAATCTAGTAAGACCTTCGGAACAACTCTGAAACGGGGCAAAGGCAAGGAGAGTTTGAGGGAAACAGAACAGGAATTGAGATGTGGGGGAGACAAATAAGGAAAGAAGGGGGCCAAGAGGGGAGACGGAAAAACACTGCGTACTCTTTTCTTTCGACTCACCCGTTTATCGATTTCTCCATGCTGCAGCTGTACAAAGCGAGCACTGATAGCAGCAATGTAGCTCTGCTGATTAGAGAAGGCGACCCGCCCCGCTCCCTTGGGGTACTTCAGCTCAGGGTCTGTGTCAATGCCAGCGTAGCAAACTCCGCCATAGAGGCGGTCCATAATCATGGCCAGCTCCACTGCAAAAGAGGCAAATAGTTTCGTGAAACTAAGTGAAGAAAATTTTCACACGAGCAAGCCTGATGCACAGAAGCAGAAGACATGAACACAATAACAAACATTCTGGCAAAATCCAAAGAATACATACACATACGGGCTTAAAATATAAACCATGTACTCAGGGAACACAAACACTCCACACAACAAGGTGATGAGGGTTGTTGATCTGAAAGCTTAAAGCCGTCAACAGATGGATTAAAGTTCAGTGCAGTTTAACAGGGCAAATAACACGGCAGTTTCAGCTGCTGAAATGGCTGCAATAAATTGATAAAAAGTTTTGTAGGTCTGTATTGTGTTTTCTCAAAAGCAGTTAGCAAATATGCAAACTGTAGGGAGATAACCTGCAAATGGACAATGCAGCTTTACTTGTTAAAACATAAAAAAGTCAAATGCCAGTTTGTTTGTTTTTTTTGTAGATTGTGCACATGTAAATTTAGACCCAAATATTATAACAGGGTCATGAAACATTTAATGCACCGCAGGTCCTATGACCTTGGTCATTACCACAGCTACCACCAGTGCAAAAAACACAAACACGCACCACACATAACAATGCAACCAGGATAAAAAGAGGATTTAAATATGCTGAGCAGCACAGCCCGCCACAGAGAATACGTCCTGATAGGTCAAAGGCGATTTCATTTTGTTTTAGCTCCAGCCTCTAGCAAGTCTAATGTTTATCATGAACACAAGTTGAGCATACTGCAGTGTCTTACTGAAAAGACAATTTTACTCAAAGCTGGCACTTCAAAAGTGAGGAATAAATTTAGCATGAGAGGTGAAGGATTGCCACTTTGTTCTGCTTATTTGTGATTTATCGTATAAACACATGCAACAGGATACAATGTAGTGATGCACAATATTGGATTTTTGCAGATACTCAATATTCTGATATTTTCCATTTGGGCAAGGGCTGACAGTAATATATACACATATTTTATCACATAACGGCAGAAAACATATAGTCTGCCCTATCGTGGAAATAACATTTTATTATACCTACTCTTATTGTGATGGCCCACTGGCATATACAGACAATGTTTTCCAAAATGTGCACATTCACTGTTCAAAATAGGAAAACTACCCTATTTAACACATTATTTGCATGCATTCCTAATAAAATGCAAATTGTACTGAAAACATTTACACTGAGAAGTCTTTTGATAAATGACAGAAAATATGGGAAATATACAATAACAAACACAAGGGATTAAAAGCCTTATGCGCAGTATATACTATAAATGGAAGTGTTGTCAGTGTAAACACCCATTTTTTTTGTTAATGGACCTGCAGGAAAAAAAAAGCCTGACATAAAAAGACAAACATAATAATAAGGGATACCTGCACGGAGCGGACGAGGGACACCGCCTACAAAGATGGTTTTCCTCGGATCCAGAGGCTGAGATCCATCCATCACAAAGTCGCTGTCATTCAGGTTCCATGGGCGGATCTGGACCTGCCACAGAGAAAACCAACAGGTTTCAGCTCCAGAAATGAATGACAACAAGCTGCTTATAAAGTTAGTTAAAAGCCATGACAACAAGTAAGGCACAGAAAGAGATGTGAGCAGATGGACGTGTGTGCTCCCACTGACCGGTTTGTCTTTGATGGTGGGGCTGGACACACACAGGTACAGCTTGCCGTCCTCCTCGATGCAGGCATCGATCAAAGCCTGCACTGAGCTCTCATCCTGGAACAGCAGGAAGGCATAGCCTGTACAAAATAATACAGGTTTAGTAATAAATTTAAGTGTAAACAATAAAGAGTCAATATAACAGTGATTTTAACATACCTTTGGGTGGAAAATAGGATTTGCTCTCCGCTTTGTGAGGCCAGTCAACAAACAGGTGGCCAAAACGCCGGAAACTGGCTGTTATCTCATCTGAAATAAAGCAGACAGAATGAATTTTTACTGGCAGCCCTTGGGCTTTTGTTGCAAGTGTAATTTTCTAATGGCATCTTATGGTATACCCTTCCTACAAGTTCACCATCTCAGAGATGAAGAAATCCTTCTGACCTTAATGCAACTGCTTTACCTTCATCTATGTCAGGGGGCAGTCCTCCAACAAAGACCTTGCGCGAGTAGCGTTCGACCCGCTCTCCGTTCTGGTGTGGAAAGCAGTGTGGAGAGCCCAGGCCTGCTAGACCCTGATCACCACGCTCATCATCGGGGAACCCATCCTCCATGGGGAAGAGAGAGGAGTGGCCTGAGAGAGAAAACGAAGAGGAGCAGAAGGAGAGCAGAGAAAGGTTAATTTCCCAAAGAGAGCTGTAGGAGTAAAGCTGATCATGATTACAGCACAAAGATAGTGATGACACTGTAGATTGGCACCTTTATTAATTTTTCATTAATTTTCCAGTGCAGTGAATGTCCACCTTTTATTTGCTTTCTTGATCTGACATCACTTACCACATCACTGAAGTGGATTAAGATGTAATTAAATAATAAAATAATATTAATAATAAAACATATTTCTATTTTCTTGGCAAATCTGTGGCTTTAACACCCTCTGGTGAGAAAGAATTTTTGCAGGTATTTCTAGACCCTGTAAAATCTGAAAATATGTTCAAAACCTCAGACTACTATAATCAAAAGTGAGGGTATGAGCAAAGGGTAAAATACAGCATACAAAAGTTATAAATATCACAAACAAACAAAGATTACACCTGTCTTATGAAAATTAGGAGAAACAGACACAGACGTAAGCCAAGAACACTGTGGTTATGAGTAAATTTCAGTCATAAGGCATGGAGGTATTTAAAAAAAAAAAAAAAATAGTGTAGTTATATAAAAAAATGTCATATTACATTTTATTCTGACTGTATTTCTTAATTCACAAATAGGCAGCAGCAAATCTTCAGCGGATTGAATATGCATGCAAAATCTCTCACACAAGCAGTCCTCTCTCTCAATCCAGGACAGTTTTAAAGTGGACGGTGCACGTTTGTTCAAGTGTGTGTGTATGTTGTAGAGGTTAAGCCCTCTCTAGCCTGTTCCTGCTCCTACACAGCGTGCCCTGAGCTGCTTTACAAAGATTTATGCAAGGGAGTTAGCCTGAGCTGACAGTATGTGTTGTGTGTGAGTGCGTGTCCGGCCATGTGTCTGGCCATGTGTCTGTGCTTCTGTCACAGTGTGTGCGAGTCACGTACTACACTTTATGTGCTTTTCTGCCTATTTAACTTTACACTAAACGTGACACTGACCACTGTTATCTGACTTAACAATCTTGCAAAAAGTGTGTTAAAATGAGAAAAAGCAAGCAGAGAGTCAAGCATAATGAGAGAAACACACACACGAAAGATGCAGAAGGTCACATCACAAGCTTATAGTGAGGCTCAACACTCAAGACAATCATGCAGACAAACACATCACTGTACCCATAAAAAGCGCAGTTATTCAGAGTTATTCAGATCTTTAAAGAACACTCAATTAAAACCGCTCCATAACCAATAAAATCATAACAGCTTAGCTTAACATGGCAAAATAAGTCAAAATATTGAGAACTGCAGGTGTGATTTTAAGCTGGAAAAGCAACATATGATTATATTTTACCTCGTCTCCTGCTATAATTCCTGGCTGCATGTGGAATAAGGACAAATCAAAGAGGATTATTATAAAAGATGCATTGTACACTGTACCAAGAAAAGTGTCAGGTGGTTCATGACAATGGAGAGATGTATGATCCATTGTCTTCCTACCTGACCTCTATTTTATTAATCAGCTGTAAATCATAATCTGCCTGTTCAGCTGTCACCATTATAAATTATCAACACAAGTTTAAGCACAATTTACATTTACATTGTTTTTATAGTGAAAAGTCTGCATTTTAAAGGTCTGTGCACATTATATAGTTCACCCAGCTTGTGTTAAAAATACAACTATGTACCATCATATGTAGCAGTGAAAGGAAATGTATTGTCTTCTAGTTAAACAGGCCCATCAGATAAAAGGGAAAGGGGGGTGGGGGGGGGTCCAAGGACTGAACCTTGAGGCACTCCATCATTTTTGATAGTAACAAGATAGTGAGCTAGTCCAGGAAATCCACCGCTTTAGACAACACATCAAGATTTGAGTCCACACATCATCAAATATTTCATTAAGGTCAAGTAGCACCAACATCTGAATTAGAACTGAACAAGAATGAGAAGAAAAACAGATTTAGTGATGTCTCACTGACAGAGACAAGACTGAAACTCATCCAGTACGTCACCACAATCTAAGCTTTCCAAGTGGCAGTAGTTGTGTTAGTTCGTTTGATCCTGTTGCTAAATACCAGTGCAGAGGAAGGACTACGGTATCATAGTGTGTTGGGAGCGAACCTTTCTTACACATTAAATCAAATGAAACTGCCAGAGGTAATAATTCAGCAATTACCAGCAGGTATTTCTGGAACCGGCCTGCCATTTCACAATATGACACCCCCCCCCCCCCCCCCCAACAAAATGCATCTATGACAGGAAGCAGTGATTTAAAGAGTAATGTTTAAAATTTCAAGTTATTTAATGTACACAAAAATGTTTATTTGATTTTGTAAAATTAGTTAGTTTTTTTTAATTATTGGTTGGTTGGTTATTTAATTAATGTCACAGAAATCTAATTCCCTTTCTGCCATAAAACATGTCCGACCCATCTAACAGGTTCATCAGGCCACAATGCAGTTCACTGTCGCGTGTGTACACAAGACAATGCTCTTTTCACTCATTTCACTTTATATGTTCTCTGGGAAATAATGTTTCTTTGCACAGAGCTGTGAAACACATTAAAGGACGGAGAGATTGAAGCATCGACCCGTTTAAAACTGTAAGAACATGGAGAGGATGAAGAAGTGGCCAGAACACACAAGCAATAATCCTTGGCTCTCTCAGTGGACTTTTCAACCCAGATGGACATTAACTCTGGGGGGAAGGTCAAAGAGAGCTACAGCGAGAGAGCGAGAGAGAGAGAGAGAGAGAGAAAGAGGTTGAGAAAAACAGGAAAGCAGATTGAAAGAGAGCAGAGAGTGCTATAAAAAGATGTATGTGTGAGGGAGCGACAGAAAAATAGATTGGGAGAGATGGAGAAACAAGCTGATAAAAAGCTGTGTGGGGGTGAGAGAAAATGAGAGCGAGCAAAAAGAGATCAGGAGAATAAGAATGCAATTTGAGAGAGAGAGAGAGAGAGAGAGAGAGAGAGATGGTGTGCAACCTCTGAATCCTGCCTATCCGCTGGCACCATCTGTCTCAGGGCTTGATGACAACTCCTGACCATGTGATCTCACCATGTGACCCAGCGATCTTGTGAAGAAACTACTTGCCCTCTCCTGTTTAACATTCTGGCCTCAAGACCAGAAGGCAAACAACACAGTTTCACAATAATAAAGAAGACACAGGTTTGAAAGGAAAGAATTTAAAACCACAAAAGTGTCTAACATTTTAGAATCCTACAACCAGGAAGCCTACTGGTCTAGGACAAATATCACATAATACAACATTCCCATATCCATGAATCCATTCTTGCATGTCATCCTTCCGCTATTTATTGTCCAGGGTTTCCCATACATTATTTTGTTTGCGGCAACTTGCCATATATTTGCTTTCCAGTTTTGGAACAGTACGTAGCTCCTCGCTCTCACATACAAACACAAGATGAATGAATGAAGAAACACATAAACTTTTGTTGGCCAGACAGGAGTGCAGGTCTTTTAACTGGCAACCCATTTTAGTAGCTTCTATAATTCTACCAGGGAGGGTATTTCTGGTATCATCCCTCCTGTAAACACAGAGGCTGTGGTGCGACCTCCCCCATCCCCATGTAGGCCTACTTGTGCCGCTGTTTGAAGCTTGTAAGTGCACCTGGTCGGCGCCGATCTCATGCGGTGCCACGTCGTTTCAATAGACTACGACATTAACAACAAGCTTCCTCCACACGGGGCTCACCTGCTGTTGTGAAAACAGAATCATGCATGAAAAAAATCCAAACACGGGATGTGTTTTTTGAGTGACTTTATAAAAACTATTCTGCTGTTGATGAAAGTCAAGACAGCAGAAACAGAGAGAAAGAGAGAAAACTGATATGTATATATGTGTGTGTGTGTGTGTGTGTGTGTGGTCAGGGAACAGAGGTGTCTTTGTAACTGATTAAGTAGAATTTAAATGTTGAAATGAAAAGTTGATATGCCTACAAAGTACAGCTAAACAACGCCAAAACGCAAATCTACAAAGATGAATACTCTTTTCCTCAGGAAGAGAGGTGTTATTTACATAACAAGAAAGTTTTTGTACTAGGAGTTGAGCTGACACACACATACAACTAATGCTTTCCTGAGGTCTTTTTTTTTTCCCCTCTCATTTTTTCCCCTCAATGCGTCCATTTATTTCCTGGTGTCAAAAACCACTAAATCCTCTCTCAATCCACTTTACTTCCTCTCTTCATCCATCTATTTATCTGAAGGACCACGTGAAAGGTCATCGACAAAAACGCTTGTAACTACTTTTAAGAGGGCGAGAGTGGAAATGGCAGTTTATAATTTTACACTGACATTTACAAACCAGAGGGGCACTGAAGACAGACACACAAGGATTTGGTTGGGTTCAATCCCAGATGAGCAAGGGCACACTAAGCTTCAAAAAACACCAGACACAAACAATCAAGGCCATCTCACAACGCTCAGCGAACGTTATTTTTCCTTGATTTTTCTCATTTTTCATTCTGTTTGACTAAATAACTATCTATCAAATTCTGCACATGAACGCTTTACGATTTAATCCTAATCTGTAATGTTAGTGGGGTCTGGAAAACCTGAGTAGGTTGCCGTACATACCATTGAGAGGCAGAGGGTTGTCCCCTCCTGGATGAGGGAACCCCAGACGACCTGCACAGGGAGACACAGAGTAGAAATATTTAACGTAAAGCTAAACGTGACACAAGGAGGCATAAAGACTTAGAAAATCACGAAGAAAAAATCCATGAGTTTTGACGTTACTCCTATGTCAGTCTTTCTCTGAGTGGAGTAAAGCTGAATATATCAGACCCATGTTTTATGTCGCAATTCATTATTCTTAACAAAAATCTCTATGTTTCAGGAGGAATGAATTTTGTAATCGATGTTAAATCTTCATTTTGATGTTTAACCCCAATTTTGAAATGGCAACGGCAGAAATTACAAATGAACAGATTGGACATTTTGCAATTTGGCAAGAGGCTGCAACCACAAAGATGCTCTTGATTACTGCTGCGTTGACTGATGGGCAACATTTGAATAATTCTGCAAACAATATAGAACATAATATCAATAAAAGGGCAATGCTTTGATAAAGCTGATTTGTGCAAAATAACATATTAAACACTGGGTGTTTCCGACAGTTTGTTAACAGTGTACATACAGGCTGTGGCTATAACCAGATACATGCGCATTGACTGTTGCTTCCACATCAATCTCATTAGAGACTACATCTGTCAGACACCAACCATCTCTCTCCCGCTCGTTGACCTCCATTTCCCTATGTGTGTCTTTCTCTCTCTCTCTCTGAGCCTCATATCATACATTTTACATTGAGCCACTTGCCAGGCCCAACTAGCACACACGCACACACACCCACACAAATACATGTTATGATGCCAAACAAGCTTCAAAGTTATGCAAGGCCCGCTAGCTGCTGAGGGATAATGAGATGAAAGAGCTGAAATAGTACAACCATTGTTGTATGGGTATGGACCGCCTTGTGATTGGTGCATTCCAGTGCCTCGGTCACATGGAAATCCGCTAGCCCCTCCCCCACACATCGCCTATTGAGCCCCACAGTACTCAGTGGATGCGGTGCATAAAATAGAAGTAGAACTCACAGCCACACCCGTGGCTTGTGGAGCAACTACACTATACCCTATACTATAGGGGTTTCCATACATTCAGGAATCTTAATCACAGTCTGAACATTACTGGCATCAAAAGTTCCCTTATTCAGTAAAACGCAAAATAAAACTAAATGTGCCAACAAAAATCAGGTTACGAAGACAAGCTCAATTCTTCTAGAGTGCAATGAGGAATTCGACAGTTTTACTCCCTCTGTAATTTAGCTTATAATACATGTGCCAATAGGCGTGCCACCCAAAATCAAAGTCCATCTGAGCGCAACCTGTCATATTGGATTTTAAAAGCCTTTAATAGACTGCGAGGAGCAAACGTGCAGCACGTAAGCACACCACATCCCTGTGTGTCTGCAGGGTTTTATGTGCCCGCTCCGTGAACCTTATTTGCATGCTGCTGGCTGCCTACATGTACAGCACAGTAACAGTTAAAGCACATGTACATGTACGTACACAAAGGCAGAGCTCTATGTGTGTGTGTGTGTGTGTGTGTGTGTGTGTGTTTGAGGGAACAGAGGGATCCTTTCTGTCAGTCAGGACAATGCTGGAAGCGATTCAAAGCTACTTCTACTGTAGACATTTTGCCTCGCCTTTTCCCGTGCTTCATCACTCTCACTTTGTTCAATATGTTCTGCTAGAATGAGAAATTTGTGCTCTGATTATGTGTCTCTAAATGTGCTCGTGCGTGCACACTGCTGTTGTTCGTTATATTGGTGTGTACTTAAGCATGCATGTGTGTGACAGAGAGCAAGAGACAGTTGGCCTGGAGAAGAGCAAGTGCTCAAAGAAAATGTGCTGTAATTATGTTTTTCTTTTTTACTTTGCTGCAAGGGAAAGGGAAAGGACTCACTTAGGTCAATGCTACACTTGGCACGCGGCTGTACAAACCCAGACTATAATTATGAAAACAACGAATAAACAGAATTAATACTTTGTACCATGCAAAGGGCTACAAAATAAAAAAAGACTGGGAACACTGAACGGGATATAGTATGGTGTATAATTTAAAAGCAATAAAGAATTTGGTAATCTATAAAAAGGAAATGGCTGAACAAAGATCAAGAAAAATAATGCAAAAAATGAGAAGAGTGAAAGGACTGACAAATATGTTGGTCAAAACATTAAAAAGACAGGAGATTGATTTGTATTGCATATAAAAACAACAGCCAGACAGGTTAATCTTTAATCAAAGATAAAAAGCTCTAATACTAACAGACTTTCATATTCGGGTATTACAGGAAGTTGAAGGAAGAAAACTTTCATTCCTAGGGCCAACTTCTTGGATCTAACACAAGCAGTACTCTGTGCCAGCATGGCTGGAGCTAAGACACCAAAAACATGGCTAATGAGGTAACCTCCCAGTCGTCTTCTCTTAATATTGAGGGAAGATTTACTTTGGTTTGACAGTAGAACATTAGATCACAGCAGGATGTGGCTGAGCCCAGTGGGTGTGAGGCTGAAATAAATACAAGGTGATAGTGAGGTGTCTGGAGCTCAGGGTTTTCACTCACCTTGTTATTCTGGTGGTGGAACTGGCAGATTCATTTCTGTGTTTTACATGTGTTTTATGTTGAAGACAGCAAAACACTGTGTTCAATATGATTAAACCAGGGAAACTGAGTAATGCATGTACTTTGATTTTCCTTTGGTATTTAAATGTTCAAAACAGAGAGTTTGCATATCCTTTGACATTAGACATACATACTGTACACAGGGACTAGAAAAAGAAAACTGTCATTTTGAGATATTTTTGTATTGTTCTAATCTCATACAGAAACCCAAGGTCAATTTCTGGTACTCAGCCAATTGTACTGTGATGACCTAAAAAAAGATGGCTGTTCAGTAATCACTATATGGAGTTAAGCCTTGTAGTGTGATAAAATGCTAAGAAAATGTGGCTGACAACTTTGGTCTCAAGTCTGTAACCAATTAAACCCCAGTCTCTCCTTTCAAAGGTGTTTCCTTCCTAACAATGATCACTACCAGAACTACTCTTACAAACTACTTCACATTCGACCAATAGCTAATACTGGCCAAAGTTCCTTTTTTGTCAACTGAGCACTCCCCATCTATGATTACTGTCAGTTACAACATCTAAAATGATAAACAACACAGGCTACCTGCTATATTCAATCACCCATTTCTGGGCTACCATTCACTGGCCTTACTTGACACCATTCAGCCAATAACAGACACTGGGTAGTATCCATTAATCAATAACCAAAGTCAGTCCAGTTTCCAAAGAATAATTCTCTTTTTCAGCTAACTATGTAGCGTACAACACAGTCACTCAAACAGTTTCAACCGAAACATTACAACCTACATGAAGGAATTTACTGCAGGACTGTTGTTTTCCACTGTATTAGTTTAAGTTAAGGTGTACCGAACAAACTAATTTGCTTTGACATAAACAAGTAAACAACCACAACTTCACACCTCAGTTAAGAGAAACACGCACTTGTGTGGACAGAAACAACCGCGAGTCATCACTGTGTTTCGAAAATTGTCATCATCCTTCAAAACGAGAAGCCTACGAGACGTCTACAGCTGTGATCATTTGAAACTAACATTCGCCAACAACTTCAGCTTCAGATCAGTGGGAGTCCTTCCATCTCTCTCACAAATCCTCTCTTAAAGCCTAAGCTCCCACCAGCTCTGTATTTTCTCTGCGCCTCCTCCTCAAAATACATGAGAAAGAGTTCACAGTCATTGCACCATGCCCAGGTGCACAAAAAAATTTCTTTTGTTTTTAGTTCAAAGTGGGAAGAAGAGGGAGAAGGATGAGGAAGACAGACGTGTGATTGCTACACAGGCTAACCTCTTTTATTACTGTTCATCATAACACCAAAGAAAGACACCATGTCTAGCCATCTGACCTGTGGAGGAAGTGAAACTCCTCTGTTAAGAACTGAGGTGATAAACAGTGAATAAGAGTGTGGGAGCATTTATCAGTTACGCCTTCAAGTGTAACACTCCCATTGGCTGCTTGGCAAAGGAGCTTTCATAATACCGCACACTTACCTTTATCAAATACGTTTATGAAAGAATAGGGTCAATTTACTTTAAATTGTATTACACGCGGTATAACAGAGATGGTTTTTAGAGGCTTTGAGAGTTGACACAATCTATGGATTAATATTGTATACTAACCATGAGCTCACCTACCAATAAATGGATCCACAGTTTTAGTAATTATGCAATAACAGTTAGGGAAATATGTCCTATCTTTAAGCATGCAAGAGGTGACTATAACTTCTATCTGGGCATCACAGATGTGCTAAAAATACTACTGTAAAATGAAAGCATCTGCTTAGTGTTTCATGATCTCGATTGACAGCTGACAATCGTCACCTTTCAGGGTGTCCTGCTCGGCCCTCATGATGTCGATCAGGGAGCTCTCCAGCGTGTTCATGTTGAAGCTGTCAAATGATCTGGTGCGTTCCTAAAAAGAGGAGAGAAAAGAGGAGAAACATCATTTACTTTAATTTGCCCGCTTCAAAGCAACAGACAGTCTTTACAGCTGACCACCCGAGAAAGTGCACAGGAGCAACTGCTCTAATTATATTTGTACATCTTTTAATGTAACGTTGATTCTGTTAACCCAGAGAACAAGCATACAAAAGAGGAGACAGGTTTCGGCTTCATTTACACAAGTAAATGTGCTGTTTTGCATTTCTGACTGCTCAACACTAAACATTAGGGAGTGAGGTGAGCTATGAATAAAAACAGAAGAGCCAGATGCTTTCCCAGTTACTTAATGAGGGTTTTCACTTCTTTTTTTCCTTCAGAGGAAAATGCAAAAGACATATCGCTTTATTTGTGGCAATAAATGTTTTCTTTTCTATCTTACTCTGATAAATGAATTGTGAGAATATAAATTCACGGTGGCTTCTAATTTAAGATGCTGATGCTGACAAACAAAACATTCAGGCAATTCACTAACATTCTGGAAAGTGAAGTAAAAATTCATATAAAAATCACATTTATTAACCTGTTTTATTTAACTGTCTTGATGTTGTTGATTCTGTTGTCAGCATTAATTTCTCTTTCTCTTACTTCTATCCACAATTCCTCTCTTGTGCCTTAAACAGCTGTGTTTATTAACTAACTAAGCTATAAACTCTAATTCAACGAGGCAACACAATTAAAGTCAACAGTAAAACAAGCAGTAGAGCTGAGCATGAGCCAAGCCAGATCTTGAGAGACAGCTTTGTCACCTACAACAAGGGCATCCTTAGCATACCAACCATACTGGAAATATTTGTATGCACACACAAACACATGTCAGCACACACACACCCATACATTTCTTGGACACAAAATATGTGCGCACATCGCAAATATGTGCCCACACAAAAACACACACACACACACACACAAGTGTCAGGCTGATAAGGCCTCTGTCTTGACTCCACCTCATCCAAACGAAATATGCAGCCGCTGACAACCACTTACAACCTGATCAACACTGTTGGTTCTCTTCTGTCCAAAATAACCACAACTCAAATGCAATTGCAAACAACAATGCTGCTTAATATCACAGTAAAAGAGTCACATCCTCCTTGTTTATATTTCCAGTTGGCACAAAAGTTCTCATGTGCCTACAACATCACGGGATTGACTGTCTCATTCCTTCCTCTGTCTCATTGTTCCAGTCATACTCCATTGCATGCCATTTCTAAAAGCAGAACTACATTTAAAAAGATTTCTATTCCTCATTCGTGCGTCAGAGATCTCACACTGCACAGAGCCAATGACTCTTCTTGGTACAAGTTGTTGTTGTCCAATAAACGGCACATCATGACTAAAACGTTCAGTCACGATTATTTTCTTCTCAACTATCTGGTCACGACTGCAAAAACTTTTTTCCTTCTTTCTGCATCATGTCTATTGTACCAACAACTTGCCCATTTGAAGTACAGTTGTGAAAAACACCATTATTTAACTTTTTGCAGAGATACTGTCAAAACAATACTCTGAGCCAGTCACACTTTAGGTAAACACAGTGATGTGTGTGCATTAATTTATAAAAACGCACACAAGAGCATTTTAAGATCAGTAAAAATATAAATAGAACACAGGGAAGGAGAGCCTGTTGGACTATAAGTATACATGCTTCTGAAATACAAATGACAGAAAACGGCTCTTGAGCTCAGTTTTTGCCGCAAGATTAGGTGTATTAGATTAAAAAATAACTGCAACAGCTTCTCAACTTTATTTAACAACTTGCAACTGCGTGTGAAGAGCAGTCATGTTTTCCGTGCTTAAAAATCAGAAGTAAAGGCCACTGTCAGCCCAGCACAAGCTGCATTCATCCAGTCAGATGTAGCAACAGCAGACATAGAGGTCTGACTGAACACGAGAGGCAATTTGTCTATTGTCCAGCCTATCTGAAGTCACATGGGTCTCAAACTAAAAGAAGGTGAACAGTGACAACTGCGTACCAGGTTAAAAGTGACTCATTAACACTAAACAACAAGAATAAAACGTGACAATGCCTGAAAGGCAGTTAAAGTAAAGCTGTGAGGGCAAAAGAGAATCTGTACAACACAAAACACAGAACTGAATGTGCAGCTTTATGTCAAACTCATTAAAACCTCCTGACATCAACAATGCGTGATCAGCTCTGCCCTTGACTTGACTGATAATAAAAAGACTTTGCACAACAGGAATTAACCAAGATGTCAGTCAATCTGCAAGTAAACTCTTTGTTTAGTCAGTCTGTCACCCTTTGTCTTTCAAAGAAATGCACATATACCTGACCTCTTATCTAGTAACCAGGTAAAACTGTGGGCCAGTATTGGTAGATAACCGAAAATAAACAAAACAAACCGTCTGAATATAAAACTATCTCTCAAAGAAAACTCATTGCATACTATGTTAGACCATAAACTCCAGGGCGGTCAAATGCTAAAGGGTTCAGAAAAACAGACCTGCATCAGTAAATCATATGACCAAGGGTCAGTCAGGCGGGCAACTCACTTTTCCATCGACTGTCTGTTGTCTGCAGTGGCTCCCACAATTCAGTCGCTACTTTTACTATCTGATCAGCCAAAGAGCGTAGTTGGATGTCTGCCATACTGGCTGGTGAAACAGCCAAACTTCCCAGCTGTAGCCAAAATTTTACCAGAATTCTGGCTGGTAGATTTCCCACAATGACTGAAGCTAAAACAGAGATGACATGGGAAGAAGAACACACCCAGTGCAATCTCTCTCCCTCAAAACAAATATCAACATAGGGATATAGGCCAGGATATGTTGACTATTATCTCATATCCGCCTCAGAACCTTACGTAGACAAAGGCTATTGCTTCAGGTAAAATAAAACAAACATTCAAAGCCTGGTTACCATGACAAGTGTACACAGCTTGTGAGTATATCATAGCATAGATGAACACGGACACAAAGATAAGTAGCAGTTAAGTTTAGTATTTTGGGATCTGATGCATTTCAAGAGTTTATTTTATGTATAAAATGATTATAGCGCAGAGGCTCTTTCTGCTTTTGTTCTTCAAAAACTAAATGCTTTCATTGAACGCATGTTTCTTTATTGTGCCATCTCATTGTTACAGTTGTATTTCCCTTGCTAACGTATCGAAGAGAAATCCTACAATACTGTCTAAGGAGGATTAATTTTTTGGCCAAGATGGAGTCGGTACAGCGGTCACAAGGCTGGGACAGTACATTGCTGCTAAGCGTTAGAGGTGAGGGCAGTGATTAATCATCCGAATCGTAGATCCTTCTCTCTCAACAACTGGCCAGCTGACCAGCAAAGTACTCATCCCTGACAGATTGCAGAGTGCGCACACAGATACACAGATAGTCACGGTCACTTGTCATAACCACACAACCCCCCTCCTTCCCCCATCACCACACACACACACATACACACAGAGATTAGCTGCAAGCAAGACACACACAATTTACAGTACAGTCCACATCATGTGTATCTATGAAAGCTTGCCCACGCTTACCCAAGGCCATAGTTACAAACACAGAAGGCACAACATGACATACATTATTATTTGTATTATTTGCGGGCAACAGTGAAATGTAGCCCAATATACCTGGATGAACATAAAAAATATAACAATGCAGTCTGGTTAAAGCTAAAAGGATTTAAATGATTTAACCTACCATGACTGTCAATTAAAAAAAGCCAGCATGATGGATTGATTTGCATTTAGCAGCATAGCCATTTCTGAATGTTTGACCCCGAATCACCAAATGTGTACTGAACTGATCTACACGTGCCAGGATTACGACGGTAACAAGCGCATCATCAGATTAGAAATCACCAAAAGGCAGTGCCTGCTCAGTGGATCAGACACTGTGCATACATCAGAAAAGACAATGGAATCATCCTGCTTTGCTGTTGTGGGAGGCATGGAACTCCACATTAGGTTCATTTGGTTTAATTAGCGTGGCTTGTGGGTGTTCTTAGTGTATTTATGTTTTGCAAAATATATACATTTAGCCTACATACAGTTGTTTCTTCTTTTAAGTGGCAAGGCCTTCAGAAAGTTTCTCACATCATTTGGGATAAACTGAGATATGAACTGAAATATTACCTTTTGGTGAGGCTACCTGCTTCACCTGGAGTCTGTATAAGCTAGATGCTAATTTGCCAACTTAACCAATGCTACCAGAACTCTGAATACTAAATGCTAACATGGATGAGTCTGTCATAAAAGTAATGTAAAGTGTAGTACACATCAGTAATTTGAGGTGTATACCTTGTACTGACAGAAGCAGTCAAGCTACAGAGCTTGGGAAGAGCCAACCCAAGGAAAAACAGTGATAATATAGCTGCTTTTCCAAGAACTCATCCTCACTAATGTTTACAATGGTTTACATATGACACCATGTGGGTTTTGATGCAAATCATATGCCACTGGCGTGCGTATGCTCTTAACACTATGTCATTCTGCCTGCACAGTCTAACATTAGCTGTCTCCTGAGCAGAGACCAATGTGAATAACCAGTACAACTTCACTGCCATTGAGCCATAAGAATTTTACTGAAACAAGCAAATTCTAAGCCAGGATTTGGACCAGAGTGCTTGCAACAGCCTCTCAACTCTCTCAACAAAACAGATATGGCAACCTCTTCCAGATTTTCCTGGCATCCAAAGAGTGATTAAATGCACCTGTCTGTTAATGAAATATGGAAGTTGAGAGAGAGTGAAAAAGAAAGTAGCAAGATGTAGAAGAGATGTAAGGATAGTATATATGGGTGCAATGTGAGTTTGCAGTTTTTAGAGGTTGGAAAATATTTCTTTATGCACTACACACTCATTGGTGGGAAAGCTGCACATTTAGCCCTTATTTTTCATGCTTATAATAACATCTATGAGACAACAGATGGAGGAAGCCCAGAGCAAAGAAGGGAAGGGGAAAATGGCATATGAAAGAAAGAAGATGATGGAAAGTGGGAAAGCCATTAGTCTGGTAAGTTGAAGTAAAAGGAGAAGAAGGGAGGGCAGGAAAGGGAAGCAGGTTGAGCTTTTGATGCTTGCGATAATGTTTCTTCCTGGTCAAAGACCTGCTATGACATTAAATACCCCCAACTGTCAAAAACAACCTATTACCCAGTGTTGGCTGAATGGTGTGTGTATGTGTGTATCTGCGGTGCAACAGCAGTGAAAGAGACAGGGGTTCCAGCAGTATTTGCATTTCTCAGAGGATCACACTGAACTAACTCCTTTAGTGTATGCAATGACCAAGGCTAAATACAATAAGTCTCTGCTTTGTCTTCTTTCTTTGTTCAGAAAGATGTGCAGAAGACATAGGCTAGGGACTAATTAGGGCTCATGCACATACACACACGAGCCCTGTTTCTTGCTGTTTCAGAGCGTCTGTCAAGGGTGTGAGAAGGGCACAATGAGGCTACATAAGCCGCAGAGTTATGTGCTTGCCTTGTTAGTCTAAAAAATAAAATTTCTTCTCATTTCACACCAGTGTCACAAGGACCTGAGGTAATGGCTGATGATGGATGTTTGTTCATAGACTACTATTGCACGATACCTTCAGTTTTCCAAGTTATACTTCCTTAAAGATCTGTCACACTGATCAGATGGCCTTTCAAACAATACAATTTGGAACAGAGTCAGAATGCTCGAGTCAGACAAGGGGTGCTCAACATTTGTCTCCAATGCAGGCTGAAGACGTGGTTTAATAAAGTACCTTCTTGCAGCAGAACTGTAAAAGGCTGCAGTATATATAAGCTACACAAACAACGAGGAGGGAGCTGTAACCAATGGTTACCCAAGTAGCTTACCCAGACAATATCCTGTCCTGGCTTACTCGCCTTCAGGCCTTGCAGGTCACTGGCCAAATTTACCAATCCAAATCAGCCCCAATACACCTGACACAACAGCAAGGTTCTGACCTTGGAATTCACAGATGAGGAAAGAAAATGTTTCCTTTAGGTGCTCCAGTTCCTTCTCTCAGTCCAAAGATATGCAGATTAAGTTTATAGCAATTCTAAATTGTCTTTACAGTGGGCGTGAAAGTGAACGTGAATGGTTGTTTGTTGTTATGCGTCAGACTGTCCGGCGCGCACCCCGCCTCTCAGCTGGGACCGGCCGCAGCCCCACTGCAATCCTCAAGGATACGTGTGTGTATCTAACAAATGGATGGATGGAAAGAAAAGCAAGGGAGAAGAAAAGGAAATGCAAGAGAAGCTTTCCCAGCATTTCAAAAGCTAGAAATTTATGATCAGTCCAGTTAGTCCAGTTACTAGCTGCCACTACGGCAGTTAGAAGCAACGATGCTAGACTGGAGCCCATCTCAAATACTAAAGCTGCTCTAATATAGCAGTGGCCCTGCCTCCTGCAGCAACAGCCACAGTGCTGTAACATTTTCTTTCTTTCTGTGTCATGGTGCTGTACACCACTTTGGATAAAATATCCACCAAATGTCATGCAGCTTTGCCCTCAAATTGCATCCACTCATTTGCTCATACACACACACAAATCAAAGTCAAGGCCCAAGGCAATCGCAAGATCATGAAATCTGGGAAAGTTGGCAGAGCAAACAATCTTTGCTTCAGCAGCTAACCGTTCTAACATACTTCAACAACCGTGCTTCCATCCCTGTCTGCTGAATAGCATCTAACAAAAGTACAAATGTTGCAGAAGATTGTACACAGGCAGAACAATGGAAATTCTAAAGCAAAAGTCACTGGTCCCTCATCTGTTGTGTCAGTGCTAAAATGGAAACTATGTGAGGCAGCTGGAGAAAGCTCATAGTGAAACACTGTGACAACAGCTCACAACTCATGGGGTCTGTTAAGTTCAGACTTACAGGAGCTAGGGTATTTTAATTACCAAACCTAGGAGCGCCTTGTGTAAGGCAATGTGTCATCAGTCATCTGAACACTGCATGATCTCAACAGGCACCATTTTGAGTACTTTTTTTCCCCCTAAAAAAAACCTCCTGTTCCATTGGTTTTGGTTAAAGCAATTCTTCAATAAAGACAACATATCTTAAAGATTAAACTATACTGAGGAGACCTCTGACAAATAACCTTGACAGTCAGTTGACTGTGTAATATTTTAACTTTGGTTTCTGTAGTGATAGCTTCAATGTTGCAACATGATATATATGCTCACTCCGAAATGATACATTTTCTAATTCAATTACAGGGGGTGGAAAAATACCCTCAACTTATGTTTCAATAAAACAAAGATATATGGTTCATTAACACTTTAGTTAAATCAAACTCTAATATTCAAAGCATGTGTAGCGAAGGTTTCCTTGCAGTTGCATTATAGAAAATAAGGCATAATATTTAGAATCGAAAATTATTCCAGAAGTCATAGGAAGATGAAGAACACAGGCAAAGGGATGCGGGGGCCCATTTAGCAGCTCGAAGCCAGGCAAAAGGAATCTGTCTGAGCAAACATTTGCAATTATACCAAGCTCCACTATTCCTAAAATGCATTAATACGAGAGCAGAGTGGAGAATTTTCGGGGGAAAAGCAAAGTTCTTAGTATGTCTTGAAATCAGACAATGCTTGCTGTCACAGTAAATATGAGAGTCGAGGAACTCATTCACTGAGTCTCAGAACATTGTGTTGTTTCATATCACCTATCAGCTGTCAATTACAACCCCAATAGTTTGAGGTTTATGTGTCACAGTACATCTTAACTTCCGTCACATGCACACACTCTCTCTATGCTCATCCTCCACCTGCCCTTGCATTATAAAGAGAGCAAGAGGACAATGCCACTTTAGCAGATATGATGCAACCGCAAGGCAGAGCAACACACTGCAGCTACAGTAACACTAGCTTTAGCTTAAATCTGTAACAGAAGGGATTCTACTGCTCAAAATGGAAACAGAATCATAATGCAGATGAAAGAAAAGCCGCTACCAGAGTTAGTTGCTAGTTCGCTCTATACTCCCCTGTTTTACTTTATGTAAAATGAACAATTAACTGTTGCAAGGTAAGATGTGAAGATTTATTGAAAAGTTCTGCTTCAAAGGGATAGTTTTACCACAATATGACTGCAAAATAGAACTAGGCCCTAATTATTTAGAACAGGTCAGATATGAACCTGACCCTGTGACTACTGACAGCAATTAGGCTGCTAGCTAATGGCAAATAGCTTGTCAGGGGAAAGCTTTGCTACTTACTCAGCGAAAAAACAAAGAAATAAAAAATACCTAAGACATGTCAAGACATGTCAGAGCAACATCCTTACTGTTGGCCTATGGCTCACTATGAGTCATTAACTGCGTGTTGAGATAAGAAAATACCTGAAAAGGTCACAGCAAGAATCACCTTCTAACTTTTTAATCTGGGTAATTTGATTATTTGAAGGACATTAGTGTTTTCCTGAAGAAAATGTTTTTAGTTAAACAGAGATTATGACTTGCCCAACAAATGGGCAAGGCCAGGAAATTAAGTAGCCCCTCACTGGTGGTCTTTAAGGCCAATTAGTAATGCTGTTAGGCTATTGACAGACTGCTGAAACAACAAAGGCTAGCAATTATTCAGACAATTTAATACTATCTACTCCATCCAAGACGACATTAGGAACCAGTGGCAGCAAAGTACTTATGACTGACCAGAAGTTCATTTGACAGAGGAGGAGGAACACTGTCCAAAGGTAACAAGTCACAGGATATGTACAGCATTTATGTGTGTCATCAGGCCTAGCTGGGGCTACAGCAACCTTCCTCTCTTCACCCCCACCTCCTTGTAACGACTGACACAATCAATCATGAGCTAGATCAATAAAATGAATTTATCTCTGTGCTCCCTTTACCTCTTTCCATCAATTGTATTGGCTGTTTTCTACATGTGATAATACAATTATCTGAGCCATCTTCATTGTGCGGCTATCAAAATTACACTATGAACAGGCTGACATTTTGAAAACAAATTGCTAGGCTACAGCAGCCGTGACCTGGGTGATTAATAAAGATGTAATCCTGAAAAATCGTTAGGCATTAGGCTCGGGCCATCAGTCTACAGTATTACCTCATTTTTTTTCTTGTTTCTTGATGGAATAAAATTATTCCCACCATGATATGTTCTCATTCACTGGTGTGTCTAGATTTTTCTTTACATCTCGGTCTCTGGCAATCATGGTCATCCATTCTCACAATCATTTTCCTCACACGCTCTCTCACTTTGCTCGTTTCTAACAACCTTCTCTAAATCCCATATATTTCACCCCATCTTTTCCTCTCCGTCGACAATGCCTCTCCCACTCCTCACAAACCCACTCCTCCCTCCTGCCCCCCAGCTTGTACTATATATGTGGCTTACACTACTGCAGTGACACAGCCACATTAGTCATCATCATGGACATACAGCTGTAGAAGTATAGAACCCAACAACTCATTTCTAAGCTAACACAGTAACAAATGCATCATGTAAACCCCCCCAAAAATAGCAGCTATACCACAAACTGTAAACAATTAATGTTGTTAATGAAATGAATACTATGTCAGAATAACTGCAAATCATACAATGAGGCTATCAAAGTCAAACTGACCTGAAAGGGGAAAATGTTATCACTGCGGCCGACTCCATCATCCATCCAGGACTTGGGGTTGAAGCCTGCGGGACTGTTTCGAGGGTACTTCTGGGATGCCACATGGTTGTTAGGGAAGGTCTTCTTCAGTGGAGAGATAGAGTTGATGGGGGTCATCCCGCCGTTCAGCCCTCTGCGATAATCTCTGCCCTGAGACCCTCCCCAGCCTCCACCACCACTACCATAGCCACCTCCGGGACTCCAGGAAGTGGAGGAGCCGGGGGAGGGAGAGGGGCTCTGGTAGCTCGCTGGACCCCAGGGAGACGGGGGCTTGTTCAGGCTGTTGGACAAATGTGGCAGCTGGCTGAAGGCTGGATTCCTGTGCGGAAAGGGAGGTGGAGGGTGTGGAGAGGCTGGGGAGCGCCGATGCTGCTGGTGTTGGTTATGAGGGTGTTGAAAGTGGGGGTGTGGTGGGGGAGCCGGGTGGTGCTGGGACAAGGCCGCTGCCGGTCCAATCTGGGGGGAGAAGTTCCCACCAAATCCTGGACTAACATGGTGTGAGAAGTTCTGGAACAGCAGTGGGCCGTTGTTGGCAGAGGCCGGGTTGAAGAAGCTGACGTCCTCATTGATGATGGTTGACGGCGCCGGCGGGATTGCAGCTGACCAGTTGTTGAAGCCAGTAAGTGAAGATGAAGTTGTACTGGACTGGACGGGGCCAGTCCCACCAAGACCAGATGTCTCCTGGTAATCAAAGCCTGTCAGGACCGGAGACTCAAGACGTAGCGGCTTCTCCTTTCCATTACTTCCTTCAGACACGCTGCTGTCCGCCTTGGCTTCTTCTGACCGGGCTTTTTCCAGTTCTGAAATGATCCCACCACCACTTCCACCCTCCTGGTGACTCCCAGGAGACAACTGCTGCTGCTTTTCTTGCGTTTCTTGCATTTCCTGTTGCTGCTGTGCTTTGGGCTTCTCTGGGCCCCCCAGGATTTCGTCTTGCACGCTGTTGTGGGTGGCAGAGGCAGGGAAGAGCCAGGGAGAGCCTCCCGTGGTGCCATTCCCTGCGGCTGTGGTGCTGTTTATGAAAGCAGCAGGGCTCTGCGACACATTTTGGTGGTGGTGTGGGGGCTGCAGATGCGGGTGGATTCGGACCGGGAATGCAGACTTGTTGCCAGTGTTGTTTTGAACTAGGACTCCAAACCCGTAATCCCCCATTTGTTTTGTCCCCACACACAAATGCTATCCTGTGATCGTTTGGTCCTATTGAGAGAAGAGCACACAGGATGGCATGCACTGAGTTAGCAGTCAGCCTCTCTCATTCCATGAGATCAAGGGATTAACAAAACAACTATGTGATGGCCCTAGCCATTTTCCAGTGACATAAAAAAAACTCTTTCCTCTTTTAGGTCTGTTTTACTCCCTCAGAGAATTTGTAGACATATGATAATCACACAACTTTGCCATGAATGAGCTCATTCATGTACTTAACAATATACCCTTATTACTCTGGGCAGTTGAAGACAGAAAACCAGTTAACGTTACATCTTCAGCTAATTATAACCCCGTGACGTTGCCAGCTTCTAAGTCTACAGCTGAGCTGCTGGCAGCCACCAATATAGCTGGAAAGACTCCTGTGTCGAGCCGACACATTCTCTAATTGGAGACGGTTTCCTTAGACAGACAACTGACAGACAATTAATTGCAAGCCTCAAATCTCAAAGTAGTACAGAACTATCGATAAATGTTTAATATATTAACAATAAACCAACACAACGTTCAGAAGAAAAACACTCGACCTTGTTTGACAGCTGTCAGGAGTGCAATCTTAAAATAGGAGTCAAACACTTGTTTACTCTGATAGAAATGAGTCCAATGAATAGTGTCACACATCACTGTCCATTTTCACACTTGAGGCAACGTTAACCGTCGACAGTCAAGCGGTTTAAATCAACTAGACATGTTAGCTGGCCAGCTAACTAACATTTCCATCCGTTGCTAACGTTAGCTAGCTAGCTATTAACCGTTAGCACAAATGCTAGCTAGCCGGACAGGTTGAATACAGGCGAATAAAATTTCTTTTCACCTTATGATCACCACCTTCGACCTCGGCGATGTCTTTGACGAGAGCCTTCCCTCGGGTTGAGAGCAAGGTGGTGTCCTTGAAAAAAATGAGTACGCCAGGCAAAGCTTTTCAGAGGCGACTTGATAGCTGACTCGCACAGTGCAGTCGGTCAGCTTTTTTTTTCCTCCCTTCTCCTGACGTGTCCTGCCTGCTCAATGACACAGCTCTCTATCTGCTGCCTCTAATCAGGACTGTATAATCAAAGCGCTTTGTTAACGTGGCACTGTGTGAAATATATTCGGCCGCGGTTCTTTCACAAGCCTTACTCGATCGGTTTCATTGTTCGTTTGGTTTCAGCATATATTTTCTCGCTGTCTTTTCCTACAGAGCCAGCCGATTCTTGTGTGCTTCTTGGCTGCCCCTCTCTCCTGTAACCGACCGTGGCCGAATGACAGCGAGAGATCAGCCGAGACACACTTCCGCTTCTAGTACCACCCTTTCCACAGTGGCCACGCCCTCTCAGGGCCACACCTCGATAGGCGATTGGTCCGCCGACCCACAGTCTCGCCCAGTTTCTACAGCAGTTGACGGCCTCGCACCAATAACATGGTCATACCATCCGTGAGCACTGCCCACTGAGGTCGGGAATGATGGAAAAAAAATCCTCCCAGCACGGTCCTGTCCTTTCACGATGCAGCCGGTATCAGGTCGTGAGAAAACTGAGATGCCCCCCCCACACACACACACTTCACCCCACCCCACCCACACTCTCTCTCTCTCACACACACACACACGCTACCTCCACTCCACCTCCACCCCCATTTCTCGACAGGATGGGAATGCATCAGGAAAAGCGCATCCTTTGCCCAAGCCGCTTGATCACATGCTCCATTGTAAATGCGTGTGGAGGTATGACATGATTTTTTGCATCTTTTTTGTTGTTATGTTATTCACGATATCCCTGTCTAGATTAACTCTATTTCTACATAGGGCTCACACATACAGTACATAGATTCTATAATTTATAGTGCAAAAAGGCATGTTAAGTAGTAGTGCAGTACAACGCCACCTTTAAAGATCACCTCAGTGATAAACAAATAATTGAATTTCCATATGTCCAACAATGTCGAGAAAAACTGAACCTTAGGGCTCTGTAAAGACGGACGTGTTTTATGGTACTTAATAAAGTGGCAACCCATTAGTCTTCATGCAGATAGATGTGATATTTCAATTCAATTCAATTCAATTCAATTCAGTTTATTTATATAGCGCCAATTCACAACAAAAGTTATCTCATGACACTTTCCAATTAGAGCAGGTCTAGACCAAACTCTTTAATTAAATTGTAAAATAGAGAGAGCCCAACATTCCCCCTTGAGCAAGCACTTGGCGACAGTGGCGAGGAAAAACTGCCTTTTAGAAGGCAGAAACCTCGGAGCAGACCCCGGCTCAAGATGGGCGGCCATCTGCCTTGACCGGTTGGGTTGAGAGAGAGAGAGAGAGAGAGAGAGAGAGAGAGAGCAGGAGAGCGACAGAGAGAGCAAGGGAGAGAGGCAGAGGGGGTGGGGCGTGAGAGAAGGAGCACACAAGCAGAGATGCATAGCAGCAGTAATAATACCAGAAGTATCGAAATGTAGATAATGATAATGACAATGAAGTATACAGAAGGTATTATGGTGATTTTGATAACAATGGTAGTGACAAAAATGGTAGTAGCTGTACTGAGTCTTAACAGATTTAAATCAGATTATGACTAAACAGTAGTAATCGCAGTAGGTTTTGAGCAGGACGACAGCAGGACCGCAGCAGGAGGTCCAGTCATGATCGATAGGAGTCTGCGGGACAAGAAAGCACAGGGACTCCAGGGAAGAAGTTGAGTTAGTAATATGCATTAATGGGACATGAATGTGTGCAGAAGGAGAGGGAGAGGAAGAAAGAGCTCAGTGCGTCATGGGAGGGCCCCCGGCAGTCTAAGCCTATAGCAGCATAACTAGGGGCCGGCCTAGGCCAGCCCTAACTATAAGCTTTATCAAAGAGGAAAGTTTTTAGTCTACTCTTAAATATAGAGAGGGTGTCCGCCTCCCGGACCGAAACCGGAAGATGGTTCCATAGCAGAGGAGCTTGATAACTAAAGGCTCTGGTTCCCAGTCTACTTTTGAGGACTCTAGGAACCACAAGTAGCCCTGCATTTTGGGAACGCAAAGTTCTGGTGGGATAATAGGGTACTATTAACTCTTTAAGATAGAATGGTGCCTGACCGTTCAGGGCTTTATAAGTGAGGAGGAGAATTTTAAAATCTATCCTGAATTTTACAGGTAGCCAATGTAGAGAAGCCAGAACAGGAGAAATATGGTCTCTCATGCTGGTTCTTGTCAGTAGTCGTGCTGCAGCGTTCTGGATTAGCTGGAGAGTCTTTATGGATTTACTGGGGCAGCCTGATAGAAGGGAGTTACAGTAATCCAGTCTAGATGTAATGAATGCATGGACTAATTTTTCTGCATCTTTCTGACTCAGGATGTGCCTAATCTTTGCGATATTTCGGAGGTGAAAGAATGCAGTCTTTGAAATATTTGCAATGTGCGAGTTAAAGGACATGTCCTGGTCAAAGATAACTCCTAGATTTCTTACAGTGGAGCTTGAGGCCACGGCTAAGCCATCTATCAATGCAATATCACTGCATAAGTTATTTCTAAGGTGTTCGGGGCCCAGAACAATAACTTCGGTTTTGTCTGAATTGAGAAGTAGGAAGTTGCTGGTCATCCAGGTTTTTATGTCTTTAAGACATGCCTGAAGCTTGACTAGCTGATTTGTTTCATCTGGTTTCATTGATAAGTACAATTGCGTGTCATCCGCATAACAATGAAAATGTATGGAGTGTTTCCTAATAATATCACCAATGGGGAGCATATACAGGCTGAATAATATTGGCCCAAGGACAGAACCTTGGGGAACTCCATGACTAACTTTTGAGAGTGTGGACGATGTATCATGAACATGAACAAATTGAAATCGCTCTGATAAATAAGACTGAAACCAGCTTAATGCAGTTCCTTTGATGCCAATTAGGTGTTCCAATCTGTGCAGTAATATAGAGTGGTCAATGGTGTCAAATGCAGCACTAAGGTCTAACAGTACAAGGACAGAGATAAATCCCTTGTCTGATGCCAGGAGGAGGTCATTTGTGACTTTGACCAATGCTGTTTCTGTGCTATGATGAGCTCTAAAGCCAGATTGAAAAGTTTCAAATAAGTTATTATTTTGAAGAAAGTCATATAACTGATTGGCGACTGTTCTTTCAAGGATCTTGGAAAGAAATGGAAGGTTAGATATTGGTCTATAGTTGCTTAAAACCTCTGGATCAAGTGTGTGTTTTTTAAGGAGAGGTTTGACTACAGCTATTTTAAAGGACTGGGGTACATAGCCTGTTATCAGGGACAGATTGATCATGTCTAATAGACAGGTGCTAAGTAAGGGTAAAGCTTCTTTGAGAAGTTTGGTAGGGATGGGGTCTAAGAGGCATGTTGTTGGCTTGGATGAATATATGAGTGAGTATAGCTGATGGGGATCGATAGGTGAAAAGCAGTCAAGATGAATATCTGTTTCTACTGTTGGTTCTAAGACACTAATGTTTGATGTTACATCAGGATCAGCTGAGGTCAGTAGGTGCTGAATTTTGTCTCTAATGTTTAAGATCTTGTCGTTAAAAAAGGTTATGAAGTCATCGCTGCTAAGGGTCACAGGGATACAAGGCTCGATAGCACTGTGGCTCTCTGTCAGCCTGGCTACAGTGCTGAAGAGAAACCTGGGATTATGCTTGTTATCCTCAATTAATTTGGAGTAATAGGCTGCTCTGGCAGTTCGTAGGGCCTTCCTATATGATCTAAGACTGTCTTGCCAGATTGAGCGAGATTCAATAAGTTTGGAGGAACGCCATTTCCTCTCAAGTTTTTGCACATTTTGTTTTAATTTGCGAACCTCTGTATTATACCAGGGTGCAAGTTTCTTTTGCTTTATGAGTTTCTTTTTTAGCGGAGCAACAGAGTCTAGAGTTGTCCTTAGTAAACTTGCAGCACTGTTCACGAAATGGTCGATTTCAGAGGGATTATTATATTGTTCACTCATATGGGGACATGATACTGAAGTTAATGACAATAGAACTGTTTCTTTAAATTTAGCCACAGCACTATCAGACAGGTATCTAGTGTAGGAGTTTTTTCTTGGTGGTATGAAGTCAAATAGTATAAATTCAAAAGTTATTAAACAATGGTCAGACAGAAGAGGATTTTGTTCAGAGACAGTTAAATGTTCTACATCTATACCATATGTCAAAACAAGGTCAAGAGTGTGATTGAAGCAATGAGTGGGTTCATGTACACACTGACAGAAGCCAATTGAATCTAAGAGAGAGATAAATGCTGTGCGAAGGCTATCATTACTATCGTCCACGTGGATGTTGAAATCACCCATAATAATAACTTTATTAGTTTTAAGGACCAGACTCGATAGGAACTCTGGAAATTCCAGTAAAAATTCAGAGTATGGGCCAGGAGCGCGGTACACTACAACAATAAAAATTGGTTGTATTGTTTTCCAGGTAGGGTGTGAGAGAGTAAGAATAAGGCTTTCAAATGAATGGTAGTTGACTTTGGGCTTTGGACTAAATGATAGATTTGGGTCAAAAATGGCGGCAACTCCACCTCCTCGGCCGGTGTCTCGAGGAATCTGAGTATTAATATGACTTTGGGGAGTGGATTCATTTAAACTGGCATATTCTTCTGGCCGAAGCCAGGTTTCGGTTAAGCAAAATAAATCTATATTATTGTCCAATATTAACTCATTCACTAGTACAGCTTTAGATGAGAGAGATCTAATATTTAACAGTCCACATTTAATTCTCCTATCAGTTGTAGCTGTGGAGGTGTTGGTGTTGATCTTTATTAGATTTTTATGTATAATGATGATAGTACTCTCATCTAAATCTAAACGTATTTCCTGAAATGTTCCTTTAAATAACCCCCCCTCTTTTATTTAAAAGCTATAATCACTGACAATTCCCTGCACGCACAGCAGCCTATGTGATATAATAGTTTCAATCTTAATCTCTTCCAGTTTCTGTGGAGTATATCAATATTTCCGGCCACAACCCATCTAAGATCCCTTACTCTCTCTCTCTCTCTCTCGCTCTCTCTCTCTCTCTCTCTCTCTCTCTCTCTCTCTCTCTTTGCCAGATGCCTGATCATCCAACCTTCTTTCCTTCACCTGCCCACACCATTCCTCATGCCTTTTTATCTCCTTCTCTGTCCTTCTCTCCAGTACGGTCATTATCACCTTGAGGTCATCAAACAGCTTTGACTCTGTCAGTCTCAGCAACCCTCAACTGGCAGCATAACATGCAGCAGCAAATGGCTATCTAATAAATCTGTCACTTCAAGTCCAGCTGGGAGAGAGTGATAAATTGGTGTGGGGGGCTGTCTATGGTGTTCTGCATTATTAAGTGTGTACAAAAAGGATGAGCAGGCAATGGGGAGGTAAATGGCAAGTATTGGCAGGGTTAGGGAGTGACCCGCTTAAAGTAATCCGATTAAAAAAATAGATTACAGATGTCTGGTGGTAACACTATTCACATTTAGCTTGTGCAAACACACTCCTATGCGATAGAATTTGGAGCCCTCCAAAGTGAATCTGAGTCAATTACTTTGACAATTTTCACAGAGACCATCCACTTTTTCCACAGCACTAAGGACTGCAATTCAAACTTGTGCAAATTTGTGGTACCCAGATGATTTTTATTGGAGATGAATTACATTTTGGAACCAGAGCAGCACCAGTCCTAAGCTTTATTCTTCCAAATGAACCAAAAAACTTCCAGCTAAATTTGTCAGTTTCCTTTGAATGTAATATGAGGCACTTGTCATCAGATTTCATTAGAAGATATGATTCTTTCCAAATGTACGGTCCAAAATATTCAGTCCTCTTTATCTTCTCTGGAATAATATGATTGGTCTTTTAATTGTCTAATGATAATGATATAATAATGCAAGTCATTCTCCCTGCATCACTTTTTAATCAATGCAATTGGTCCAGCACTGCATATTCAGTCCAACAGCTCCAGCTTAAAGCTTGTCTCATTAATTTTTATTATATTTTGTAATTTAAATTTGTGACCTCCCGTTCCTTCTCCTACAGTTGTCTTGTATCTGTCTGTTACACAAACAAAAGTGTCCAAGCAAAATCTTAATGATACTCTAGGGGGGTGAGAATCTCGCAGGAGGAAGGAGCCATGTTTGATAGTCCAAAATGTGCTCCAGCTTTGCAGTATCTCCTGCATAGGGAAGAGTATTCCTCTCACAGTGGGATGGATGATTAGGCAGAGTACTCCGTATACAGTAAATGGATTTCTAGGACAGAATAACCGGTCTTACTGGCCTCATTCAGGAGACAACACCCTCTCTTCCTCCTTTCCCTTTCTCTGTCTGTCTTTCACTCTTTATAACGCACACAGTTTTTATCTAATATCCCATGCCCAAAGCATAGAGCAGATGTAAAATGGACACACGTATTTATTAAATAATTTAAATACTCTGTATGGATACACTTTCAGTAGAAAAGGTTACTGTGCTTGAAGCTAATGAGATGTGTAATTCTTCTACTGTATGAAATAGCTAATAGCCCCTTTTACCATGTGTTCTCTTTCTGGCAACAGTTTTTTGTGTGCTCTGCCATATCCAAGACTGGGTAGGTGCTATGAATAAAACATTGAATCCATTAAAAAATTAATCGCCTTTTTACCTTAGGCATAATTATGGTGCAATTCCTCCCAGAGTGCGTGTGTGTGTGTGTATGTGTGTGTGTGAGAGAGAGAGAGAGAGAGTGCTTTCTAAGTGCATATGTGCACTTCTGCAGCCCCTTGGCTCACTTGTTTGATTGGATGAACTCAAAAATGCATTGTGATCCATCTAAAAACATGGCTGTTTTCCAAGCTGACATTTGGGAAATACGAGGTTATGACCTGACAGCAATTGTATTTGTGTGAATTATGTAGATGTTTGCATGTATGGTGTCTGAGGGAAAGATGGACGAGTTTGAAAGATCTCAGTCTCATGCTGTACTGTTGTGAGGTCATGTTTGTGTCCTATGAAATATTCAGAGAGTGTACATGTTGCTAACAAAACGATGTGGACGTGCTCCTGGATGGCTCTGAGACACAGCAAGGACTAATGGGTACAGGTAAGTGGGGACATAGTGTGTATAAAGACTTCTATCCAAAACTGGTCTTATTAAGAAACAATAAATAGCTGACAAAGATAGATAATGAAGTTTTTGGAAATGTTTTAAATGCCCAAGACAAAGATTTTAGTTGTACAGCATTATTTACTCTCTTCACCACAAAGAATACTTAATAGATGTGGCAGAGCCTCACTCAGTTGTTCAATATGTCTACAGGGCTCTTATTGATCTGTCTTAATCAATCATTCATAATTGTTGACATAATTTGAAATATAAACAAGAAAACATCAGTGTCTCTCACTCTCCTCTCCTCAGTGTTTCCTTTTTTATCTGACAGCCTGAGACCTTTCACATCCTTCATCTGTCCAGTGTATTTTGCCCTCATGTGCTCTCCCAGGGGACTCTATACTAATTAAGTCAAAGAGGTCTCTGCCGGGTAGCAAGCCGGGATGACTGTTTGAAAAGGGATTCATAAGCTGAATGTGTGTGTGTGTGTGTGTGTGTGTCTGTGTGTGTGTGTCAGTCACAAGGGCCAGGCTGATTTCATGATTCCACTGGGCACAGAAGGGATAATAAATTACAAGAGAACAGCAGCTGGGGGTCTGTGTAGTGTGTGTGTGTGTGTGTGTGTGTGTGTGTGTGTGTGTGTGTGTGTGTGTGTGTGTGTGTGTGTTCTATGTCTTTGTGCACACTAGATTGAGCAAATATGTAGTTAAATGAGTTAACACATTTCAAAATTCAACATTTTGCACAAGATTTGATGTTTGACTAATTTTTCTGTCCTCATTTGTGTCAGATCATAGTGTAACGTCACATATTAATGAAGATAATTGTGACAGGTATATAAAAAAAGTGGTTGTGTTTGCAGAATGTGCTTAACCAGTTACGTATTTCAAAAAATTAATGTTATTTGGTGAGACACTGACTACAGGGAGAAAATTTCTACTATAACTGGCTTGTCCATTTTTGCCCTGATGATAGTTGCAAGGATTGGACTTTAAAGAAAGACTTTAAACAAAGAATTTTGTGAATGGAGATTTAATCTTCAAGTGAAACAGTGAAACAGGGACTGTACGTAATCTTTAGCCAAAATATGATTGATTACTTCCTGTGCAGACATAGAAGGATGGAAAGCATAATTATGTTTGTCTTAATATTGTAACATCTTTCACTACATCACCGTGACTATATATGGCAGGCTGCAATGTGTGAATTTGTTGTTGCCATGGCAATGTCAAATTTGGGCTACTTGTTCATTCATTCACTGCCGACGACACATATAAAAGGAATTTTTATACTGTTTATTTCCATCTATTTGCATCTTTATATTTCTTATGAACCAGCACTGTGTGTGTGTGTGTGTGTGTGCGTGTTCAAGAATGTGCACAGATGTGTGTGTTAAATCAGTCAAGAAACTGTGCCTCTAAAGCACGAGCAGTTTCATTTACCTTCTGGGCACCCAGTGGGTCATGAGTCTGACTGAGGACAACAGCGTCTGGATGTAGTGTCCAGCTCCAAGTGAAAATCCACCATCCTGATCATTTTCAATATGTCATGATGTAATCACATTTCTTCCATGCCTCATTGAGTTCTGCTTCCTTTGTCACCCAGAAGGACTTTTTAGCCTGCTAACAGCACGACTGTCTTGATGGTAATGTTGGTCAGCTAACTCCTCAGGCCCAGACTTTGCAACTAAATGCTAACTTTGACATTCCCATCAACTGTGTGTAGTGCTAATTAGTAAATGTTGTTATGGTAACATGCTAAACTATAAGGGAGAACATGTTAAATGTTATATCTGCTTAGCATGTTAGCTTTGTCATGGTTGGCATGTTAGCATGCTCACGTTTGCAAAGCAAGGCCTTGCCCAAGCACAGCCACAGTTGGTGAACTGTAGTCCAGATAAATGGAGATTATCTTTGATATAGTTCAGTGTCACATATAAGTGAACAAACAAGTGTATGGCCTGCATTGTTGCTATTTTGCAACTGTTTTATGACATGAAGCAAGCAATAGTGTAGCCCCAGAAATTCCCCAAATCTCGAACTGGAAATAACGACAGACAGGCTACAAGATTTGTCTTGAGGCTGTGGTTGGTGGATAAACTGGAATCTCAAAACCACCAGTGTTTGCCACTGGTAACATTTAATTATCATTCAAGCCTTTGGAAATTGCTGTTGTTGTAAAGTCTGTTTGTTGTCCACTGACCTGCTAGTTGTACTTGGGCTGTGTAAGATCTGTATGTGTGCGGTTCATTGTCTGTGTTTGTCTTTCTCTTGTTTTCTCTTTCCTGTGTGTCTGTACACACACACACACACACACACACACACGTACACCATGCTGACAGAGGCTAAAAGAAAGAGCAATGGACAGAGGAATGCTGAGTCAAGCAGGCCTGCGCCACCCCCTGCCCCAATAAAGGTACAGAGCATGTGGCCTCATCAATAATGGAAAGTCCTCCATAAAGTCCTGAAAGTCACTGATACGTGCATGTGGGTGTCTCTGTGTGTGTGTGGTGTGTCATATGAAGAGATGGTATATCCATAATCCAGATCACTTTAACTGCGAGGTGGAGCTCCAAGTGTGTCTTATCAGTTGACACAGCTGTACCTCCGAGGATACTGTGATGTACTGTGATGTGCATGTCAGCCCGCAGACATAATGAAAGCCAGTATGAATGATGTGCACACTGTGACTACCAGTCAGAGGTTCCCAGACATCACTACATGTTACTCCCTCCAGCAACTCTGTAATCCCCCAAATCTTAGTTTCATCAACTGTGAGCTGAGACTTAAGGAATTTCTTGCAAAGGTCCTACAGGATGAATATATCACATGCATGCAAAGTACACCCATTTCACTTTGCTTTGATCTATCAAAATCATCACTTGTGTAGTACATTAATTAAGCAGGTTGTATGTGCGCAAAATATCTGTGCCACTTCTCACTCTTATTTAGCATTGTGTGTTTAATGGGATATTTTGTAATATATTCTGTGTTGTAAAAGCCTCTTTGAAATTAATACAAATATTATAACGTGTGTGTGATAGTTTCTGCCTGTGACTGGAAATTCAGCTTGCTTGTTTTATTCAAAGCACTAAAAACCTCAGTTCCACTTTTCAAAAACAGTATCTAAAATTCTTAAATAGTGGGGATTGGTCCTTTCCATCAATATAATGGTTCCAAGAAAAAAATAAAAGGAAAAAATGACCAACAAAAGTCAAAAAGTCAACATAAAATAAAGCGGTGCTTAAAATTGCATATATATGCATATTGTGGGTATTGTCAGTCTGCTGAGAAATTTTAATGTGATGGGTTTTATCAGGTTCATTTGGCACTGTCTCAGATATTAGAAATCAGTGGGTGTCTTGGAAGGAGTAAGTGAGACCTCCTTGTCAAAGATTTATATGCTGAGAACCAGATTGTTCTATCATAATTATTCCCCCAGATGTTTCTGTCCTCATTGTTTAGACCTTAAAAGTCTACCAGCCAATGCTAACTGGAGTTAAATCCCTTAGTCTTAATCTACAGGAGCCTAATTCCCTTTACTACACCTTTCTCTCAAACTTGGCTTGGATTATCAAACTATTTAAAACACAATTCCAGCTTGTTTGAGCCCTGCAGTAGCGTGGACTGGTTTTTCATTAGATGAGAAGACAAACACTGATATATTATTTAAGCCTGAGCTTGCAACAAAAGGGTAGCACTTGCTTGCAATTTTGCTGGTTGTTGCATCTAAGGACAAAGTTACGTAACATGACACACCACATGATTTCTTAATCTGCAATCAAAATGCTGATCCCAGATAGTATCTCAAGATTTAAAACAGATAGGGGGGGGAGGCTACCATAAAGGGAAGGTCACATTCGCAGAGGAGGTCACAGGACTTCATTAATCCTGTTTGATGCAAAGGGAGGGTGATGATTCCTGTACAAGCTGCGTTAGCAATATTATCAAGCAGAGAGACTTTGTGACCTTTCCAGTGAGCGACAGTGCGAGGCGAAGGCCTTTAGTAAAGAGATTGATCCCCCCCCACCCCCACCCCAACCCAAGCCCCTCAGGCACCCCCCCAGGTTCTGCTGTGTTTATTGACCTCAGTTTGCAGAGTTCACAATCCGGCCCGCTGGTAGTTAGAGCCATTGATTGGAGTATAACACATAGATGATCAATCTGTTAAAATCGCACTGGCTGGGAGCTGTGCCAGTCACTGGCCTGTGGGGTCATGGGAGGCACACAGCAACGTGACTGTTGGGGGAGTAGAGGAGTGTTTGGGCTGATCCTGGATGCAAACAAAAGAGCATTTTGTGTGAATTCATGTATTTATGTTTATCATGCATTGATCACATACAGAAATACTAATCAGATGAGTATACATACATTAATCATGAACATGCCATATACACACACATTGCACACACCCAAATGTCACGGCACATTGCAATCAATACCTCACAAAATCCATAACAAACTGTTTAGCATATTCTTTGATCATCTGCAACACTGCCCTCAGAGGAACCTTTTAAAGCAGATGAATAGGTAGCAAATGTCACAGCATTCTTTTTTCTCTTTCACTATTTAAATTTTAGGCCACCATAGCGTCAAGGCTCTGGTGATGGCACAGTCTGTCGGCAGCCATTTACGACAGGCTTGTGCATTTTGGAGAATTTGGTGTATCTGAATCCAAAAGTTTCCCCACAGAAATAAAGTGACAAGTTTTAGTACCTGAATGCAAAAAACATTCATGCAAGATGGGCATTATGTCTCCACAGTGTTAATTGCAATAACATCATCAATCCCTTGACTTTATATTGCCAGCAATGAGCAAATTCCAGCAAGTAATGACATTCCCATCAGCTCCAGCCTGACACTGTGTTTTGTCCAAAGTAGCTGATGTTAGCATACCAGCACGCTAAACTAAGATTTTAAACATCATACCTCATCATCATCAGCATTCTCATTGTAAGCATGTTAGCTTGCTGATGTTAGCATTAAGCTCAAAGCTCTGCTGAGTCCATGTGCAACCTCATAGAGTGGCTAAAGTAGCTGTGCACTTAGTTCCAATTCATTATCAGTTAGTCAGTTAGAGCTAAACTCAAAACTGGTAACAATTTCAGTCTTGCTAAACTATAAGAGAACCAACGTTATATACGACGTATGCTCAGATGCCCATGTGGCACAGCTTATGTCGGCCAAACAAAAAGAGCCCTTAAATTACATGTCACAGAGCATAAACTAGCAGTTCGTCATAACAAAGAAGACCATGCCATAGGTCGTCGTTACATGAAAGTGAACCATAAATTAGAAGCTACGCACAGCTATTAAACAAAAACATCTTTGTCAAATAAAAGCATAGAGAAACCAATGTGGATATACACATAGGACAGTATAGAACCTAATGTTGTGTGACTGATGATTTTTGTTTCATTTCTTCTGATTATTTGTCATCTTACATTTAAGATTACAGCTTTAAGTTTACAATTTAAACTGATATTTTTTGTATATGACCTCACAGCGACACATGACACCAAAATGGAAATCCAGGGCTAATAAATATGATGTTGTTTCTCTAAAGTTTTGAAGAGGGCCAAATGTTGCAGATATTTCAGTTTCAGCCAGAATTAAGTCTATGTCTTTGTTAATAAGTTAGCATACTTCTTAGTGTACTAGAGTTAGCCTGCCTGGTTTACAGAGATAAATTAATGTGACTAAATAGGTCAGTACATGATAATGATATTCTGTGGTGAGAGTGTTATAGTTGCATTCTGGGTGTTCATTATGCAGCACTTTACCAAAGGGTTGTACAGACATACAATACTGCAGTAGATTATAGTATATTTGCCATATGCTGTGCAAACTGTCTATATAAAGGCCTACCATCCTTAATATTAATTTTTTTTCATACATACAGAGAAGAGTGGTAAATCCTTTGTGGCAAAACGATAACATGCTAGCATTTTTATCTTTTTTGATTATAATTGTGAGTGTTTGTGCTGTGTATTTTAACCCGGTCCCTCTGCTCATCTCTTCCTCTTAGCCAGCACTAGTGGACAGATGGTAGGATCAAACCCCATCAAACATTTACAACCTCACCGACACAGCCTCATCACACTCAACGCCCAGACATTAGAGATCCGTCTATATCACCCCCACATGCACATGCGCACACACCTGCTCTAGTCACATGCTCATAATTTTTTCAGTTGAGAGTTTGATGGCAGAAGTCCGAATGGTGCACTCATTAACTCTAACCGACTCAGTTTTTTAGGCAAAAAATTATCCTATATGCTCTGCTCTATGTTACACTATTTCACAGGGTTTTCTTTAGGTTGCTGAAATTTTTGGTCAAGGACTTTCATCAGGACATATTGAATGCATCAGACTTATTTTACTGCAGCCTTGAGTCCCCTGGGTCCTGTATCTCAGACAAAAGGAGAAGGACGATACAGAGAAAGGGAGGAAAAGGATGATGAGTCAAGGGAGAGAGAGAGAGAAAGAGAGTGAGAGGAGGAGGAAGAGGAGGAGGATGACAGTGTTGAGGAGGATGGGAAGAGAGAATCACAGATGATTAGCAGGCGGGGGAGAAAGAGGAGGACGAGGAGGAGGAGGAGGAGGAGGAGGAGGAGGAGGCACAGGAACTAAAATGGATAGCTGCATTGCTGTCATGCTACAATGTCCTTCAGGCTTTCAGTGAAACAACAAGCACCCACTGAGCGATGACGATAATATGCAGCAAACTGTTTTACACAAAAAAAAAAAAAAAAAAAAAAAAAATCAATCCAACTTCATTTACAGAACCAGGGGTGTTTGTTCGGGTAAGGAACCAACAAGAGTCCAGCATCATAAAAGCCATTTCCTACACGCTGAGCTGCACTGAACAATGAGAGTTAACCTGTACATAAATAGTAGTTTTTGCCATTTCTATGTAGCAACAAATAAATTAACAAATGTAATGCATGGAAACAAACAGATGCAAAAAATAATAATAATAATAAATATTAATGATTGTTCTGTTTCTATCCCAACAACCCCACAGAGATTTGGTTGCCAAGTCAACCTCGATAACAACCATGCAGTACATCTTCACCTCTGTTGTATATTCAGCTGAATCATGTTTGCCATTTTTCCCATCATTACTTTGTGTTTTTATTCTGTTCTTGTGAATTACCTACAGGTTGCCTTGTCAAGCTCACTTCAATCATAAGATTGCACTATCTATATTTTGTGACAATGAGTCAAATCTCTCACTCTCAGTTTGGTTCACTTGCTCAGGAGTCTGGTAGGCAATGGGGAAGAAGAGAAGCTCTGTTCTGTAACTTACTGGTCTAACCATGCACCCAGAACCACACTTGATAGTGCAGTAACGTCTTTCATCCCATCTCACTGATCTGGTTCACTCATAGTGTCCTTCAAACATAACAGGTAGCTGTCTTTAGTCAAAAAACTATGATAAACTATGATAAAGCTAAACTGCACTACCTGTGCAGCACCAAACTGCAAAAAGGCAAAGTTAGCAACCAGCTGGTGAACATAGTGGAGTGTTTGGTAGCTAAAGAGACAGATATTTCCCTCATGTGATGTTAGGGACCAAAAACAGATCTTAATGAACAGCATGACTTCAAATTAATGCTAATGTTGCTTCATATTCGTTAGATGTGTTGACACCATCCCTCTTTAAAAAAAAAACAAAAAAAAACTGCATAATGTGCAGTGAGATAGCATTGCTGCCCATTTGTATCCAGTTTTTGTCAAGCCTGGAATGATCATAATGCCATCTCAAACTTAAATGGATGGATCTGGCAAATTCATACTATACATAGAGCCACAGTAATGATGGTGGATTAAAACAAGGCTGTAATATTCTGGGAATTTCCATTGAATAATTAGTCCTAAAAATTTTGAAAACACGCATCTCAGACAGGAAAATTTGCCTGCTTATTGTTGGATAGCAATTCAAACCACAAAATGAGGGTATTGGGGGAACTATTAAACTTTTACAACTAAAGGTTTTGTGGTGTAAAATTACTAAAATGAGTTACATGTTAGTGTTTTCTGTTTGACCACCCAGTGTGATGTCAGAAAATGGTGCACAGCGTATTCATATCTCGGCTTCCAGTTTTTATTTTATTCCTAAATTTTGATATGTTACAAATTGGTTTTCATTTTGGTAAAGATCTATTTAGAGATGCTTTTTTGTGACAGCCCCTTTTTCTGATTTAGCTGATACAGAGAGCATACACTTAAATTTTGCCCAGTGTAGCTTTAATATAAAATTGCCTTGGATCCTCCAAAAGTTTACTTTTAAAATCATAAAAGGTTTTCCACTGGGAGTAACTAACACTAACACTATATAGGCTGGCTGCTGCATGACCTGCAACCCAAAGAGAGATATTACATGATTTAAAGATTATACATCATTCCATGTGAACAGGCTGCAAGCATTTGAAGCGCTTTAGAAGAGCCCAGTGAAACAGTCATGTTATGAACATACCCAAGCAATGTGTAAACTGCAGAGAAATCTTGTGCCTGCAGTGCTCACACACACATGGATTCACTCACCACCCACAGACACGTTCGCTGTCCACGTTGCTCATTGTCACAGCTTGGCCAATAATAAGCCATGTGAGTCACCAAGCCATTTTCATCAGACAGGTAATTACCCAAAATGGCACTGGGTATGCAGGTCACCAGGACAGCACAGGTGCAGAATAACACAGAGGTCATAGTAACACAGTATCTGTGCCTTTATGTCTGTCAGTGTGTCTGCTGTTTTCTAAACAGAGAAGATGACAACGTGTCCTCTGACCTGATTAGACACCTTGTACGTTAAAAGTTCATCTTTCATTTCATGTGATTTGGTAAGATGGGGTCTCTCTATTTCACTCATCCACACATTTCTGAACATACACACACACACACACACACACACCCCTTAGCATTCAGAAACACAATCCCAGATCCAGTGATGAGTCTGAACGTGTTGACAGTGCTTGACTCATTCTGCAGCGTGTCTGCCGTCATTGAGATGCATAGCGAGGTCTAAACAAAGTTCTGCCAAGTTGTAGGCAGCCATTTAACCACCACCACCACAACACACACACAGACCGACACTGATACACAGAAAGGAAGAGACACAGAGATCAGGACCATGTGAAAAGGCATTTAACTAGATTCAATTGCTCGTGCGATGCAAATTCAGTAAAAAATGTTGTATGTATTTTTACTGTGTCAGTGTTTTTCAATAGTATATTAATTCAGTACACAGAATGCTATTTGGAAAGTTGGGTTGTGAATATATATATAGTATAGAGGTGTGAATATATATATCAAATATTAAAAATCAAAAATGTCAGCTTTGAGGTGGTTTAAGAAAAGTCACTTAATCATCCTCTGGTGGCCATGAATGTAGGAAAAATGTAGGAAATTCAGTGGTAACCCATTTTCAGTTGATATTTTTGTCGTTAGATATTTTAGTCAAAACTAAAGTGACCGACTTTTGCTATCCCTAAAGCTAACACCGGTAACATTTACACCAACTCTTGCTTAAGCCAGGCCCTCAAACCAGATCCTGACAAGAAAAGCAGTGGGATCTACAGTGGAATGTAACACTCATCTATTTATTGCATGAATATACCCCTGCACTCTAATCACCATATGTGCAGTGCTGTTGAATTCACAGACTTCTCATTAAAACACCATTAGTTAAAATTCAGTCTGATCTTGCACATGTGCACAGTGGACCTAGACACATATTTAGCTTGCAAGCTGGTGCACTCCAAACAGAAAGCACAATGCAATCTGCAGCCATTTATCTGCATGCATGCTTAGAGAACAGGCTGGTATAATGACAGGAAGATCAGCCACACAGGAATGTGATCTTGAAGTTGATAAGTTAGCGTGTTTTTATGTCTATCTGCACTCCATCAATGGTGTATTTAGCAATGTTTTCATCATATCTGAGCTTTCGTCTGTGATTGTCAGCTTGATGTTGCAGGGTCAGAGGTAACCAGATGTCAAAAAGGAGCAAAAATCCAGTATGAATATTAGGTGCTCTATGATATACTCTTATTGACTATTATTATTGTGTTAATAATACACATGATAATATTGTGTAAATAATCCAATGCAGCCCTGTGATTGACTGGCGACCAGTCCAGGGTGTACCCCGCCTCTTGCCCATAGTCAGCTGGGATGGGCTCCAGCTCCACCGCGACCCTGACGCATATGCGGTATAAAAAATGGATGGATGGATAATCCAATGCAGATGTAAAATACGTTCTATAGATATCTCAAAAACATTGTGAATTCTTTTTGCCATGATAATGGTGCCATGGTGAAAATTGGATATCCTAATAGCTGTAATTGATGTTGTTAATGTCATTCAGTTGGCTCACCAGTTCCAATGCATGGTGTTGCAAAAACTACTGGCCAGACTGCCATGTAATTTGACATGGATATGCACGGTCCAGAGAGGATGGATTTATTAATTTGGTGATTTTGTTGACCTTTCATACATAAAGTGCCAGCACCAGGTCACATTGTACCCTTATCCTACACCTTTGTAAAGCACAGAAATGAATGGCCTGATGATCAATGCTATGCTAAAATGCTAAGTGTGCATTTTGACTTCAGTGGAGACTTACACATTCAAGACTCTGGTTTAAAATGATAACTCATTCTAATATGGGTTCAATTCTATTTATTTGATAAAAACTGAGATGTGGATGTCAAGTGACTGTTGTGTATTAACCCTATTTAAACTCCATATTTACAGTCCAATTATGGGCATTCACTTGAGATTAGTCGCTATAAAAGACAATTATATTTGCTTTCAAGTGTCATGCACAAGCACATAGGAGAGCATATTGCAGCAGAGAGACAGAATTTACCTTTTTTCTCATGACTATTCGGTCAGCTAACATTCCCGTTAGCCTGCGAATCTCACAGCAGAGTAGATGTCTGACTCTTTCTTTCCTTCTTTTTTCTGTTTTTGTAAAAATGATCATAACCTGATACTGCTGTTATAATTGGGGTCAAGGAGAACTCATCATTTATGAAGAAATATCCCCCTTCTCATCCCTTTTGCTCCCTCTCCTACTTTCTTTCCATTTTATCATCTTCTGAGAAGGGTGTCATGGCACCAGGAAAAAAAACTGTGACCTTGCTGTTCCACTCCAATACCATTTGTGTGTGTGTGTGTGTGTGTGTGTGTGTGTGTGTGGTCATCTAAAAAAGCCCCACTGGAGGTTTTTTGTCCCACATAGGCACCTGACAGAAATGTCTCTAAGGCCCCAGCTAGACCATGAACTCTATACACACACTGACAGTTGCACAAAATAAATATACATGCACCTGAAGGAAGAAACTAAGGGAGGGAGAGTAAAACGGCACAGGAAAGAGAGATAACCACACAGGCGATATGCATCCAACCTCATTTTTCTAAGCGGCTCGTCAAAAAAGCCTCAGTGAAAGAGAAACTGCATCGTCACTCTTGAGAGAGATGCCATTTTGTTTCAGAGACAGTGCCTTACCAGACCATCACAGACAGGACAGAGTTACCCCATACAGGCACCAGTCTGTGTCTCATTCTTGACTCCACAGCATTTCACTCTGACAATTTGACACTTGGAGATACAGGGTTTTTTTTTCCCCCTGCAGTGCAGCAGTGAATGTGACCGCATGGATACTCTTCATACCTGTGACTCAGACGTTAATTTTTCAGTCACCTTCTCTTTCCTTCACTCTTTCTCTTTCTATCAGTCTTTTTCAATGTCCTGATGGCTCCAACTGCAAAAATAAGATGATGAGATTACCATGACAACATGAGGGAGTGACGCGGGGGTTATTTCTGAGGCTGCCCAGTCCATGGAGACGAACTTGATGACACTGATGAATCACCAAGAGAAAAAAGGACCAATACATGAGACACTCTTCCTCTTTTCCCTCCTCTTCTTCCTGTTTAACATATTCGTTCTGTACGCAGTACAGCTGTGTACATGTACTCCACACTGTTTAAACTGTGGGAGTTTAGCTATACACTTGATTTCTTTTAGATAAATCATTCATGGGTGGTTTGGGGTCTTTTTCAATATCACTCTCATTCACATTGATGCTGACACACCATCACACTCAGCGGGGTTGAACGCTTTGCTCAAGGGCACCTTGTCAGTGATGGTCAAGGGAGGAGAAAGCACTACTCATTGAGTTTCCTCTCACATATTTTCAGGAGAGGTGGGCTGAATTGTACTTCTCTAACCTTCACAGTCGCAGACTTGTTTCACACACCTTCCTCATTTTTGCACCTCATGCCCCACTTGTTTTTTTTTTTATTATTTCTTCCTCTTCATTGTTGTTTGATTTAGCTTCTGCTATCTCAGAGTTGTCCTGTCCCATTTTGCTTTTGTATTCCTGCTCACCATCATCATCATTGTCATCCTAGCAGTTACCTTTCTGTCTTATGTGGTGGTCTTACAAATGCGGTCCTCCATTTTTCGCACCCACAGCCTCGCCATAGCAACAGAAAGGACTGCATGACCACCGGAGAGGAGAGGAGAGGAGAAACAGGGGGAATGACAAGCCAGACAAGAAAGGAAACAGAGTGCTGAAGGATGGAGGGAGGGGGCTGCAGAAACAGTCATCTGCTCGAGGAAAGATAGTGAGAGGAAACAGCAAGCTTTGGAATCTGAAAAGATAAGTAGGCCAGTCCTAATTAGGGACCAGGCAGCTCTGCTGCCGGGCCCTCTTGGAATTGCCAATCTTCTTCTTCTTCTCCTCCTTTTTCTTCTTCTTCTTCTTCCTCTTCCTCTTCTTCTTCTTCTTCTTCTTCCTTGTATAATGAAATCTGCATTTGCATATGTGAAAATAATCCAGACTTTGCACATAGATCCAGTCCCATGCCAAATTTCCTCAGTTGGCATGGGCTAATAGTCCAGATGGTGACGCTACAGCAAAAACTTAAAACTTTGAAAATTCATAACAAATCCATAATCTGTACATGCTACAATTTTGCAGAAACTTTCTCAAAACTATAAAATTAATTAAACCTATCTGCTCTCACATTTTTTTGCTCACTTGACACCAAAATTGCTACACTTCCTCTCAGACTGACATAAATACAGTAATTCTTGTTAAATAAATGTTCAGTCTTCATGACTCAAATAAAAAAATTATACCACAGTAGAATACCACAGAATTTTTTCAGTATCTTTAAACATCAGTTTGTCATGTATGGAGATCTTTGTAAAAATGCTGATATGAAGTACCCAAATTCTCTGAATTTTGTCTTGATAGCTATGCAGTCGTGTTGACAGTCTAAGTCTTAGTCTGTCTAACATTGTGGGTTTGAGCTCTGGGTGATGCAAGAGGAATATCTCATATCTACATATTTATTGTGCTGCTTCACCTGATTAGATCAGCTCGTTATCAGCCTCTGCAGAAGCCTGAACAACTCATTCATTTGGGTGTGGTGGGGGTTAAAGCAGAGAAACATCTAAAACATGCAGGGCTGGAGGTCCCAGGACCAGGACTGACAAACGCTAGATTAGAGAGGAAATAAATAAATATTAAAATTAAAAAATAAAAATTGAGTAAAATAATTCTGGTCCAGGCTGTTCTGATGATGGATCCTCATGTATTTTTCATAACTATGTGTGAAGCCACTTCATAATTTCTGCCAGCTCAAGGCACTTCCCGGGGTAGCTAACATGCTCACAGTGAGTCATTGGTGTCAAAAGTTGAAGACCCAGGTGATACAGAAAACACATTTATTCATTTACCACCACCACACACACACACACACACACACACACACACACACACACACACACACACACACCTCTGTATTTGTCTTCTTTCTCAATCTTTTTTTTCAAATCTTCTTCTTCCTCTTCAAAATACCTGGTCCCAACTCACTGTGCAGCAGCAGCAGCTACAATGTGGGGCTGAACTCAGCACATAAATAAACAATGAAGTCAGCTTCAGAGTAGAAACACCAGCCAGGTAGAAAAGCCTCTAAATATGAAAGCCCACTGTGCTGCAGTAGGACATATACGCATGGTGATGTCCTCTAATCACTGTTTCACTACTGCTGTAAAGTATTAAGGCGATGAATGGCCTGAAGAAGCTGAATGTACGACAGCTAAGATACAGTAAATGGTGGGAGGCAATCAGCAGCAAATTTTGTCACTTTATGTGTGTGTGTGCGTGTGTGTGTGTGTGAGAGAGAGAGAGAGAGAGAGAGAGAGTCTGATTTTGTTGGGGAGATGATGCTGTTCAGATACAAGGTGCATTAGACAGATGGGGCATGTGATAGGTCACATCTGGTAATGGGTGGGGAGGAGAGGAGGTGGGGGGGACAAATGGCAGATTTTGCCTCTTGATTTTTAATGATATCTTTGTACTTCTCATCAGGGGGGAAGTATATAGAAAATAAATTTATAGAAAAAAATGTGTTTATTTTAAAAGAATGGTTCAGCATTTTACTTACCATTGCAGAGTGAGATGTGCACCAGAGCTGGAGTCAGGAGATGTTTAGCTTAGCCTAGCACAAATACTGGAAGCAGGGGGACACCAACCAGCACCTCTAAAGCTGAATTATTTACACACTGAATCTTTTCCCATATGCTCAAATAGAAATGTGGAAAGGTTTTTGTCCCGAAAGTTACGTGCATCTCACTCTCACAAATAAAGTGCATAGTTTTGAAGTTTTCTTTTTCTCCTGACCCTGGTGTCACAGCTTCCTTTAACAACCTGGTTCCATAACATACATTATCTAAGAAAGAACACCTGTGCTTAACCCCACGCTGATTTCTGGGACATCGCTGTTCTGCCTGACACAAACTTCTTTGTCATCATCAGCCTCTCCTGATTGGATCTATTTTCCTGTGCCCTAATAGGGTATTATAAAGCAACCTTTCATTTCCCTTTGAGCTGAAAGAAACAAACTGAACAAAGACTGCAGTAGAACCAGCCAACACCTTCCCTGCTGGCATTAGGCTTCAGTGTCCTAATCTCATTTTGCAGTGGCTCTGTCATTTTGTAACCTCATTCACACCAACACTGAAATCTCAAGGGACTCACAGATCACCATGTAAATGTAGGTAATGTAATTGAATATGCCATTGAGCTCTTGTAAACCCCTGTAGTGATGCCTGAAATAAGGCTGTTCTAGTCCTTGTAACCTCAATAATTATGATCTCTGTGCTCTTTTTAATGCAGTTAAAAAAAAAAAAAAGTTATTGACATAATGCATTTCAGCAACAAGGACCTCCTGCCTACACCACAGTTTGTAATGAGTCATGTTGTGTCAATCAACATCTGCTGCCTATGATCACATTTTAGCAAATATCAAATTAGATTAGTAATATAGCACACAGTCTGAAGAAATGGACAGAGCTGGACGAAAATGAGAGACTTTATTCTACAGCAGCCGTTATTGAAATAGCTTAATTAGCTCACTTCTCCAGCCCAGTGCTGGGATCAGCTGGTCATGTTTATGTCATACTTGTCATGCTGACTGGGCTGAATGTGCTCCTATTTGTGTTTTAAAACAATATAATCGTCAGTTTTCTGTGACATGGGCTTATGATAATGTAACAAGATTATTGTTCAAACTTATATTATCAATAAAAATATATCATATAGTTGGATGAGAAGATGAGTTTAAATTCAGATTCCAACATTACCTCGGTGATCGTGATCTTCGGTGATCTTCGTTTGTGGAGAATGCAAATAGTATTGATGGTCTAATAACCTGCATTGTCATATTCATAATTTAGAATGTGGGCTTTTGGAAATTTGCGGTGGTACAGCAAGCTGTTTGAACCAGTCAGGACTGCAACTCTGTATTCTCTACTGCAGCCATTAAGAAGTAGAAGAAGTTAAGAGAAAAATCCGGACTGGAACAAATGACATAAAGGGGTGGTCAATAAATTCAGTAATTTCACAAAAATATGACTGTTAAACCAATCCAATTATGTCATTCACGACTCTCATTTTCTTTAAAATTAACACAAGAACACATTTCAACTTGTGGCTCAAAATTATAAAACCATTAAGAAACTATAAACTGGTTTGGATGTATAAATGTATCAGTTCACAGAGGGCTGACTGTAATGGATGATCTGATTCCCCAGGACAATGAGTGACCTCCCCGTGCGATTAAACACCAACACTCGTATCTCTGGTTACCATCAACCTAACAACAAATGCTAATGCTGCATGGCCTGATCTGTGTTTAACATGCTGTTAATCCCAATCTATCAGCTGATTCTCTCTGGTTTTGCTTGTCATTAACTCTCTCGACCCGTCATCCTCCTCACTTTATATTACTATTATTATTATTATATTATCTATTCCCTTTCTTTCTTTCTGTCATTCTCATCTTAAAAGAGTAAGGACTCCTCAGTGATACTGTCTTTTCCAGCCAGGCTTATTGAAATATGCTTTCTCAGATGAAACAAAAACAAATACTGAACACATTTTTGCTGCATGTGCCAGCATTTTTATTGCCAGTACCAGCGGGGTGATGGGGCTAGGCTTTAGCATCTCCTCTGATTCCTCCCATGGGCTCGTTAGGAAAAAATTAAGAAAATTACAGTCTTGCACTGTGTAAAACTGCACAACATTTAGCTGGATATGTCCAAGGAGGTATAGGTCTCATTTTGACATTAAAGGGGATACATATTTAGATGTGGGAGTCTTGAAACACTTAAACACTTTTTTTTTTTACAGACCAATTTCTGCCTTTGCTGTATCCAGTTATTGTGCAAACACATTCTAAATACTGAGGGGACACGTCCCATACGCAAATTTGCTTTTCCTAAGCTAGGAAAGGAATGACCCAACCTATTCTGCCTCTTATTGGCTTATCCTGATATTCTTGCCCTAACCCTAACCAATCATCAGTCCTTACGCCTAAACCTAACCCAGCCAACCAATTCAGACAACATATACTAGCCACTCAGTGGCATGTTTCATTTGGTCACCTGTCGCTATAATTTCCAGGACCGAATCAGAGCAACCGGCCTGCAAATGTGACCAAAAGGAACGTGAATGAAGCTTTAGAACACTGCATCATCCATTAAGATTTTCTGTCTGAGTCACATCAGATAGCTTTTAACAGACTCTTATGGTCCTGCAAACTTGTGTCCTTTGCACCTATCGGGAGAAAGTACATACCATAAGTTTAAGATAATTTGCTAAAACCTGACCTACTCTTGGTGTGGAACAGCCCAGCAACGTACAGACATTGCCAACCCTACAGAGCACATGCTATTGTGACTAAAAATTCAGAGAAATACCTGTAAATGCAGGTATAAAACACACTCCCACAGCTTTCATCTCTTTCTGTGTCTTTCCCTGCTGCACTCTGACACCTTAAAGTGGGTTTTATAGCTTGCTGGTAGGCTGCACTATGTGGCCTGACCGGGCACAGCTGCTGTTTATGATCTCCCGTTGTTATTCCTGCCCCATTAGGATACCACGGAGCAGCTGAGGGGAAACAACAAAGGCGCACGCACACACACACACACACAAGCACAACTGTGCATACAGATAGCCAGAGCACTGACTGATTCTAAATGGCAGTTACACAGTTAAACAGCCTGGGGGAGTAAAGTTTCACATGGTATCTTTAAAAAGCCTATGCATACACTTACACTTACATTGCTAAAAATTATGTAGTCAAATACAAAAAACCTGCAACAAATTCTTCCTTTTGTATCAATGAGGGCAGGCTATATAACAAAAACACTTCTCAGTGTTTCAGCAGGAAAATACATTTGTTTTACTTTCTACTGCCTTCACTATAATTCCATTTATGGTGTTACTCATGGATGCAATTATAACAAAAATAAATCATGTATAATCAAAGGATTAACATTTATAGCATTAATAAAAAAAAAAAGATCATACATGTGGATTTTATGTTACAGCAGGTAAAATTGAGTTAGCACATACACTCTTTCCTCCATGTCTAAGTTTCATGTCAGCCAGTCACTATTAAGAACGACATGTTGCGTGTTATAGTAAACGTAGGGAAGTAAAAATATCGCAGAAAGTAGATCTACGTTTAAGTGAACAGTACAGAACCTGCAGTGATGCTATTTGTTTAAACATATTAAACATATTTTGGGACAATGTTTTGGTTTTACAGTCCCCAACTGCTTTGTTTCGCTCTTGTTTGAGTTCATCATTACTGTTTACAGAGCGGCAAGCTATCCAAGTTTTCTGTATGAACGTATAAGGTGACGATATGTCAGTGTTGTGTTTCCAGCTTCTGGTGCTGCCCCTAAAAAAAAAAAAACAGTTAACAAAGGTTTAAGAAGTAAAAGCAGGGGAGCATCCACACAAAAGAAGACAAAACATACAAATACCTGTTGGTTTATTCAACTTTGTTGTTATTGATTATTATCACGGTTATTATTATTTCAGCAACATTTGCTGAAAAACAAAAGAACCCAGACTAATGGTTTACCTTTTACAAGTGCAAGCCTTGCATGTTGTTCTATCGATCGACCTCTTTCTGTCTCTCTCTCTCAGCTCCTGTATACTGTGACTCAGAGATGTTATTGTTCACAGCGGCATCCTTTTGAGACACCTGTGACCTTCCCTCCTCTCCTTTCACTTGCCTCCTCCTCTTCTTTTTCTTCTTCCTCCCCGTTGGCCTCTGACTGTCTGCCCACCTCCCTCATCTCTCTGCAGTCATTTCTACTCCACCTCTCCTCTCTGGACATTGTAGTTGGAGTTAGATAAGAGCAAGGAGATAGAAAAGCAGATAAGAGTGACATAGAAATGAGCAGAGGGCAATCTGCTCCTAGACCCATAAAGAGGTTTAAAGAGTGCAAGATACATTTTGTCAAAGGAAAATCATTTTCTGATGCTTTATCCAACTCATTTAAACTCAGCCACTTCTGACTTTTCTGTGAAATGTCTGTAATGATGTTGATCATGACCTGCACCTATCTGGAGAGGCAACTGCAGTTTTCATTGCCAGAGACAATAACATTACAGCTCTCTTGAACTGTTACGGTGGCTGTTGTTCATTTTCATGTTTGACAGGTATGAGCTGGTGCCAGAAAATGAAAATGAAATGTCATGCGAATTAAAACCAGATATGTAGTTTGTGACTGCCCCTATGTAAAAATACTTTGGTACATGAAACATATTCAACATTTTCTAAAGTGATGAAGGTTTGAAAACAAAAACAACTTGGTTGGAATGCAGAAGAGATTATGATCTGCACTGAAGCAACTGCTGATGACTTGAGGATGATCACGATAACAAAAAACAAAAATCAATGTTTGTCTGCATGCTGACAGCAGGATGAACAACAGTGTTGAGCCATCCATCCACTCCAAGCTCCTCTCTCGGCTGACTTTGTGGCTCCGTAAAAACATAATTCCTAGGAGAGATGCAACTATGCATTTAGCATCAGAAACAATGACACTAAGTCATTTTTGAATCTTGAATTGTTGTGCCCAATGCTAATTATCATTCCAAGCATCTCTCATCTGTCAGACAGGACCATTTTAGGGCTGATGCTAGGTTTAGAATCAGACAAAATGACATGTAATCTCTCACGGTAAATCCTTCCTGTCAGACAAACAGCAAAAAGACCAACCAGTCACACAAACAAGACAGTCTGAAGCACACTTTCTGTGCTGTTTTTATCAGCACAATCACACACACAAACACACACATATACACAGGGGGAGGATTGTTGTGTGAAACCAGTTCACCAGGCCTCAAGCAGCAGCACATGGTGAGCCCATGTGACCTTAACCATCTGACTATCTCTGTCTCGCTCTCTCTATCTCTCTGTCTCTGTCTCTCTCTCTGTCTGTCTCTTTCTCTCGAGGACACATCTGCATGGCTACATGCTTGAGGATACAGAACATCTGATACACACATACTGTTCTGTATAAGTCACAAACTTGAAGAAAAGCACACAGAAGATGACTCATCTGAAACTTTGATGTGATCCACACACACACATGTACTCTTTGTCGGACATTCGTGTTATACTGGTCACATGACCAACTTTCACTTCACTGTGAGGCACTCAAGTCAAAGTCAACTCAGCACTCAGAGTTGATAATAAGGACATCGCCGTCTTGGTAACAAGCCAAATGACCATGTGCAAACACTATTTGACGAGCTAATTGTTTTCCTCCTAAACAAGCCAAATGTTGTAATGTTTTATCTCCACTCTAACAGCCAGGTGTGATGAGGAATTTCCCAGCCGTGTTAAAAATGTAGAGAGAGACAGTAGAGCATATTGCGGTAATAAAGCCCATATGGGAAAATTGCACTCAGACCAAATGCAAATTATTAGGGGATGCAAAGTGACATAATTATCACCTGACATTGAGAGGTTCTGCTAGATTTAGCCATGCCAACTCCTTTGCAAAAGGAGCCTAAGGTACAATGAAGAAGGCTGGTGGACTGCCAAGGTATAATGTTACAAATCAAAGGAACAAAAGTCCCAGTTTATTTTTATCTTAGAGAAATGTAGCTCATGAAATATATCAGGTATCTTATTTTATATTAAAAAATTTTCTGTATCAAGGCTGATGTTAATGCCCTGCTGAGGGACGCAGAGCAGGGCAGTGTGGATGATCGGGGGAAACTACTACTACTTTTATTATTTATCTCCCTAGTTACTGTTAAAGACTGATAAAGAAAATTGTGGTGTGCAAGCAACTTTTTTTTTTACTTCTCAAGGGGACATGACAGAAAAAATTAACAAACAAATAGTCTACAAACTATAGCTTAGTCTATAGTTTATGGTATATAAAGTAGTGCAGTTTTTACAATCTATGAGAAAACCCTGAGGTCAGGAGGCAGCACACAGTCGAGGATCACGCTAACCACATGACAGGATGTTGCTGCAGGACTGTGTGTGTGGGGGGGGGTGCGTGTGGGTGACACTGCCCTTGTGAGGATCTTCTGAGCACTTATTGAGAATATGACGAATGAAAGAAAGGGATTGCTGCTTATCTCAGGACCTCAGGGTCTCATTCTCTCGCGGCCCTTTTCTCCCTCATCCTTCTTCCCTTCTCTTATTATGACTTGTTTGGTTGGGTAAAAGGAAATTTACCTAAAGCTTGTCCTCGAAATAACCACCATAGAGCACAGCAGGAGCGGGCAAAGGCTGACGTGCGCACTTTATGGATACAGTCATTTGCTGCATATGTATGTAGATTAGCAGCTTGGCGGAGGGTAGAGGGTGCATAGTGTAGGAAGGGAGAAGCATCAGAAAGAAGCAGAGAAGAGGAGACTAAATGAAGGATGACAAAATGGCAGGATAGAAGGGGAGATGTAAGGGAGCTACAGCTCCAGCCATGCGTCCTGGCCAGCAAGGCCTAATTGATTGAGACAGCTAACTTCCAGTGATTCAGCTGATGAAGCTTTTCACTCTCAGGACTGCTGGCTGGACACAAATAAACTCACTAGCAGGGCAGCAGACGAGTGGAGACGAAGATAGAGGAGAGGGAGGAGGGGTGTGGGGTGTTTTGTTAACATGTCGACCCACAATCAACCCCCCTACGCACACACACACACACTCTCACACACTCACACCACTACCGCAACAACTGAGAGGAGACAAAGTGCTGATAGTGCTGTTCCCATTTCAGGGTTGGTGAAGGCACACGCATGGCTGACTAGAGCTGTGAAGATAATGTGCCATGCTGGACAGTAGACGGCCCTACTGGTGGTGCAGAGGAATATTGTCTGACCCTGTTTGGACTATGTTTTTTTGCAGCCGGCGTTCTTTCAACCTGATTCAAATTGTCTAATCTAGTGTGCTGCAAATGCAGCCTAACATGTCCACCAATCAACACAAATCAGCTCAGTCCAAAGCAGCCTCGACCCAACCAATTTTCAAGCATCAACAGCACTGTGCAGCCACATTATGGCCCGGTACACACACACACACACACACACAAAGGCACTCCCAATCCCTGCCTCACCCTCAGCCGTGCTGCTGCATGTGCATGTGTGCCATAAATAGCATCAGCCAGGCTGCAGAGCAAGATCTGCAGATGAGAGACACAAGACTTTAAGATTACACCTGCTACTAAAGTGTCCCATGCAGCCACAACCTGCTCTCATGCTCAGAATTAATTGGTGGGAATGATGGAAAGGAAAGGAAAGGAAAGGAAAGGAAAGGAAAGAGAAAGGAGGAGAAGAGGAGAGGAGGGGACCAAATAGGATTAGAAATGCTCCATCATATCTGGGATTGGCTTTCTATTGAGGTTTCCCAAGCTTCTTGGTAGATATTACATTGATATTTCATCATTGCACACTGTCATAGATTAGATTTCTGTCTTTAAATCCCTTTTCATACTTGAGCATGAAATGTCATTGGTATTAGTTGGAAAGCAATAATCTGCCTCCGTGTGAAAGCCACAGCAGAAGGATTTATAAAACAAGTGAAACAAAGTGAGAGATGGAGGAGGAGATGATGGGGGGGATGACTGGAGGAAGATATATCTACTTTAACCTTGTTGTTCTTGTGGTCCTGATGAGGGTCTCTGTGAGTGAGTGATTGTTGTCAGTTATATGACATGTGAGAAGGGGAATGTAATTTACTGGGGAAAAAATGTTGTGTTTTTTTGTTCAGCCTCACAGATTTAAACTAATAGTAAGAGAAGAAAAATCTACAGCCACACTAGCAGTTCTTTTCAGCACAGTAAGGACTTGAGCTAAATGCTAACATCAGGATGCTAATATGTTTACAATCACGCATGCTAACATTGCATCTTAGCATGGTATGTTAGCATGCTAACCTTTTCTAATTAGCACAAAACACAACAACAATTCAGGCTTAAGAAAATGTCATTAGTTTTGTGGGTGTTTGATCATAGACCAGTATTATAAAGAAAAAGTGAAAGTTATTACAATTCAGGGACAGTAAGGCACATGAATGTCCGTAATAACTTTGATGTCAGTCCATCCAGTACATAACCGGAGTCGCTTGCTGCTCCAAAGCTGTGAACCAGCCCACTGATATCATCCCTCAACCATTTCAGCAATTACGTTCAGAGCCGGTGTGGTTCTAATGCTAAAAATGGCATTTTCACTGTCTTTCGAAAGTCTTTCATCCAACTGAAATAGTCACACAAACTGATGTATTTTTCTGTCTCATTAGTCATGTAATTAGAAAAGAAAACACTGTAAAAAGACACATGACTCTTCAATAACTGTTGGTTCTTTAGACGTAACCAGAAGAAGCCCCCAAAACTGATGGTTTAAAGACTGAATGATCCAGACTGGCACTTTTCCATTTATTGTCTGTAAATGTTGTATAATAATGTGTTGAATTATACAGTAAATCAGCAGTGATCCGCATTACTAGTAACACAAGTTGAATCTTTGTTGGAGCTGCCACAATGTTCACATGCTTCAGAAGAAACATCAGTTGCAAGTTTGGATCACTGAACTTGATAGATATACAAGTTTATACTTGCTTAGAGTCAGTGTAGGTTTTAAATAGTATTATCACCAAAATTAGTGTGTGTTTATGCATCTTGATTACTGTCATCACCTTTCTCTTACTAAATGTATCTCCTCCTCCACTGAGACTTTTTCGACTCGTTGCCTGCAGAGATTTTTAATGGAGTGAAACAGTGTGACAGTCTAACTGTAATTATAGTGGGTGCCTAATAAGATGAAAGTAAAGCATTCGTATACTTGACATGTTAAGAGGTTGGATTTAATATCAGAGATGTCATTCTAGATTAAAATGTGTTATTAATTAATATAATAATTATAAACAGAACTGGCAAAGAAATCTTTGGGCCAAATCTGTCACTCAAGTTCCATTGATCTCAAGTAATGAAACAGTGGAAGAGATCACCACAAGGTCATTGTGTCAGAGTAATTACAATGAAGAATGGCTCAATTAAATGCTGGGTGAAAGGGAGCAGTTTGGACTGGAATATACATTTTCATTCAAGAGGAGTATTAGCTTCATTATTAAAAAGTTCAAGATAATACACTCTGGAGTTCAAAACTTGTATTCATATAAAACCTGTATAGAAATGTTTTGATCTGGTAATATAATGAGATAAACAAGTCACTGATAATTGATTTTTAAAAGGGAATTTATTTATTGTTCTGTAACGCAAACAGCACCCATGCAAGGTGGGTGGGATACAGCAAATCAGCAGTACAGCAGTGCATCTCCTACACATCATGTATCTTAACTCAGGAACCACATATTCTTTCTCTTCTTCTCAACCTCTAAAATGAAATTATCATTAACCTCACAGGGTTCACAAGCTGTACAAAGGAAAAAACAAGCAACATAAAAAGTATTTTAACTTTGGAGTAAATGGAAATTAAAGGTTTTACGTGGTGATACAAAGGCAGAGGTCAGTGAATCACCACTTTTAAAATAACTCAGACAAATTGTGTGTCAGACAAGGCCAAATACAAATTGATAAATGTCTCAACAGGAACAGTCTTGAAAATCACAGTAACAAATGTGTGTGGGGAAAGAAACAGACGCAGCTTAGCTAAATGCTGGACAAATTAACTCAGGACTGAAGGACCACCTCTGCTGCACAGTCACAACAAAAAGCTGCATGTTGAACTAAATAAAGCCGGTATTTATTGGCAATAGCAGCGCTGGGAAACTGCTTATATCCAAATATCCAAAGCCAGAGCAGAAATATGCGAAGCCTGAGGTGCATAGTGCACAATCTGGACCACTGAGCAAAGGCAAAACAGAAATATGGTCTGAAGTGGTCTTTCAACCCTTTTCCTATTTTCGTCACATTCGGAGAATCCTGGATCATATCACCAGCCCACAGTGTTTGCTGCCACAAGATGGTAAATCTGTAACAGTGTGGCAGCCATCTCAGGAGAGTCATTAGCTCCAGCGATTGCTCTGCATTGGTGTACGGGGAAATGTGAGGCCTTATTACATGAGCAACAGATACTATTATCATGCAAATCCTGTTTCCCCATAACATTTGCATATTCAAAATATCCCATGCAAACACCTTTGATGCCTCCCCTCAGTTCACCTCAGTTCATCTCTGTACATTCATTAGAAATACTGGAACAAAGAGTGGCATTAGTTCCCACCTGCAGAGGTACCATACTGTATATCTCTTAATAATGTATGATAGCAAATCAATTGGAATGACTCTGAAGGCAAAGGACGCCTTCATTTCTTATTAGAGGCCTAAAACTTACTTAATGTTATTGGTGTCTGGTGATTTTGTCCAGCTAATGGCTCTGAAAGTGGTGACCCTAAAGCTAGCGATATTGATCGTTTTGTCGGTCTATGCACCACTTTGGTACAGACTGAAATATCTTAATAACTATTGGATGGATTGCCATGAAATTTGGTCAATACATTTGTGCCTGATGCTTCCTTGAGACTTTGGTGAACCCATGACTCTTTCTTACAGCACCAACATCAGGCAGATGTTTCACATCTACCAGTTTCTAGGTTTATGGCTAAATACCTGAAAAAATTATCTAAATTATCCTCATCCACCTCAGCTGGTCTTAGTGTTTGGTTCTAATTATAAATGTTAGCATGCTAAGGTGAACATGATCAACATTGTACCTGGTAAAAGACCTGCATATTAGCATTGTCACTGTGTGCATGTGACATTAGCATTCAGCTCAAGGTATTGATGTGCTTCACAGAGCTGCTAGCAGGCCTGTAGACTCTTGTTTATTTTATTACTAGATAATCGACTTATGACATGTGGCGTTATGCCAATGAAACAGCCTTTGTATTTCCTTTTCATAAGATGCTGGGGGTTTTGCGTAGAGCTACTCATGTACTGAGTCATTCTTTCAGGTAAAATAATACAATTTATTTAGTTTCACATTGTCAGTTGTGAAGTTTTCTTTGAATTGTAGCTAAAGAACATACATTTATGAATGTCAAGTAATTCGTGTTGGGAGATGTTGCTTCACATCCAAAAAAAAACTACAGTTTACGATGGAACCATATTTGACAATATGTCATGCCTGAATGAGGCACTAACATTATTTCACTGCCCTCTTTCTCATAGGTGGTCTTGCTCAGAACCTGTATTCTAGCATCATGTTTTTAAATTCAAAACTTTAACATGTAAAGATCACAACCACTTGCACACAAATTCAAAAATTGTATTTTATTGAAAATCGGTTGCAGACAGAGGAATGTTTTAAAATTTATTCTTCAGTTTCTTTTCTGTGACAGTTCACTCACTATTTTGAATGTACTGAATGTTAGTGAATGTGAACTGATATTGCCCTGTTTCAAAATACATATTTGGCTTTGAAACTGGGCCAAAGGGAATGACATGCAACCCAGTAATTAACCCCAAAGAAGACAAGTTTCTAAACCAGATCATTATTCATACACTGAGTTGGTGTATACAAATACAAGGCACACACTGAGTGCAAGAAACTTTCTTTCACATCACGTTTGACGTGTTGTACTTGGTAATGATAAGTAGGCTTCACAGACTCGCGACATATTAGACAGAAGCTATATGACAGTAGAAGGAGACACATAAGTGGGCACAGTGGGAGTTTGTCAGACACTCCAAGGCAGAGAATGAAGGAAAATGGGATCCCGACACTCAAGGAGGCAGAAAGAAAACAGGGAGGCAGGAGGCAACATATTGGTCTCTACTCATTACATTGTCACCATGAGCACCCAATCTGGGACTAGTTGGCATGAATACAGCCTGATCCCACCCTACATGTGTGTGTGTGTGTGTGTGTAAACTAAATGACTTTGTCCTAGTAAAACCAGGCCATGGCAACATCTCCTTTGGGAAAGTAGGCAGAGCTTAGGTCTGGATTCATATTAAACCAAGGATTACACTAATATAAAGCCACAGGGCTGGGCAGTGGAGTGCATGTTTGCATCTAAACAGTATTTCCATCTCTTTCAGCATGAGGCCACGAATCTACTGCTCACATACATGGATGATTGCTCATATGAGCTTTTTGTCCATGCTGGTACATATGTGAAGGCGTAGCGCATCCACAGAACTGTATGTGCTTCTGCTTGCTCATGGGTGGGTGAAACAGCCAGGTCCAACCATGCTTGCGCATGTGTGTGTCAGAGCATCGTGCTGTTGCCGAGGGAGGCTGCCATTTGTTTGCCCTTGGCCCAGAGAGGATGATCGGCTGCCAAGGACCAGGCTCAGCAGAGAGGCGTGGAGTTGAGGAGGGGATTGTAACGAGGATAAGAGGATGAGAGGACATTTCTTCAGTTCGGTTAAATTACAGAACAAAACATCCTCATTCACCTCTAATGGCATCAATCAATTTAGATAACTGGGTTTTATGTAGAAGGAATAAGCCCAGAATAAAGAAAACTGGTGAATGTACATCTTTTAATATTTTTTTCTTATTTCAAAATGTACACCAAAACTACCTGTGTGACTAACACACCAGAGATAAGTGAGAATATGCTGTATTCTTTTATTTGGGTGAACTGACTCCTTAGTCTAGAGGTTTAACAATAGGAATCTATCAGTTATTGTAATGACTGGGACATAAAAATCTTCATTTTCTGCACTTGATCCTTCATAGAAAAATACTTGAGAAGTAAAAATAGAAAAGATAGAAAAAATGAATTAAAAACGTGGATAAAAGTACAATAAATAAAAAAGGAGGAAGAAAAGGAATGAGGAGGAGAAACATCACTGAGGAGAAGGGAACTTAAAAATAGGGTGAGAAATGGAAATGAAAGAAGCAGGGGAGGAAGGAAAGGACAAAGAGAAAGAAGTAGGATGCAAGCAACAAATGTAAACACACACCGTGGTACAGACCTTGATCACTTATTCATTCAGACCTGAGGAAAGAGCCAGGAAGATCAGGTTTCCCAGTCACTAAGACACACACACACACACACACACACACACACACACACACACACACAGGCAGTGAATCCCACAGGCCAGAGCTCGGCACATCAATCGAATTACTGTTACCGTACACCCATGACTGAGACTGGGACCCTGTCTGCCCACCAACCACACCCTTTGTTTGGCCTGCACTGGATGACTTTCTCTCTCTCTCTGTCTCTCTCTCTCTCTCTCTCTCTCTCTCTCTCTCTCTCTCTCTTTTTCTTACACACATACACGCTAATACACACAGGATCAAATACCAGCACTGTATCCACTCTACTCCACACACACATAGACTCCATCTGCATCACTTCTGCAATGTCCCACCATGGGCATGGTACCATGATAGTCATTATTTACAGTAAGTATTGATTACATTCTGGCTGTGGCTCTCTCTCTCTCACAAACAAAGATGAAAATGAAAAGTGCCCATGTGCAAGCTTGTAGTACTCGATTCCAGGACTCAGACTCAAGTCCGACTTGAGCCCTAATTTTAAGGACTTGTAACTTGACTCGGACTTGACACTATTGACCTGGACTTGAGGATGAGGATGCATTTGAAATATTGTAGGTTTGATGTTATGCTAGAGTCACCACTGCTGCCAGCACAAGAATATGATCTACACAAATGTGAGAAAACATGAAGACAATAAATCAGAAATTTGAATGAAATAAAAACGGCCAATTCAAAAAATCAGATAGTCAAAACCAGTACACAGATACTGATACACAGATGTGTCTATTTATAGATGCATACAGAGTTCTGTCCTTTGTAAACAAAGTGATAACAACAAAATGCAAAATGAGAATTGGAAATAAGGCAATCTATCCATGCAATCATAGAGGAATTCTGGGTTAGCACGGTAGTAAAGTAGTGTAACATCTCCATAATTTCCACATACTGTATCTCCTGCCAGAGATGAGACGGCCTGGCTAAAGACCGACAGTACCATGTAAATGAAGGCTGGTGGCCTGCTTACTGTGATGGCGGCGGCAGAGACCAGAAAAGAGGAAGAAAGCATGAAAAAGGGAAAAATGAGGAAGATGGAAAGACAGAGGAAGGAAGAGGAACAGGGAGGGATTCAGAGAGCTGATGTTGCTGCCATGGTAACCACGTCTCACACACACATACATACACACACACACAAACTCATCAAAGAATCACAAATTCATTTATGTTTAATCAACACAGCCCTATTTTTAGATGTCATGTCTTGGTTGAATGTGAGCATTTTTGCTGGAATTCAGTTCAGTGCAGTGTGAATGATGCCCCACTGCTGACCACTGATGTTTAATTGATAAGTGTGAGCCAGGGCAATGTCTTACAGATGCCCCTGCCTCCATGTCTTACTTCCACTGAACGCCCTTTTGAGCACTATTCATATTCAGAAACCGCCTAAATCAGCCAGCTTCTGTTTCATATGGAGTATATCTACATTAAAGAAATTGCCCTGCTGCAGATTTTCATAATGGGTCATGATTTTAAATGTGCTTGAATTTGACTATAGGTCTCCTTGCAGTGTCTGCCCTTGAAAAGCCTCAGTATGCGTACTGTATTCCATACTGTATGCTTCTGAATATGCATACTGCATATTCCCCTGCTGTGGCTATGAGGAGGAGTTCCCATCCCCCCACATTTCATCCAGAGTGTAATGTGAGTCTGTTCTGCATATGCATGAAAGATTTCCCCCATTCTGTGATGTTATCTTCCATTTTATTCATTTTATGGGCATATAATTAGATGTTTGATTAGCTGTGCCTTCTAAGTCTCATATTTCTCTTTTTCCCCGTCGCCTCTTTCCTTCAGACCTTTATGTCTTTGAGCCGGAGTGATGAGACAGCTTCTTTGGTCAATGTTACTGTCCTGTCACCGATGTCATGCTGCATCCTGCTATGTATTTAATGAGAAGTGACTGTCAACACATGGGGTTGAAACTAATGATTATTTTCACTATCAATGAATGTGCTGATAACTTTTATAAGTAGTCAATGATTTTTTTAAGATGATAGTGAGAAATGTCATGACAGCTTCCCAGAGCCCATGTTGAGGTCCTTGGTTTAACAAGCAGTTCAAAATCCCAAAATATTGAATTTACAATCATACAAAAAGAGAAAAACAGTAAATCTTATTGTAATTTGGGAAGCTGGAGCTCATTAATGTTATATATTTTGTCTTGATGAATGACTTCAGTGATTAATCAACAATTAAAATTTGGAAGAGCCTTCTACCATGACTAGACTGAATATCACAAATGCACATCCAAGCCCCCTGCATAGTACATTGCAGTTGTTTCAAAGCATCATAACGGAGAAGCAAAATCACTGTAGATCCCACTTTGCTATTTATAGCACAGAGTGTGCCAGAGAAATGTGCCAACAGATGCAATGGGTGTAACAAGGACATATAGCAAGTAGAGGAGGTGAAGACAGTGATGCTTTAGGACTTAAAGCCTGAAATATGGCTGATGTAATGCTTTGAAGATACATATGATGGGTATGGGCTTGGTAGGATAAACATTAAACAAGAATAAAGCCTTTTTCACCCTGGACGTCGTCAGTGGGAGAGGATGCAATCAACATTCATCCCCAAGTCAAATGTTCCAGTCAGCACTGACTGTGAAAGGGAGACTGAGGTAGATATGCATTAATGCATGTCAACATGCTCACAATGATTATTTTTAACAGCTATAATTTTCACTATCTTGGAATATATTAAAAGTCTGGGCATCATCAACAGATTTCGGAAGATCCAAATCAAATTATTGCCATTCCCTCCAGTGTTTGAGGAGATACATCAGTAGTTAAAACCACAAATATCAACCTCATTGTCACATTGGATAAAAAGTTGGGGGGTCGCCAAAGTAATTACAATCCTAACAGTCTATTTAATACTATAGCTACTGTGATATTCAAATCTGGACCAAAGTGGTGAACCAACCAGCAGTCCAACACTGCTATCCCTAGAGCCATGCTGCCAACACGGGTAAAAACTGGCAAGGTGCACTCTAAGTATACAGCCTGCAAGCACACATATTCACGTCCAAAACATGCCATTTAATCCTCGTCAGCAAATCTCTGCTGTAATTTTGCCAGTCTGCCTGCATGATGGCCATGTTGACTTTTACTTACCTGGCTTTGTGTACTGTCAACATATCTTTAAACAGCAACAATAAGCTTGCACTGCCAGCGGGGAATAAGTTATACAGATAGTGAACCAAGTGCATGTTGTCTTAAGTGTGAAATAGGTTGCTGTTTCTTGGGGAGTGTAAACAGATCAGCTTTGTACTTCACCTTAATTTGGTTGAGCCTGCCACAGAGAGAGCTGGTTTTCATCTCAGGCCAGCAGTGCATGGTTTCGTAAGTGGGAGTCACTTCAGCCCTTAATATGATTCCTGGATTCCTGGCAGAGCCTCTGGTCAGTAATGTGTTAGTCCTGCCCACACAGACACATCTATCATCTTAAATGTGATAACACAAGGTCAGCGTCTGTTGATCATATGCTTTATGGAAACTACTGTGATTCTGTGATGGCTGTCTGCTCGCCTCTGATGCAATATTGATTCCATTAAGGCATGTAAAGGCACATATAGTAAGTTTATCAGTGGTGGCCATCATTTGTGTTGTATGTAATTCCACTTTTCCATGTGTTTACTTGAGCTGAAAGATAAAATGGTCTGTTCAGTTTAACAAAGCCAAAAACTAATCTAATCCAAATCTACATTTATTTAGCGCCAGAAGTTTTTTGTCATCAAGAAAACCCATTTCTATTCCTTACAGATCCAACAAACAACTACATGTTGGAGATAAGAGGCTTCACCTGGCAAAGATTATATGTAACATGATGCAACTTTGACTGGCAGCTGGATATTCTGCTAATGCACGGATCATATAGTTTATTGTACAGGTTGCTGCATATCCCACATCAGTTCTTATTGTCTCTTGTCTGTGCTGTAACTGCATCTGAAAGCAAATTTACACTTAAGAAACATGAATTACACACTACCAAGGTTTGGACGAGTCTCTGACTGCGACATTTACTGTATGAACTATGTCCATATGTTCCACCTTTATCTTATTCTTTAAAGCATTTTTCTGTAATCTTAGATATCTTTTGATGTTCTGTATCCGCTTTGTTTCCCTTTGCACCAGTTCTTCTCCCTTCTGAGTTTCTGCAGTATATTTTTGCAATTTGCAAAGACTGTGAAGTGGCTAATAAATGGAAGAGATGCTCTAGTTAACAAAGAAATAGCATAGAGCGTGAGCATAGAGAGAGGAGAGGAGAGGATGCAAACGGGAAAAAAATGAGGGGGAGGCAGGGGGAGGTCAACAGAAGGAGAGGCAGATGCTTGTGCCTTGGTTGCCTGTGCGCAAATGATTATCCTGATGAGATTCATTGGGAGCAGCACGAAATGCATGAAGAGGAGGTGGGATTTGGGAAATACCTCACGACACACAAGAAAAGGAGAGACAAAGGCTGATTAAGTTTAACATACTGAGGTACTGTGTGTGCGTGTGGTAAGTAGGTTATAGGCATGTCTGTTCCCACTGTTTCTCCTTCATCTGTCTCGTGTTTCCTCCCTCTTCGTCATACATGGCGTGAGAAAGTGGAGCCTCCCTCTCATCTTTTAAAGATGCATGAAGCAGCAGCTACAGAGAAACCAGGGGAGACTGCATGAAGGATGAAGAAAGAGGGAACGGCACTGGTCCTCTACTCTATAAAAACACATACAGCTCATTCTAAAACTCTCAACCCTTCAGAGGAAAAAAAATGAATGGAATAACAACAAAAATTAGTGCATAAACATAAGACTGAGAGGCCAGCCCAGTATGGTCAGTGTTGCTGATATCAGGATCACTGTGTGCATCCTAATATCAGCAGCCACCTCCTTTTTGAGATTCTGTCTGGCACAGTCGGATGGCAGCACATCAAAAACAGAATCAACACCAGTCTCTTTCATCATGCACTGGTGTGAGAGCCTGAGCTGTGTCTCTCTATCTACTGCATTTTCTGAGATTAAAAGACAACACAGGTGTTGTGTTGTGTTGAGTGGACACACAGCGTTACACATCTCACACATATACACTTAATCCTTTCATGTTACAGATCTGTATCACACACACCTTGCTATCTTGTGTACTTGTTTGTCAAAATGTCAGAGGTGCAGCATCGCCTCAGGACACTGATAACACTGATACATTTACTCAAACCCTGAACTTCAAGTATAATTTTTTTTAGATACTTGTACTTTATGTGAGTATTATGATATTTCATGCTTCTACTCTACTATAATTCAAAGGCAAATATTGTACTTGTAACTCTATTGGATTTATCTGACAACTAATTACCAGTAATTACATTGAAGCTCAAGGCGTTACGTGCAAAAATGCTAATTTTATAAAATGTGATGCATTATAGATAATTAAACTATAGATTAATTGTTATAGATTAAACTACCCAACAGTATAAAGAGTTGTTAGCTTAATAGCTTAATTAAAACCAGCTACAACATAAAATGCTAATATAATCCAATAATATAATGTCACACTGACAGATTTTATTCTGCTTTTAATATTGGAAAAGTTTTGCTGCTGATAATTCTTTTACTCAAGCAAGACTTTGAATGCTACAATTATATTTGTGGTGTTCTTTCACCTTGAGGTATTTCTTCTTTTACAAAAGATCTGAATACTTCTTCAACCACTTGCTTTAATAAACATAAGATTCTTAAAAGTGTCCACATACCATGCTAACAACTCTGCGAGGATGTGGGCACAGCGTGCTTTAAACAAAAGGCTAAGGTCAGCATGCTAACACAATGAAAAAGATAACATGCTTATATTTACCACATAAAATGTTTACCCTCATCATTTTGGTTTAAAGTTATCAAGCTAAAATTTGGTGATTAGCACTGAAACTTAAGTACAGCCGTGATTGATGTATTTCGTCATAAATCAAAGTACTGGGCAACTTGACCTGATGATGGCACAAGATGAAAAGTTGAAGGATCACAATAGTTTTTATAATTGATAATATGAATGTGTGTTCCTACTTTTATGACAATGCATCAAACAGTTGGTAAGGTCTTCCCCCCCAAAACAAGGGGGAGGTGAAAAGTCAGGGGGAATCACTGAAGTGAAGAAGATAGGCTACATGGATTGGAAAACCATGAATATGTCTGCAAGACTGTGCATACCTGGTCATTCATTTCATATCCTAGCTCAGTATGGCCTTTGATCATCAAGCCAATACAGCTAATACAGTTACTAATAACATTATGAAGAGGGAAAAAGAATTGCAGGAGAGTATGAGGAGAAAATGTAATTCTTTAGTTCAGAACATTCTTGGAAGCAGCACTGGATTCAAACCCCAATTCTCTCTCTCTCTCTCTCTCTCTCCTCTGTCTGATGCAACTGATTTGTAGGTCATGTGTGAGTATCAGAAATAAACTGAGAGGATGAGTGAGCAAAGGACATTTACCCTCTAGTGGTGAGCCTGGGGAAAGGCCTGTCAAATTCAAAAACAAACGTCCAATTATCCCTGTTCAGCTGTGCATGGAGACAGTGACCCACTTGAAAAATCAGTTTTATATTTCCAAATTTTTCATATATTATTCACCACCCAGTCTGATTAAAATAGGTGCGAATAAGAGGGTAATGCAGTACAAGTATGTCAAAGTTTTTTGTTTTTTTTTGCTCTGCAACTCTTTGTTGAATCAGAACTCAATCAGAGGCAGCTGCTCTTGTTGTATTATAAAGAGATGGTAGCGAGATAGAGATTTTAAGTCCCCAGTGAAAGACTGTACATTAAATATCTCTGAAGGGATTTTTGGATGCTGCTTTTAAAATGCCCAGCATCCAATCAAGGTTTCACTTTCAGAAATTTGTGACCTCTTTGTGTAGTTAATAAACGTACAAAATTTGTATTAAACTGGAAGAAAATTCTACATGCTTTTTCTCTTACTGTTGGTATATTTGCAGTGTTTACATCTTGGCATTAACGAACATCAAGTTAGATATATAATATATGATGCTCTGCAAAGAATCAAACCTGAAGATTGCAAGAAGTTGTTAAGTGGAACATCTTGAGAAAACACACGTAGACATCCAGACAATTGAGTAAAGAAGGGAGGTTGTCTTCTAAAAAAAAAAGTACAAAAATATCACACTATATATAAGGTTAATAATTGTTAATATTCATTATAACTAGTCTCACCATTTCATGATCATAAATAGAAAAATAAAACAATTTTGATGAGTACAAATGACCAATATTCATCATTCAACCCTCAGTAGGGCTCAACACACGGTGGGCATCGGAGGGAAAGTCATTTTTAAGCACAGAAGGAAAATCTTGTTGGTTTGAAATTCAGGTTTTCCTTTCCACTGTTAATTAACATAAATTAATACATCACACTGTTATCCCTGACAGTCGAGCATCAATACAAATCCTCATCAACTGCGCCTAGTGGTATTTTTTTTTTCACACATAGACACACACATACAAGCAAGCCACACGATCACACTTTCACACACATGCTCACACTAACATATGTTTAGAAAAATTGTGGACGGGCTCAGTATTTCACAGTTTTTGCCTGTCCATATTCCAACACAAATGCTGTGACACTGTATCTGGGAAACAGTGTCCCTGAGCTGAAAAAGAAATATTAAATCAAGGTCTAAGGTGTGCTGTGTGCCACCACTGTTTCATTTGTTTCCCATTAAAAAATAAACAAGGAAATCTCTCTCCCCATGAGCGAGTGTGTGGGTGTGAAAGTAAAAAAACAAAAAAAACAAAAAAAGGAGCGAGAAAGGAAGACACAAAGAGAGGGAAATAGAAAGAGACAAAGAAAGGGGAGCCAGGGAGGGAATAGGTGATATTTAAAGTGAAGATGACACGTGGGATAGATTCCATTGCGCCTCAGCAGGCTCTCTTGAGATGGGAGAGACTTAACATTTCACGGTCTCATGTGAAACGCGCACACACTGAGACATATGCACACACATCCTCGCTTGTAAGATAGCCTAATTTGGCTCGGGAGAGACAGATATGAAGACTCTCTCTTGAGGTGAATGGAAATGGAGTTCAGTCTTGAGTTTCACAGTGATCAGGGGAGCAATTCTCTACTGCAAATAACGCCGCACACTTCTAGGCGGCTCAGAGAAGTGTGTGTGTGTGTGTGTGTGTGTTTGGGGCCAAGAGAGAGAGAGAGAGAGAGAACGGGAGGTTTAATTTTAACAAATGCAAGCTCATTTCGTCGTGGGAGCTCTTCAGCACATGCTTTTGCTGTTTATATTGGAATGAATGAGTGTGTGAGTGCAGCGCTACAGATTTAAAATTCATAGAAATCACCAAACCATTCTGTACCTATTTGCTTATTTACCGGATCTATACATAAAACATGACAGATCTGCTCTTTCGTTTCCCACATTCAATCTGAATCCCACCGAAACGGCGACATCCACACAAACATCACCGTGTAAATAAAGCTTTGAAACTATGATATTTACTCAACCGTGTAACAGACAGGAATGGTCATATCCCTGGTCATGTCATCTTGTGGTATTTTTAATTAATGCCATAGCTGCATTCTACATGCGTCTCATTTAATCATTTATTTAATTTAATTCATTTAATGCCCATCCATTCATTGACAGCCACTTCAACTATCATGTATGTGGAACAAGTTAAGTGACACTGTTAAAACACTGTTCTACATCAGTACACAATATGTTTAAAAGTACTTTCAAAGTAAGTGCTTTTGTGTACTTTTATTCTGGTGCTGTTTTCTCTTTCAGTTGACGGAAATCTTAATGCTACAGCACACAGCAGTTTGGGAAGTAAATTTCTTGTTCCATAAATGACAATAGACGCTGCGCACAAAGCAAAATCTATACAGAAATGATTCTCAGAGTTTAGTGTGAAACAACTTGAATGTCCCGCACTGTCCTGACCTCAGCCTCATCCTACACTTTGGAGACATAAGGTAGAAACTGTGAGCTCTTAACAGCCACCAACAGTGCACAACCAGTCTATGAAATCTTGTCAAAAGTCTTCCCATAAGAGCTGAGGAATAAGATGTTCAACAAGGCAACATATTATACATTTATATTGTAAATTTAGAAATATTGTATATTTATAAATTTATATTGTACATTTATGGCCTTGCTGATGTAAAGATCTTAGGTGTAATAGTCAGGTGTCCACATACTTTTGGCAATGTGGTGTGTATGTAGTTAGAAAGAAATTTGAAATATTGTCATAATTAAATATCATTAAAACATTAATAAAGATACAAATTAACTCCTTGCAGCTCCACAACATAAACCAAAAACATCCTCTGAGTTTCCTTCTTTGCCTCACGGTGCCAGGTGCGACTCCTCTCTCAACACGGCTCTGGATTCTGGTACGACCGGAACTACCGCTCCTGTTCTGGGAAACGCATACAGACGGAAGGTACGCTTTGAGTTTAAGTTTATTTGGAAGTTATGTAATTTCATACTAACTCGACGTGAATCGTCAGTTTCGGTGTGTGTCAGCTAACATTTTTTTTTAACAATTAGCAGATTTTAGCTGCTTCGAAGAATTAGGCGGTGAAGACGAAATAGAGAATTAAGTGGCCGTTTAGTTCACGATTTTGTTTTACGGATTTGTCGTAAAGGACGTAACGGCCGTTTTTGGCGTTGGCAACGCATTTGACGTAAATCAGTCAGCTGTGACACTCGCTAACGCTAGCTTTAGCTTTAGCTTGGCCGCTAGCTAGCAGGACTGCTAATTAACTAACCTAGAGAGAGTTGAGCTGTGAACAGGTAATTTTATTATCTAATCTTTCGATTATTTTCTCATATTATTTTCTCAGTAGGTTGGCCTAACAATGACAGAACATACTCGGGAAAAACAATAACTCAGTGCACAGGGTGACATCTTTTGAAAATATCATTTTTGTGCGACGAAAAAAACGGACAAAAGAAGTTTGATTGCTGGAGCCCTGAATATATTCAGAAAAATAGATTTATAATCACAGTAGCTGCAGATTCATTTTCTGTCAAGGTGACTAACTTGATGAATATTTAATTTTTCTTGTCGTTTGTCATTGTATCCAAAAATGACAACAGACCAGCACGATGATGTTCACAAATGTTCAGTAAATAAAAATACATAAACGTTTTTTATTGCCCAGTTTATAAAGATTCATGTACGAAATTAGTAAAACCAAAGTATAAATTAAGAATTGCTTGTTTTATGTTATTTAAATGTTTTTCCTGCTTCAGCATGTAAGCAACATCTTTCAAAAAGGTTGAATTTTCTCTTTTGGCCATATGATTGTGGTATCCTCACCAGTATTGTCAGTTAATCAGAAGTTATCGCATGAAGGTCACATGAAGTAAGAAAAACAAATGAAAAGTAGCTTTGATAACATCAAAAATAAGACATATGGGGTCAGTTGTAAAATTTGATATTTTGATTACTGTATGTGCACACTTAAAAGCTTCATCCTTCATGTTGAATTAGTCTTATTTTTCCACAGGTTGCTTGATGAGAATGGCAGATCAGGAAGCATTTAAACACAGTCCGAGAAGAGGCGCTGCTACTTTTCAGTCTGTGTCAGGCCTTGAGCCAAGCTTGCACCGTCCTCGGGTTCATCTGACGGAGGATGTGCCTGATTACAGTGGTGCTACTGGGCTGAGGTAATGAGAACGATGACGTTGTATTGCCTTTATGGAAACACTAGGCAAGGTGAGCTTTATTAATATAGACCATTGGGCAACCCCCTAAAAAAATAGGCAAGAAGAAGAGAAGTGACAACAGGAAGGAAAAAATTTAACAAGAAGATTACCACTGTTGATGATGATGAGAACATTAATGATAATAAAGAAAAAGTAATCATGATAATAGCTGTTCGCAGTAAGCATATGGGAAGACTATTCTGTTACAAGGAATATATTTCACATTATTGGAAGGCAACAGTAAAAATGTTTTAGGACCATGTTTTTAAAGAAATGAGATACTGAGCACATCTCAGGTTCTCAGGGAGGCGAGAGCAGTTCTCAGTCTGGAGCCATTAAAGCTAAAGGCAGCTTCTCCAGACTTTAAATTGACTTTCAGTAAAGCAAAAAGATTAGAACCAGATGACCCAAGAGGTCTGACTGGCTCATGGCTTTTAAGCAGTTCTAACATATGATCTGAAGAAGGCCACAAATAGAACAACCACCTCATTGCTGAGATCTGGCTTTATATGGTTTCCCATTGCCCTCCTGGTCTCATGATGGACAAAAAATAGCTCTGAGCATTCACTGATTTTTAAGGACGCATGCGTACCTGATAGATGTTAAATGTGAGATGTTTTCACATGTTCATTGTGCCTGATGTAACATTTCTCTTGTTTCTATGTTGTATTTTTTCTGAGAGGTGCACTCTTTAGCTCAGATTCAGACCAATCTGTGGTGGGTTTTTTTGTCAACAGCAATTTGGCTTTTGTTTTGTTGCTGTTGCTTGTTATTGAGGTCTCAGATGAGCCTGCTGGAGAGTGTGACCAGTTTAAATTGGGCACACAAACATTGTCAGTTATCGAAGCTCATTAATGAGTGCACCCACAGTTACAGGACGGTGGACAACCCACTGACTCATTTGGTTGTGACTCATGTCATGTACTTGGTTTTGAGCCACACTGAACCTTTGTTGCATTGTCATTCTTTTCTCATTTTTTCTTTTCTGTCCACTGTAATATTGGCAATCAAAATTCTGTTTTTAACTAAAGACCCAAATACCCACCCCCCAAATCTTGAAGTTTTCAGCTGAATATATGAAACTTAAATGAAGCAGTGTGTTATCATTTGTGAGTCCCCAGTCTATTCATTCAAACTTCTGCTTAAACATGTAGCCAGAGAAAATGGTTTATTAGCTACTGGTGAGCCTTGTAATGATGTTTCTCTCTTGAATATGACCTTCCATTTTAACCCTCCTTCCCTGCTCAGCTTTGTCATCTTGAAGGTTTTTGCACTGAGAAGAAAACTTAACAACTAATGTGTTCAGAAATGCAGAAACTGCTGTTCTAAAATGCTTTTGAAAGTCTAAAAGTATCGGCAGCCTTGTTTGATTTTTAACTGTTTAGCTACTGATGTGGTGTTTGGGGATGTTCATTTACATCAGTCCAGATTATTTTGAGGGATGAGCAGTTCAACTTAGAATGTTAAATCTGGTCACTGTTTATGTTAATGTCGTAGCAAAAATCTGCCACCTTCTGGAGACCAAGTGAGAGAGGCTTTACTTCCTGAAAGAGGTGACAGTCTCAGAATGGAGAGGACTTTCATTCAAAAACTCCAAAAGAAACTTGATTCTGGTGACAGTCTGTTGGGAGATGAGGTAGGTAAAGGGAAAGAGGCCATGTCAGCAACATGCTTTCCTAACTTAACACTAGAGAAGTTGTTTCATCATCAACATAGGTCCACAGTCCCTATTTTTACCAGGCTTATTTTGTTTTTTCTCAGGATGAAGATTCAGATGAAGACCCAGCTGTGTGTTCTGTCCCTGCTGTATCAGCTGCTGAAAGCATGCTCTCTGATGAAGTGCTCCTCCTGGACCAGGGCGAGGACTTCAAGAATGCAAATGAGAGTACAAAGACCGAAGGTGCAGTAGTAGTCACACTGTTTGATGTCCTCATTTACTATCTATTTCTACTTGGAATATACCAGAAGTAAAATTTGACTGTCCCAGAGTGCTACTGCTCATTTGGTGTTCAACCTCACCAAGTTTTCCCAAACTACCCTGCTTCCCTGTTTACTGCACTGCCTCCCTGTTGTGGCTTGCATTCAAACTCATGTCTGGTTTGACTAGATGGACTTACATTCAGTCAAGGCTCAGTCAGGACATCAGTGACATCACACATCTTCCAACGAAGGCTGAAAACCTTTTTTCTTTCCTTTTGAAACGTAGACACCTCATGTTAGAACTTATTTCTCATTTCAGAAACAAAGACAAATAAAGCTTTTTTTTTTGCTGTGCAGATTGAAAGCACTTATTGTAAGAAGCTTGGGTGAAAAGTGTCTATTTAATTGGATCTGCTTTAGGAGAATACAACAATAAAAAGGTCACAGGATTTTAAGTCAAAATTCCACACAAAACATTGAACAATTTGTGGGTAGAAATAAAAAGCTCTTCCTGAACAATGAAATCAATCTAAGGAACAACACTAGATAAAAATATGCATTTGGTTGACTCTTTGACAAGATTTACTCTTACAATTACACTTTCTGTAATTAGATTTTCACTAAGTGGATGTGAGTATAAAGTATTTTACTGCTTCATTCATATTGCACTGGGCCAGAGTTGCTTAGTCTTGTTGCTACATTTTAGCAAAAAGAAGTACAAGTTAAAGCAGAGGGCAAGGCAACAGTGGTAAAATAAAAGAATTAATCTGTTATTGTGTTTCTGCTTGTTTGACTTTTCTTTTGGCAATCAACCAGCCAGTAGCAATAACAGCATAAAAATTCAAGTTCAAGGCAAGCACTACTTCTCATCACTGATCAGTGATTTGAAAGGTTTTTCAGAGCAGCTCTGACATGATGATGTCCAAAATAATGTCGTCCCCAATTTTATACTGTAGCTGTGTTTTGTTTTTGTTTTTATCTTTCCACTAGCTTGGGAAACTGACTGGCACAAAAATCACATGGCAGCAATAAGCAGCGACAGGTTTGACAGCATCCTGAAGATGAGTCCTCATTTCTATGGCTGTAAGACCCACATGGCAACATTTGTCTTAACAAGAGGTAAGCAGCTTAGCTATGTTGTTGAGACTGACCAGCTTATTTTTTAAATACATTGTTTTTATGTATTGTTAGTAGTTTGTTTTTAAAGAACTTAAGAGCTCTTAGTTCTTTTTTATTGTAGAAATCCTGTGTGATTTATTATGACCTGTGGCCATGAGTGTCTTCCTTTCACTCTTTCTTGCTTCTAGGCATTTTATATTGTATTCAGGCTTTTAAAATGTATTGTTTCATCACCCGTTACTGTTGCGCACCTTACAGGTACACACCTAATAGTTAATGAAGTGGCAAATTTTGCAATGAATTGCAAAGAAAAACATTTAATTTCTATCCATTAGAAGTGTTGAATACGGGTGGTCTTCCAAGTGAGCATTACAAGGTGGTGGCGTTGGGAACTGGCTGTTCATGCTGCAGGAAGTGGCTTTGCTACAATGGGACGATGGTCCATGACTGCCACGCCATTGTCATCGCTAGGCGGGCTCTCCTAAGGTACAGACCACTAATATAAACTTCAAGCCAGGGGGAAGAACCATCTCGTGCTAAATTCAATTAAAGTTAGAGAGTAGGTCCTGTTTTCCAGTGCTAACCCTAAAGTAGTCTATTTTTATTTCGAAGTTTTTGTAGATTCCAGCTTGTTATAGACATTAACATGCACAATCTGACTTTGAGTTTTTTTGCAGGCAAATTCCAAACTCTCGACCAGTAACGTACATTTGCCGCAACTCATTACTAAAAGATTCCTATCGCTGTGTAAAACCCAGAACAGAATAGATCATTTGAAAATACCATTGAAAACAGTAGAAAGGCAATATATTTAATGTTTTACCTCATCAGCTAAAGTCTGAATTTGATCCCAACAACACTTTCCAAGTTCTCAAGTCAAGACAGGAGCAACAAAAGGCTAGGGAAGTTGTTGACTGCTCAAAAGAAGCCACATGTTTGGAACATTGTACAGGGAAACAGCTTCATTGGTAACAGGTGATAGTATCATGACTGGCTATAAAAGGGGCATCCATGAAAGGCTTGGCTGTTCACCACTTTGTGAAACGCGTGATCTTTATATTAAAACATTGTCTTTAAACAAAGTTCATTGGCAAATTGCATTTTGTTGTTAGTTTACACGGCATCCCAACTTTTTTGGAATGGGCTTTGTAATAAAATGTATAATATTGTCTTCTCCTTTTCCTGATGGAATATTCATGATGAAGTCATGGTTTGCCTTCTCATCTCTTGGCAGCCTGGATCAGCTCACTCTCTCTCTCTCTCTCTCTCTCTCTCTCTCTCTCTCTCTCTCGTACCACTGATGGTGTTTCTGGTGCATTGCCCTGTGTGGCTCAAAGTGAGAGTGGTATTTTCTGGCTTGTGTTCAGGTTTCTGTACAAACAGCTTTTGCTGTTCTTTGATGCTGATCCAGAGGCCAAGGAGAGCTGTATTTTTGAGAGCAGTACAGACAGCCACCAACTTCAACTCAAACCCGGGATCAGTCTGCATCTCTACACCAATCGGTGTCCTGAAGGAGCAGCTAAGAACTTCTACTTCAAGTACAGCAGTCTGCTTTTCCCTTCTTCTGAGTGTTTTTAAATATCCATTTAGTCCCATGTACTTTGTTTAAAGCAGTATTTTGCTGTTTGTGAAATGCCTTGGGGTCTTAGAAAGACTACTAAGAGTAGATTTAACTTCTGAGAATAGTCGTATCCTACAAATGTTTCAAAATGCTATTATCATATTGTCAAGTGATTAGATTTGGAAACTGAATCTCTTTTTGAATTTTTTTATATTACATATATTTTTAATTTCATCTTAATACACATTGTATTTGTATACAGGAGTTTTTATGTTAGTTTTTTTTGTGGTTTATGTTTATCTAGAAGTGTGCTTATTATGAGTAAATACACATTTTTGCTTGGGTTCGACTGTTATCTAATGAGTATAATGCAACATTAATGTCCTATTTAGAGGCCCTGCAGACAGCACTTGGACTGCTATGAAGCTGCAGTGTCATGCTAAGGGCCTGCTGGCCCCTGTAACCTACCTTGACCCGAGCGTCTGGGGTGCCAAAGTCTGCTGCATGTCTGGTAGTGACAAGTTGTGCCGCTGGACTGTCACTGGGGTTCAGGGTGCATTACTGACCCACTTCATCCAGCCCCTTTACATAACCAGCATGGTGCTAGGTAAAGAGCGTCGAAGCAGTTATTAGACATTTTAGGAAATATGCCTGTTTAATTTCCTGCCATGAGAAGATAGATGAAGATGGAGAAAAGAGACTCTCCTGTCCATACGCTAGACATGAAGCTTTTATATTGATTAAGCAGATAAAATAAAACATGGGAATTATTGAGATTAAGAGGTGCTGATAAGCAAATTTTGTTCACTTTTGACAGACCCAGACCAGCCCTTTCCACCCAGAGTAACAGTCTTTATGTTAAGCTATGCAAATTGCCTGCTGGCTGTAGCATGAGAGTTCAATCAGTTTTCTCATCTAACTCATGGCATGAAGAGGAATAAGTTGAAGCTATTCCTTTGATTTCGGGTGGAAGACACCATTAAGGTAGATTAAACTGATGCACTGTTAACACAGTAAATCCTGCTGTTTTACATCCAGGTGGTACAATTTCCAATGCTGTCACGAGTTGAAAGTGAGATGTTTCTGAAATTAGTAAGCTGAAGCTGTTGACCTGATATGACAATGATGCTGCAATGGGCATGGTCATTTAAGGAGATTCCTTTCTTTCACCTGTGTGATTGTAACTTCCTTAAAGATTTAGGAGCAAATACTGAATTTGTTGTGTTTATTTAGGGGGCCAGCCGCTCTTAAATGAGGAAGTGTCTGATATCACCAACAAGCGACTGGATGGTGCTTTTCAGGACATTCTGCCGCCACCCTACAATAAGCACAACATCATCTTTCTCTGTGGAGACAATGTGAGGCCTGTTGCGGCCTCACCGTTTCACGACAATCTCAGCATTAACTGGTGCCTTGGAGACAAGGATATTGAAGTTCTGGACAGCAGCAGAGGCATCATCATCGATGGGTAAGATGCAGATGCTCTGTACAAGAAATCTGTCTGATGTTCAGTTTCACAAATACTAAGGAGTGAAGAAAATGTCCACTAACTTGATCCTCAGCAGTAAGACTAGTATGATGTCCTGCACACTTGCAGAGAGTCTTCACCTGACTGAAGCTTATTTCATTTACTCTCCTGCGGCCAGTTGCAGGGATAGAGTAGAACTGTTGGCGGAGGCAGATGCAGTTTGCATGTTTGACACTCTCAGGGAGGCCCGGAGCTCCTGCCATCCCTTGGTTTTTGAGCTGCAGACGACTGCTGATGTCCAACAGCCAGAGTGTGACACAGACGTGGCTCTCACTAGAGGCTGTGTTGTCCTTAAGCAGAGATTATAGCCCAAAATAGATTTGAGATCCTGCCCTGAGCTTGCAGTGTTGCTGCGAAATTCAGCTTCGGTCCTGCAGCCTGAACTATTAGTTTTAGGCAACACCATAATTTAATGTGTCAGGCTTAGCGCTGCACCGTGTTCTGAACAGTAAGCTATACATAGACAAAAGAAAAACAGGCTCCTGAAAAAAGAAGAGAATAAAGGACATTAAGTGTGACAGTGGAGGTGAAGAGGAATTGAAAGGATGGCAAGAGTGCCTGCTGATAAAATCTCCCAAATTATAGTCTTTAATTTAGTGATGTACAAGTGGCATGCCAGTTATTCATAGCTATGGTTTTCGCCACTGAAGAAATCAATTGTTCCCTTAAAAACCTTGGCTCGTGCCTAAATCTCTTGAATTATGGCAAGACGAATCCATTATGTGGGGAATGTATTAATAAATAAAACTAAAGAAGTTTGAGTGGGGTAAGGAATATCGTGGCCTGTCGACACTGTAGTGGTCTTGAAATGCTCTCTGCTGATGTAAGGTGGACATCATTTGGCCTTTTGGATTCAGTGGTAGTGGTGTGTGTGTGTGTGTGCTAGTTACATACACTACAGCAGATTTATGTCTATGGTGAGCCAAAGATATTCATTTTTTGACCGAGCTGCTTACTCTAATTGACTAGCTTGTAGCCCTAATGGAATTTTGGATTCATGCATATCGTATATTGTAACTCGATAATGTCTGCATCTTAAGTGTTTCTTTGAATTTTTATGTTCGTTATGGTGCACTTTTTTATTTCCCAGCTCGCCCTCTGGGAGTGGACCTGGCTTCTCCAGCAGACTCTGCAAGAGAGCCTTCTACAGTTACTTCTTTCGAGTTGCGCAGTTGGGTGGACATAGCTATCTGCTGGATCTTTCCACCTACCACAGTGTCAAGGTTCTTGTTACCTACAGATATGGATTACATGAATGCTCGGTGCTCAATCCCAGAAATGTGAATGTGAATGCGAATGCGCAGTGCATTTTGAAACTTTGGTTCAGTGCAGTTTTCAGACCAGTGTGAGGTATAATGCTAAGGGTTTGCTGTTTTACAGGTGGAAGCTGTCGTCTATCAGACAGTCAAAGAGCTGATCAAGGAACAGTTTCTGAGCAACCATGCCGGTCACTGGAATTCCAAAAAGCTGGTGGACTGCTTTAGCATTTGAACTTTCCCCCAGCAGCGGGTCATGTAAAAGTTTATCCAAGTTCCTTTGGAGATTTTATTTGCTGTTGTTCTGTACACTTCACTTATTACCTTGACAGTAATTCTAGTTTTGTTTTATGTATAATACTGTTGTTTTGTGTTTGTGTAGGTGTTTGAGAAAAATAAAAGAGGCCCTACTGTTGTGCATGAGTGAAGTAGTCAGTTTGAATGAGTTGTGGGTGGAAAAACTTTGGTTAAAAGGTAACATTTTTTTCTGCCCTGTCAACTGGAATCGAACGACTTTATCACCCTGTTGTTTTGTAGCCAGTTTGCACTGATTAACAAGTATTTTGTGTTAATGTGCCAACCACATCGTGCCACCAGTCACATGAATGGAGAGGGTTTTGAAGAGGTAATTATTATGTTTTATAAATCTCTGTCAGATGATTTTAAACATTGTGAGATCTAACTCAGAGTTGTTCTATCTGTAGTGTGTTCATATTTAAATCAGCAGCCACAAAACCAAAGGTATAGTATGAAGTTGAAAGTTTCAGCCTCTGTTATGTCCTCTCTAATTTTTCCTCTTTTTTCTAATAGTGACTTTTTTTTTTTTGTCGAGTTCACTGCAGGCATTTTTGTGGCGCTAATACGCAGTTTAATGTATTTTGCACTATATTCTGTGTATTAGTTTCAATGGAATTTGAACCACAAACTATTACTTCAGAATTTACCATACAATTTATTCAAAACCTCCCTGCGTGTCTGTGAAGGTTGAAAATTATTGGGAAACTTTTGGAAACAGTAACTGTTTGCAGCCTTTTGTGATGGTTTACATTACATGTGCAGTTATTGAGATAATACTGACAATATAGGAGGAACAGTATAAAAATGTCATATGAAGATTATCTGTCAGACTTTAAGGAGAGAAATTAATTTCAGACAACTGGAAGGCCAGTCAGTGCTAGTGGTATCTTTTCAAATGCATATTGACTATCTTGGACCATCACAGCAAAGGTGTCAGAATTTCCAAGAATAAGATAACAGTCACACTCAAACGATGTGGTGTTCATTTGATGAATGATGCTGAGTGAACCATTGTTGAATAACTTAATGGCTTACCTGAAGCACACATTTTCTGTCAGAATCAGAGGTGAAGAAGGAACACAGGGAGACTTGCATCATCTTAAATTTAAAATTTTATTATTTTTTCATGCAAACTGAACCGTGGTTCATTGTCACCATGGTTCCACTCACCAGTTGCTTGGCAACCAACTCCTCCTTGCAGCCGATGCAACTACTCATGTCCTCATAATTACAGGCTCTTTTACAATATTTGGCAAAAAAAAAAAAAAACAGAATTGCATGATAAAATAGTATAATGAAGCTCAAATACAATGATGCTTCACAGTTGTGGCTCTATGCTGCATGAATTACATAGATTGTACAGAAATACACCACTGTTTCCGTTTTAAAGCTTTTCATGAAAGTTTCTGGGATTTGCATGTCTGCGTGTGTGTTTATGCAGATTCATATGTACTTTATGTCGTCTATTTATCTTTCTTCCTGCTGGCCGAGCAAGTGGTTCCTCCAGCCAGGTGTTGGGTTTATCCCCCTGCGGGTAGGCGGAGCATCTGTACCTGCACAGCTTCTCTCAGCTCGAGGGACTGTCAATGAATTCACAAAAAGGCCTGCAAGATAATTAAACATCCGTCAACAATTTCAAGGTGTGAAAAATATTTTCTTGGAGGTGGAATTTTTGCTTTGGAGGTGGTGAAGGAAGCATTTAAGAAATATCAGCTATGACCTTTTAGTTGCGTTTAAGCTGTCTTAATTACAAAAGCTTTGATGTAATTATTTAATGTCAGTGCAGTCTCATTAATGTATGCAGTGACCTTCACTGTGATGTCTGACCGAGCCTGTGATCATCATTTCATATGAAGGGGGGTGAATTGCAGCGAGCTGAATTACAACTTTTAATTGCAGCCTTAAATGTCATACAGTAGTGAAAGACTATCCAAGAAATTGTCAGAAGAAGATAACAAAGAATGTCTAACCAAAAATGTTTTTAAATACTCTTTAAGAAATACAATCAAAGCTAAAACCTTTTTTTTTATTATTATGTTTTATGTTGAATTTTTAACATCACTGAACTTCTAGTTAATCTAGCATTGCAATCATCTTTTTGGCATTTAAGGGCACACAAATGTTAGCAGTGTTGACAGACTGCTCACCCAGGTTTGGTCTCCTGCAGGATGAGTCTCTTTGGCTGGAGTCGGAGGAAGCTGAAGTGCTGTCTGTGGAGTTGGACTTGACCGAGTGGACCGATGGTACTGATGCTCTTGGGGGATTCGATTTGGGTTTGGCCAGCACTCCAACTGATGCCGAGTTGCTCCACTCTGGATGACAAGGTAACAGAAATCAATCCCGACGTCATCTTTATTTTAATTGATTAATCTCACAAGGAAGGTTAATCTTTGACAACATAGCGACAACACAAAGCACAGATGAACAGCCAGATATGTTACATGGAAGCAGCTGTTTCTGACTGGTAATCTTACGTTTTTGTGCTGTACCAGTCAACAGATCACACACATACTTATTTACTGTACTAAATACAATATACTGGGTGATGTGACAAAGCAAATTCATGTATGGCCGTCATACCAGAATACTCTTCAAGTCGGAGTCGTCCAAAGCAGAGGTGAATCCTCCATTGTTTCCTGACGTTTTCCTTCATCAGACAGTGAAAAAGGAAGATGAAGAGTCCTGGAGTATAAACAGAAGTGAAATCTGGTCATGAGCTTTGGAGAACAAGATTGGTTTTTGGTTGGTGCCTCTTTTGTCCCTCACCAGGTATTTTTAATTTTGCACACAAGCAAGGCATTTCTCTCCCAAAACCAAAAAATGAAGGCCCTTTGTTGCATCACTCCCAGATAAAATGAAGTAATATAACAAAGGCCAGCCAAGGTAAAGGCGGTCATTGAAATAGTTGCATCATTGAGGCTCTGTTTGATTTTCTTCTTTTTTATCTGTGAGTTATGTTGGTTTCTTTTGAACTGTGACTATAAAGCAGGATGTTGAGGAAAAGCGCGTGTGTGGTTAGCAAACATGCACTCAATAAATAAACACAGCAACACGTACAGCAGCTTTAGTGCAAGATGAATTAAAGCAAGAGAGTTTCAGACAAGAATTCGGATAAGTGTGAGGCTTGCTTATGTGAGGGCTGGACAGATGTTGCAAAAGTTTAAATCTGCATTCTGGGATGGGACTCAACGCCACCGTTGGCTGGTGGGCTGGAGTGTTGTCCTGGTGGAAGAGCACTCTGTTTCTTATGTGTAATTTTCCTGATCTGACATGTTTAGATCCCAACTGGAGAAAGATAGACTAGGCTTTACTTTAAATGACTCATGGCAGGTCTGGAACATTACTGAATGTGACCTGTACCTAAAGCTTGGAGACAAACCTGGAGATTAGCGGACACCTGAGAGTGAACAAACAACACACCACAAGATTGTCTCCACCAGCTTGCACTGTTTTTTGCTTTTTGTTTTTTTTAGTGTTCAACTGTCTGGAAGAATCGTAAATCTTATGAGTTCTGGCAGTAAAAGACATCACATATCCTGTGAGGATGCCATTGCCAGCAGCTTGCACTGTCTCAGGTTGTTCTACCATGACCAGACTACCCTGAAACAGTGCAAGCTGTTTTGATTCGATATAACGATATAATGTTGCAGAGACATTTAGTCTCTTGCCACAGACAATTGGTTTTCCCCCCATTTAACTTGTCTAGTGCACACTCACATTTGTGGGTATGTTGCTCATATGTGTCACATCACACAAGTCTGTCATAGTTTTCAGTAATTATCTAACCTTGCAGGCTGTTGAGTCCAGAGAAAAGGTACAGCAGAAATATTCTGGCTGGTCCCCAGGTAAAGAAGCCAATAGTCCATGTTAGTCCTAGTAACAAGGTGAGACTGGCAACTCCCTTCAGTTCATGCATCAGCCCGCTGCGGGTCCCAGCCGGTCTGTTGGCTCGCATGTGCCGAATCTGCATCAGAACCACCACAAAAACCTGAAAGGAGATTCAAGACTTATAGCTGTTAATGAGAAATTATAGAATTAAAGATAAGCATTCAAGTGCCCTGAAATAAGAGATTTGATTGAGTATGCGTTGCATATGTTAAACTTGTGATAGATTAACCAGTGAAATATGTGTGTATGAGATTTAAATTATTTACCGCAATGTTGAAGAGAAAGACCAGCGTGGCATAGGCAACTACAGACACGTAAAAAGTCACATTGTCCTGGATCCAGCAGCTGAGGGATTAAGTAGGAAAAGGTGTTACAGAGGAGGATGATGTCATTTTTCTATTGACAGCTGAGTTAGAATTGACCCGTACTGGGCACTTTTCTGTGGCACCGTTATACCTTACCTCTTTGGTTTGGTTAAAACAACCCTTGCTGCTAGAATTCATCTGTGTCAGCCATTAATATATTTATGCAAATGATTTGGGAAAGCATGGAGATGCACATTTATGTGATTAGTAGGTCAAAAGCTGTTAACACTGCCGTGTCAGTTCATAAAGTCTATTAATGGACTTTTTGTCTTGTCTCTACCTGTCAGCCTTTATTCATAGCATGCAGCCTATTTACAGTCTAATAAAACTTACAATGCTCATAATTATGTTTTACATCCTAGATGGATAAATACCACCATGGATTAGAAGAAAAATGTGTCCTTCTGGGGGATTTTGGGGTGAAATGTCCCTTAAGTGTCACTGTCTCACTTTTGTAAGTCTCATATTGGACAGTGTTTGGCTTTCAAAGTAGTGAATGTGAAAACAGCCATCTGGTATCAAACTCTGAACATACATCATTCTGCACGGGGAAAGTCAAACATTTGGTCAAAATATTTTTGAGACGAAGCGGACATTAATGTTGCAGTTAACCTTCAGCACACTCATGCTATGTGTGTACAGAAGTCAGACAGTGCAGAAGGTATCAGATTTCAAAATTCTGTCAGGCCTCCGTGCTGATTGAAACTCCTATGTTTCAAAAATGCATCAGGACACAGAAGGTAAAGGCAGTACTCACAAGCTGTCAGAGTTGTCCAATGGCTGAAGGTGACTTCCATAGGCGTCTCTGTTCACAGTGAGCACCAGGATGCAGATTACCAGAGGAATTCCTTGGGGGGAGGGGGGATTTAAATACCTGTCATTTGAACTGTTTCCTTGCCTCAAAAATAAGTATTTAAGTGTGGCAGTGTTTTGGCATTAGGAATACACAACTCACCCCATCCCAGAACACAGAACTTGAGGATGTAAGAGGGCACGTAGACATTGAATACTTTCACAAGTGCAAAATACATGTTAATGGCCTCCAATCCCATCCAGGTGAATGACGTCAGGAGGAAGTAGTGCAGCGTGAATGCTACGGCCACACAGAGGCCATGGATACCCCAAGAGGACAGCCAGGAGTTGACCAGAAAGACCAGGTTCAAGCCCAGCAGTGCCAGGCAGAGGTTGAGGAGGATCTGAGAGGGATAATCTCGACGAAGCTTCCTGAGGCCGATAAAACATGGTAAGACACAGTAAATTCAAATGTACACAACACTGTATATACACAGAACCAAACTCAATAATTAAATAGAAATATCGTTAGGTCAAGCTCGCAGTATCACTTAAATCACTTTTTAAAACCCATTTTATAGAGTTGCTATTGTGTGATGTTGTTTTTCTATGGTTTTTATTACATTATTCTTTTAACGCTCTTCTGTTTCTCTTTTTGTTATCTCTCGTCTTGTCTCCTACAGCTTTTATTTGCTCTTGTTCTTTTATTTGTAGTCATTTGCTGTTATTTGACATGATCAATTTATTTATATTGATGAAAACAATGTGGTCACATTTGTTCCCAAACACCAACCTTGTTCGAAGAGCGTGTTGTGTACTTCAGCTTGATACAAAAATATTGTGTTAAAATGTATGGTCATTAATGTTGGCATAACCTGTAAGACCTACCAACAGGTAACCAGCGTGCATGTAAACAAAGTCAGTGTATGACAGGCAGAAAAACCTTTTATAAAATAACAACTCAGTGCTTTGAGTCTCACTCGAAAGCCGTGTAGGTGAGAACAGTGATCCCCAAGAACAATGAGGAGATTCCGCAGCCAGCATAGGTGATAATGGTCAGGATCTGCTCATTAGCCGGGTCCAGCTGAGTCCTGGAGACATCCTAGAGACAAGCACACACAAGCAGAGTGGTTAGTGTATCTCTGCAGTAATAACAGTAACTGCTCTGTCCCTACTAACAAGTACAAACTGGCACGAAGAGCTGTGTCTTTTTATTCTCTCAGTGAAACACTCAAATTAGTCGCTTCCACTTGCACTAGTGTGTGTGACTTAGTGGCAAAACTGGGCAACAGGGCCTAAGTGTCAGTTTCAGTATCAATAGGAGTTATAGCCCTGATATTTTTGCAGTTTTGCAATGTGTTACATGCAAATTTGTCAATTATAGGGATTGCACGTCCCTTAGATGTCATTACTTATTGCATACAGCATCTTTACTATCTGTTAAAATATGAAGAAACCAAAAAGCATATCCTACAATTACTTTTGGAGAATCAAAAATAATGAATTTGTGTCAAACTTTACTTGACAGTGGCTCATTTTTGCATATTGTGCTTTGACTGCCATCTGCAGGTAAAAGATAAGTTGACCTACCATTAATAGCTGTTAACACTTCTGCCTCTTCCCCTGCTATTACCTGAACCCCTTTCAATTGTCCTGCAGCTGAGGTCCAGCTGTGAGCCTTCCAGAAAACAGTAAAAGAAAAAAAAAAGGAACAAATAAATAAATGAACAGAGCGTACCAGGAGAACACCAAAGTGTGTGAGATGGTCACACAGGCATGTTGTGTAGTTGGAGCTGCTGTTGTATTTTCTGCAGCCGTAACCATCCCAGCCTCCGTGTCCATCTAGATGATGGCAGACATTTAACAACGCATAAATAATCCTGCGTGTATTGTAAAAAAATAATTAACTGGACTTGTAATCAGTGAAATCAGGACCTACCGTTTTTATTGAAGTTCCAGTAAACACACTGCACGTCATTGTAAAGCTTTAACGGGTGATAAAATGTTGGTTACTCAAAGGTATCGCTAACTCATGAAGTAACTGTATTGACAGCAGTGTAAGCAGAGTCATTTTTCCTACTGTATTGGGTGTGAGATGGTGGAGCATGACTTTGACATCTTCGTTTAGGTCCTTGATTGGTGAGCTTGCGTTGGTCACACTGGCCGACACCACAAAAGTGTTGAGGGTCTGCCCATTTTGGCTGCTCTGGAAACAGAAGGGTCCACAGAGGTTTTCAGTATTCTGATTGAATTGCACTTTTTCCCCGTTTCTTTAAGAGAAAGGAGTCATACAAAGCCGGTACCCTAAAGAGCACTGGGATGCCGTAGAACTGGAACATAACCCTCGGTAGGGACTGGTTCCAGGTGCTCTGTGGGAAGCTGTGCTGCAGGACAGACGGCAGAGAGATAAAAGCCACAGTGCTGTTGAAGGGAAGCCTGTTGATAAAAATCTACAACATAAAGAGAAATTTAAGAGATCTGTGTTAGGCTCAGTGAAAACCTGCTTTAATTAACAGCAACACTCAGAGTGATTTTCAGACTCCGTGCTCAATGAGCAGCGATGCTCATTAAGTGGAAGTTACATTAATAACAAGTGCAGATAAAAAATCTATTTTTGCTTTGACACCATTGTATTTGTTTCCAAATTTTAGTAGAAGAGGCTATGAATTTCAAGGTGATAAACACTGACAGAATTAAAACAAGTTAAATCACACTGACTGGCCTGTAAGTCAGTCATAACAAACTAATATTCAGACTCCCAGAAGTTTATTTTAAGTTCCTGTACTCTCTCCTCTAATTATATATGTTATAATATCTTCAATGACCACAGTGATGGTAATCTGTCAGTGTGTAATGAACCTGCTGATGCACTTTTTCTTTGAAAAGTCTTAAGTTGAGTCAGACTGAGGACTGGTTGTCATTTGCTAACCTCAGGCTTTGTGCCTGCGCGGTCAGATGACACTCCAAAAGTCAAACTGCTGAACTGCCCAGGAGCCACATCCACCACTGCGATAGCAACGGCTGGAGCAGTCAGGGTGGAGGAGCCCTCGTAGCCCACCATCCTGTCTCCCACTGCCTCTGTGATATTCAGGATGCTAGAGAGGGAGACAGAGACAGAAGGTAAACAGAGAAGTTGAGAAGAAGAACCTTCATTTGGGTGTTTGGATCGGTTTTACATTCTTACGTGTTTGTAAAAGGTAACAGGTTGCTGTCAGATTCCAGTATGTCCGAGATGATGTTGATTAGAGCTTGGCCCAGGTTTGGGGTGACCACACTGAGGTTGATGATGTCTTCCAGCTTGTTGATTACTGTCACCAGCTCCTGGTAGTTGAGCGTGGAGTGGTCTTGCAGTAAATCTTTAATCATGTCCACCACGTCCATTGAGTTCTCTAGAGATAAAATGATACAGCTTCTTAAAGTAACATGTCTGTCGTTTTGCGTCTGGTTTTAATTCACTTTAAATGTCATCATGAAATCTTTGGCTCTTTAACATTCAATTTTGAACCATAAATGTGAGAGTTATTTAGGAGCTACAGCAGAAGACAGACAAATGGAGTGTGTAACAGACCAGCTGTGACTTTGACATGGTCCAGATCAGGGATGGTTTCCACCATTAGAGAACACGCATTCATGTCTGGGTCCAACCAGTGGGTTTTGAGGCACAGTTTACTGGTTGTGAGGGCATAGGGAAGAGGAGAAGGGTTAAAAATCCTGCTTTTTTCAATACAGTGTTTTACAAATGTTTTATTCCTCGTCATATTTCTTTTACAAGCTGGGTATGTTTTAATTCTTTAATTTAAAAGTTTGTAGACCGTAATTTATGGTGTGGTTTTTGCAATCTGTGCTTGCATCCTTAAAACTTGACAGCTGGGAGGCTGTTGATCATCACCCATCAATTATCTCCACTCATTAGTGACACCAAACGTCTGATTAATGGTTTTACAGCGCAGCCATTAATAAGTATTGTCGCGCTGAGTCAACACACAGAAAGAGTCCTGGACACAGTGACGCAGCCATGTAAATATATACCAACGGAGGTAATCAATACCCAAATAGGCCTGTATTTATTCTTGTATTAAATTCGAGTTGACAACCAGCTAAATACATGTACTCTTTTCTCAACATGACTGCATGATGAATTGTCTGCAGGTAATGAGTACAGCGATAAGTGACTGCAGTCAGCAGCGCAGGTCAACAACAGGATACAATCAACACACTTTGATACATGCTAAAAATAAGATTTAATACAAAATAAAAATCATCAGCTTACAGATGAAATGTGAATGTGCATTTATTAAGCTTACTTTTTTTAAAAATTATTCTTAACTTTGAAATTCCATTTTAAAATGAGTTAATTAAAACTCTTCAAACCTTTGATGACCAAATAAAATACTGCATCCGACTGACACTTACGACGCATAAAAACAAGTTCTTCCAGTTTTGCTTGAGTAAAATATTGGAAACATTACAGTGCTATTTCATGGGATATTGTAATTTAGGAAAATAATTTTTTCATGAACATCTGATCTTTTCTTTTTCTCAATGTCAGAGAATGGTGGAAAGTGTCCATTTAGTTGCCTGCTTTGCAACCAACAGTCATGGAACAAAAAATATTCAGTTTAACTTTAACTAACAAGACAAAAGCAGCATGTCCATACATTAGAAGACTATATTTTGAAAATTTACTTTGGTTATCATAGTAGTTCCAGCACTCATTTTTTCATCACTGTAAATATTGTTTTTGAATCTGACACTCTGGACTGTGCCACATGCGTTCAGTTTGATTTTCTCTCACATGCCAGGCACTTATGTCATTAGTATTAGTCGACAGCGGTAGACGTTCGCACACATGAAGGAATGAACTGTCTGAACGCTCACCAGTGTCGGGTGGCGTAGCAGTTAGGGTTTTTTGGGCACGGCTGTGTTACATTTTTTCCTCCTGAAGTGGCAGACCAGTTAAACAGGCCTTTCCTTGTATATCGGGTTTCTGCTTTGCAGATAACGATCACTACAACAGATGTGAAACAAGTGGAGAAAGAGAGAAGGACAAACTTTTTTTTTCGGACTTTTAAAAGCTTTCTGTCTATTGCAGAATTTAATACCAGTTTATAGAAGTTATATAACTTCAATTTTTCAGTTTTATACTGTGAAGTCTTTGACTGAACATGAATCTTACTCACGTATGCGGCTTATCTGTATGTCCTCAGTTGCAATAGAAATGGATCCGTTGTTATAAGGCATCAGCAGCAGCTTTCTTATCTGCTCCTCAATTTCCTGTGTGTCTGACAGCGACATCATGACCTGAACCTGGAAAACACAGCTCTGTCTGCAAACAGTAAAAAGAGTTAATTATTCCAAAAAGCTCCTTGCTGTGTTATTACTGAATATTTTGAATTGACCCATAATGTCCCCTGCAAATTAGGATACAGTGTAAAAAAGTAAATACTTCTGATAAGCAGCTATGTGATCCATACCGTGAAACTTTCTGCGTCAGCACCTGGGGAAAAAATTAGAATAAGATAAAATAAAGGTTTAAAAATTCAAAGGATGACAGTGGCAATTCAAAACAGAACATACAAGTGTTAATCCAATTTAAAGATTTACATTTCAGTTAAATAAATTCCAACGTGAGTACAAGCTGTTAATCAAATGAAATGTATGCATCTTGCAGCATTGTACTCATTCATTTCTTCATCTTTTAATACAATATGTTTAGGTGGAATTCTGAACTTACTCTGACACCCTAAAAATCACTTAATTATTGAAGACGATGAAGGGTTTTTCCACGTTTAATCAAAATAAGTGCACTTTATAGACAAAAGTATTGGGACACCTGACCATTACACCAACAGGGACTTTAATGACATCAAGAAGACTTGAAAGAAATACTACCAATAATAATAAGCCCATTTCTAAGATGTTGAATATTGGCATCAGGCTGCAAAACCCAAAATGAGATAAACCCTATCAATCAGCTTTCACAGGCTCAGAGTTTCATTTGTGACAAAGGAGCTTTTTTTTTATGTTTACTTACTGCTTCGGTGGCAGAGAAGTTTGACTGCAGGTTAGGATGATGTCTGGAGGTGAGATCAGCCACTAAATCAAGCTGTTCATGTTGAAATCAGATTGATTGAAATGTGTTTTAATAGAAGGTGAGCTGATGGTGTGGCAGCTACATCACACACTGTACCTCTGAGCACTGGGGAGCAGCTGGAGGTCAAGCAGCATCATCATGTCATCGGGTAGACTGGAGATGAGCTGTGGACGGTCAGAGGCCACATTTAAGACAAGTAAAGCCACATCCGTTCTGTATTCGAACATTAAAAGAGCTTTGCTCTTCTGTCAGACGTACCCAGGTAGAAAGAATCTCTTCTGTGTCACCGTCTCCTGTCATGGAAACATTCACCCTCACCTCAAAATACAGATCTGCAGAAGAGAGTAAAATAAACAGTAATTTTCCCCAAGTAGGATCAAATAAAACCCCCTAATAATCCAGTCATGGAGAGCATTTGTGTGACTGTAAATTATCAGACTGACCAGAGATATTTGCAGGAATCGTTGTGAAGGTGGTGGCTGTGGCTGTGGCTGTGGCTGTGGCTGCACTGGTAGAGGGGTTTGTGGTGGTACTAGCAGTGGTAATGGATGTTGTGGGTTTAAGTGTAGTGGTTGTGACCATAGAGGACTCTGTTGCCACACTGGTTGGACTGGTGGTGGAAGTGGAGAAACTTTCTACAAACAGAGAAAGGATTGTAAACCAGAACTGTTTTTTTGGTTTTTTTGCATGTTGAGAACTGTTTCTTACCAACAGCTGTGGTATGTATGCTATTTGCATCTGCCAGCAGCTGTAGCAAACCACTGGGGTGGCAGTAAGGTTTGTCAAGGTCCATTTGCATCTCTTTTTGCACAGCAGCCACATCTAAGCTGGGGACGATGGTTACATGAACCAGGCAGTTGAACCTATGTGGAGGAGAAGGTTTTTGCTGCAGCGGTTCAAGCATATTTTAAATGAAGCAAAGTCTATTTGTTATAGCCTTAAGGAGGACGTGAGGATTGAGCAGTTCATTTGAAGGATTTTCTGAGTAAAAGTAAACAGTATACAGTATTTGACAAGAATGGGAGTGTTGTGCAGTACAGAAGAAATTCTGTCTTGCTTTCGTTCTTTAGATTTCCATTCTTGTTCTGTTTTGATTGGTATTGTTACTCTGCTGCTCTACCTTCAGATCTATGCTGTGTGCTTAGTGTATGGGATTCGTTTACAGAAGCATGGATATTTAATGTGATGAATATGATGTCTAAGAAGCTTTGATAATCGAAATACAAACTACAAAATATATAGAACGATATTATTTGAGCTCTAATTTGATACTGCATTTTATCGCTCAGTCAGATTATTCAGAAAACCAAAATCATTAAGTGAAACATGAACGGTGTTACCTTTTATGAGGAGGGACCCACCATGCCTGTGGAATAAAAAAAACTCAGAATTTTAAGGTGACATTGAAGATATATTTGGGAGATTATCTCCTATGGTAAAAATGCTAGTGATATAATGTGCTTTAGGGCATGAGGGATACTGGATTTTTGAGGCTAATACCAAAATCAAAGAATATGATCATATGTTTGCAAAAGTTGGTAGACAAACTGAATGTCCAAGAGAGAGAGAGCTGAGTTTCTTTACAGCAATTTTTTCTTACTTCCTGGTGAACATGTACAGCAATATGCAGCAGTATCTGCGATAACCTAATATACAGCATGTTAGAGTGTTCTTTGACGTGATTGCATACCTGCCTGTCTTTGTGTGATGTTTTGACACGGATGTCCTCTGTATAGGATCTGCATAAGACATCAGAAAAATTGGATGATTTTAAAACTTACCTGTTCCCCCCTTCTCCAACATGTACTATTAAACAAGGTTTAATTGATGTGGCACAAAATGACACCCATAGGTATTTTATTACATAACACACTAAGCAATGTCAGCGTCATAAACTCAGATCTTCTCATACCTGGTTACTTCAAACACGGACACTCTGTGTAAATAGATGCTGTTCGGCAGAACCTTTCTGAGCTACAGGAACAACAAACAGCAGTTAACAGCCGCTGAGATTTACTGCAGGTGGACCCAGCATTAATTTGTGCAGACATTTTATGAATGAATAAACAGTTAAATGCTATTACTAAATATACAGAGTTTCACACGAACTCAAACCTGTTAATGCTTTTGTTACATCAGAAAAACTGACCTGGTGATAAAACCAAATAAAATAACTCAAGCTCGTTTTAAATTAAATGAACACCTGTGCATTTAGTTTGTTTGTTAATTTGTTTTTTTACCCATCGATGCGCGATCTCTCTGGCTGTGTAGAGCTCAGTGTCGTTCCCATCGTAACGGAAGATAGCAAACATCAGTCTCACTTCATAGGCGGACCATTCTGCCCGTCAGCCAAAGAAAATGTAAAACATCATTAAGTATATGTAAATACACATTAAAACATGTACCCATTAACTGATCCTAAATGCATTTTAATTTCTCTGGTCTTTGTTTTTACATCATATTTCTATTTGATAAACAACTGCATGTACGATATGATGCTGGAAACTTCTAGTTCATCACTGATGCCAAACTGCGTCTGTCAACCCAAAACTGAGCTTTTTTGGAAAAGCAGAACTTGTGAATTAACATTTATACTCACTGTAAAAGTGTTGTAAAACGTGTTGTAAAACGACTTCTGCACTCACTGCAGACATTTTAATATTAATGTGAAGGGCATTTCCTCATTCCTCTGTACAGTTTTGATTTAAATCTTTAGTCAATAAATTTTGTAGATCATTGTGATATTTATATAAAGACAATAATTTATTTACTTTACACCATGAAAGTTCAGGTTATTTTTTGCTTCCTGACCAAGAAATCAAACTCAGTTTTTGAAAAATGTAAAGTTTGTTCTCAAAGTTTTAGAACCAGTGTTTGATTTGTCCATTCAGGGCTACTCTAGAAACATGACAGTGCAACCCCTCTGTGCATGTGCAGTAAAAGGCTCATTCTAAGGTAACAAGAACATCAAAGGTGATTAGACACACTAATAGAAACAGAATGAATAATATTCCATTATATTCCATTTCTACACCAAAGACTTTTGTGGCCCTTGAGGTAACATTAGATTTAAGATGAAAATGATGGAACGTTCCAGGTTTGTAGAGAAAAAGCTGCGACCGGTGACACCTGTATGATTAATGCTTCTGGTCTTAATGTTGCTGACCACAGAATGGCCTCTATATTTACCCAAGTGACAAAAAGAAAGAGGGTCAATATTTAACCTGAGGGCTGAGGACCTGCAGTAAAGCAAAAAGGCAGCCGCAGAGGCTACCTCTAACACAGGAACAAGCTGTAAAACTCTTGATGACACTAACAAACCATTTACTGCACTGAAGTGAATCAATGACTGTTGTATAACTTATGTGGGAGCCAGTGGTGGGAGAAAATACTCGACTTGCAGCTACTGAGGTACATGTTTTGAAAAGTACTAACAAAGTATTTTACTGGAGCAGAAACAGAAAACCTATTCCAGGTAATGTGAAGGATATTTTTCATTGGCTCACCACAACGCAGGCTGGGATCAGGTAGTGGAGCACAGGTCTGAGTGTCCCAATTGTCTCTCTCCCACTTCACCAGTTCTCCCTCGGTACATTTCAGTGATGTCACTTCCTGTTCGTTGCGTTCCCGTCCCCATAGCCGAAACAGAGATAATTTGCCCAGCAGACGGGTTTGTGGAACAAACTGGACGTTCCCATTGACCAGGTAGTGTTCTGCACCCAGAGTAAGCGTCCCATTCGGGGCCAGTTTGCTGCACGACGGAGGAGTGGAGGTAGTTGAATCTACATGAGGTGGGACAGGAGAAATCAGGGTAGCATGACTCATGGTTTATCATGGTTTGGTAACACATTTAAAAAAAAAAAAATCTCTCTAGCTGCCATCACGTAGTTACCACCGAAATGGCAACACACTGAAAATGTTTGCTGCTTACAAATGGTACATGTGAACTTCAATAAAGCGTAAAACAAATCAGTAACAGAGCACCAGCAGAATAAAAACTGTGAGAGACAGGAATTAAATAATAACAATGAACCAAGAAACTTATGATCTCTTATTTAACTCACCTGCAATGATGTCCACCAGGTTACCATCAATGTATAGGGCAGGTCTCTCTTTAGTATGTGCCCAGGTCAGGCACAGCGAGTACCAGTGTGACTCATCAAGGTTGATCTTATGGGTAGTCCACTCCATCCCAAACAGCCAGACCACTAAATGGCCGTACTTCCCCCCCAAGCCAAGTTCAGTCTTCTGGACATCAGGATGATGGTACATGAAGGCAGTCCAAAGTGAGGAAGCCTGGACCTACATGAAGAAATATGATACAAGAGTCATCAAGTCTTGAGCTGTGCAGACCCTTTAGATTTGCACTTGAAAATTATAGCCTGCATTTGTACCTCTAACTTCAGGTTAAAGCAGACAGTGAACTCCTCCAGGGTGGGGATGGAGACATTTAGTCTCCAATGGCTGCATTCACCCTTGAGGTCAGCCACGTTCCCCCATAGACTGACACAAGGGGCTGACAAAAAACAGGCAATGTACAGTAAATCATTAACATAAATCAAATAGGAGTACCGGTAGATCTGTAGAACAGCTTTTTAGCACTGAGTGCAGCTAAATAGCGTTTTTTCTCTCTGAAGCTGCTTTTGTCTGTTCTACACAAAATATTACTTAGTGGAGATGTTCAAGTCATATGCCTAATATGATACAAAGCACTGAGCTAAACCGCATTTCAAAGGAAAAACATTTTAAAGGGAAAGCTACACTCATTTTCCACCCCAAAGTCTGTTTTCAAGTCTTGGTGAGTACAAATGCATATTTGAAAAAGTGGTATGAAGCCTTTTGTGGCTCCAAAGGGATGTGTGTGAAGTCTGTAAAACGGCCTTGAGTGATGTCACTTGAGTCAGTGTTGGCTAGGCCTAAAGACTACAAGTCTGAGAGTTAAAAATAACCTGACCTTTAAAATAGAGAGCTCATCATGTAAGCATGCAGTCACATAGTGTTTAACTACTGTATACAATGTTTGTTTTAGATATTCTTTACTTATTTACAGTTAATGCAGTCTTGTATAACACACACACACACATTTAAGTATTTTGACACGGGTTGACTTGGAAAACTGTCAAACTGTGTCCAACCAAATCTTCCTACCTCGCTTATTCATGGAAGCAAGGCTGCCCAACAGAGACAAAGTGATAAACACGTTTAGAGCTTTTTGAAGAAATATCATCTCGAATCTGAAAAAATAAGAAGTTTAATTCCCTTTTAGTATTTTTCAGTTAGAAGAAAAGTTGTGCATTAACTGAGTAAAACAGTTTCTACAATAAACTATAATTAGTATTTGATTTTTTTTCCCCCTAAACATGAAACATTTCCAATGGCCGTTTTAAAGTTTTATTAAAAGACACCTTATCAAGAATTGAAGAGGTACTTACCTGTATAAATAAAATAATCCATAAAACCAAAAGAGCTCTCTAAAGGTAAATCCTTGTCCAAATTCAGTGTAGCAGAGATTCTGGATTCTGCACAGGACCTCAAAAGTGCCTCACTGGTTTCAAACTAGAAGCTCTGAGATGGATCACGCAATGAACCACAAACCTTTCTCTGCAAACAAAGATGTTATGACTGCGTGTGGAGCAGAGACCAGTGTATTGTTGCTGTGATTGGTCCACTTCTGTAGTTACGGGTGTCTGCAGCTGTGTGCAGGTGAGTGAGAGAGAGACAAAGTGAATATGTACATGTTGTATATCATCTTACCAGTCAGTCAATTACAAAAGTAATAGACTCCCATACAAAGACATAATTAGTTCTGGCAAACATGTACTGCTTTCTGTAAACACTCTGTCTACACATATAAAGCTAAATTATGCTGTCAAGCTCGCCCAAAAATACTATATTAAGGTGGAAGTAAAAGTATGTGGAAGCTGAGCTGAGTTCCCTTTACCATCAGACAGATTCATTTTAAAGGTTGTGTCCATTTATTATTATATGATAATAATGTCCTTAATGCTCTTAAAATCAAATTTAAAACAATAAACAATGCAAAACTCAGTTTTGTAGAAAGTTTATTTTTGCAACACATAAAGGCTTATGTTTCGTCTTTCCTCGGTAGACAAAAATGAGTAAGAAAAGTGCATAAAAGTTTACTGAAAACATACATTAAGCATCGTAATCCCTTTGCAACTGGCAATTACAAATACAGATATAAGTTTGGTTATAAAAAAAAATATTTATTTATTTATTTTTTTCCTCAGCTACATACTATTTCTCTTTTAGGCCCTCACTCCTCACGTTTTCATTACCATCACTCGGCACAGCATAGGTTTTAATGTTAACATGCAGCAAACAATCAACAACAGCGGATACAGATTACATTTTGGTCCCAGTGTTTCCATCACTTTGGAAAAATCTCCCAAAAACATAACTGATATCAAACAGTATATGGAAATGTAGCTTCTGGCCTTGATAGAAAAAGAAAAAAAGAACATAACGACTGCGTAAACTGCTGTCAGGTAGCATCCAGGCTGTCCGTGTCTACTTGTTGCCACAGTCAGGGCACAGGATGTCTCCCCCCTTGGTAACAAAACGCTTGTTGGACAGATTGAGGGAGCATCTCTTACAGTTGAAGCAGTATTCGTGCCAGGAGCTGCCCTCATAGTTCACCACGTTCACGCCTTTGCCAAAACCTGAGCGGAGAGTTAAGAGTTATGAGTTTATTAAACCAGAAATGCTATTCCAAAATTTTAATTTTGATCCTGTAACAGAAGGAAAAGCATCGACACACTCTTGGAGGGTGTTTCCATTCAGGCATACTAACCCTTTTGTTTACATTTCTGATCATGTTGAACTTGTAAATATGTAAGTTACAGCCCAGCCCAGGTTACCACTAAATTTACACTTTATTGATCATTTGAAGCCAGTTTCTTGGTGATAAAGTGTGTCATAAAATTGGTTCTGGTCTGTGAGGCTGGACTGTCACGTTTCAGTTACCAGTTTCCAACATGTAAATAGTGTTTATGTCAACATTCAAGTCGCACATATGTTACTGGCAAACACAGATGTCTCTCACAGCTATATATCCAGTTTGCCGCTTCATGATATACTGACTGCCTGAAACCCATGAATGGGTCACGTGGGTCTGTCACTCAAGCCAGATGTAATGGTTATAGTGTTATATTGATGATATGAACGCTCACAAGTCGTTAACATGGGATTTTTTTCCCAATTTTACCAACAATCTCAAATGATGTCTAGGGAACACTGGTTCTCAAGTCTAACCTTGACAACCAGATGTTCCAAACCCTAAGCTGGGACATGAGTGTTAATGGTTCAAAACACCTGCTGCGCAGCTTGCCTCGATAAATGAACATCGCACATGTGTGTGAATGCTTTTCCTTTTTAATTTTTTAGACAAGATTATTGACTCTTATTGTATTTTAATCTTCTGTTTGAATATAAAGCAACCTGTGATGGGCATTTGGCAGCCACTGCATTTCTTTGCCACACAGCTCTTGTAGCAGTCGACACAGAAGACCTGGTCCTGGTGGTTGGTGAAACTAGCCCCCGCCAGAGGCTTTGAGCAGGAGCTGCACACGAAACAGTGGCTGTGCCATGGCTGGTCCTGATAGTTCACTCCTCCAGAGGTTATGGGCTGGAGACACACGGAAAAGAAGAGTAAAGTATATCAACAGTAGTATTTGTGTCAAAATCCTATTTATTTTTTTATTTACTAATATGGTTTTGATAAACGTGTCTTGTGTAGTAGTGCAGCAGGGATTATAAAAGAAATGTTAGTTCATGATGTTGCCACCACCCTCTTGAATTTTGGCCTCATTCAAATGACAAGCCTGAAAAGGTTTTTCATTTACCTCACAGATTGTTCATGTTTAGCTTTTAGAAAAACAAGGCGGTTCTGGTCCCTGTTTGAAAAGAAAAACAAACCTTTTTGCAGCTGACACAGTGCTTGGCAAACTTCTTGTCATAGCAGGGGTTGCAATAAATGTCATTTCCTTTTGAGAGGAAACTCTGCGATGCTATTGGTCGTTTACAGCTGCAACAGGTAAAACACTCATCGTGCCACGAGTTCCCTTTGTACTCCACGCTTTCCGTTCCTACAGAGGAGATTTATTAGGAGATGGGGAGATTTATTAGGCCAGAGATACAGGTAACTAAGACAAATTGGCTCTCAGCATCAACACTCAGCTGAACTGTAAAGCTCAGTATGAGAAACTGTGAATAGTTAAACACGACAGTGGCAAACATTTAAACATTTAAAATTTTCCTGAAAGTACTTTTATCACTTGTGTAAGTTAACCCATGGAGCAGATCAGGGTTGGAAGTTGACTGTCTTTACCAGCCAGTATGGGTTTATAGCAGCCATGGCAGCGTGGAGCATCTTCTCTGGAGCAGCACTTGCCGCACATGATGCGATCATCCTTGGTGCTGAAGGGCTCCTTGGCCAGAGGCTTGTAACACTTAGCACAACGGAAACACTCCTCATGCCAGTACCGGCCCTTATGGCTGAGCTCCTGATGGAAGAAGAGACGGGAGAGTTTTATGAGAGGCACAAAGGGCTGAAAATGAAGGGGCAACGCTGTCACAGTGGACAGGCCTGATAAGAAATATGTGCACTGAAAGGTCATATTACAACATGTAGTTCACAATTACAATTTTACACTTTAGAGTGAGCGCTCATTGCAAACTGACATCACGCATCACGCATCACCTTTGACTCCACAGGGATGGGTCGATGGCACTCGGCGCAGGTGTTGGCGCAGAACTTCGTGTGGCAGCGGACGCACACGGGCCTGCCTTCGTTGCGGACGAACCTCTTTCCCCCGAGGTCTTCCCGACAGTAGAAACAGTGTGAGCTGTCTGCCATCGTCACTCTGTGAGTTACTCAGAACTGCAACTAATAAAGCAAGAAGAGAGGGAAGGTAAAAAAATAAATAAAAAATCCTGTTGATAGTGTGGAAATCATGTTCACAAGTTCACAATTTCCCCAACAGCTAGTTTGGTCAGGGGAAAGTATTTACAATGGCACCAAAGAGAGAGCAAAGCTGTTTTTTTTTGTTACATACTCAACATATGTAATTAATGTAAGTACAATATGAACTTAACTGAGTTTTATATCTTCCTGTGTCCCATTAACACCACAAGGGGGAGACTGTTGGTTGCAGGTGGAAAGAGAGGCCCGGTCAAGAAAGAAAACAGAAGCTGAACACTTAAGGTAGCGTGATTTTGTCATTTTATTGCTCTGTGTACATGTCTTTGTATTCTTTTAACAGATTTTAGGTGTGCCATGTTGTTTGTAATACTAATTTCACATCTCTCTCAGTCCTCCAACGGAGGAAATCTACCTAAAACTACCACAGGAGGGCACTGTTGGTGCACTTGGTGGTGCTGCTGAAGAGACAGAGAACATTTCACATGACAACATTTCACACAAACCCTTTGATATTTACTGCCACATTTTGCTGATGAGGTGCATGCATTCATTCCCCACTCTGCAGAGGAACAGAGCCACTGAGATATTTGTTTTGTGCGAGAGCTTAGCAACAAGGTGGACACGTCTGAGTTTCTGCGTCCACATGTGTGGCTGGGTGCTTATGTGCTCTATGTGATACGATCCTCCTCACTCGTGCATCTTATCTCTGCCCGATAAAACGGCTAATACAGCTGATATCTTGGACAATAAAGCCAATCTGAGAAGCAGACAAATGAAAAACAACACAAGTGTGAATCCTGTACTCTGATGATGGAATTTAAAACGTGATATCACTTTTCGTTTTAAAATCACATTCTGACAGTTTACACACTCGAGCAAGTAACGTAACGAGTCCTGAATGTCCATTAAGAGTGGGAATTTGTCTGTATTTTGTAATTAATTGTTTTAGGACTTTTTAATCACTCAAATCAATCAATCAGCAGCTCTTTCTTCCCTCTAAATCAGTTTTACCAGAATCTTTTTCTGAGCGGTACTCACAGGACCACCTGGTTTACCGTAACCTGCCGTCCCTTGAGGCCAGGAAACCAGATTTTGCGTGTGAAAAAAAATTAGGGCAGTTCAAACAGATGTGTTCCTAAAACATCTTAGGTGTTTGTGTACTTGTAGTTTATGTCAGTATTATCAATTTATGCCACTTTAAATGTCTACCCATCATTTCACGAAGAAATATGGAACATGCTCGTCCTATTGAATAGTTACTGATGAAAGTTTTCATATAAAATAAATGATGAGCTGCTTAGACATTAATGTATTAGTATTAATACTTCAACAGTATAATATAGAAAACATCACACACACGTGGGCAGGTTCTCTGTATAATAACCATTGTTACCTTCTACAAAAATTATGTGTATATGGCTTCTGTACATAGTAAGAAAAAAAATTATAATTGTGTTTTTACATTGTTGTAGATTTACTTAAGGATCTGAGTGCTTGTCAATACTGTCCACCTTCCTTTAGATCAAATTCCAAAACTAGACAGAAGACTGTGCTTGACTATTTAGCTCTAACTTTGCCTCAAGCATCCTTTTGTAACCGATTGCTCACACAACAGTCTAAAAATCACTCTCCCTAAAATACAACACACATAAACTTCCTAAACATAGGACCCAAAATCACCACGTTGATCACCATAACTGCGATCACAGCGCTGTGATTACAGGGTGAAGATTTCAGACTGAGTGGCACAGGACATGATGGCAAAATCACAGCCGCACAAACACACAGAAATGTGGAGGAAGAGGTGGCTCAAGTCTGTTCGCTCGGCTATTTCCCACATCAAGTTCACGCTGGCCGACCGCGAGGAATTCTCCTGAACCGCTGCGAGAGAAAGACGTGTGTGTGTGTGTGTGTGAGAGAGAGAGGTGAACACATGAAGGAATGCCTGGTATGAATAATGTGGTAAGATCTAGAACGTTGACAACTCTCTGACAGAACCGACACACACACACACACACACACACACACACACACACACACACACACACTCCACCTCTCCTCTTACATGGACCGCTCCCTTTAGCAGACCACCAAAACCACAAACGATAGCGTTCACCTCCTTGTTGGAGCAGCATGTCAGTACACATTCATGAGGAAGTTCTGGTTTTGGCTCAGGACCGATGTTACCACAAATTTAGGCCGCATTAAAAGACATTAAGATTCTTCTTGTGATTTTCCTTTAGCTATGAGCAAAAAACAAAAAAATCACAGAAGGGTGAAGAATTCAGTCAGGTCCCATAACAAGATCTTTATGTCAGGATTCCTCTTCTTGGGACCATGAAAGTCTGACAGAGCAGATGTTGTCATTTCCTGGATATCAAATAAAAATGTCAATTGCAGACCAACCATTCTGTACAAAACAATGAGTTGAGTTATGACTCTGTGGTCCTTTTGGGTTTTCCTCCCATTTTTCGTTTCATTTACTCTTATCTGATGTACATGCTGACCTTTACTCATCGCCAAAAAAAGAGGATCTGCCTAAAAATACAAGTTCATTTAAAACATCTGTTTTCCAGTGACAGAATACTTGAAACTGAAAATAGTTTTTATTTTACCATTTTAAAGCTTTATATATTTAAAACTGTTACAGTGAGTTACAGTTTTGGAAAGATCTCTAAAACAGCATTAAGTGCTTCATGGGCCACTCAAACTCTCCAACCCAATCAAATAATTAAATCAAATCATTTAATATGGAATTTAAACATTTTTATGTAGTCAAGGAAGAAGTTAAGTTAGAGTTTATTCGAAGTAAAAGATTGTAAGCATCCGTCTCTGGCTCAAACGTTTTTCACACAGTTCGGCTTATTACCCAGAAGCAAACTGCTGTTTGACAGAGACATGTGGCTGAGGTTAAAGGTGCAACTGTTAATAAAGTTGATTTAATAAATTCCTTTGTGGTCTTGTCTCCTCCTCAGACAATAAAGCTCCAAACTGACAGCGGCATCACGTGGAGTGGACATAAATCTTCCTTTCAGTGACCTGCTAATTCATTACTTATTTATGGAAAAAGCGGCAGCTGGTTTATTTGTCGGCTGGGTGAGGTTACTCATTCATCTCCACTGGACAGACAGCAAGGCAGGTGTAATATTTACCTGTTATTTTCTATGTTACTTCCTGCCACCCCTTAAACTAACTAAGTATTCATTTATCACTTATGTGTTTTCTATAACTCTTTTCTTGCTCTTTCTCAAAGCTGCACACTTCGGGGGTATACATGTTGTCCACAGCTACATGATCTACTGGGTAGATTTCAGAGCAGGCAGTAATAATGCTTGGCTGCCAGCACCATGAAAATGTTATCAGATGGGAGGCAAACAATGGCTGACAGGAAGCGATCCAGTGTCCACACAGGTTGGAAGAAAATAAATCAGGTTATGCTGACGTCAGGCGGCTCTGAGGGCTGTGCTGCTGCTTGTTTTTCTGCAATGAATATTCTCGCTGAGTCATGGCATGACAGCACATATACATCATTTCCCGTAGCCAAGCTGCCAATACTGAACTCTTTGTTTGATCACCATGGAGACAGTTAAATGTGAAATTAAGTTCTGTCACGCAGTCGAAGCTGGAGGCAGTGTTGGAAGGCAGCGCCGCAGCCAAGGATAACTGCGTGTGTGTAATATTGCAGTAATGACCTGGACGAGATGTAAATCTCTTCTCAAAGTCACATCATGGAGGTCCAAAAACCTCGGTCCCACAGGGTCCCACATTTTATTTGCTCAAGACTTGTTTTTTGGTTCGTGCAAGGGTTGACTATTTAATAGTTTCTGAGGAGACTAGAACTCAGGGAGGAATATGCTTCAGTACACAGGTAATACTTCAATTCATGGTTGGTTTCAGTCTTTTTGTTACTATTTGCTGACAATAAGAAAAATATCATCAGACGTTAAGGTTGGATTGAATCTCAGAGGAGCTGTTGAAATCAGACTTTCAGCAATGAGTCTAAAACCAGCCTTAGCATGTCAAACTCTGCACAGACATCATTCTGCACAGCGAAACCCATTAAAATCAAAACTCAAAAATGCAGTTGTAGGAGCGAGAATAAAAACATGTTTTTGACTGGAGGTGGAAATGCTATGTGCTCTTAAGAGACAGAAAACAAGTGTGCACATGCGGTCTGCAGCCACTCAGAGATTTCAAAATTGCAAGTGGTGATTCAGTTTGTACATATTCATGTCTCGCTCCTCCAAGTTTGCTCTCTGTGTTATCATTCCCACCTCTGTTACAGTTTTAGCCACCTGACTGTAACAGTCACATCTCAGTTCTGTTCCTCAGAAGTCCAGACCTGATCCTCTGCAGCTGGAGATCAGCGGTGTAAAAATAAAATGCAGAGAGGTGACATCATGCGACGAGGACAAGCGTAAAATCATGCACATATTCAAAACACATGGGGGGTGGGGTGAGACAGAGACGGAGACGGTTAAATGAAGAAACAGAGACTAAAACACTGTGTATTTTTTTTTTCTAGAATGTCTGCTTGTACCCACCATCTGTGTGTGTGTGTTGGCATGAGCTTATCGCTGAAGAATGTGGTGGAAAACTGAGAAACAGGAAGTCTCCATCGGCCAGAACGGTGAGGCTAGCACAGTCCACACACTAATTTCTCTGATGTGCTGCGTACTGCTAAATGTGGGTACATTAAATGTCATTACAACCTACAGGTTCACATACCAGCAACCCTGGCTGAACTTGTGTTACGTGTTTTTCTTCTCCTACGTCCATGTTGACTCTTAAACTGTTGACCTGGTGTGGCCAGGCCAGTTGAAGTTGTCCCTTACTGAGACTTCCTGTGGGTTTAAAAACAGACGAGGGCTGAAACTGTGAATGCACCAATTGTTCATCTTAATCCTGATCTGTTAATTCATAACACGACGTGATGATGTTGTGATATGTTTTAGTTTCAGTTCGGGTTAGTTTGTTTTATTCTTACAAAGAGCAAGCTGTATCAGAATTAATTACTCTTTCAGTTATTTTCTGTTGGTTAACTGTGTTCTATAAAATGTCTCAAAAGAGCTCAAAGAGAGGCCCTCAAAGTGCTTATGTCTCAGTAACAGTCCAAAACATAAAGACATTTAATTTTCAATAACAGGTGCAATTATGGAATTTTTGCTATATAATGAAATTTAACGCGGATTGATTTTATATTCTTGTGACCCATCGACTTCTTGCAGCTTTTAATTAACTTGCGTGATTTTCCGTCTTAAAATTTGTTTGAAAGTGGAAAAATAGTCTTTTTTTTTTCTTTTGCCTTTCAGAAAAGAAACAGCAAGAGCCTTTTACTCAATGCAGAAGCCTGCGATGTTCAAGTACGTTACGAGAAGAAGTCGGCTGCAGAAGAGGCGGAGGTCCATCGGTGTCTACGCCAACAAAAGACCAGAATTCGTTCACTACAAAGACCTGTGAGTATGTGGCTGCCCTCAAAAACAGACCGCAGTGTTCACAAACAACTTGGCTGTGTGTCTAGACAGCTACACAACTGCTGCCGTAGGCTTACAGAAGGGCGTTAGGGAAATATTCAAGGAAAAGCAGGAAATTACTTTGGAAATTAAAAATGCACAGAATATCACAGACTCTTAAAACTATGTCAACTTCGCAAAATTAAATTCATAGAAACACTTAATACTAAAACCAATTTTAGCCTATTATTTATTTTTGGCTAAATGAGAGTGGCCAAATGAATCAGAATCACAATCTTTACAGAAATGTCTGACGGACACTGAACACATCCACTCAGAGTCATGTGTTTGGACACCTGATGATTATCACTTCTGTTCTTTTAGCTCTGTTCTGCCTCTTTAACACTTTATGTTTTTGTCACCCTGATTGTCCATACTTTAATTGTACTATGTTGGTCTATTCTGCACACAGAAGATCTCTCTTGCCCTCTCACGTTGCTCTTTCTGACGTTTCCTCAGTTTCTGCCCTGTTTTTCCAGAGGAGGGTTCCTTATCTGAATTGAGAGTGTTGTATGCTGTAGAGATTGTAAAGGCCCTTGAGACAAATTTCTGATTTGAGATATTATGCTGCGTAAAAAAATGTCCTTGACTTTAGCTGCCAGATGTTCCATTATGCCTTTTGCCAGTCATTTGATCCATTGTTCATATAAAAGTACTGATAAGAGCAGCCATATGGGTCAATGTATCACTCAACTGCAGCAGCGTCACACAGGGAGCGTTCCCACCCCTGATACCAGTCATACTATCTCAAAAATAAATACACATCAGGTTTGGAAACTGAGTAGCAAGTTCAGATAAACATTTGTCTCCATCAGCCTACAGAGAAAGATAATTGTTTTATTTGGCTCCGGTGAGACACATTCCAGACATAATGGAATAAAGCCGATACAACAGATCTTAGCGAAGTTGAAGAAACGCAGCATGTCCTGCTACAACAGGACAGCCATGATCGTTTTACCAGAAGCTGCTGGTTTGCTGCGGCTCGCTTTGTTCGGTTTCTCTCTACTCGCTCCTTCAGTTTCTGCACTCGTCTTCTGTTCTTCAGCAGCAGCAATGTGGGACCGGTTTCTATTTCCATGATTATTTTTGCTGTGTGAGTTAGGGAACACTCCCCACGCTGGCACTCTCCACAGTACTGTTGGAGCACTACCGAAGGTCCAACACTAACAGGAGAATTTAATGATAAAATGTTATGGGACATGTAAATCCTCAGTGCTGTCTTGAGGGGTTGTTTGCTTACAAACTGTTCTAGTCTCCCTTCAGAAATCTCCATCCAACAAAAATCCCTGCAAATCTCAGTTTCTGACTACTTTTCCAGATTCTCACCCTCACGATGACCCCACAAAAATCCTCACATGAACTGAACAATTTCTGAAGAAATGCCAAACACGGCAATCTTAGTATAGAAATTATGTATATTATTTATATGAACCACATGGCTGAATGGACTCACAGATGGGTCCAACACAGTCAAGTGTCTATAAGATGTTGGGCCAACATGAGTCTCCAGTACAGTGTCATTAAAACATTGTAAAACAAATCTCTGTAACTCTGCTGAACAGATAAAACATTCTCGTAAAATATATTCACTTGTTTGGGGGTTTTATGATAGTAGTGTCATATCTACGAGTCCTATCTCCAAAACCTCCTACAACATTGATCTGTTAGGTTGAAATGTGGTTACTGTGAAGTCCTCTTTCAAATTTTCACACATCTGTTACATTTTAAGAAATCGCTTAACAGTTTGGGACATATGTATATAATTACATATAATTTGCTTTCTTGCCGAGATTTAAATTAATAGATATCCACTCTTGTGCCTGTTCAATAAACATGAAGCTGCAGCCTGCAGACTGTTAGCTTAGCTTAACATACAGACGTGAAACAGCCTGGTTCTTTTTCTGTCCAAAGGTAAGAAAAAAAAAACCTGCCCACAACCACCAAAGCTCATATGTCCTGGTTGTTAAAAACCAAAGAAAAATGTCAAGTTGTGGTTTTACCAGTCGCCTGCTGGTTGCCTAGCAACCTCACAGCCACAACAAGATTCCAGGATGTCTCTGCTCCCCACAAAGAAACAGCTTGGTGCATGAACTCGCTGTAAAACCAAACATTTCCATTTATACACTTTGTTTTTTGGGCAGATTTAACAAATGAGGTATAATGTGTTAACAATGTGCTCTTGAGTGGATTTCTTCAGACTCAGGCTAGCTGTTCCCCCTGCTTCCAGTCTCTATGCTAAGCTAACTGCCTCCTGGATGTCGTTTCAGACTTCTCAGGCAGCTGCAAGACAAGTATTAGTCCTTTCAACTATTGCAAGTAACAAGCATGCAACTTCTTCAAAACAAAATATATGTGCTGTCCCTGTTCCTGTAGACGTCCTTGAGGACTTGGATGTCCAAAGAATGTAGCTATCTAGCTTCCTTCCTTTCATATAATACAAAGCAACACAAAAGCTTTTCTTCCTTATCACTTTCACAACCACTGATTGATGCCAACATATCACATCACATCATATCACAGGCACTAATGGCTGCCGGTCAAAGATATCTTACTGCAAAGTTCTTAGTCAGCACCTTCTTCAACTCCCTTTTGTCAGAGCACTTAAATCCCACTAAAATCTCCTTTACACTGAGTTTACCTTTGGGTATCCATGAAAAGAAAAACGAATGAGTTGCTGTATTTCATTTATATTCTGTGCCATTAAAATCACAACAGGCAAAACACAACAGGGAGTTACCATGACATGAAGTCAGACATTGCATAAAGTTTTATGAGCCTGTGATGTATTTTATGGGAATGAGCTCATGATAATTTCTTTAACATGCAGCAGGCACCGGCTTCGAATCAGACTGCAAACTCTCTATGGCCCTCTCCTCTGCGTGTGTGTGTCAGTGTGTGTGTGTGTGTGTCAGGCAGGGGAAGGTCAGTCCCACATATGGGTCTTGGTCTGCCTACTGTCTGCTCTGTCAGAAAAACTTAACATACTTTTATAAGACTATTGAAATCAGCAGCAAAATCACAGCCCTGTGATGACATTTTACTCCAGGTGCAACGCTTCCAAAAATATTATCTCACAGTGTCCAAGGTGTTTACTTCTGTAATCTTACATGAAAACACTGTGTGTGTGTGTGTGTGTGTGTGTCAGGAAGAAAGAGGTCAGTTGCACATGTTGATCCTGAATTTACTGCAGAATTACAATAGATGGCTGAGCCAACGCTGAAGCCATGTGCATCACATACGATAGATACTCCCACACACGCAGGACAATGAAAAATAGCAGTACAGGAATTTTAATTGACCTATGTGATGCATTTTTTGCCTCAGTGGTTCCATCATTGAGTGAAAAAAGAGACTTCCTAACTGGAAACAGATTTCAGGAGTAGCCCAGGCTTCCTCCAGTCAGCATGTAACTGTAGCTCTCTCTCACACACACACACACACACACACACACACACACACCACAAAGGAGACAGCCAGCCAACGCCCCAGACAACTTTAAGACTTGTTTCCTCTTCAGCTATCAAAATGCTGCTTTGCAAGTGAAGTGTGTATAAAATCACAAGATGTGTGAAAGAGGAAGACAGTTATTTGCTACTGTACATTTGTTAGTGGGACATACTGCATAGGTGATCCTGCCATGAGCTGACGTTTTCCATTAAAATCAATTACTCCGTAATGGTCACACATTAACAGTGGAGCAATAAAAAAAACAAAACAAAAAAAAACTGCAGCGACAAGTTGACCAGGCGTCACCTACCCTGCCCGAGTGCAAACTACAAGACAGCCTTGCAGAAACTGGACCTGTTTGTCTAAAAACACCTTTGAGAGGAAACGGGTTTTGGTTAAACAGCGGTGCTTATGAGTCAGCTTACCGGGTTCCGGGTGGTGACTGCAGCGGGGATGACCGGTGCGCTCTGAGCTGTGAGGAAGCGGCGGCGCTCCGCTTAACCGACACCCTCACACGTTGTAAGTGCTGCCATCTGTGGCTCCGTCAAGCACGGCAGCAGACAAGTGGTAGTAGGATGTTTTACCTTCAAAATAAGAGTAGCCGGAAGCGGAGTGCATTTTTATGTTATGTTAGAAAATAAGTGGACTTTTTTCTTTTTTCTTTTTTCTTCTTGAGAAAATGCGCAGTTATGCTAAAAACACAGCAGCCCAACTTCCACGCTGGCTAATTTGTTATGTTAGAGTTAACAGTATTTTCCTATTAAGTCGTTGCTCGCAGCACAAATTTAGGGAAAGTAAATGAGCAGAAAATGGAGCCTGAAAGTTCATCTTTGATCTTAGAAATAGACTATTGAGTAGAATATTAATTCATAAAGAAAAATTTTGAGATGGAAAATTAAAAAAAAAAACAAAAAACTGAGATTGGCGGAATTTTCAAGAATGTTTTTATTTTTTAGTACACTAGCGAGAGGGGAGACTGTTAAATGACCTCAGGACTACACAGGGAAAAAAACTGAATAAATCTGAGATTACTTTTCTCCCTCCACAAAAAGTCACATTTAAAAAAAAAAAAATCACATATTTTTAGGTGTACTTTTCACAAATAAAACTGTCATTACCAGTTTCCACAAATGTTAGAAAACATAACCAAACATGTTCAGGTTTTTAGCTTTCGGTGTGGTTGCTGTTGTAATATTACGACTTTCTTCAAAATTTCCCTATAAGGCATAGGTCTGTGTTTTTATGGTTCAGTTACATTTAAACAACAACAGAAAACTGAAGGGTACCTTACTGAAAGAAAAAAACATATATTTGGTCATGCCCATGTAGATGGTTATGCTCAAACTCATTAAGAAAACTACTCAAACATCAAAAAAAGACAACTCATGTTGACTCAATAAAAACAAATATTTCAACATTTGAAAGAAAAAAAAAGCTGATTTTTTTTTTTTACCTGGAATTATTCATTTCTATGGTAGTCATACAAACTCAGCACAAAACAGGGCAAACGAGGAACTCAGTTAAACTCAGTGCAAAATATCTCTCATTGTGGTGGAAACAGAATAGCCAATCTCGGTTATCAAATGAGTAAAAAAGACGTAACAGTGCGTCAGTAAAAATTTGGTGGTATCCTCCTGTAGTGGTAGTTTTCCTTTGATTTCACTGGAAAATAAAAAAACTACCGGTAAAGAGGTCACCAAGTTATTGTTGTGTTCAAATTCAGTTCTTAAGTACGTCATTTTAAATAAAGTATACCTTCTCCACAAGCACATGGTTCCACAAAAATTCCTATAACTGATTAAATTTTAGTGTGTTATTTCCTACTAATGAAAGGACAGTATGTTAGTTTACACATTTATGGGCTCTCCAACTTTTAAAAAATCAAAACAAATTATTACACTATAGTCACCTAATGGCCTAATGATACTGTGAATAGACATATCAGTATTCGACAGCAATCAAAGGGTTCAGTGTCATAAAAATAAAGAGAGATAATCGTACTGCACTTTAGCAAATCAAAATATGTACAATTCAGTAACTAAATTTCTGAATAGGCACTTTAATTCAAAACAGTTCAGCCAGCCCTCAGAGTCATCTTTGATGATAAACATCACAAAGACACGGCAGTAACTTTGTTTTTTTTGTTGTTGTTGTTCTTGAGAAAGAAGATTAAATTAGATAACAGAAAACCCAGAAACAGCATTAGCCCTAAAACCACATCAGTAGATTTGAATAAATTCCATTCTAACATCAGGCACACACACACACATACACACACACACTTGTAAAATGCACACACAGGGAAGCTCTATTTTCCAAGTATAAAGTAGGAGGATCTGCTACAGTATAGGAAGGAGATATTTTAACATGCACACATAGTACAGAACACATACCCACTTCCCTCATGGCTTCCCTACTGAACATTGTACCTTCTGTGGGAAGATTCGTAGTGCTTTTTTTTCTTTCTTTTTTCTAAGAAAAGGTGCTTTCTCCATAGAGCAGTACTATTTTTGAACAGGGTAAGATCATCATCGTCACACAACATAAACAATCCATAAATTACAATCAAAATAAATCATTACATAAATAAATCAATTCTGTAAAATAAATAAATTAATAAGTGAGAAGACCGATCAAGAAGAAAAGAGGCAGGCAGTGCTAAAAATTTAAGATAGAAGAGATGCTCCTGGACACTGTTGTGGAAGCAGTTTGGGTTGTTGGCCTAATCGTATGTACAGCATTTAGAATTTTGTTGTACAACATATTTTTTTCTTTTAAATTTAAAACTCTTAAAACTGCTCCCATCACGGATGTCAGTGTCCTTGTCCAGTTGTTCCCACCTTGGCCATAAGTCATAAGTGAACCTTCCTCCACCAATGAACAGACACTTAATGCAACTTTAATATTAATGACCTTTAGCAGTACTTAGTGTTACTGTTGGTCGTCTTACAAATACTTGATGGAAGCTAGACAAATACAGGTCCTGTAGTCAGGAGCAGCTCCACCACAGAGAACAGAGTAAACTGCACCTGAAACATTTAGGAATCACCCCATGCAGTTGGCGGGAATCGGGGCATTTAAAGAGCATACTTAACGAACGGCACTGGCATATCACCACAGTAGTACAAACTTAGGAGCAAATACATTTTTTAGCTTCCTTGAATGGTTGCTAAATGTGCATCTCAGGTGATTTTTAGGTAAACTTTAAAACTTGAGGTGTTCTTGATTCACAGTACCTTACCTTAAAAAGTAGTGCATTCACATTCAAGATTACAGTAATCCACCCAATTGGGGAATTAAATCAAGAACGCCTCAAGTTTGTCACAAAGTTCAGACTAGTTTGATACTATGTTAGAGAGAGAGGAAGTGCTTTTATTACTGTGAAAGCAGTTTGTCGTTTTAGTCAAAAAGCCAAACAACAGCTCAATTAATCAGTGCTGTTTTTTGTTTTTTTGTGAAATCAAGTTCGATGGTTTTTGAAGTTGAAAACAACAAACTGCATCCTTACAGCAAGAGCTGTCTTACAGTCTGTGCCTGCGAGGGTCGGAGCGTGGCGGAGAGGGTGGTGGAGGCAGGGTGACCGTAATTGGTGGCTCCACGGGGTCATCCATGGGCAGGACGAGGCGGGTGCCCCTGATCGCAACTTCATGTTCCGCCAAGGTGAGCTCGTGCTCCAGACCTTCATCGGATGGACCACCCCCTGCACTGGAGGAGCGCTTACAGTTCATGGTGCGAGATCCAGAGGCATCCGTGCTGACAGTGACGTCGGCGTACATGGAGCTCACGCTGGCATCGTTCAGGATGAAGTCAGAGTCGTCGTCGTGGAGCTGACCTTCGTTCTGGTGCGTGGGGAAAGAGGAAAAAAAGTAGGAGGGAAAGCAAAGGGATTGAAGAGATGAAGAGGAGTATAATCACAGGAGACAGAGAGATGAGAAATAAAAGTCTAATCCATTTGGGCACAGAAATGGGAGCTCCACCACCTAATTTCTACACATAAGTTTGAGACCTCTATGTTACGCTGGCCAACAAAATCTGTTACAATTCTCAAAGTTCATCTTTTAAAGAGGTAAAACAACTGTATATTTTAAATAACAATTATTAAATTCATGCAAAAAGATCAAACTCACAAGTGACACTATTGTATCTGTATATCCATGGATTTCAGAGGGTCAGGAAGTTACTCATTGGGTTTTTAAAAAGTGCTGCTTTAACTGTATTATATTATTCTATGTGTCCAAACCTCGTAGGCCTGTGGGCTGGTGAGGCATCGTGCCAGCGGTCCACAACAAGCAGGCAGAGTAGCAGTGAGAGGAGGACCGCTGTGGGTGAGCAGCGGCTTCAGGTAGCTGGAGAACAAGCTTTTGTCAAGGACTTTTAACACTTTAAGTTAGATAGTGTCTATGGTCCACAATCAAACCCAACATATTGATTCTCATACAGGAAGACTCTCAGCTACAACAGCCAGAGGTAATGTGTCTGATGCTGTAAAATACTTGCCGTCTCCACTACAGGAGACTGTATATTTCCCACCATTTGGGAAGAGCGTCCTCTGCTGTCCAAGTCTGAACCGAGCATCCACACTTGGGAAGTCAGGATCTTTAACATACAATCCTTGGCTCAAAGGATACTTGTGGTCAAAGTTATACCAGATCCTGAAGGGCCAGGCGCTCTCATGTTTGGTGTTCCTCCGCTGTGACCCATCCAACACCGCTGAACTCTGTTCAGTAAAACATTTATTAAATTTGTTCATGTTTAATTATTTAGATTATTTTTATTTTTACTCACTACTAGAGTTAGCAACTAGCAACAATTACGCTGGACTTATTACTACAGTTAGCAACTGAACAAAGCAACAAAAAAATGTGCATTTCAAACTGTACTTATTACTTACAGAGGTGTCCTGATCAGAGTCCACACCCACTCTGAAAGAGATGAAGTAGCAGAGAAACATTGAACAGAGGGAATAAAACACACCCAAACAAAGCCAAAAGCATACAAACAGATGTCCAGCCTTACGGTATGCTCATGAAGGACAGCATAGGCGTTGTGCCGCCTCCACAAATCCAGACAGTGAAGAAGACAATTAAGAGTGTGGTCGAAAACATCATCTGACGGGCGTAAGTCGCTGTGTCTCGGATTGAAAGAGCAAAGGTCATCGCGCCACGCAGACCTAGAGGAGACAAAAGAAACCAAAAGACAGCATGAGAGGGACCTATTCGTTCGTATCCTATTCGAGACGAGGTGTGCAGAGTACAAGAAGTATTACAAGAAATGCCACAAAATACGTTTAAGCTTCACTGCAGAAAATACTGTGGGACATTTGCTTATTTGGGACTGTGTGTGTGTGTGTGTGAGAGAGAGAGAGAGAGAGAGAGAGAGTAGAAGAACTTTGCACATTAATTATCATGAGATCTTCACTGATCCTGTCATGTCAGGACATTTATAGGAATTTAGCTAAAAGTCACAGATAATTTTTCAGTGATGTGTGCCTATATAAGCTGGCTCAGTTTTTTTTTTATTTATTAATAAAATGGAAATCATGAACAGAAATTCAAAATGTACAGTGTTTTTCATTGCAACATTAAAACAAAGGTTTTCTTCTTTCGTCAGTTTAAATGTTGAGTAACTTGATGATAGGCCGCTGAGTGAGGAAATGACCTTGGTTAGTTTTGTGATGGTTAAAATATTTTCCGAGGTTTGACAGGTCTGCTATGCTGCTTCTTCTTGGTAATCTCAAAACAGTTCAAGATTTTTTTATGCACAGTGAAAGGAAATGACCCCACAAAAAAACATGTGAAGAGACATGTAGGGGATTTCTATTATTAGCCAGTTTCAAAACTAAATGTCACCTGACGTAGGGGCTGTTATTCATTACAATCAGAGTAGGAGTTGTTGGTCTAGAAGGAGACGGTCTCAGCACACCGTTATCTAGGCTGATGCTTTTTAAACTGCAGGCTTGAATCTGCTCCGTTCCACTGAGAGTTTAATTTCATGTAACCAGGTCCCAGCTGAGTAGTAGTCATTTCGGTCCGAGCCTACGAAACTTGAAGGTCTCTTTACATTCTCAACCAGCTACATGTGAGAGCCCAGAGCTGACAGTGGAGAGACTCTGCTGTCTCGGGTCATACCTGCAAACATCATGACATGCTGAAAGTTTGAACCGATCTTGTTCCTGCGGCCCAGGTTGAGCAGGAATGACAAAGGGTAAATGTTTGCCGCCCTGCCCAGAAAAACTGCCACCTGCACAACATGAAGGTCAAGGACACAGCACACTATGTACAATGAGTTATGTAGGCAAGCTGGGATAGAAACTAATCATTAGCAGTTTGAAAATTTGATCTCATTGTTGACTAATCTGTCATTAAAAATTGTTATTTCTGTTATGCTGTGGCTCCATGAAGCACTGAACAAAATAGTCTTTAAAATTTAAGCTGGTTATCCATACTCATAGCATTTAATAAAACAACCTATTACTAAGTAGTATCAAAACTCATCTACTCAAATGATACCTGCATTTGATACTTTCTGTACCCTGATGGGTGTGATTACTACAGGAAGTGTGGTACCATCAAAACATTTACTGTGTGTCTGGGAGTCGAATTTAACAACAACAAACGGTACAACATTCTTCTGTCAGACAGCTAAGCATCCTGGAGCATTGAGGAAGGATTTGATTTGTTTTGTGTCTCATTCGCAACCAAGTAAAGGATACAAAGGCTCCAATGATGAACAAAGGGTTGAAAACATGCGACTGGAAGGAGAAGAGAGTCAGACCCATGTAGGAGAAGATAAAGTTCTCTGCCAGGAAGTTCAGCAGCTCAAACAACTGATGAGGAAGAGACATAATGTGAACAAACATCTGAAAACTTAGGCAAACATCATCAATACAGAATCAGTAGTAATAGTACTGGGCTTCACAAAATGTGCAAATTGCTATGACTATGCAATGCTTAAAGATGCTAAAAGATGGTATGTGACTGCATGTCACCTGTTTGGTCCTGTCCTGAGAGTCGGGCGAGAGATTGTTGAAGGTGTAGTGAGCCTGAGTGATGCCACAAAACAGCACAGCCACCACACCTGAAGAAAAGCCCACATTACACAGATCTCACCTCAGTATCACTGACAACAGACTGAATTATATTTTACTGGAGTGGGGAAAGACGAGTCTGGAGATTTTTTATATTTTTGATAATGTTGATGACCCCAATGAAAGGAATAAATTAATTCAGCAATGAATTAATCCTAAAGTACTAAGAAGTACTCTCTGTTAAGTTTACACATGAGTCAGTCCAACATACTGTACATTGTACTGTCCTTTGTTCACAAAGAAGACCTTAAGAAAAATGTGAAAAGGGAAATAATGGACAGAATAACACATCTAACACTGTCCCATGACATCATATAACTTGCATTAGCTGGTTAGATGATTTCATTTGCCCTGGCATGACAGACTTACTCTTCCTTCCTACACTAACTGCTAATCATTTTTAAGCGATAGCTGAAACTTCCTAAGAAGGAAACCTGAGACGGCTAATAAAATCTGCATGCTTGACAATCAAATGACGTAAAAAAGTCATTCACATTTTTTGCTGTGTGACATTCTGTTGTTAAATGTTTTCATGCTTATAAATTGTCTAGCTTTCTTGTACTTATCTATATGTTTCTGTTTTCTGTCTGTTTTTTAATGCAGTTAACAATGCCTTGCTTTACTCTGTGTTCAATAGTCGCAGTTTTTAAATGGCATGCAAGAGTGCTGTGTGCAGTTGTATACCTGTGAACCCGCAGGCCTCAGCCAATAAAAAGGTGCTCCAGGACATGAGGAAAAAAAGAGCTGTCTCCAGTAACGGGAAGTCCCTCAGCTTGGTGAACTTGGTCACGTGACGGAAACTGAAAGTCAAGGTGCAAAACACGAGAGCACATCCACATACAACCTCCTCATATGTGACCGCAGTCTGTTTTTCTGGCTCAAATGTGACTCGAAGCTGCCCATGCACATAACTGTTTTAAACCTCACTGTGTTACTCTGTTATTGCTTATGCACACCTGTGAATATAAATGAACATTATGTGGTTGTAAGCAACAGGTAAAAGGATATCAGAGCTGTCATGACTCCAGTGGCCACTCCAAGAGCAAAGGATCCACTAAAGACGCCCAGGAAGATGCCGAAGGACTTCAACAAGGCCGTGGCCTCAAAGCTGTGGCTGTTGTCGCCTGCAGGCTGGTACGCCACGATAGAGCTGAAGGACAGAGAGCACACACAAATAAAAACACTTACATGGAAAAAGGACACAGATACTAAGAAATCGGGAAGGGCAACTGGTCAAATGTTAAGCTCATGCTCACATCAGGACACAACAGAGAGATTCTCAGAATGAACTCGGGCATCAAATCAAAACTGCAGCAACCCAAATCCAATAATGGCTGACATTATCAGCCAGGTGTTTATCTAATTTTGGATAAATTTAGAGGATCTGGGTTACCCCCTTTAAAAATAGCCACAAACATATATCAAACATGGACTGGGGTTGGGTTTTACAGTCAGAAAAAGAATGGAAGGTGTGGGTATTGCATGCTTAATTCTGACTGTAACTTGGATCTCTCAACACCATTTGTTTTATATCCAATAAATGTACTTTGTATTAGTGTAGTAGAGTAGTGCCCAAATGACCTCAAGACCAACAAAGCCAATCATCAACAGTAATAAACCTTTTATGCACACAAATTCTAAAAACTTTCATAAAAGAATAGTATTTTCTGGTCAGTTGCAGGAGTCTGGAGAGCACAGAGAAAACTGAAAAATGATACAAGGAATGATATGAAAAGGTTAGCGTATCAATGGAGTGTAGGGGAAACCATGATCATCCTAATGGGTGGTGGTTCAAGGCTACATTCTAAGAAAGAGATCTGCATCACATCCAGCGAGCTGAGATGATCAGGTTACAACACTATGAGGCTGTTTATACCTGGCATTCACATGTGAGATTCAACCACAGGTGGATAGCTATAAGTCTGTCAGTTCAGGCCTGGCATTACAGTGCGTCTCCACGCGCGTATCAAGTGACCAGCCTTGTGATCGCATCTCACGTCCATGCTTAATATGCAAATACCCACGTTCCAAATGGGTTTATTAACAAGTAGACCGACAGTAATAGCCAACATGCTGGGACAAGTGGACAAAGAAATAACTATGTGTACAATTTATTCACTTTACAAGACGGCTCCATTAGTAAAGAACCTGTTGTAGTTTACTTAGTAGTAGTAGATTACTTAACAACTAACAAAAGTTTTAAGGGAACTTTCTCACCTGGTGACAAAGAAGTAGACCATATCAGTTACTGTTTACTGTATTAATGATAGTTTGACGTTTACTGTCAATACAATGTCTTCCATAAAGCTGTTGGTTTTGCAGGCTGACACATTTGTGAACAAACTGCTAAAAGCATGTGGCTAAACGTATCCCTGACCACCTCCGAATGTGCTCTGAGCAATCATATATCAAGGTGTCCTCAATGCATCTTGAGTGCATTCACACCTGTACTAAAGAGTCAGCCACTTGTGTTTGGGTTGCCCATTGTATATAGTAATGCCAGGTATGAACAGAGCCTATAACTCAGCACAACCCACACAAACAACCCACCCAACCCACCCACCGGGGAGTAAATGTCTGGTTTTCCCCCAGCCATTCCTCCTCCCTCTCTGGCCAGACTGGGCCATTGTCTCTTGGGGAGAGCACAGCCCCCTGCCTACCCTGCTTCTCCAAGCGAAGGAGAACACTGTATACATACGTACAGGTAGGCGATGAATGACACAGATGGGTGAAGGAGGGCAAGCAGTGAAAATGACAAGGACTGATGTTAGTGTCAATTCCTGTGCAACGTACAACACAAAAAGCTGAATATGCCACAAGTGATGTCATTACAGTACAAAGCCGGAAATTGAAGGGCAGGTTCACATTTTTCAAGTCAGCCTTATAACAATATTTATGTATGTACATTTCAAGGTACTGGCCATCAAATTATGTCTCCATCATCCAATTCTAATTTAAGCAATGATGGATGCAATCTACAGTCCTCAATCCATGTTAAAATTCTTTTTAACTAAAGCTGATATTACACATCAGTGGATAACTTCTATCAGATATCTTCCAAATTTATTGCTGTAACATCCCTCAGCTTAAGCTTAGAGAGAAAAAGACTGCACAGGAAAAGGAAAAGCTGAAATTTGTTGCAACTACTACTTGATCTGTTTAACTTGGACTACTTGAGCATCACGTGAGCTTCACCTGAAGTTAGGATGTATTATTGCACAAAAAGTGTGCTGTGGATTTTTTTTTTTTTTATTCCTCTGCTGGAGACAAGATAATAAGAAGGGATCCATTCACAGTCAGTATGGACCGGGGTAAGGCAAATGAAATGTACATATTGTTAATGCTGCTGCGTGGGTTGTGTGTCTGTATTTCTGGAGTATGTAATTAAAGCTTACGAAGAGAGGACGATGGCCACAGCATCATTTAGGACGCTCTCCCCAAACAGTAAAGCATAAAGATCCACGTCGACTTTTAGCTCATTGAAAATAGCCAGCACCGTCACTGAGACAGAGAGGAGAAAAGAAACACCAAGTGCATAAGACAGAATGATTATCCAATAACAGAACCCATAAAGAGTCACACTACTTTCATAATACACACAAAAACAGGGCAGGTTAAAGGGCAGCTCAGTCATTTTTTCCTTGTTGTGTTCCTTTGTATCTAAATGTGAACATTTAACTATTGGTCCAAAGGCGCATACTTTGGCGTCAAAATGCCATTTTTCCCAAGACCCTGTAGGTCTGTGACCTGATGTAGGTTGACGTAGGAAGACCTGAAAATAACGTTTTATTCATCTGGTTCACTGCTTTGTTCATGACCACCGATGCTGTCTATCTCTCTCTGACTCCTTCACTCTGCTGGAGAGTAACTTTGAACAGTGTTTTTACAAACAGCAACCAGCAAATCCTGAAATGAGGCTTCAATAATAACAAAATCATTTTCCACCTATCAGCAAAATTCTGTGTGTGCGAGTCGATGGAGTAGAGAGCAGCAGCGGTTCATTTTAAAAACACGGAAAACAACGGGTGGTGGAGTTGCCCTTTCAGTAAAAATCTGACTCTAAAAACCATGTATGATAGCAATACCTACCTGGGTCTGTTGCAGAAACGATGGCTCCAAAAAAGAGGCAGTCAGTAAAGTAAAAATCTCCCCCAAGCTGGCCAACAACTTTCATGAAGGACACAAATCCATACATAATCAGCCTATGAGGAATGAAGGAATGTAAAAGTCATCAAAGAGACACTCTCGTTCAACAGACTGATAAGATGAAATCAGATCTTCTGAATGTAAGGCATATTAGTAAAAACATAATTATTTCAGAGGTGACCAAATGACTTACCCAATAACAAAGCAGGATATAACCGTTCCCATGAAAGCATAGGCCAGGATGGAGCCGATGTTTCTAAAGAAATGTCTCTGACACAGACAAGGACACAGACATGTTACAGAGACTGTCTCATACAAGTAGTTTTAGCTAATTAGTTGTAGGTTTGAGGCAATATGCAAATTTATGTGCAAAAATCACATGTAAAAATAACTTTTTTTATTGCATTGTGCTACTTGGCAATATACTGTACAGGCCTTTTAACAAATACCGTAATGTATATATATGTATATATGTATGTATATAGTTAGTCTATTGTCAGTCTTTTTAACTCTCTTACCCTTTTCAGACTGTAACCAGCATGGAAGATGATGGGAGGCAGCAAAATGTTGAAAAAGACTTCTGGGTCAAAGGTCACCTGAACACAGTAGTACGTTATGAAAGGTTATACACCTGTTTTCATTTAGTTTTCCCCACATGTTGAATCTGACATGTTACTAACCATAGTGTCTTTTTATGTATGCAAATTAGCTAATTAACATAACCTCCCTGCCAAGACTTTTACATATTTTTAGACAGAGATTATGTTTATGTTAGTGTTTACAGAGGTTTTCATCATCAAACAAAATTTTTCTCACATTAGGCACTCGCCAGCTAGTTATTTCATATTCTGGGTGAGAACAGCACACCAAAAACAAACACTTGCGCCCTCCACTCAGTCCATCTCCTTGCCTTTCTCAGCATCTCATCATCCTGCACTTGGTGGCCTTTTCCCCGGCTCACTTCCCCCTTCAGGGTGTACTCGTAGAATCGCCCGCTGACATTGACCAGCAGAGTGGCAGGGCTGGCGTTGACAGCACAGCTGAACACCACATCACTCATGCTTTGGGGCACGTGGACGCCAAACCGCAGGATCACACCCACCAGCAAGCCTTCAAGGTGGAAAAGAAGAAGGGAGAGTGAGTGAAAAATTAGCCAAGAAGCTTCAGTAAAAAGTAATAATAATAAACAATGATAATATCCTTTAATTTTATAGCAGTTTTTACAATGTATTTCACAGATAAAAAAAAATCTATAAAAGTCTATTAAAAGCCAGTTTATCAAAATTTGTCTGTTTTGAAATGGCATTCTGAAGCACCTTCTTTGAACTGAATTTGAATTTGATTGGGTATAAGACAACAAGGTGACAATTACACGTTCCTCATTTACTACCACATATGATCGACCATACATTGACTGGTTGATTGGCTAGTGGCAAATGATATTCCATATGAATGTGAACACCTGCACACTAACTGTATGCTAATATGGAGGCAGACTCCGGACCACAGAACAAACTGTCAGATTATCTTAACTGGTTAAATTAGAGGAGCTAACTAACTAGCTAGCATGGACGCTAACTTAAGTTATCTGACATAAACGTTAGCTAACATTAGCAGTCTTACCATAGATCATGGCTAGTCCTGTTTCATGCAGGAAGCGAAATCGGCGGTGTTTGAACAGCCATATGGTTAAAATGGTGAGTGTTAAGAGCATTATGAATATGAGCAGGTTGGCACTGTCCTGTCGGTGGCTCTCCTCAGCCATCCTCTCTGTTGCGACGTTGTCCATCTCATTGCTCTCGCCTCGGCTCCCGACGAGAAGAAATGTCATCAGAAAAGGCAACAACAGGAGCGCTTTCGACGGTGTAACGCCAGGAAAGCGCCTCAGTGTGAATCCCATTGTGACTTTCTGTGAAACCGTTACATCTGTCATTGGATTAGTAAGTGAAACTACTGCTTGAACGAGATATCGGCGAGACGAGAGCAGCTGACAGCTTCTTCCGCAGCGGTTATCAAAACACTGGAACTTCCGGCTCTTCAAAATAAGAGACACTTCATGGGGTTGATGGTTGGAGTTTGTTGTCATTACAAAACCTTTCACTAGAAGAGAAAAAAACACAAACAAAAAAATTAAACAAATGGTAAATATAGATAAAAAATGCAAATAGAATAAGAAAGTTAAGCATCATGTTAATAACACATGATGTTACATGATTTTTAAGGGAAATTATTTATGACACAGCTATATATTGTGTAACTTTAATATAGATTATGTAATCATTACACCTACAGATCACACTTAAGTGCAGTGTTTACAGCTTTAAATAAAGCATGTCTCCTTCACAACATGCAAAGTTTTCCAGAGTATTTTTTTAAGCATGTTTGATCATGCAAATAGCCATGCAAGCCACATTTGCAAGAAAAAGTAAAGAAATTATGCCACAGAAGGAAGCTGGCTTATAGACCTAATCACCTATCACTCAAAAGTTGTGAAGGTTCTCAGTAGTTCTTATATAGCCTTCTTGGTCTAATTTTGAGTTTTGTTTTTAATTGTCTTGCTTTGGGAAAGCTGATGCTTTTGCTCTTGTAAATAAAAGTAAATGTACTGTATTCACTTCACTTTGTCTCTGCAAAAGTTGCACCTTGCAGTCCATACAAGACTGTCTTATCTTGATTACTGCTTAGTAATCTTATGACATGCTAGCAAAAAAGAGCTGGAAACGCTTCAAAACTTCAAGCTACAAAGCAGCATCCACAACAAAAGGTTTGAAGAATTATCTGTAGTGGTTCTAAGTGCTTTGTAGATTTAGGGTTTCGACATAATTCTGTTGTTGGATACAGTTTTAATGTTGGGATCCCAATAACCAAACAAACAAATTTAATTAAGTGTCTAACTACAGTTAATACAAGTGGCCAATAAATCGATCAGCTAGTAATCAAAGGACATATTTCAGCACCTCTTTTGCTTTCAGTGAACTGTTTACAAGTAGGGGAAAAAAACAGCCTCGCCGTTTTAGCCTGAAATTGATTTTACAAGTGATTTGAATGCCTGGGATTTGAAAGTCTTATTTGTAATGTTTATACAGTTGATTTTCAAGGAGAATAAAAATCATCCCAGCAGCATTTAGGCCTGCAACTGATGATACAGTTCAGTCTTGATTAATCTGCTGATTATAGTCCCCATTAACTGATTTATCATTTAGTCCATAAAATGTCATTAGAAAATGTTCTCATCAGTTTCCCAGAGCCCAAAATTATTTCTGCAGCTTGTTTCTTTTGTCCAACCAGCAGTCCAAAACTCCTTCATTTACTACAGTAAATTACAAAGTAAAGCATCAAATCTTTACATGTAAGAAGCTGAAACCAGCAAATGTTTGATTTTTTTTTTTTTTTTTTTTTTTTTATTGCTGGAAAAATGACTGAAATGGTTAATTGATTATCAGAAGTTTTTCATGGATCGGCTAATCAATAAATTCATTAATCCTTGCAGCTCTAGTGGTTGTGCTCTGGATTTGTGTACAAATGTAAAAGTATTATTGTTGCACCTCTATATCTCTGAACAGTTCTGATTTCTGATAGAATCAAAAGTAGCACTGCATTTTAAACAAGAAACAGGAACAGCAATTTTCAAACACGTAAACAAAAAAAACCCACATCTGATTGACTGGAAATGAGCTGCCATAGTCAACTGATGTGTCAGATATCAAATGGCGACTTAAAATTTTTTCAGAAACTTGGAGGTCAGATGTTTGTTTCTGATTAAATTTTAATTTGTGTGTGTGTCCCGGGACACATTATAAACCAGATTAATTATAAATAAAGGAGTTTTAAGCAGTTTCCTGTGTGTTGTTATACATACTTTAGATGTAGACTTTAGATGTAGGAAAATCTTTCAATCATCATTTTTATGTGCCGTTTCCTCTGAAAGGAAACAAAACCCACAAAATTCAACTTCAGAGCAGCACATCTGATGTCACATGATCCCTCAGTGAAGCACAAGGCATTAGATTTTCTTCTCTTCTGTTCTTGTTGAAAGGAAATGGTGCTGCACAGACATACTGTCCATCCAATTTTAGTTCCGTTTGAAACTTTTTTGTGCACATTTTGATTTGATCATATTCTGTTGTAAACAACATACACCTAACACACTTGTCCAAATGACCAAAAGAAAACTAAACAGAATATACACAGCAGTTACTTTGAAACAACAACATCATCATTCATTTCTAGAAATTATTTTGTTCTTAAAATGCTCCAGGGGTCTGGAACTTATGACAGTATGGCTTACATCTTTTCATGGTGAATAAAGTAACACCACTTCATGCAATGTATCTGTTGACAGGCCATTGTTGGGGCTAAATGAGAGTTTTGATACTGAGAAGAGGGAAGAAGATGTCTGGACTGGATTTTATCCAGTTTTGATGCCTAGAGTTTGGAGAAGTAACTTATGACCAAAGGGTCACCGGTTCAATTGCATGTTGCATGTGTATGTTCAATCAGTGATGGGTTAAATACAGAGAAGAATTGAAGAAGAAGAAGAAGAATCAGCTTTATTGACAGTATATATATTTTTACATACACACACTGAATTCAGCTTCTGCATTTGACCCATCTTTAGTTGAACACACACATGCAACACCCGGCAAATTACGTGCAGTGAAACACACACAGGAGCAGTGGGAAGCATCAAGCACCTGGGGAGCAAGTGCCTTGCTCAAGGGCACATCAGCCGGCTAATGGAGGGGTGGGGACATTTTTTTTTCCGCATTAATCACTTCACCACGCCCAAATTTTTCCCGCCTGTCCGGTGACCCTCCGATCACAACCTCTAGGCTACAGCTGCTCCCAGAAGTGTTGTGGAAATTGACCTGATATAATCTGTTCTGCAAACGGAACTTTAAGAGAATTAATGTCAGTGTCCGATAACAGTTCTGTTTCACGGTAAAGCGACTGACTATCTCAACTTTATAATGAGACTCTGGGGAAAGGGGTAGCCGTGGCCTAGAGGTTGGAGTAACGGCTTGTGATCGGAGGGTCACCGGTTTGATTCCCCCACCGGACGGGCAGGAAAAATTTGGGTGTGGTGGAGTGATTAATGTGAAAAAATGCTCCCCTCGCCTTCATTAGCTGGCTGATGTGCCCTTGAGCAAGGCACTTCACCCCCCAATATGCTCCCCGGGTGCTTGATGCTGCCCACTGCTCCTGTGTGTGTTTCACTGCATGTAATTTGCCGGGTGTTGCATGTGTGTGTTCAACTAAGGATGGGTCAAATGCAGTAGACAAATTCAGTATGTGTATGTAAAAATATATATACTGCTAATAAAGTTGATTCTTCTCTGTGGCTTTCTGGAACTTTCTCTGTGTAGAATTTTGGTCTATGTAAACATATACTGACAATAAAGGTTTGAAGTTTCAGTTTATAAAACATTTGCCACAGTTTCACACTTCTGAATGCCAGTAATTGCTTGCCAACCTCTGTGCCAGTATTCAGTGACGTCCTCCAGGTTTTTGAGATATCTGCTTCTGATATTTCTGCCTCCACCGCAGTATCTGTCTACCCCTTCCTACACTTTCACCTCCACAGCTCTTGTCTTGTCTGGTTGCCGTTTAAGTGGTGGGTATGTTCCGTAAAAAGGGGCAGATTAAAAATGTTTTTCAAATTATGTGTTATTTGACTTTATATACATAAATACATCATAAGACTTAACTGCAGGCATGTTATGTCAATTTACATTCTAATATCTTGGCAGCTTTTGTTGACAGGAAGCAAAGCCACAGCAGTCAAGCAGCAAACACGGAAATGTAGATGTAGAAGTAGACCAGTGCCTGAGCTTAAAGCATCCTGTTTCTGTGTTCCATGATGGCGACTAGGCTGCTTTTGCTTCTCTGTCTGGCAGGCCATGTGTTAGCCAAAGAGCCGCCTGGTAAGAACCTTTAAGTTTTTTAAATTTTTAAATTATAGGCAAACTACGACAGTAGTGATAACTTTTAACCTATTTGGGTGTGACTGAGCAGTTATTCAATGTGCTTAGGGGGTTTTTGGCTTCTTTTTTTTTTAAACATTGTTTTACATTTGACTATCATAATGTGAAACTGACTGACTGTTCAGTCATTTTTATCATGCTAATTATTAGTTAACAATTCATAAATAATTTACAATATTTACAACGTAGATAAGGTATGAGTTATTTTAACTATATTTTTGATAACTTTCCTAAAAGTAAAACCAAGATTAGAAGGGGTGAACAGATCGGTTTTGAAATATGATCAGGATGTAATTATGACAAATTAAACACTTGTATTATTGAACTTGATGAAACCGTTGGTTTCAGTCATTTTCTGTAAATTCTCTTTGATGACATGGTGCTCTCATTTCCTTATTGCGCACGCCTGTGTTTGTGTATGTGTGCTTGTGTCACTTGTGTCGCCCTAATCATTTTTGTTTTATTTTCTTAATGAAACTGTTGGTCTCGACCCTCTCGTGTTTCTGACAGATGTGGACTGTCTTGTGGTGCATCTGAATTATGTTCAGTGTTATTGGAACAAGCAGGGGACTCCAGATGTCAACTACACCTTTTACGGCTGGTTAGTAATTGCCGACTGTAACACCCTAACAAACTTGAACCATAAAATACTTTCTGTGATGTCATCTGAATTGATCAAAATACTAAAGTAAAATGGTGGTATAGTGAAATAGTAAAATAGTCAAATTGGTAAAATTGGTAAAACTTTGGATTTAAGTCAAAATCATTCATTCTTATTCTCATTCTCAAATTTAACAATGTAGAGTTTCAACAATTGAAGACATTTCTTATGATCTAAAACCATCTTAAATTTAAAAGCACTCCAGAGTTTAGTTTTAAGTTGGTGACTAATTGTACATGTTATTTGCTAATGGAGACAATAATGGTGGATATTTCACACATAATATGACATTTTAAAAAATTGAAAACACATGCTTTTTGCAGAATAGCACATCACCAAGTAAAATGTACATTTTTAAAAGAAAGAATGTGAATTAGGTGAAGGGTAACTCCTGGTCTCTGATTGGCTATTCCTCCTCAGCATATATGCGACTGATCGTATGATTTCTTGATAGAGGAATAATTTACTTAAGTGTTTCTTATTAGCCACATTGACAAAGCAGCATTAACTCTGGTGTAACTTTGAGAACTTTGATAAATACAGGCCATTGTATTTAAAGAGAAAATTCAGGGGAAACCTCACCACAAAAAGTATGGCTTGACATAATGTAATATATGTAGCTAATCCTGTCTCCAGGCTGATGGCATAAGTGGCCTTTTATGTTACCCATCAAACAACTCGCAATAGTTCCCCAATATTCTCACTGCAGATGACCTGACCTGTTTACAGTTTATATGCGTACTATTGCTTGTGTGTGAATGACTAAATATCGATCTGTATACAGGTTCCACCATGACAAAAACATCAGTGAGTGCACCACCTATCTGTCAGAGAACAACACAAAAATTGGATGCAACCACCCCTATGAGAAGAAACTCAACAGGTTCCAGACATTTTACACCAAACTGGTGCACGGCGAGGACACTTTTGAGCGTAAGCTTGAGCTTAAACAGAAAGGTACGTTTATTTACCGGAGTGCAACACAACACTGGGCGGTACTATTCAAAATAGCAAACCAATTAAGGAAGGAGAGAACTCCTACTAGCAAAGTACAGTACAACTTTAGCTTAAATCTGTAACCTTTTCCAGGAAAGGCAAAATGCTAGTATTTTCACAAAAATGGACTGTAAAAATCATAGAAATATAATGGCATGTCTGCCTTATTACCTTTTCATCACATTTTATGTTCTATATCACTAAATGGTCTCTATCATCACCAGTCAAGTTATATCCACCAACCAACCTGACTGTCCAGATGGGATCCGACTCAAACCTGAGGTTTTACTGGAACCAGACTTCTTCAAACTGTGTGGAGAGTGAAATCCGCTGCAGGATCAATAACAAGGAGTGGGATGTAAGCACTTAAATGAAAGCAAACAAAAAAGAGAGAGATAGTTCAATCTATAATCCCCCTTTTTCTTTCTGTTTCACTATCATTTATGTCCTTCTTCATTGCCCATCTCCTTTCTTAACTCCATTTTATTGTCCACAGGTTTCACTAGTCAGTATTGGGCTGCAGAGTTACTGCATCAACATGCCCTCCAAAAATTCAGTGTATGAGCTGCAGGTTCGGAGCAAACTGGGGAGCACTTGTGCAGAGTCTTTGTACTGGAGTGACTGGAGTGAGCCTGTGGTCTGGGGATCCAACAACAGCACAGGTAAAATTGCAAAATGTTTGCTTTGAAAAAGGCTGTTAACTTACGGTAGCTGTTAACTTACGGTAGAACAAAATAATCACTGATTTCTTCTGGCTAGAGGAAACCAATAGAAATTGCAGTCTTACAAGCCTCAGGCACAGAACCTAGACTGTATGTGGGCAATTTACAAAACACTACAATAATAATAATAATTATGTCAGTATGGCTTGACATAATGTAATATATGTAGCTAATCCTGTCTCCAGGCTGATGGCATAAGTGGCCTTTTATGTTACCCATCAAACAACTCGCAACAGTTCCTCAATATTCTCACTGCAGATGACCTGACCTGTTTACAGTTTAATAATAATTACCAGCTGAAAAATACTTAAATGAGACTAAAATCTGACCCATTTCTGATGTGAAACAGATTGAAGAATTACAGGCTTTTTATGAATTTCAACACGATGGATATGATAGCCAGTACTGGCAGTTGGGCAGTAAAAGTCTTCTTTTCCTTTAAACCTGTACTTGAATGAGCAAATTTAATGTGTCCTATGAATTTCTGTGACATTTTCACCAAAGTATACATGATTAAACAACAAAGAAGGTTTAAAGTATATGCATAAATGTACAAGATTATGAAATAATTACTCCAATCCACTCCAATCTCTCTCTCTCTCTCTCCCTCCCCACCTGACAGACCCAAATCAAAAGAATGAACTAATGTTTGTGTGGACCCCAGTATTCTTTCTGTTGGGCACTCTGACCTTCATCCTACTGGTCATGATTTTGCTGCACCATGAAAGGTGGGTTTGGGTTTTGGGTAACCCTAACCCTTAAGTCATGTATAAATCATGTGTAAAGTTATCAGGTCATAATGTGGCCACAGAACAATATGCACGAATTTTCTTAGTTTTTCATTGATATTGCTAGCATCAACAATCTTAACTTATACAAGCTGTTATCAGTTAGCATTGTGCTGTAAAAATATCAGTCAGTTAAGGAAAAAAAGAATGCCAGTGATGGTGGGAATAAAAGTCACATTTTTAATGTATTTTGAATTTGACAGCTACATCGGTATTTTGTCTTAAACTTAATCACACAAAATTAGAATTTTGAGATTATATTATCATTATATGACATTGATATCTACTCTATATCTCTATAAACCTCACCTCGCTTCCCTACCTCCCGTACAGAGTCAGAATCATCCTCATGCCTGTGGTTCCCAAGCCATCCCTCATTTCTCACAACATGCAGGTAAGTAGCATCCAGAGGTTCACCAAAGTTATTACGATTCATTCTGAATGGGGACATCTGTTCAATAGCTGATGAGACATTGCAGTCTTGACTCACTGCTGCCAGAATGTCCATATTGAACTGATGAAAATCCCATCTGGTGGCATAGTGATTGACAGAATCAAGTGAGGTCATGCATTTTTTTTTAAAGGATTGGCTTCAACTCTCCAAAGGCCTGAAAGAGAGTTTTAACCCCAACTACAATGATCGTGCCTGTCCTGTCCGTGAGTACTGCCACGTCTCCCAGTCCGATAGCGAGAGCTCTGACAGCTCAACCTCCTCCATCACCACTGACCAAACCGACTGTTCTGTCCTCATCACTGTGGACGAGTCAGACCTGTCCACCCCCTGCTCCTCTTCCACTTCTGCAGTTCTTGTGTCATCTGGGCAGAAGGACCAGGTTTCTGCTTAGGAGGCTTGGGTTTCATAAAATACTATAATTCATATGCTCATATAATGACACATCTCCTGCCCGTCTGCAAAGATAAGAAAATGGATAGTAGTGTATGGTCAATATTAACTGTACCACAGAGTTTTCTCTTTAATCAGTAGTGTTACTGTTTCTCAACAACAGGGGAACACAGAACCAAAGTTCCCCCCACTTGTCACATCCACTTCCTCTCATTGGTTTCCCTGGTTCACAGTTTAAACAAAAAAGTCAGCACAAAGCTGTTATTCCACAAGCATGAAGTTTAATTATGAGAAGACAAATATTTGACACGACCAAGCTTCATCACTGTGTCCAGTTTGTACCAAGTGAAAGTATGGATTTAGTATTGTGAGGCATATTTAAATCACCTGTATCGAGCTCTGCTGTTTTGCTGGCTTACTTATGATGTATTTAATTATGAAAAGTACATATATGAATATACAAGAGGACTTGGGGAATATAATATGCAAAGATTCTTAAAATCTATGATCAATCCCACACCCAGCCTCATTGTGTTGATACAAGGGAATGCAACATCAGGAGAATAGCTGCGTTCATGATAAAAAGCCACACTAAAGCAACTAAATGAAAATCTTTATCATCAAAGCAGGACTTAGAGCACACTTAGAGTATGATCAAATCAATTCATCTTTTTCATTTTTTTCTTCAGCCGTGTATTTTTCTTGGGTGTTTTATTATTCTACCTTAACAAAGCGTGGCAGTATGTTATTGATAAAGTCATATTTTTAACCTTTTATACAACTAAACTTTCCAAAAAAGTTGGGACGTTGTGTTAAATGTATTGAATTTCCCACGGGATCGATAAAGTATCTATCTATTATAAATAAAAACAGAATGTGATCATTTGCGTTTACCAGCAGCAGTTTTACATGTTCCCTTTGTGTTTACACGTTACATTTTCGAAGTGTTCTTGAGCCCATGTAGTAATATTCTGTATTCAATTGTTCAATTGATAACTGACACTGAGATAATATCCCAACTGGGCCAAATACCTTATTGGTAATGAAGTATTTTATATTATATAAAAAGTATTTTATGTATGACAGTTGATATTTAGTGTAAACTACTGACAAAAAACACAATTTATAATGGCCAAGAGGACAGCAATCATTGTTCCTTCAGCCACTCAAATGACCAATTTAGGTACCACTTTCCTAACAGGCACGTTTTGGGGTTCATAAGCTGTAACTTAACTATTCATTAATGGTTAAAGGCAATTTACTAATGGATATAAATATGATTAATGGTTAAAAAATAAATCACAATAAATCATCAGCCAAATTTCGACATTTTTAACTTGCTATATTTTTTTCCTTTAGCAGTTATACGCTAGCATTTATAACTGCAACAAACATAAGAAAATTATTTATTTTCCATTAGTGAAGTCAGTACTTATCGACTACTAATTATCCCTGTAATAAAAGTTGCCTCGTTAGAAAGTGACGCCGCAACATTACATTACATGCCTAGATGACTGACCTAATTGATACCATTATAAACATTCAAGCCTCATATTTTTTCTTTTTTTGTGTGTGTGCAGGTTATGTATACTCCTATGTTTTAATAATAATACCCATCTTAATATCTTTGAATATACTTTTTTAAAATTTTGTTTTGACGTTTTTGTTTTTGTACACCATTTTGTTGTTTCTTCTGTCCAACATCTCGCAAATCAGCTTTGTGTAATCCTTGTTGTGTTTTTGCTCAATAAATACACGGGTATATGTACGTCAATATCTCTCTCACATTAATTATACAACTTTAATGGTTAATATTTGGGTAACCCAGTTCAATCTGCCCGGTCCAGTTACCTCACTGTCCATTAGAGGGAGTACAGTGTGTCCCACGCACACTACGGAACTGAGTCAACGCATTTTCCAGATTCAAGAAGGGTAGGGCGCAGGGCGGCTGGCCCCCGCAAGACCAGAAAGATTCAAGTCAGCTACTTCCTTAGCTGAACCGCTCAGCTATCGCAGTCAGTTGATGTCTTCAGATGAGTTTTAAGATTTTAAGGTGCATTTAGTTGGTTCGACGCTAATTCGCCGTTGGTCGTCCAAAAAATTACAACCCGACAAAATGTCAGAGGTGGCCGACACTCGCCGGTTGAATTCTAAGCCCCAGGACCTGACTGATGCTTACGGCCCCCCCAGCAATTTTCTGGAAATAGACGTTTATGATCCACAAATCGTTGGTGTTGGACGGAACCGTTACACAACTTACGAAGTTCGTATGCGGGTAGGTGCTCGAAATCCATGCCAAAACACAATGTTGCAGTATTAGCTTATATTTGCTAAGCTAACTGATAATTACAGTGTTGTTGCTATCCAGCTAGCATGTTTAGCCGCTGCGTCTAGTCAACACGGGGACCGGTCTGTGACGTTGACGTTAGGCGTTTGGAATAGTTCAAGATGGCGCGACGGTAAAAATCAAGGACCGGGGATTGTCAGCGGCCCAACACGGGCTTTTTGTCAGATGTTGCTTGATATAGTTAGTGAACAAGGTTGGCATGTAAGCTAGTTAGAAATTTTTTGTATATACTGACATCTTCCGCCGTACTTGGTGAAAGCATATTTACACTTTAAAGTCACGTCTTTCGTGTGGAGTTAACGTTACAGTTAAATGCCTTTTAACCAAGCTAACTGTTATGTAGCTAGCTAATTCGCATTTAATCCAGTGGAACTGAATAAAATGTTACGACAGCATGGACATTAAGGAGTCCAGACACATCGATGCTGACCTCTGCATGACTTAACTTATACTTTGCCTGTCTAAAAAGTAACGACCAGTTACAATGTTTTCCTGTTGGGATGTGTTAACACAAAGTGCGTTTGTTGACAGCCTGAACTAACATAAAATAAACGAGCAACCTTGTTGCTTGATATTTAAGCTAACGCTTCGCAGTTGAATGGGGACTGCTGTTGTTGGTTGTGTGGAAACAGGAGAAATGTCAGGAGTAATGTTATTACGTTTAACCCCTTCGTTCTGTAGACTGTCAGTTAACATTGAACTCGTTTGAGTTCTTAAAAAAAATCGCTAACAGCTAAGTTTAAGGACAACATTTTCAGGAAGCTTACGCCAACAGTTGCGTAATCACAACTTCTACTAACCTCAGCAGATCCGCATTTCTGTGGTGATTCCTAGGAATTTGCCCGTCATGACATTAACAAAGTGCTGTCTTTTCAGCTCACTTTCTTGTGTGCTTATTTATTTATTTAGGGTCATTTGTGGAAATAACTGAAGAGTTTTTGTTAAATGCATATCCAGGTAAATGCAAATCCCACCCACTGTATACAGGCTGTCAGCAGCAGTGAATTATGGGAAAGTCATAAAACGGGTTTCATTCTCCACTGAAACATGGAGATACTTAATGAATGAAACACATATCAGATGTATACGAGATCTCCCTATTTTTAATCAATTGGCAAACTTTACAGTGTTCTGTGAAACAGGATTGAAATCGCTGTATTTGGGCTGTGGACTGCCTAAAGGTGACACACTGGGCTCTGGCAGTTTACAATTTTTTTTTACTATTTGCTGACATCCTGTAAACTAAACGATTAATCATACAACTGAAGAGGCTTACATAGAAAGAAAGAACCGCATTCTCGCCTCAAACTAGTTTCTTCACCTAATTGTTTGCTTTCATACCAACACTTAAGTGAAAATAGACCGGTAAGATATATTTGTTTTTGTTACATAACACCTTTGTCTCTTAAAGTAATTCCACAACTTCTTAAGCGCTCAGTCATAGCAGTTGTTAATTGCTCAACAGACTTTCCTCGTACTATCCAGCAGTAGCTGGGTGCAAATGATTACATCTAAATAGGTGGTTGTTTTTGTTTTTTCTTTTCCTTCTTCTTTTCTTTGCAGACAAACCTTCCCATCTTCAAACTGAAGGATTCCTGTGTGAGAAGAAGATACAGTGACTTTGAATGGTTAAAGAATGAGCTGGAAAGAGACAGTAAGGTGAGTGAGCCATAATTGTATGCTTCAGGATAATAATTTAAGTAGGCTGGTGCATGCAAACTAATAATTACAATGATGTGATAAGTGGCGTTGTTGGTGTTACAGGAGATCTTCATAGAGTAAGCAGTAAGATGACACTAGGTTTTTGCCGTTTTGTCTTGATATAGTAAATAAAAATGCATGTTTTGTGGTGTCCTCCCCATTAACTGTGATAGTTCCGTTTACATGACTCTGCACTGTCATTTTAATTGTATTACTTGGCTGGAGCTCAGATCTGTTCATGTAAATGTCTGTATTTTACAGCACAGCAGCTGTGGATTTTGGATTTCACATTTTTCATCTTTCCTATTGCTTGTGTTGACCCCTGACACCTTTAGATTGTAGTACCATCTCTGCCAGGCAAAGCCCTGAAGAGACAGCTGCCATTCCGTGGAGATGAGGGACTTTTTGAAGAGTCTTTCATTGAGGAGCGGCGACTGGGCCTGGAGCAGTTCATCAACAGGTCAGTCAGTTCAACAGCCCTTTGTGTTTCAAGATAGAGAGGTGCTTTAACCGTCAGATGTCTTGTCACAAAATGTGTTGGATTAAACATAAATATATATTATACATAAATATATATATAATATATATCAAACAGAAATATACATAATCAGTTGAATCTGTCATTGCTAAAGATGTCTGGCCCTACATGCGGCTGACCTGTTCTGTGTCTGTGCATCAAGTAACTAATCCACAATTGCGTTTCACCAGCCTCCATGAAAAGCATTTCAAATGAATGAATTTTTCTATGTGTATGTTTTTGTAGAATTGCAGGTCACCCCCTGGCCCAGAACGAGCGCTGTCTTCATATGTTTCTGCAAGAGGAAAGCATTGACCGTAACTACATTCCTGGAAAAGTACGACACTAGGGTTATTGACAGAGGTGTGGGTTAATCTCTGGGGCATAGATTGGACTGTCTCTTGCCTTTCTCTTCACTCTTTTCTTCTCTTAATCTCTCTTTCTGTCTTTCTGCTTTATTTGCCTCTCTCTTTCTCTCAGTCTGTGTATATCATTGTAAAGTCACATTCATTTTGGAGTTAGAGTATGTTCTTCTGCAATACATCAGGACATGTCGGTAATGTTTCAAACAACTCTTTGACTCCTCTCTCCCCTGTGCATTTGTTTTATAATTGTACAATAAGGAAGCACCCCTCAGTGATTGTGATTGTATCGTGAAGATCAGGCTCTTAATCACAATTTTCAGGGATAAAGACAATGTGCGATACATTCAGTCTTACCCAGACGAGTGTCATATATTTATGATTGTAATATAATGTGAATAAAGTAGAATAATGTCTAAATATGTGTGTTGGCACTAGTGTGTACCAGGAATACATGTAGCCTGTAAATGACTGATCATGTTTTGTTCTCTGTTGTTTTATGTGTTTTTTTTTTAGGTATGAATGAAGTAAGTTTGCTTTATTTTATCCTGTTACCACAAGCTTTCTGGAAGTTAGAGGGGGTTGCATGGGCACCGTAAAGACCAAAGGCGATAGTTCACAAATACTTAATGCAAATACCACATATGAATTATTATCTGACTGCAATCTGTCACTTTACCTTGTAAATGTGCCACACATAGTCCCCGATTGTCACCTAAAATGACCAATTATCCCCCAAAAAGTGTTGGAGTGATCATGGTCTGTAACAAAGGGAAGAACATCCTGCAAGTCTGTTTTGCACATAAAGAAAAAGTAACATCAAAATCTCATTTGCGGCTGAAAGTTTTTAATTGGTAATTAGCGTGTTGCAGTTCAGAAGCTGCTTCTCAAAAACGGGCTTGCAGAAGTTTCTCTGTCCACCAGTGGAAACACAAATCACCACTCTTGTTTTGACTTATGTGAACTATTGTTTGGTGGGAATAAGTTCTGTCTTTCATCAGTGACTCAAACTATTTCTCTCCAAACTAATTCGTCCTTATGAGCCGCACTAATCACTGGCTGCATGGCAAACTCGCACGCTTTCTTTGCAATATACAGCATATGTGTGTGTTAGTCTCACTGACAACTCATTCTACATGACTCTGCTCACTGTCGTGTTCAGTCTGTTGATTCAGCTTTTTACTTCACTAAATTCATTTTTTATTTTTCAGACATAAGGAACGTAAGCCTGTGTCTGGAAAAACAAAGCAGTTACTAAGTAAATGATACGTTGTGCATTTTTACGTCACACCTATCTCTTGCATCTGAGTCTACCACGAGTGTCTACAGTTCATCAGACACAGTTAATGTCTAATGAAATGAAATTTAATGTAATACAAAAAATTTGCATTACACTTCCCGCATATTGGTCATATGCAAAACACATGAATAGCATCCAAAAACAAAAAACTATGAGATTGAGATGACACGGTGATGCAAACATCTGCACTGCATGATGCTTATTGGTGAAGTCATGATGCACAGTAACCCCTCAGCTCGGGGAATGGCCGTTCACTTCTGATACCATCTCATGAAAGCTGCATGCAGTCATGTGTAATGTACCCAGCTTTATTGGAGCTGCCATCATTTCCTTTATCCACCTGCCTGACTGAATAGGAGTCCGCTGCATTACAGTCCAGATAGTGTTACCAATCTATATACATTAATAGAGGCAAATGTGTGTTTAAGAAAACGATTTAATGTGGTCTGAGTATAATGTCCTGCACTTCATCTCCCGACTGGGCTAAATTTAAAAGTAGATTTGATGTCAACAAAGAGAAGCCAGTATGTCCAGTTGTATCCCGGCATTTAACATTACTTGAATAAAGTATGTATGGTGCTTTTGTAAATGAGTGTGTAGCTTAAGTTACATTTTTCTTTCTGTCTGCGTACATGTTTTCCGATACAGAAAACAAGTACAAATCTACAACATGTAGAAAGTCTGCAAATGTCAGAAACATGAATTTGATCGTTTAAGAGTAGTAATTTTTCATGTTAGGGTATTTTCATGAATAATATCCTAAGACTGGAACGTTACTTTGTTCAGTGCATCAGAAGATTCTATTCAAAGAGTTTCACAGCATTCATAGACCGGATCCACTGAAAGCTTGAACGTGTCCTTTTATTATTTCACATGTTTAATGTCTGTCTCTTTCTCTCTCTCTCTTATTGCAAAGAAAGTACAGACTGCTGCACCTGCCCCGTGTACATTTATTTCTACATCATGTCATTTGAAAAGCTGGTGGAAATGTCAGAACTGATCAAGTATCAACGGTGTAGGAAAAACACAACTATTGCTCCTGGACAAAATAAGAGATCCTATTGATGAATTGTTCACTGTTGTGTCTTTATTCAGTCATTCCACAAACTGTATGTACATTATTTTGATTTAGTAATCCGCAGAAAAGAAAATATGTTCCATTTATCTTTCTTTCCATGTTGTCATAGCTAGATTTTGTATTATTTTACAATGATTCTGTTTTCAGAATGTCTTTTTCATTGATTTGATGAACTTCAAAATGAGAGTAATATCCTGCTTTGATTAGTTTTCTTTTGCTAGCAGAGATGTGATTTTGATGATAATTTCCCAAAGTCAAGCAACATGTAGCATCATGAAAAACTACAGCGATGTGTCATTCCACCCAAATTATTTCCCCCCCTTAGTTTTATGTCCTGGGCATGCTGTCAGATGGGATTGATTCCTGATTAATTGTTTTAACTCTGCTGTCTTACTTGCATCATCGTGCCCTCACGTTGGCTTTGTGTTGTCAAATCAGCTTTTGGGAATGTTAAGTTTAGGTAAATAACCATATCTAAGCACTGTGACAAGAGGTTCATTATATGAACAATGTTTCATCAATTAAAGGCGTAATCAGCATCTGGTTTATTGATCTGAAATATGGCGCTTATTTTCAGCTGTTCTAATTCTTTCTGTCAATATTATTGTGAAGTGTAATAATACATGTTATCATTGCAGTTACACTATGGGTGACAAGGAACTTCCTTGTTAATTCTGTCCACCAATTAAATTTCCTGCTGCCTGCTGTTTCATGTCTGCACGTCTCTTTTCAATTTTTGTGTCAAGAGGAGAAATGGAAGCAAAATCACTAAATCTCATCTCTTGATGTGTGATTACTGCATCACGCCGAGAAGCAGTGAGACAGCAGAGCGAGTCACGGGACCCGGATGAATGGCCACAGATTGGCGGGTGACCTAATTTAACAGTGAAATGGAAAGAAGAACACGAAGAGGCTGAAAACTTTAAAAGAGTTTGAAAAATTCTTAGGCCACAACATGTAAGTAAAGATTTTACCATACTTTAAACATAATTGAACTCCTTTTTTACCTGCAGCCTGATTAGCAAAGCAATTATTAAAGTTTTAATGTTCTCCTGTCCACAGCATGTACCTCAGTTTAACCTTTATCATATCAACGTCCCTGTAAATGAAAAGGTGTGTTTTTATGAACCATACTACAAATGAAATGTAACTATTTACAGCTAATATGATTAATTAGCAGCTATTCATTTAAGTCAGTTTTCAAGCCAAAATGCAGTTAAGCGCATCTTCCCCTACTCTCTGGAACTTCATAGTAAATAACTAATTTAGGAAAAAAGCAACGGATGAATCACCAAACTGTTAATTAAAGTATCAATTTTGTGTGAGGGATCTTTCAGCTAAAAAGACCCCCTGCAAGATCGTTTTTGTACAATCCCTGAAAAAATGTTCTTATTACTTTGTGTTGAGCTGCTTTAATCACCAGAACAGTGTGTGACATGACATTTCACCTTTCTGTGTGATTCCCATTCAATTTAAGCAACAACCAATCAAGAACTAAGCTTTATAGGCATCATAAACCGGTTTTATGTATTACATTCTCAATACTTAATCTTGTCAACAAAAAGATTTAACCCAAGCACAGTCTTAGTGCAGTGCATAAAAACCACAGCCAGGAAGGAAGCATCATAATAAGCACACATTGTGGCGCTACGGTGGCAACACTGGGTCTTTTTGTTTCACTAAACATGAATAAAGTCCTCTAATCTTTTACTTGCTGTAGTTTGCCATCAGGAAATACAGGGATTAAGAGGGGAAGAGGAATTCTGGCCGCAGGTGGATTAAACCTGTCCCAGAATAGTGATCTTGTGATGTAGATCTTGACCTGCAGGCGATCCAAAGTAGACATGACCGTAATTGGACACAATTGCAGCTTCCACGTGAATTACAAAAAAAAGAAAGGTAACAGTAGAGTCATACAGAGTTGCACTTAATACAGTTTATTACCTGTGTACAGCAAGAGGTTGTAATATACTTAATCATGAGTACATTTGAATTTAGATACAAAATAGAGGAAATGTTGCTCCTCTGTATCTATGATACTGCATCTTAAGTTATGACACACATAGTGTGAAAATGATTGTGAAGAATAACCGTGTTGCACATACAGATAAAATATACAGAGCACAACAGTATATCTTCAAATCCAGTGAGGGGGAGAAAGACATAAGAAAAATGAAGTTTAAAAACATGTACAACAACCCTGTGATACGTACACTGACCCTGACCTTCCTTATCAGTGAGAGCTGTGACCTACAAAACTAGTGAGCTTTGATGTCCTGAGTAATGAAAGCAGGCAGGCAGGATGGACACAGCGGGCCAAGGCAGAGATTAGGTGGTGTTTTGTTAGCAGCTCTAACGCTGGAGCCCAGTGTGCAGCCATGACACTTGTTGTGTTTGCAGAGACACCCAGTTGGGTTAGCCTGATAAAGTGGAAGTAAATTGAAAGAGCAACCCAAAGCAGTGTGACTGGGCAAGGACAAAAGGTGAGACGAGTGGCTACTATAGTAGGATCGGATAGGGAGCGATGGGCAGAGAGGGAGAAAATGCAATTTACAAATTCATTTTATCCAAAGTTACCTCTGGTGATAGTCTGAGGCGTGCAAAACAATTCATTCAGCCTTTCCCAAGGACAATAAAGAGAACAGAAATCCAAATGTTTTCACTTAAAAACAAAAGAGTTCGCAATATTAAAAATAACTTGAACAGTAAAGAAAGACGACATTTCACTGGGGTGGTGTGTAACGTGGCCGTGGACGCATTCATTCACAGCACAGATACACAAGTCCATATGGCCCTAATGTCTCTTGCTAGTTCCATCTTGTGAACACAAACTCACTAGCTTTATTTCAAAAAGGGGTCAGCACTGTGAATATGTTAATATGTTAAATAATAATAAATCTCATCAGTACGTCCTGTTTGGACCACAACAAGAACCTTGGACATAAACATATTTTCCATACAATAGTTTAAGAAAGGCTTGTGACTTTGGTCCATGAGCCTGAAAAATGTCCAATACTCAATTCTGTTCACATTTTTTTTTTTTTTTAGTTTTTAAAAATTAAATATTTGTGATGTAAAAAAAAAAAGAGTATGAGGCTTTTACATTATTGAAATTAGTGTCACATACACAAATTTTGGATGGCATTTATTATGGTGAGGCCTCAAGTCAGTGGCTGACATGAGGATAGAGTGTTAAAAATTACACTGTCTGACGCCATCACTGACTCTCCATCGCTCTCAGATCACTGAGCGCAAACACGAAAGAAATACTTTGGGTTTTTCCCTCCTTTTCTTTTCATCGAAAAGCAACAAAGCAATGGCGGAAATAGCGTTGGGTTTGGAGCCGTATACATGGCCGTCACAGGCAGGAGGGCGGAGGGGCTGACGCAATGTTTCCATATTTGGTGATTTCCACTACGGGAGAGCACGAGCTTACACACGAGCGTACACAGAGTACAATCCCTCACGCGCGTACACTTTCTGTGTTTTAAACGTTTTGTAGGCTCGGGGTTTCTTTTTATTTGTAGTTCAAGCTCTCGCAGGGTTACAGCGTGGCAGTGCAACCGTAGCTATATAAGCTATATTACGTCTATTCCTCCATTCATGATCGGAAAGCTCCGCCTCCCAAACACGTCGGTTTGTTTATACTGCCAGTCCCTCCCACAGCTGATGAAAACCGAGTCCACCCATAACCGGGCGGGTTATTTCGTCAGCTACCTAGACAGCGGTTTTCCTGTGCTTCTCGTCTGTGTCCTTTGACTGCTACCAACCAGAAGATATTTAAGGTATTATTATCATGTTCCATTCGTACAATAAAATATTTTATTTTTACTTAACCAAAGTCATGTCCCAGCGACATGTTGCTGCCAGTGTCGTGTACTTAACTACTAATACTCGTAGAAATCGACTGATGCAATCCTCCGTCGTATGTTGTCAGTTGTATTGGCGCACTAATGTTTTAAAAGATCATAACGTACCTAATTTTTTGCTTGGTGCTTTGTGTTTTAGAACAAGGCTGTTTATGTACGAGTTTTATATACATTTCTCAGGTTATTCGCAGTAGTTGATGTTTTGTAACGCGGCTTTATTTCTCATTTGAGCGGGGGGGACTGGTGTAGTGAACTGTTGTACGATGTTACACGGGCAACTAAAACAAAGTATAAACCCGAACACTTCATGAGAGGTGATCGTTTCCTTAAAATCCGCGGCTCTGCGCTTATTTCGTGCTATCACTTCCCCTTTTCATTCATTGTTTTGGTCCGAGCTGTTTAGCAAATCCTGCTAGCAAGGTGTGCTAGGGTTACGATAATGCTGCTTTCACAGACCTCCAGAAGTCGCCGAATATCTGAAAATCCGTTCCACTCTCGTTAAACAAAACATGTCTTGTTTTTTTTTTTAAACACAATTTTCTGCAGTTGTTTTTGAATTAATTTAAGTGAAACGAGTCAACTGATTTATAACTGAAAAGACGGATAGAAATACACAGCGTCAACTTTTACGAAGCCTGTATATAATAAGAATAGTACCAATAATAATAATAATACTAATGAGTCATTTCGTTTATATTCAATCAGTCTAACAATACTGTTTTCTGGTAAAAGCCGCCCACAAGTCAGACACCAGAGGCATGAGCTCTGTGTGTACACGAGGTAGAAACGATGTTTCCATAATCTCTGAAGGCAACATTGGCACCACGCGAGAACCGACCAAAGCCACGTAGCGCGCTGGTGTTTCGGTCCCTGACAGATGGAGATCAACTAAACATCGCCCTATTTGGTCAACACTGTCCGTAAGTAAAGCTATTTTCGAGTGTCCGAAAATGTAGCCTTTACAGTAACCTTAATTTGCAACACCCGCCGGCGCCATCAGTGTGGTTCATCCTTCCGGGATTATTCCGTAGCATGCGTTCAGGGTGTTCACCACGCTTGTGTTGCATCAGCCTATTGAATGCCATTCCGCATGTAAGAAATAATGTGAATTAAGTTTGTGGAGGTGAACTCGAGAGTACAAAGTTATGGTATGCAGTGTCACTTAAATCTGCGGCAGTTTGATGGGGCGAAGTGTTCCGTGAAATAGAGAGGTTACTAACGACCTGCCACGTTACTTTCTCGAAATCTAGGCTTAAATCACCATTTAGCCATTTTAGCTCAGGTCGACGCTAAATGACATCTTGGTCAGGGTTTTGTCAGGATGTGTCTGATCCAATCATCTGGTCATTTTAGCACTGTTCAACTGTAATGTATTAAAACCGAGGGTTAAGCTAAATATCAGAGACACCCCAGCTGAGACAAAAACTACAGCCGGCTTGAAGGTGAGATTTACAGCAGAGCTGCTGTTAGCCTGCATTAGAAATGTAAACCGTCTGTATAAAAGTGTAATAGTAAATGTGCTGGAAATCTATTGTACTGTAACCGTTGCAGCCTGTTAACAATCCCCATCATATACATGTTCTCCTCACTTTCTTGCGTCAGCACACATCACATTATATTTGAGGAGACCTGCTGGTGATTTTTGCCTCCGGAGTTGTGCAACCTGTGAGGGTCTGTGTCCTTATCAAGTGAAGGTTTTGTCTTGACAAATTGGCAGATTTTGTTAAATGCCTGTGAATTGTGTAGGGCTCTACCAGTTTTTGTATTCAAAACTTCCACGCAGGTATTTGAATAAATTCTTCAGCATGCTATCGTGCCCCGTACAAGCCCCCAATCAAAACCCCTAATGTTATTAAAACGATTCTTCATATTAAGGAATGAGCTTCAAATTATTTGGCACAACTTTGGAATTGTAAATGTATTTCTGGGAGAAGCTGGGAAGTGTGATAACCTGTTCAGTTGGAGCAGAATTAAATACTTACAGGACAAAATTACATATAACGCATGCGTCAGGTTTTTTCTGCTTATGTGGCCTCAACCTTTCTGGCTTGTACTTTGGTTCTGTGGCGTGTAAAGGTGTGTAGCTAAGAGGTTATCCGTTCTTATAATGCGCAGATTTGTAGTTGTGCTGTCGTAGCCGTTAATGTTGACGGTGTTGGCATTGGTTATGGGAAACTGACCAGATTCATTAGTTTGTCACATTCCAGTTCACAGCGGGAGCAGTTTTTGGCAGGCTTGGTGGTTTTCAACCAGGTGACTTAAAGGTCTTTCGGTTCAGTCTCAGTGGTCGGTCTGTCCGCACATTCTTGCACACAAGTGTGCACACATGGAGTAACAACACATACAGCCTCTCTGTGAAACTATATTGTACCTTATACATACAAACACATATTTCTGACTTAAAAGACACACTGTTCACAACTTCAAACACATGGAAAACCATTGTGTGTGTATGGGTGTGTATATATGTGTGTGTGTGTGATGATTAGTTCACTGACTTGGACAATCATAATGCAAGGTACCTTCCAGGGTCATGTAAGGTCAGCGCTGCTCTCTTCAGTGGATGTTTAGCCCTGCAGGGGACTGGACATTTTGTTCCCTTTGTTCAGCTGCTGGCCTCACAAATGAGGATACAGTCAGGTTATCTCTGCAAATATTAGTGTTCAGGGCAAACGGCTGCAGGCTTTTCCGATAAATCTAACCATTAAACTGTATTTCTATGCATGCTTTTGTGAAGAAGAAACAAGAATACCACATTGTTTCTGGCTGTAGGCATATTTTTTTTTAGTCGCACACTCATAAACTGTGGATGAATTCAGTTTTATGTTTGAGAAGAAAACTTGTTATATATTGTTTTATTTACATTTCTGAATTTTAGACTAAAATCAGAGTGGATATTTTTGGAATAATCTGTCTTGGGTTTTAAACTGGGAGCATATTTTGGGAGAAATTTACTACAGTACGATACCGCGGAAATGATCATTTAACTGTAGAGCTGCGCTGGTGTCGTTGTCAACAGTGGCAGTCAAAACAAAGCCTTACGTTGTTTACGGGTTTAACGAGGAACAGCAACAAGCTATAATGAGGTTAGCAGGTTTGCTACTTCTCCAGTAATCCTCTTAGAGTTTGTGGCAGGAGTTGCAACAAGGCTAAGTCAAGGAACAGGACCATTATCCCTGAAGCCTGTTGTAACCGGAGCACTCTTGGTCCAAATCTAACCATAGTAATCCAAGATAAAAAGCCCTATCACCATTTAAAGATACTGTGGTTGGGCTGTTGCTGAAGAAAGTAAACTTGTGTACAACAAAATCCCTTGTGCACACTTAATATTTGCTTACAAGTGATGTGTACTGAAAATGGCGCACAAGTCTTCTCATGTATACCGGATCTTGCACGCGGCATATTTATAAACCACACCTCCACTCAAACTGGCACAAATCTGCCCCACTTACGCAAATGGGCACCCTCGTGAAAACCACAAGAAAGAGATTAGCAACTAGTCGACATGACGGAGGCATCGATTAGGGTAAAGGTGGCTCTAGCATTGCTTATACGAGGCCCCCACCTCCTAAAGTGAGGTCAAACCTTAAAGTTTCAGGTCGGTAACCTTAAAATGGGAGCTGGGCCACAACGTGGTCTGCGGACACAAAAGAAAGCCTGATATTGAAAGGAAAATGCAACATTTCCTTACCAATGAATAGCATAGTTTCAGTTAAGCACCTTTGTCCTGCTCGGTGAACGTTATGTGTTGGGCGAACCCCCGGGGAGATCACAGCGAGCTGGGCACAGTAGTTTAGTAAAAAATGTTTATTGACATAACGTCGACACTCTCAGATCTCAGTTCCTGGTGTGCGAGTGGAAAATGCAACTGGAATGTCACACCAAGTAGGGAGTGGGGAAGCATATCCACCATGTACCAGTTTCCCATCGGTCTTCAGAGGGCTGAATGTTTATTTATTGGCTGCTTTCTGTGTTGTTTTTAATTTCATTGTTTGGCAGTGTTTGTCTTTTTTTTCCTCCCAACACTTAACTGTACTAGGCAGGATATTCTCTTTTGAAATTGTGTGACTAGAAGCGCTTTGATAAATGGGTTATGTTATTTTTATTGTATTAATAGAATATTGTCTTTGTGCTGAAACATTGTGAGACCTTGTATCCTGCGTGCTGTGAAGAACAGGACGAAATTAGACCATCACATGATCTAAGCCTGAAAGACTTTTTTTAAACCTTCCTTATTTAAAATTGTCTCACATACTGTACTTTTTTTTTTAAACTGACAGTGAATTTCCATAAGCTGGTCAGTAAGGGAATACACTGTTTGGCCACTTTGTGTTTTACTCAGCTACATGTGATGTGTCTGATTTTTCAAAATTTTTAAATAATCTTTCTTCATTTGTCCTGGTACTGTTCTGCTGTGGAGTTTATCCACACATTTCTCATTTCACTTTTCTCAGCACCACCTGAAAGTACGTGGAAGTTGACCTGGTTTCCCCAGGCAGGAATGAATGAATGAATGAAACATAATTCCCTCAAAATTTGAATAGGACGCTAGACATGTAAGCAAAACCAGTTTTAACTGTTTTGTATTACCTTCCTTTTCATTAAGTTCTTGAAGGGGAAAATCCTGAGGATTAAATTCAGATTTTAACTTGACACAAGGGAAGAAAAACCTACCAGACGATCAAGGTAGACGGTCATGCTGGTGGGTTAGTGTTTCGCGTCTTTGCTGCTTGACCGGTGAAGTGACTGATAGGCCTGAAACGTCTATCCGCCTCCTCAGCACTGACACGGGGGAATCCGCTGTCACTGCATTAATAGCTTCAGAACAGGTGCAACATTGCCTTTAAAGCTGAATCCTGACTTCAAGCGTCCTGTTGGAAAAACTGATGGCAGATTGATCGATTGATGATTTTTCTTGTCTGTAGATTGCTCCAAATCATTATAACAGCAACTAGTTTATCTTCAACCCTCAAGAGTCGAGTTAATCATTTACTTTTTTCATTTTACCCAATTGTTAATGGTTAGTCAGGGCAGTGGTAGTTGTAGTAGCGATAAAAATAGTGTAGTATTTGCAGAAAGGATAAACTTGCCTCATCCCTGACATTACAAACGTGTGTGCTCTTGTGTATTACCTAGAAGAACACTATCACTAATAATTAATAATCGTCACTTTACTAAAATGCGAAAGTAGGACGTAATCCAACACAGACAACACGCACCACAAAAAACACATGTAGTGAGACAACATCATACTGTTTTAATGAGTCATGCTGGATTGTTAGAGACAGACTTTCGCCCTCACTCATTCACATGCACACTCTTTTTGAAGGCACCTCTCAGAAGAAATCATTTACCCTAGAATGTAACATTTATCCGATTGTGCTCACAGTACATAGAGGAATATATCATCCAATCTGTTTCCATTTGTGTTTGTCCAACCAAGTCCCTCAGCAGGAGTTTCCTCATAGTCTTGGTTTAGCACTCAGTCCAGGTGGAGTACACCCAACACTGGCCTAACCTGTTTAAGCAACAGTTTCAGGCCAAAAAAAAAAAAAAAAATCTTATGAAACAACATTTGCATTTCAGACCTGGCAGCAATCTGTGGGACGTTATGTTATCCTGCAACATTCTTGGAGACTAATTGTCAAACAGAGTCGTTGCCCTCAGTGTTGAACTGCATTCAGTCAGTGATTTACGTCAAACCTCACGATCTGCGTGTGTGTGTTGATGCAGCCGGGAGCCTTTCCACCTTCTAAGACAAACACAGAAACATTAAACAGTGCATCTGTTCTGATCAGATGAGCTGTGCAAAGTGTCCTTGTCCTGTTATGAACTGTCCCACAGGTGTATGTATGGGTGCACGTGTTTCATAGGAAAGTAAATGTTATCATTCGGCCTTTCCTGAACTTGACGAGCTCATTGCTAGTGATGTAAAATGTGCTGTTGTTGTCCTTGAGTGTGGTTTTGCCTGTGTTTTTCATGTTTAATCACTGATAATGATTAGGACGGTAATCAATATACTGCATTTCGGTTAAGGAACAATAACAGTTATTACCCCACCACAGGTTTTGTAGAGACGGTAGAATCAAAGAGTGCAGATCGAGACATCAGATGTATTTCACTTCAAATGACATGATAGTCTTTATTTTATTTTATTATATTTTTTTTGCAATTCTAATTTAATTTCAAGGTTTAATTGCTAGCTTGAACTTTTCTTGTCGTTTTTATACGAGATATGGGTGCATTTTTGTAGATGCTGTGACTTTAATCTCTATATCAGCTTTCTCCCAGTACTGCTGGTTCTCCTTATCGAGCCCCAGGTTCATGCTGTCCTCCTCTCCCTTGTTTATATGAGGTCGTAGAAATAAACTGTATCATCGCTATATAGCCTCCGGCTTTCCCAGGCTTCTCCCTATCAGCTCGTATCTGCTGAAAAAACATGACACGAGTAGTTGAGTTGCATATTCTCATAGCAAGGGAGTGGTGAGGAACGGGACTAGGTGTTCTTTTTGTTTTTATATGGGTGTGCACCAGGGCAGGTTTATTTGTCATGGCAAAATTAAGATTACATTTAAGACTGGTAAGATAGCATTAGGTTTTCTTTTGTCTTCATGAGGTCTCTGTGTGCCCCACTGTGTTTCATCACACTGTGCTGTGAGAGGTGGAGCTATGAATTCCTGAAGTTGCGTAACTGGCATTTATAAGTTCTCTTTTTTGCTGGAGAGAAGAGGTTTGGGACACCTCTGGTGCTGCCTGTGCTCACCTGAAATGCATTTAAACCCAACTGACACATTGTGTATGACATCGACTATAAAAATTAACTTGACAGCTTTTGCTTATATGCATAGGCCAGGCGTGAGAGAACATGATGTTGACTGTGACTGTTCTTTCCCTGCAGTTTGAACGCCTTTCTTAGAAAATGTCCCCTGTTGGAAAGAAATTATGCCATAAATAATCCCACCGTGCCAAACACAGCTGTGTGAAATGTAATCTCTGGCAGTTACTGAATAGTTCCCTGTTTTGAGCACTTGTTTTCTTGTTTTGTTTTCTTCACAGGTCCTAATCTGCTGCTGCAAAATACTGTGACCGGAGACCTGCTGCTTCCTGTTTTCTGTGTGCTCGGGTGACTGTTGCCCACGTCAACACACCTACACTGAAGGATCAATAAAGAAAAACAAGTATTTGGTTTATCTGACCATCTGCCCAAATTACTTCAGTCCAGTCACACGTGTTCTGTTTAAGCTGTGTCAATCACACACGCCCACACTAGAAGGATTGAAAACACTTAGCCTAGTTTAGCACCCACACACAGTCACAGCAAATATGGCCGACATTCTGGCCAACTTTGGCAAAATGCTGCTGCGTCGCCGGGTATTAAACTCCTCCGGTGAAGAATCCCAATTCGCCCGTTGCCTGTCCACCTTGGACCTCATCGCCTTGGGAGTGGGTTCCACACTCGGCGCCGGTGTCTACGTCCTCGCTGGCGAGGTTGCCCGGGAGAAGGCAGGACCTGCTATTGTCCTCTGCTTCCTCATCGCTGCTCTGTCCTCCATGCTGGCAGGCCTGTGCTACGCTGAATTTGGCGCCCGTGTCCCCAAAACGGGCTCTGCGTACCTTTACAGCTACGTGACAGTTGGAGAAATCTGGGCCTTCATCACAGGGTGGAACCTCATTCTCTCCTATGTGATAGGTGAGCTTTCTGAACTTCAAGTGGAGTTGTTGCAGTTTTGCTGTAGAAACAACTGTGATGAGTTTAATACATTTTTAACCAAGTAGAGAGCTGAAACTGAAACTCTAACGTTTTTTTGTTTGTTTTTAGGCACGGCCAGTGTGGCCAGGGCATGGAGCTCCACCTTTGACAACCTGGTTGAGCAGAAGATCTCTGGCTTCTTCAAAGCCTCTATGGCAATGCAGGTGCCAGGGGGGGTGCTGGCGTCCTACCCCGACCTCTTCGCCCTCATCCTCATCCTGCTGCTCACTGGTGAGTTGGCCATAGCCAAGAAGAAATTCAATGCATTTCCGAGTTATTTTCTGTCTCTTTTTTTTTTTAATAACTATGAAAGTCTTATCTGTAACATTTAGCATTACAAAATCTGAGGAAGAACATGCCTCTTTGGTTGAACTTGACTCACATGCTGTAACAACAGGTTGTGAAATACATATTGGTACACTTCGAGCACTATGGATTCTTCATTGCCATTGCTAGCATTGCATTAAAAACATTTCATAACACCTAGAACAGTTGTCACACTAATATTGCACCTTGTGTGGCATGCCAGTAACAGTGTTAGGACAAAATAATTGGTGAATTGGTGTCAGTGACTGACTGCATGTTGGAAGTAATGAAGTAGGAACACATCCACCCACATAGCAGGACATGTTGTTACTGGTGCTGAATTCTCTCTTTTCTCTATCACATCACTCTTTCTCCTTCCAATAATCTCCTCTCATCCTGTACTTTGCGCCCTCAGGACTTCTGGCCTTTGGTGTGAGCGAGTCGGCGCTGGTGAATAAAATCTTCACCGGCATCAATCTGGTTGTTCTGGGCTTCGTTATCATCTCTGGCTTTGTTAAGGGGGACACAACCAACTGGAGACTGACAGAGGAAGACTATCTGAGTTTCATAAACCAGACCAACAGCAGCAGGACTTCAAAGTCAGTATTTGGCAGCTGCCTTTGTCCAAAAATTAAATCATAGTTTTACTTTTTTTTCCCCCTTCTTCTTCTTTTTTTTTAATGATATGTCTCTCTTCTTCTGCCACTCAGTATTGAGGAGGAATTTGGCGTGGGTGGTTTTGCTCCGTTTGGCCTCGCTGGAGTCCTGTCTGGTGCTGCCACCTGCTTCTACGCCTTTGTAGGATTCGACTGCATCGCAACTACAAGTGAGCAGTTTTACTGTTTCCATGATGATCACTGTGGGGCGGTCACAAAATCAGCAACGTAAACAATTAACAATAAAATGCGTGCTTCCCATTCTTCTTGGTTCGTAAAGTGAGATTGAACTAAGTCATGAATCAGGATTGTACACATGTTTTGTCTTGCTCTTTTTCTCTTTTTTGGGTGATACAGCACCTTGTTGATCTTTGTCAAGACTGTGCTGCAAAAACTGCAACATATTTTTGTTTTTTATGGATGTGGGTAATGTTGGTTGTGTGTTTCCCTTCCCTGTCGTGGGAGCGCTTCTTATCAACTAATTCTCTATGTTTCATTTCCCACAGGCGAAGAGGCAAAGAACCCCATGCGATCGATACCTATTGGCATTGTGGCGTCGCTGTTGATCTGCTTTTTCGCCTACTTCGGCGTGTCTGCCGCTCTTACACTGATGATGCCGTACTACCAGCTGAACACCCAGAGTCCCCTTCCTGAGGCCTTCAACCACGTTGGCTGGGCTCCTGCTAAATACATCGTGGCTGTGGGCTCTCTCTGTGCTCTGTCCACCAGGTAAGGAAATGGTTGTCTTGTTGCAAAATGTTGCTTTGCAGAACACTGTAAGCTTTAAATATGCAAGTTTTAATAAGAACTCTTGATCTTCTCTCAGTCTGCTAGGCTCTATGTTCCCTATGCCGCGTGTTATCTACGCCATGGCGGAAGACGGGCTGCTGTTCCGTGTCCTGTCCAGGATGAACCCTCGCACAAAGACTCCTCTCCTGGCAACCGTCACTTCTGGTATTGTTGCAGGTAAGCTCCCTGTGCCTATTTGTCCCTTTTACATGTTGTCATTTCTTTGTCTTTTTGTGTGTCTTTATTTGTGTTCCCTGTGGTGTTTAATTATTGTTTCTAGCCAGCAGCTTTATTTGCTGTGTCTGTCCCATGCTGCCAAGTCTGGCCAGCATAAATGTTTCTCACAATTCTGTTTTTTATGTATCTTACAGCTCTGATGGCCTTCCTGTTTGATCTGGCAGCTCTGGTTGACCTCATGTCCATTGGAACTCTTTTGGCGTACTCTTTAGTGGCCATCTGCGTCCTCATCCTCAGGTAAGCACCTTTATTGACTGTGGCCGCAGTCCCGACTTCTTCTGAAGTTGTAATCATGTATTAAACACTCTCTAGCAGCGGCTTCACCAACAGTCATTGCCTAATGTCCACAAAAACAATTTGAAAGCACAGCATTCTCTCAGAGCCTTTATTTACATTCAGCCAATATTTCTAGCCGTTAATCTTTTTCTTTGTACTCACTCTTACACACTTCCCTTAATCAACAGGTACCAGCCAGGCGCCCTGAATTCGTCCAGCCAGACCGAGAAGCTGGTGGAGCTGGTGGAAGGGGAGACGGTGGCCGCAAGTGGAGGGGACAGCGGTGACGAGATGGACGATAGGCCATCCCGAGAGGCCTTCTCCGCCAAGCTGCTCTTCTGCCCAAGTCGAAAGAGCCCAACACAGACCTCTGGGACCATTGTCTATGTTACCACTGCTGTTATTTGTAAGTATATCTGAGAGAAGACTGAAGAATGTTTTGACAACCTTATGTTTGATTAGGCATCTTGCCGCTGCCACTGTAACAAACTTTCCCGTCCTCTTTCTCTCCCCGCAGCGGTTCTTATCATTTTACTGTGCATTATCCTGGCCAACTGGCTCCCAGAGCTGCTTGCTGGGCACTCGGCCGTCCTGGTGCCATGCGTCATTTTGACTCTGCTCTGTGCTGTCTGCGTCATCATCATCTGGAGGCAGCCGGAGAGCAAAGAGGCCCTCACATTCAAGGTAACAATCAAATCTTCAGAATGGACCCTTTTTTTTCTTTGTGTTTTTTGAAAATACTACACTGATGGTGACTCTGGTTGCTTGTTCTGGCACACTTTTTCCCCCCGATTCCCTCGCTTAGCACTACCACCAGGACAACCAGGTCAATTTTAAACTATAATTATGCTGACTGTTTCTCTCTTCTCTCAAGGTCCCTCTGCTTCCGTGGTTGCCCCTGTTCAGTGTTTTTGTCAACATCTACCTCATGATGCAGCTGGACCTGGGTACATGGGTCCGCTTCACCGTCTGGATGGTTATCGGTACGCCTTCGTTGTGTTTACCATTTCTGATGCTGCACAAGCAACTGTTTTGCAACTGTTTTGTAACTTCTGTTGCCTCTCTTCCTTCCAGGTTTTGCCATCTACTTCTTCTATGGTATTCGTAACAGCAATGAAGCTTCCAATAGGAAGGAATCCCCGCGCAAATACGAGCCTGCGCTTCAGACCAAGAGCCCGATTTACAAAGGCGCTCCTGACGACAGTGATGTGGAAGCAGGCAGCCCTTGATACAGACTGACATAGGCCTGGGGAGCATTGCAGAGCATCTACGCTCGGTTTTGGCAGTCTGGTTGAACTGACAGCCAAATGCTACAGTGTAGGCGGCCCTGGAACGCAGCCCCGGGTTTAAAGGAAGGAGAGGCAAGAGAGCGCCACACACATCTTACCTCTGACTTGGAGGCTGATTAACTTGACGGCTAGACACTGTGGCAAAGCCACTTTCTGGCCCATGTCTCTGTTTTAATCTGTCTGTTTGTGTGCAGCGTTAGCCCTCTGGAGATCTACCTATAACACATAATTTGGACTTAACTAACAAAGAGTACAGCAGTGCTTCTCATGAAGCTTTGTTTTCTGTTAACTGAAGAAGAATGTTACACTTTAACTGATTTGGGCTTTACTGTTTGTCTGTTGTCAGTCTGCTGTAACCGTGTGTAGAGTCATCTGGCACACATACATTGCTTAAAAAATCTAAAATGATGTCTTGAGCCAGTAAGTGTGCAACTGTCGAGACACTCAGCTAGACTTTGTGAGCGCATAAGGAACATGAATAGTTTTCAATAGAGCTATCAAGTCTCTTGGTCCCCATTTATTGCACCTGCTGGTTTTTATTTGCATGTAAACAGGGTAGTACTGAAGCTGTGTAGTTTACAGTGTCAGCCAGGGTCAGTAGCACATGGTTGTGATGTACTGTGCTGTTCGGTGTCTGAGGTTGAGTTCACGCTTGACAGACCTGATGAGTTTTAACACACTATGGCCTTTGTGGTCCCCCCGCTCCCGCAGGACAGCTGCACAGTATTTGTATTTGGCAGCATTTTAAAATGGTATGAAATTAGTCTCATAAATTGTGCTTGTTTTTGTTGCATATAGACTGTGCTGAAATTGTATTTGCAAGTGTTTTGTGGCCTTCGTTTCAACCTGTAACAGGTAACTAAAATGGTCTGGAAAAGGCTTTTAACAGCTAAAAGGGTGACAAACAATTTTCAACCCGTAAACGGCCTCTTAAATGTTGGTAAAAACAAATATAATTTCTTTCTGGTTATTACTGTAGTGTAGACCCCATCTATCTCTCAGTCCAAAACATACATCCATATACTTATTTGCTTATGTTTGGTTGGACAGGGCATTGAAACATCTGTGTGAATTTTAAATAATCAGTTTTGTTAATTTGCTAATTTCAGATTTGGTTTAAACATTTGCACCTGTTTGTGTCAAATGCTTTTGCAAGGCTGTGCCCAGATGTTTTGCAGACCTGAGGAGGTTGATTGTGCACTTAAGAAGCTACTTAATCGCATCGACTTATCCGAGGAATAGCGCATTTAAAAATTCTGTCAACACACAGTTATTTGTTTTGAATTAACATCTGTCCATCTCTGTCAAGATTCACTTTGGTGTTGGGGAACTGGGTTTCTCCTTCCAAACAAGGGCCTGTCTTCAATCACCACTAATATATCTTCTTCACCCCCTTTTTTTTTTTTGGATGTTTTTACTTCCTTGTGAAAAGTCTTTTTCACAAAGGTTCTTGTTTAGTTTCAATTGAAACTTGTTCCTGGCAGCTCTGTCTGTTGAGCTCCCATCACTTGTATTTTATTCAACTTTATTCTATTTTTATTACTTAACTGACTTTTTTCAGATAAAATTGTTAATATTTAAATATTAGTATCGCTTGTGTGGGATAACTTTTGTTTTGCCTTTCCTTCTCAATCAATTAATATCGCTTTTTAGATGCATTTTAATTGTTACTTGTACAGTTTTTAGTGGGATGATCTTTTTGGTCGCAGTGTTCATTTAATATTTTCCTTTTGTTGCGCACGTCTTGCAGCATAAAATGATTTAATTGTAATACTTTGTGATCCTTCCTGACCAAATGAACGTGTCTTTGGAAACGTAGCTTTCCAAAACAAAGAATGACTGCTGAAAGTCGGTCTTAAAATTGTGTAATTTAAAATGTTTTTACCCCAATCCTCTGGAATTGATGTAACTTATTGTTGAAAGCATTTTTCTGTTGTTTCTAGTAAAGTGCTTCACTGTAGAGTGTACAGTATTTGTTTAAACTATCTTTTATTTGTATAATGCTGTAAATTATACAAACAGACTTTCTTAAAATATCACCTGAAGTATAATTTGGTAAGAGATGTTTTTTGTAAATTACACTTGAAGGCATTTTGTTTGACACCAGATGCTGCTGAAATCCAGACTGTACAAAGTCTACTAATCCCTTTTTTGTCCACATAAAATGGACCTGGTGGGCGTAGTATTGGAGCATTTCTGAAGAGATAATCAAAAAGATGTACCCAAACATTTTAGAAAATGCCCCCTCACCTCTTTAGACATGTCAGAAGTTGACGTATATCTTCCAAAAGCTGTTGTTTCTAGAAGATGTGACTCCATTATCTGGTGCCTGAAGAAGTATCTGTCTGCCAGAGAAAGGCGCCGGGGCTGGTAAAACAAAAAGTCCAGTGTCTGTCATGGATAAAGAGTTTCACTGGAGATATACACTAGCATTTTTTCTTGCTTGCCTGCCAGTGTTAAACTACAGGAGGGGCTAATTTAACATTAAAAAGTTATGCCACATGGCTGTGACTCATACTGAGTGCTTTGCATGCCCAGCCCTTGTGCCTTTCAGATATCAATACTGTCATCTCCCCTCTGTGCTATCTCATTAACAGCAATGATCTATTTTTGTCTTTCTGTTTTATATCCTGTACATATGGCTGTCATGTACAATACGAGCTGTATTTTCGATGTTTTTTTTTTTTTAATAAAACACTGTATCTGCCACGAGCAGGATTCAAAGTGTGTGTGTTTTTTCTACCTCTTCCTTCCTGTAGCAAAAAGAGTTCTCAGTAACCGCATACCAGAGGCTCTTGAAGTTACTTGCACTGTTTTTTTTCTGACTCACCAGTGACTCGTGTTAACAATGCCAATTGTAATATGACTCTACCCCCTGGCTGTTAAAGATGACTGAGTTTAGTTTATTTAAAAAGGACTGTGTGAAAGCAGCTACTTACACTCCAAGACAGTCCGCATGGGATAAATTGCACTGAAAACTCATGTTTCCGTCTTAATCTGAAGATTCACCTCTTGTAACCAGATTTCAGACAACATGAGCCAGTGATTATATAAAGGTTGCTCAGGTTGGTTGTAGTATTTCATTTGTGAGGATTAAAAGAATGAGGATGTGCTTGAGAACTAAGAGGCATTAGATAAACACTGAGTGGAGTAACTTTCTCCACCCAGATTCATGCTGATAGTCCAGGGTTGAAACATAAACTCGCTTCTCTATTCTGTAGACCACCACTGACCAGTATAAATAGTTTTAGATTTTATTTTTTAAAAATGTTAATGGTTTTTAGTGGTGTAGGCCACAATTATTTAATTAATTAACACCTTAAGACCAGTAGAGAAGTATTCAGATCCTTTAGTTACCTAAAAGTACTAATGCATACTGTAAAAATTCTCCATTACAAGTTGGAGTCCTGCATTGTTAGTCAAGTAGAAGTATGTAAGTATTTATAGTATTAAAAATCAAGTTAAAACTCTGGAAAAGTGCAGGAAAATCTCAAAATAAATAAATAAATCTGAGAAATAAAATATTTAAAAGGAAAAGCACCAGCACCAGAGCCATAAAATATTTTTCCATGAAAAATGAGTTAACAGTTATCAAAACAATTGCCAACTGATGTTCTGTAAAACGTCTAGTCAACAAAGAACCACATTTTAGAAGCTCTTCATTATGTTTCATATGGAAGTTATAAAAGAAATGTAGTGATGTAAAAAGTACAAGATTTCCCTTCAAAATGTAGTAGAAAGTAGTCTAAAAAGAAAATTCTCATGTAAAGTACAAGTACCTCAATTTTGTTCTTAAGTACAGTACTATAGTTAAACGTACTTGATGTGAAATAGCTCCTCCCTCTTCCTTCTTTCGCCACAAGCTAAGTCTGCCCTCTAGTGGTCACAGACAGTATTACATTAATCTAGCAGTACTGCAATTTTACTTTACCCAACACTTTTGTCAGTATCATAATACAAAAAGCAGCGCACCCCCAATCTTTGCATGAGGCAAATCTTTATAAACGTCCCCATGCATTTATTATTGATGACACCGATGCTATAATAATAGCAGAGTCACAACAACATCAAACAGTCAACTTTGTCAGGGTTTGGTTTCAAATAAATTATTTACAGGTATAATGTGATATCAGTGTGTTTCCCACCACCTTACACTTGAGATTTTAATATTCACAGGATAAACACACAGTTCTATCTATGAACAGGAAGTTGATTGTGTGTGTTTAGGCTTCTCTTCCTCCAAAAGGCACTCAAAAGAGACACTTCCACAGCACAGTTAAAATAAATGAGCCCACTTGCCGTTCTTTCTAAACTGTTGAATGAATTAGTCAGTATTAATAAAACCAGCCTGACCTGAAGTGTTGTAGGTGCATTCAAACAATCAGAATGTATTCACTTGGTGATTTTTGTCCTTGCACCAGATATACTGCTGCATCTCCAAATAACAAAAGACACTTCATTAACTCTGCTCCTTCTGATGAGAGTCCTGGTACTGAGTGAAATGGCCAATTACATTTTATAAAAAAAAAAAAATAATAATTATTTTGTTTGAAAATTAAAGTTAAACGGGAGGCTTGCATTGATTATAAATATGGATATGATTGAATCTATGGATTGTAAGTGTGAGCATGAGTTTATGACATGTAAGAGCAGGCTCCATATTCAAACATAAAAACTTAACATAACTTAACATAAAAATCCAAATGTATGAAGCCCCAAGGTGTTCAGTTATTTCAGAAATTAACATGAAATGCTAATTCAGCAGTTTTACATGTTTTTCTGTCAGAATGACAATTTTTCCTCAGTTTTATTTTATGCTACTTTTTAAAAATCTCATAATGTCACTTTCTATAATGTCACAATTCATTTCATAATGCCATTTGTCATAACAGTGCTGTTGTTATGTAAATTGGTCCTCTGTTGCGTCAACTCACCAGAGTAACAACTAACAGCTGCTTCCTGTAGCTTCTGTTAGCAAAAAATCTCAGTTAGCCTTGCACCTAGCAGCCCTTCCTGAGTTTTGGGTTGCCAGTTATTATTTCTTCACATAATTTCAGATCAATTTTAAATGTTTTAAACTATAAGTTTTACATAACGCTTCTTTAGGCTAGCTCAACAACTGCCACCAAATAAAACCAGTTAGCTCCTCCTAGCTTAGCTCCTGAATCAGTCATTTCGTGCTGCTGTTGACTAACTGCTAGCTGCTAACTAGCATAGTGAGATGGAAAGCATCAGATAATGTTTGATTTATGGTAGATAATAGATAAGATAATCTGTTAGAGTTACCTCTAGTTTTGATGATGTTCCCCACAGAACGACACAGAATCCTGATTGTCCTTTTGTGTGGTTGTCAGCAGGAGCCAGCCAATGATGCTAACACTGTCTTTTCACATTGATGCTTGTTTGATCATTTGTTAAATTAACACTTTAGAGCTTGAGCGATTTAGGTCTGTGTCTGTATAATTTGTTAACTTACAGAAGCAGAAGTGAAATGGATGAGACACCTTTCACATTTGTTAATGATCTAACTAAGAGGAATTAACTGGCTAATTCTGGCAGCAGCTGTTGAGCTAGCTTAAGATAACAACGGCACGTGTGTCTGACTGAGAAGTGATGGGAAGGTGACATCACTGTCATGAACAGCGACACTGTCAAATAAAATGTGATATTAAATAAGTTCTTACTGAGAAAAATGACATTATGAAATAAAACATTTTTTTTTACAATTTTTAGCTTAAAATATCTAGAATAAAATAAAAATGAACCCCAATAAAAAAAAATCTGTTATTATAAAGACTGATTAAGTAATATTTTAGAATGACTTGAGTTTTAATAATATCTCCAATTATTTCACAAAATGCCGGCTCATTTATGTACTTTACAAAATGTATTCCTATGATCTTTACTCAATGTCTTCAATTTAAATGTCTTTTTTATTTAGTTAATATTGAACACTTTGGGGTTTACGTTCAAAAGGCTTTAATGTCTTTAAACCCAGAGCAGGAAACATGAACTGGGTACTTACCATATTGATTAAAACAAACCTTGCTATGATCAAGTTATAATGGCTATCAGTACGCAGCTACAGTCACTTCTTCTTTCAGCAAACAGCAAATGTCTCATTAAACATTTTCACAGTGCAAACTCTCTCTCTCCAGCAGGTCACAGTCAGACGAACAAACATGACAGTATCTGAAACTTTGGTTCAATTTGAGTTCACTTTCATTACCCTACACTCTATTTATGTGTTGAGCCGCTTGGATTTGTAGAGCAATGCAATCAGTGAAGATCTCTTTCCTTCTCACCTCTGACAAGATATAGTCTATACAAGGTTGCAACATATTCCAAGTATTATGCATGAAAAGGAAGAAGCTCGGTCTTGATTGACTTAAATTAACATGAGCACAGAACACACTACACTGACAGCATCAGTCGTTAAGAGATGTGTACCAAACAACATAACTGGCCACTGGAGTATAACTGTTCACATCAAGAGAGGCCAAAAGTGCAGTAAAGCTGAAGTGTTGCTAAGCGCTGCAAAGACAGCAGGACTATTACAGTCATACACACATGCACACAGGACAGTGAGGCGGATAAGATGCTTCTTGTGCTTCTGTTAGGGTAATCAACAGAGTGTCTTAAGTTTGGAGCCATAAACAGGGACCCAAATGATAAAATAATGTCTTATATATAGAAGTAAGTGTGTAACAGAGCTGGGAAATATTTTAAGTCCACCCAAAACTGGCCTGAGTGCAGCCAAGACGAGACAGATCTCCTACAGATGGAGTCCAATGAAGTTTGACCACCTGTCAGCCCACACACTGCAGCAATCGGGTAAATCAACACAAGCACTGCCGGCTGCCCTTGGCGACCTCCTCAGAGGAATGGACAGTGTTGGGAACAAATCCGCTCTTGACGCCCTCCCAGCCATCCTGGATCTTGATGTCCCCGCTACGTACCAGCTCAAAGATGTCCCTCGTCAGATCCACGAAGGCCTTATGAGAATCAAAACCAGATTGTGAAGAAACATAAACTGATTAATAATGACTCACATTCATAGAAATGTTGGTTTGATAAAAGGCTTTGGGAATGTTTTAGTCCGCAACAGAAAGCAGATCTACACTATAGCAAAATGTGTCAAAAACATGTAAATGTGTCATCAGAATAAGCAAACAGGTTGCACAATTTTATTATGTTTACCATAATTTTGGCAATTGCTAATTCCACTTCTATTGTGGCAGTATGAAAATTATCAGTTCATTAACACTGGGTTAGACCATCTTAAATTCTTTGTGTACTTTTAGCTGGTGATGGCAAGAGGTGGAGTCCAAAGGAAATAATACTGGGGATGAAGTTCAACTCTAATAATTTTTGATTAGCATTTCAGGGTTAAACATTTTGGCGACACACAGTAAAAAAATCATAGCTGACTGTGTGTCTGTGAGGACAAAACTGAATCTTATCCAGACCTTCTCCACATTGATAGCGTCTCGTGCCGATGTCTCAACGTAGCGCATCCCAAAGGCCCCTGCTAGCTTTTCTGCCTCCTGCTGGGTCACCTGACGCTGGGCCTCCAGGTCACACTTATGACCAACCAGCAGGAAGATGATGCTGTGCGGCTGGACGTGGCTTTTGGCCTCCTCCAGCCAGTTGTGGACGTTCTGGAAGGAACGACGGTTTGTGATGTCGAAGAGTAAAAGGCCCCCAACTGAGTTACGGTAGTAAGCTCGAGTGATAGACCTGGATGGTGGGAAGATAAATATATTATTACCAGCTTTATCGTTTAACTCACGGTTAAAAAAAGGAACGTCTTTGCTGCACTATACAGTTATTCAGACTTGACTTTCATTTTCCTTTTTCCTCTACAATGTTTACCCAATTCTGATTCTGATGACATTCATTCCTGGGGTTACTGAGCTGTAGATGCCTGTTGGTGTAATTCCTCACTCACAAATGTAATTCGGCAATGCTAAGTTCAACCAATCATGTCATGGTAAAAGAATTAGAATTCGTAATATTTTCTGTTTTAAATGTTAATCTCATGAAAGGACCAGAACTATCAATGTGCTGGACCATCTTTCAATACCTTTTTTGCCTCTTTACTCTGTCTAGGGCTCTTCAAAAAACAGGTCAAGAATATTTAACATAATAAAGAATAATAGGACATAATGAGATGATAATGAAAGAACAGACCGCTCAGTGCAACAGAAAGGCTCACTGGTGTGTTTTTTGAACAGCAATAGAAACTGTGCAGTAAAAATACTAGTTAGTAAAATCATTGTGTACAAAACAATGTACATCAGTAGATGCATCATTTAATACACCTTTTGTGGGATTTGAATGAAGGTCATGATGTCGTTTTGATGATGGATGACAAGAAGGATCGTGAAAGGAACTGTTTTTACCTGAACCTCTCCTGTCCTGCAGTGTCCCAGATCTGTAGTTTGATTCTTTTACCCGGCTCGATCTCCACCAGGCGTGAGAAGAAGTCCACCCCCACAGTCGGGTCTGACACCTGGGCAAAGCGGCCCTCAGTGAACCTCCGGATCAGACACGACTTTCCAACCGTGGAGTCTCCAATGACAATGAGACGAAACTGATAAAGCCATATCGTCTCCATGTCTCACCAAAATAAAATCTGTGAGAAAATAAAATCAGTCACCACAATCCATAAATATTGCTTCAAATGTCTTGTTTCATTGGGCCAACAATCCCAAACCCAAAGATACTGAGTTTACTATCATATTACAAAGAAAAGCAGCAAATTCTCTCTTTGAGGGTGCGTCATTTCAGTTTGAAAAAATGAGTGAGACGATTACCTTTTAATCAAAATAATCAATGATGAATTGACTACACTTAATATGTAAAGAAAAAGCCCCACAGATATTTCTGTTACAGGTGGAAATCATCAAGACATGTGGCTACATGTGATAAAATCTGAATTTTTGGTTTGATTTTGACTTCACATATTTGTCATGCCTTAACAAAAAAAAACATTTTTTTTTTCATTTGTTTGGTTTTTTTTGGGAGAAAAAAAAAAATCACAAAAATATGGATGAACATTCACTCCAGTGTTAAGACATTCACTTCAGCGCAAAGGAAATTATACATTTCCACTGTGGACAAAATGTGTGTACTCTGTCAAACAAAACCACTGCAGAAACAAGCTTGAAATCTAACACACAGTTTTATCTTGACCTTTGGCTGCAGTTTTGCTCAGTAACAATATTAATCCTTTGTGTATCCTTTGTGAAAATAATGCAAAATACAGAAGAAATTAGAGTAAATAAGTACCTTTACATGCCCTTACTTTAAAATAGCTTAAATAGAGGATGTGTTAAATACAGATTAGACACAAACGTGAATGTAATCCACAGACTATAAGGACAGTAAGAGGCTCACATCATCTCAGCGGTGTCCATGTGATTTACAGTTTGGTGATCTAATTTGAGGGGAAGGGGTGGGGAGGCGCTCCTCTCCATTTCACTAAGCAGTGGTGTAGTCAGCCCCCCCGGTGTGGATAGTAGACAGGTTGTTTTAACACACAATGAGGCCTTGAAGCCAAACATAACCTTAATGAAGACATAGCAGCTACGTGCAACTGCTAGTTACCAACAGATATGTGAGTCTCATAATAAACTACCTCACAAACAGTACATTGTTTGAATCATGAGGCCCTACCCCACTTAGCCTAATGCCACAGATGAGTATTGTTATTCATTTCAATGCTTAATATTCAGTGCAGCAATCTAATAAAAATCAGTAAATTATGACCTACCTTAAAGTTAAGAGCTCAGTAAGCGTAAAAAGCAGATCCCATATTGATGATTATGTCTTTTTAAAACGATTCTCTGGAGTAGCTGTGGTTGTGCTATTGCTTACAGAGATAACATGCATCGCATTAACCAGGCCTCTTGTCCACCATCAACATCTGGCCCGTTTTTACAGATGAGACGAGCCTGCTGTGTGTCCAAACCGACAGGTGAGCTGAGCCACGGATTAATTTAACCAGGACTGCTGATATTTCCGCGAGGATCCGCAGATGAAATGGCAGCAGGACACAACAGCAGAATCACACACATACACGCATCTCCTCGCCCTCATCAGCACCATTACCGTAAGTGCATACACAGCGGCGCAGCAGCAATCCTAAAGCCTCGCTGCTGCCTTCGAGGCTGTAGGAACACACGCACACAGTGAGCGCACGTAAACATACTTGTGTACTTTAGAAGACTTTAGAAGAGCAATATAACTTCACTGTTACACATGTTTATGGCCTGGCTTTATAGGACTTCTGCTGCACCACATTTTAGAGGGAAATGCTACATTTAGGCCAGGGGTCGGCAACCCAAAATGTTCAAAGAGCCATATTGGACCAAAAAAAACAAATCTGTCTGGAGCCGCAAAAAATTAAAAGCCTTATATAAGCCTTATATGAAGGGAACACAGGCTGTAAGTGTATATTAGCTATATTAGCTTACCAAAATGACCAATTTGATGAATGAATCCTTCATGTACTCACCATCTGTGAACGGTTTTCCATGCGTTATTATTATCTCCCGGGTTGCAACAAAACTAGCAGCAGAAGTGGAGTTTGGAGATGCAATCCACCTCTTAAATCTATCTTCTTAAATCTTAAATCTTCATCTATCTATCTAATTTCTCCAGAAGTAAAGCATTCGCACTTTTTCTCTCACTCCCAACTGGGTGGTCTGCTGCAGATTTAGCATGCCTTCCCCGGAAATGTCTTTTTGTTATTTGACAACTTCTCATTACAAAGCAAACATGCAGGCAATCCTTCCGAATCGGCAATGAAAGCAAATGATTCAGTCCATTCTTCCTTGAATCCTCCCTTCTCATCAGCTATCTTTCGCTTTTTCCCTTTGGGATCCATGGCCCATGACACACCCGCCGGTTTGTTTACAACAGCCACCTGCGTGGCACCGCGCCGCGCTGAAACGTGTGTCGCAGGCTGTGACGCACATCGTCGTTGACAGAAATGTTGAAATGTAATATTTATTATAAACATTTTTACAGCACTGGAAAAAGTTAAGAATGTTTGTGTCATGTTTGTCCTCCTACAGAAACCATATTAAAACAAAATATATATTCCCGCTTTCACTTTTGGTACATTAAGTATTACTGTTAATACATCTATACTTTTACTCAAGTAAAATTATGAATATAGGACTATGACCTCTAAAAATAGTTAAACTGCTAAACTTCTCCTCTTTTCCTCCCTTATGTGGACTTGTATATAGCTTTATATTGTACAGTGTTTACTTGTTAATTTATTATCTCTATATTTTTTTGTAACAGTTTTTTGCAGACGTCTTGCTTTTTGCACTCTATGCTGTTCTTGTGAGCTGCCACGACAAGTGAATTTCATTTCAATCAATAAAGTTCATCTTATCTTACTGAAAATTGTGTGCCTATCTAGGGAAAGGCTCGATAAATTTCGAGGAGGGCTTGAACGCACCACAGCGACCGTGTGGGAGTAGTAGACAGAAGCTGGGAGACGGCAGTGAAGTACGGATTCAGATTGTAATAAGTGATAAAGTAAGGCGACTTTTCGCACATCTCGATGACACTGGATCACAGCAACATTTTCCCCGAGTGCATCGGCCGGAAGCAACATTTCTTCTGCTGTCCATGACTTTCTTGTAGCTCTTTACAATTTTATTGCGATTCCTGCGCACCATCATCCTTCACCAAGTTTCCATTATTCTGGAGTCTCCTTTTTATTTTTTTTCTTTGGCAGCCATGCAGCAGCAGGAGCTTCTGTTCAAAGTCCTGGTCATCGGGGACTTGGGAGTAGGAAAAACGTCCATCATCAAGCGGTATGTCCATCAGATCTTCTCCCAGCACTACCGAGCAACCATCGGGGTGGACTTCGCCCTGAAGGTGCTGCAGTGGGACAATGACTCTGTGATCCGGCTACAGCTGTGGGACATAGCAGGTCTGTTAAACTTTAACGACCCCGTAACACGCGTTGGTTTGCAGACTTATTATGCATCAGGTGACTGTTAAAACTATATAACTCTGAATGTAGACCAGGATTAGGATTTATTCTCTGTGCGTGTCTGGGGATCTGCGGAAACAAAAACGTTTTGTTTCACCTTCAGCAGCTGTGAAAATCTAGAAGTTATTAAAGCTGCTCGTAGAAATACTTTGAATATTTGAAATCAATCTGACAGCAATTGTAGGAAAGTAGGGGCAATTTATGAGTCATTACACAGTCCTGTTTTCTGCCAGGGCATAAGAATGATCATACTTGGTTTCCAATGAACTCATGTCAAGAGCATGCTGACTAACTTGCTACAAATCGGGGATACACAAAACATAACTGGGATGAAGGTTTTTGCAGTGCCTGATATGAACTCCCAGTGAGTGTGTGTGTGTGTGTCTGTCCACTGAGTTCCTCCCTGTCATTTGAAGCCTGGCTGAGGAATGTAGATCTTGTGCCTGGCTGTGACTCAAATGATCCCATGGTCAAATTATCAGTCACATGATGGCACCTACTGTAGACTAAACACACTCAAACACACACACAAACTCACACTCGCTATCTTTTATCTTTGTCAATAATAAACCGTGCTGTGAGTTGATTTGATTACTTACAGACTTGAAATGTGTCTTTACATGAATCCACGTGTGTGTGTGTGTGTGTGTGTGTGTGACGGTTGCCCATGCTGTCCAGGACAGGAGCGATATGGGAACATGACTCGTGTCTATTACCGGGAGGCGGTGGGAGCGCTGATGGTGTTTGACGTGACGAGGGCCTCCACGTTCAACGCCGTGCTGAAGTGGAAGGAGGACCTGGACTCTAAGGTGACTAAAGCTGAACCGCCTCTGCTCAACATCCAGTAGAAAACGTCAAACTGAGGCCTTTCTTAACTTTCACTGTGTGTAAAAACTCGCAGTGTACCTGCACATGGCTGGACTTTACTTTGTCAAGTTTTAGCCTGCACACAGAAGCTCCTTCATGTTTTGCAATCCAACTCGTCTGCGATTGTTCTCTAATGCTACTTAAAGGTGCTTTGCTCAGTAATTTCTGTGTGCACTACCTGTTGTTCAACCATGTATGCAGGCCAAAGTGTTTATATATTGTTCTGAGCGTCCACAGTTGGTCGCGAAAATCCTGCTGTCATATCGAGGGGCGAGATGGGACAATCATTGAAATAAAATGGCACGTCCCTCACCTTCACATGCTTTGCCAGTTTCAGAAAGTTATGTCTGAGTTCCAACATTGGACACATGTGAGGGTAGGACATTTTTACCATCTCAGAGGCATTTTCATTTTTACTTTATTGTTTTTAGTCATTCGCAGCTCTCAAAGTGTAGTTTCTGGCTGCAGCAGGTAGATGTTTTAATCAGAGAAACAACTGCCCCCAAGTGGTCAAAAAAAAATCAATTATTGACAGTTTATCTTCCTGAAACAAGCACTCACACACAATTACTTCTGTCATTTTTTATGTGTCCAAGTGCAACAATTGAAAGATTATCCCCTCTTGTCCCTCTCGATGACACGCTTTATCATTTTGAGTTCAGTTCAGTTCATATTTTGTGTGATACATCGTATGATTTATTTTGTATAAAGCAGGACACCTTTACTTTGTACTGTTTAGAAGACAATTTGCTTTTTGCTTTCAAATTTAAATGTGTTACATCCTACATGCAGATAGATAAAACAAAGGTAATTTTAGAATAAAAATTCCCATATGGTTAAACTTTAAATAGCCTAAAAAGTAAGTCATACGATATTACAGTTTGTACCACCATCACGTACCATCTTTCTTCTCTCCTCAGGTGACCCTGAACCATGGGAGGCCAGTACCAGTTGTACTCTTGGCCAATAAGTCAGACCAGCTGGCTTCCCAGCAGCCCAAACTGGACTCTTTCTGCAGGGAGAATGGCTTTGTTGCCTGGTTCGAGACCTCGGCAAAGGTACCGAAGGGGAGACACTTTGGGGGCAATTATTGCAGCTTTTTGAACAGGCTGAAACTGGTCGAAAAGACATTTATAGTTAGACTGAGGTGGCTTGTCAACAAATCATTTTAGTGCATTTTTTATGGATCTCAGAATGTAAAAAGTTATAGGGCTTTGGAAAGAGGCTAAAGGCTAAAAGACTTACTTTGCAGCTAAACCACATCTGCTCAACACATAATTTATACAGTCAGTTTAGCATATATGTGCTGGGCTAAAGTAAGAGCAATGCCATTATAACCAGAGCCTAATGGAAAAAGAAGCGATTTAGAAAATTACTGGGCAAACACTGAAAGATATTTCTCTCTGAACCAAAGTGTCGTACTGATGGACCGATACTAAAAAGTAAAAGGTGTCTTCTTTCGTTCCCTCCCACAGGAAAACACAAACATCGAGGAGGCAGTGCGCTGTTTGGTCAAGCATATCCTGAATAATGAGGAGAGTCCGATGACTGAGCGGGACCCCAGCACCCTTATTCTATCTGGGTACACTAATACCACAAAGGATCATCTCAACTGCTCCTCATGTGTGAAAGGGTGACTCCTGCCTGGTCACAGACAACCAGGAAGTGAACAGCTGTGAGGCCACAGCCACAGAGATAGGTTTGGCTCAGGTACCGTTTGTCAAAATAAATTGCCTTTGTGTTACTCCAGTCTTAGCCCTCTGTGAGTAGTGAATAAAAATGTAAAGCAGGTAGAGCTTTGTACCAGTGTTCATTAGCTACTGTATGTTTACACTGCAGACCAACATGATGTCTGAACCTTGTGGTAACACACAGGACAGTGTCTTCTGTCCACCCAGTCCTCACATTTGAGTGCAACTTACAGATTCAGGTATCATTTACCAGCTGAAATGTCCGAATAATAAATAAATGTGCTGACTACTCATAGTGCCAGGTCCTATTTTCTCCCCACAACATTCAATCAGTTGTCACGGTCAAGTCATTGTCGTTATTGTGCTTTCATTGATGTCGTTTGTCACTGTTTTTGGAAACTCGGTTTAATTGGTTCCACTGGGTTTACATGAGCAGGAGATGAGCAAATGTATACTGTTCAGTGACTTGACAACGGTTAGCATAAAACTGGACAGTTGACTTACCTCCAGTGGATCGTCACAGCGCTCAAATCTGTGCTCCATCTGCAAAGGATCACGGGTTTATTTAAAATAAATCCCTTCATGTAATCATTAATGTTTGTGTAATTGCCTGCTTAAACTGAAGACATTTTCTCTCACACTGGATCATGAACTGATGGACTGGAAAATGTGTTCTTGCATGCTACCCAGAAAAAGAATCCGCTACAGTCAGAAATAAACAGAAATGCTATGGAGGTAATCGAGGAGAATCACTTTAGCAGATATGTCTATTAAATCAACTATTTATTGAGTAGTACCTCCATTACTACTCTATACTATATATAGTTTAATTTCTTTCTAGTTAAATATTCATTTCCATTTCATCGTATGCAGTATATGTGTGGTTTCAATCTATAATTGTTGACATTTCATCCTCAAATGGTGGTTGTTTCTGTTGATAACTTTCATTGTCCTGAACCAAAAGACTTCATGTCCTCTCAGCTCAGGTCAACATTTTTCCCATCAAATTTGGAAATCAGGCTCGACATTGACTTGACTCATAAACCCAGCAAAAGGGCTGAAACAAGTGATTGATCATTGTTATAATCTGTGAGAATTTGTTGCTTTTTTCTGTTTTACATTACTGTAAACTAAAGATTTGACTCAGAATGGTAACTATCACTTTCTCTGAAAGGGTTAGAACAACCCAGAAAACCATTTAAAAACAGTTTGTGCTGTATTTCATCTGTAATTCCAAAACCCATCTAATCATTTGAATGAAAAAAACAACCTCAAACATTTTGCCCATTGGCTAATAAAAAAACTTTTTTTTAAAACTAAGTTTTAACTTGTTTCTGGAAAACCAAACAAACTTGGCAGCCTGCCAGCTACCTTGACAGAGTCTGAGTATACTGAGTATCTTAGCCATAGAAAAAGAACAGTTTTTGTTTGTGTGAACACTGTTGATATTGCCATTAATTTTCCTAGGAACTTTCCCTGTAAGTATTCAGTTCTGTCTGTAATAAAACACTTGGTTCCTGTAGAAAATTCTTCTCACATTTACCTGAAGCTTCCAAAACCCTCTTCAGATGTCTGCCTTTAAAATGAGCTGAATACACCCTGAGGGCATTTACTTAACCATGAAATGCCATTTAGACACATACTGTGAATGTTGTTTGAGCTAAGTGAATCAAACCGGAACTGTCCTGGAAAAATGATTTTAAAGCTTCCAGAAATGTCACCACGTGGGGAAAAAAAAATGAATCTCATATGTTGTGTTTGTTGGACTTTTTTATAGCGCCATAATGAAACACCACATTACTGTGGGGTTATAGGCACATTAATACCATACAGTTACATTATGATACAGAATCCCCCTGCAATGCCATAAAAACCACTATAAAACAAGGCGACAACAGGGTCACCCGCACACGCCTTTTCAGTCAATGTAAGACACTTTTGATATTGCAATGTAGTCTCCCCCCACATGTGTCTACATTTCATTGGACAGCAGGTAATCAGGCAGGGAGAGCTTACTTGCACGCTGAGCCCCTCACATGCACCGAGGCGATGGAACAGCTGATGCCTTGACTCGCCTCGAAAAGCCCGGGCGCAGCCTTCTGCTTTAAGACGCCCTCCCCGGCCCCAAAGAAGTGGCCCAATCGCCCTCCCTTCCCAGTCACCTGATTCATGTAGGCTACTGCCATTTTACACACAAGTTTGACTGACCCAAAAAAAAAAAAAAAAAAAGGTATCGGAATTGGCCTATCGGCGCTCTCAACACAGAAATACACCCTTTTGTAAGAACATTAAAAAGACTGGGAGATAAAAGAAAAAAATCAAAGCGGCTGAGGTTAGATGCAGCCAGCGCGGGGTGCTGTGCGGATCGGAGAGGTGTTTGCGGTCGGATCGCTGCATAGATTCAGAGGAGAAACCGGGCTAAGAAGAGTAAAAAAACCGGAAAGGACAATGCTTTTATATCGTATTTGAAAAATGAGCCTTTATTCATAGGGGATGCCGCATAGATTTGACAGTAATCATCTGTAGTGTTATTGTCATCGTTATTTCGGATTCGGCACTCGTACCGGCATCTCAGCCTTGGCAGCAGCAATTTCAGGGATACATTTTACAGCACATTGTCTTTTATCAGCCTCTTATACCAAGATGCGTTTGATGCTCATCATACATTGATTTTTGTTCTTCTTTTTTTCCCCGTAAAGGCGTGTAGACTATCTTATCCCTTCAGCGGGCTCATCCTGATGCCGTCGACTGAATATTAAATGCTTCCCTGGATGTGAGCGTCTTATGTTTTATTTGGCCGCCGCATGAATTCTCCCACCGGATCCTCGCCGGTGTACGCTGCTGTCCTCCTCCTCCTCCTCCTCCTCCTCCTCCACCACCACCACCTCCTCCTGCTCCTGCTCAGACGGCCGATTCTCGCAGAGGGCACTACCCTCCTCCCTGCCGCTAAAGACATTTTGATCGTCCTCCCCGGTTCCCCCCACCCGGACTCGACCATCACTCCGCCTGCCTCTTCGTCCACCTTCACCTCCTCCTCTTCCTCCTCCTCTACCACCTCCTCTTCCTCTTCCTCAGTAACATGTCGGGACAGTCTTTGACGGACCGGATCGCCGCCGCGCAGCACAGCATGACCGGGTCTGCCATCAGCAAAGCCGTCTGCAAGGCCACGACGCATGAAGTCAGCGGACCCAAGAAGAAACACCTTGACTGTAGGTTAAGCATACCATCACTGCTTACTGTATTGATATCCTGCATGCATCAAGCTCCTTTCTCACAAAGGATAGCTTGTATAAACAGCATCTATTACCCTCCTCGACCTCCCCCCCTCCAAATCCGGCACTGTTATGTTTGCAGCCTCTTTAATTAGACACCATTACATTCCCTTGGATTAAAACGTGATTTACGCAGCAAAGCAACGCATCCGCGCTTTAATGTAAGCAGTAGATGTTGATGTGAGTCGAGGGGCTATCAGCCAGGTACTGTGTGTGCATGTCACTCAGGGGAAATAGGCCACTCTGCTGTAGGCTAATAATCATGTTGCAACCAGCCGCTTTACAGTGTAGGCCTATCCATTATTAACGCCACTATCAGCGGCAGCGCTTGCGTCCTCTGGAGACACTTCAGCAAGCCTACAGAATGTGCGTTATTTCTCATCTCACATTTAAGTTCACTGTCATGTCCTGTGGTGCATTATTACCATTAATGAATGTGTTACTGCTGTCAGTCCCGCGGTGATGGAGGAGCAGAGAGAGAGAGAGAGTCACACAGTGTGTGTGTGTGTTGTATAGCTCCGCTTGTGGGTGTTAAAAAGAGGCGTTTAAAGCAGAGCAATGTTGTTTGGCTGTACAGATTCTTTATCTCCACGTTGGGCTGATTACCTTTGTGTGCAAGCTGCAGCACAGAAAGAGGAATCCTCACATGTGGATTGTTTTTTTTTTTTGTAACTAGTGGTTATTAGGTTAGGTGCCTTTTCTGCCTCATTATAATCACTTGACATGATCAATGTAGAGCATGGGGAATCAATGGTGCTGCCACTCAAGACTCACAGCTAGGAAAGACAGACAGACACACAGACGTGGGGCGGGGGGGTAGCAAGATGGCTCATCAAGAGGAAATGTGGATAAATCAGTATGAGAAAAAAAAACAAAAAAAACAAGGCAGCTAGCCAAACAGCCTGAGAGTCAGTCATCCAGCTACACCCAGACAGTCAGCCGGCAAGTTTGGCAGTAGATTAGTCAGTCATGTCCACAGCAGAGGTGACACTGGGAATTGTGGTCTCCCTCACAAGATGTGCCACCCGTGCCTCAATACAGTTCATCTAAATTAGGGCTGTTTCACGAAAAAGGCCACTAAATACTAAAAAAGCTCATGCGGATATCTGAAAAGGTTCAGAAGCAAGTTTGTAAATGCAGTTACAATGAAAATGGCCTCTTTTCTGACAGTTTGATCGCGACATTGAGTAATTACTGCTGCTTTGATTTCCTTATCTTGATGGTGACCTCGACTGAAAACTCGTTATTTAGATTTTCAGTGGCAATGACGACTTCTGAGGCTTATGTTTTGTTTGCATTTTGCCTGGTTCAGATGGAGTGTTTCTACACTTAAAACTGATGATAAAAACAGTTTTTTGATCAAGCCAGTCGTTGTCTGGTGGTCAAGTGGTTACACTCGGTTTCCATCTTGTTCCATTGGTCAACTCAGTGAAATGGATGGAATCGAAGGTCTGGGCCCAGACAAAGCCAATTGATCCATCCAAAAAAAACAGGTGCTAACAAAAACAGTCAGTGAAAGGGCATCAAATGATTGGCACCATTATTGGTTTATTTTTGTACCAGAGCCAGAGCTTTATAAGAACACAACACCCCTGCAGTTATTAAATGATGGAAGGTCGTCCACTTTCAGCACCCGCCACAAGTCGGAGTCTCTCAGAAACAGTAAATGTCATTTAACTCAAGGCTGAGAGCATATTTTCTAAAAATAGAACAAGAGCATTTACATGACAAATTTTCATCAGTCTAACGGATAATAAAAAGGTTTGTGCAACCGCTCTCAAGGACAATGAAGTTGATTCTCAGAATGGGTCAGTTACATGAACCAGTGGTGTTCTGATCCGGCTCTTAATATGACCACTAGTGGAATAAAAACTCAGTGTCAAAGCAGAAACTGTATACCTGCCTCAATTTCATTCAACAAATGAAATTTTTAGCTAAGTGAATGTTTTGTGCTCGAGCCATTCAGATGCAGCTGTTCACAATAAAACACTCTCTCTTCTCCATCCAGGACACAATATAACGTACGACTCTCAGGCATTTATACGGTGCGGAGGCTGCACATTTGAGGTCAGGGAAAGACGCAGAAAAGAAGGAAATGTCTTTGTGATCAGGAGTTCAGGAGGTCTAATACCTCGACCGGCTGAGAGGACCTCGCTGGGGAAGTGAATGGAAGAAAGAATGGAAAGAAGAGGCAATGAACTCAACTGCTCTGAAAGAGCTTCTGATGAGTCAGCTGCACAAGACTGTGGGTCGATCTTAGGTCTGAGAGTTCAACTGTGTGCAGCTCACCCAGACCACCAGTGGGTTTCAGAGTCTTTCCTTATTCAACTCGTCTGAACAGGCCATAAAAAGTGACAGATATTTGGTCTGTATTTTGAGGTAATGGAGTGGTGCGTAAAAGCCCTCAGCAGGAACGACACCAGAAAATGGAACAAAATCAATGTTGGGAACAGAATAGGCTCAAAGGGACAAAATATAATGAAAAAGAGGTTAGTGGCAAAGTTTAAAATCATATTCCGTTTTCTGCTTCGGCACCTGGGCAGCGAGTCTGGACCGGTTTACATAATCAGGGAGGTTTGATAAATACAGACGACATTTCACTTCCCTTTAAAATATACTCAGCTTGTTATCGATCCATCCTTGCCAAACACAGTGGCAAGAAAAGATGAATTGCTGTGCCATTTCTCCTAATGCAACACATGACAAATCAAATACAATGCTGGTCAATGAAGCTACTCAGAGTGAACAAACCCAGGTGTCTTTGGCATTTTTTTTCCTTATAGTGCCATGACCTTGACAGTTGGTGACATAAACGGCCGATGCTGATTATCAACAACGCTGTAGCAGATGATGAGCATGACAGACAGAGTAATGGGATTTCACTTTCACTTGGCAATATTCTGCATGATGGAGATGGTAGAGAGTGGAGACAGAAAACAGATTCATCACACGTAGAATAGCAATCAGGCCAAAAATGACCTTCTGCCCCTGAAAGCTCAGATAGTTGTGTCATTCAGCATGTGATTTGTTTGGTTGTGTGTCATGGCTGAAATAGTATGATGTACTGTGGATGTGTTGGGAATAATCATGGGACCCGTGCTCCTTGTTAGTCACATTTTTGGCCTTTCAGTCAAATTAAGTGAAAGAAATCACTGCTAAGGAGTTGAAATGGCAACAGCAGAGCAAAAATATCGGCAACAGATGGTGTGACTTTACTGTACAAACACTTACTCCCATACCCATGTGTTGCAATAATGACTTTAAATTTAAATGCAATTCCAGGTTCTGAAATGACTCATTTTATAAGTAAAGCCAAGGGTTTGGGTTTTTTTTTATCACATTTTACAGAGTGCCCCCCCAGCCACATATACATTAAGACCTTTATATTTTATCCTAACTGGCATTACAGATGCATTGAATTTAACTTCTATTATCTTCTTTCTTCATCTTTACCTAAATCTTATTTCTAATGGTATTATTGATGTACATTATTTCCTACATGGACTGCAGCTTATCAATAACCCCCAGCTGGCAATCATACAGTCGATATTTCATCACATGTCTGCGGCTATTGACTCTGCACACTGATGATTAATCTTAGCTGAAGTATTATCACCCAAAGGAATATATAGAGGTGGAAATATTTGACTGAAGAAGTTCTGTTATGTAGGTGTGATTATATTTAAGTCGAAACATGAGTGCTTTGCTATTTATTACTCGGTGAAAAGTAAAATAATAAGCCTTTAAACAAGCTACGCTGGCGGCTCTGTGAAGCTCTACGTCCCTACAGCAGTGCTTTGTGCTAAATGCTAACATCAGCCTGCTAACATGCTCACAGTGACAGTGTTCATGCTGATTATTCTGTCCTCGTCAAGTGCTCAAGACAGATAGCTCACAGTGTCTAATAAAGACCTCAGGCTAGATGGGTTTTACTCTTTGCTGAATTTCTTGTCGACTGCTTGAACACACTGTTCACAAAGTAGTAAACATGTTACATAAATACACTTATGAGCACTTAAACTCAGTCAAACAATAAATCAAAGCAGATATGTAAAATACTGCAGCAGACTTGTCAAGCTAGCCAATTTACACACCCTGTGAGCTCGTAATTAACTTAAGCATTCAACAGTTCTCCAGAACAACAACTAAAACAAGTGTAAATTTGCTACAATTAACAAAATGAACAATTTAAAGTGTTCTGCAGTAATTAACAGGTATAAGTAATCTGAACTTCACCAACCGAACTGCATGCTTGTCACAGCCACCATGCATAAAAAGGCTTTTTGCACAATGGGCAAACTACCCAAAATGAGACCAACACACTGATGTTTAGCAGGTTTATCATGTTCACGGTCTTAGTTTAGCCAGTTAACATGCAAACATTTGCAGAATGCAGGTTTTCTAAAACCAAAGATATGCAAGAATTTAATTTTCTGAGCTGATGACAGCACAAGAAGAGTCGTTACATTTAATTCTAAGGTGGACATGAATGACTTTCATAGCAATCCATCTAACAGTTGTTGAAGTATTTCACTCTGGACCTAAGCGGAAGTCTTTTCTGTTTGGCTAAAAAGTGTTCACCTTTCTGGTGTGTTTCTGTGCATTCGGATTTGACAGGAAACATTAATTAGTTGGAATCAATAAGGTTCCACTAACTATTGAACCAGAAGGAAATTCACAAACAAACCATTAACAATGTGTAAAGCATGACTGAATGCTACCATTACCATGTACAGTTTTGATACTAATGCCTTGAGATTTAATTAGGTAAAGGGAAAAAAAAATTCAAGTTCCTCACCATAAAAATGGATTATAAACAAAGTTGATTCCAGAATTGTAGCTATTGTATTAAAATGTGATATTTGATGTTAGCATTACTGTATATGGATATTCAAGGATTCAAGGAAATTTATTGTCATACCAGCTCACATGTTTACATGTTTATGGTATGAAATTAGGACTCAGGTCTCAGGAGCAATAGGTAGACAATAAAAATATAAAAGTATGAGGTAAAAAGTTGAATAAAATAGAAATATAAGATAAATAAAAAATAGAATATAAAAAGAATATAAAACTAGACATTTAAATAAGCTAAACATTTAAATAAAGAAGCCGGTTTTAGCATATAGCAGCATAAATATGCATGTGCAAGTGTGTGCAAGTATGAGGTAGGTAAAATGTGTTTGTTTGGGAATCATTTAATGGATTTATATTGTTTTCTACATGTTTCACTTTGCAATTTCAGATGTTGGAAGTACATAGGACTTGATATTTGGCTCTAAAGAAGGGGACCAAATGTCATGACATTAATGCAGCAGAGTGATGGTCTGACAGTCTGGCTGTGCTGATAATACATGGGCAGAGTCGAATGAGTCAATGAAGACTATAATCAATACTTTTTTTATGTGGTTTTCACACTGAGAAATAACAGAGCATAAAGTGAAGCTGAACAGGATTGAAGCATTAGCTGGGGGTGCCTTTGAGATGCAGTAAACATTTAACCGTGCTATCAACTGGGACTCCGGTATCAAGCGATTCAGTGGGTGCAGAAAACATCACAGAGCTTTCAAAATAAACCCCTGCTAACCTCTGATCCTGTGTAAGAGACCAAACAAAGATATGCCTCAGAAACTGAACCGCTTGAAGTTTTTCTCACAGTGAAAAACTCTGTGAATACAAGTTCACTTCCTCCCACTCCCTCAGCGGTTTCACTCACTGCGTCAGGGTGTTTTTGGTTTAGTATTTTTTGCTTGTGCGTTACCATGTTGCTCTGCTTCAGTTTCAAATTCAAGTGAAACTGCTTCTCACTTGAATTTTAAGTTTTGACATGAGGTATTTTTATATGATTCACTTGATTCTTATCTCATGTTCCTTCACTAAATGAGTTATGTGGTTTACACCAATGTTGGGTATTAACTAATCTACATAATTAATTTCAATCTAAACACAGATCTTTAAAGCGAAAGAGTGAGATAAATGTAATCAGAAAAGATCTTAAATGTCAGTGAACAGATTTCATGGAGCAGCTGTACAATAAAAAACCCAATATGGTCCAATTATATGAATGGTTTTACTGTAAAATATGCAGATGCTTATGCAGTCAATAAATCTCTGAGAATAAACATCCGTGGACGATCTTCACATTTCGATGTGAAACTAGAGAGATCCTTCCACCAGTCTGTCCTACTGCTCAATGTTGAACCTTTGAAAAGGTATTTTAAAATCTCCTGAGGATGTCAGATTTGATGGACCTTTGAATCGGGTGCACAGCAGAACACAGAGATTTTTATTCTGTTTGAAATCCATTTAATATTTGCTTTGAAAGGACAATTTACACTCTGGATGTCTAACAGGGTAAATGTTTGAATCAGATCAGTCTTGGTGTATCACCACTAACAATGACGGGAAGAAAACTGATTCATCATCAATCTATTCATCTAACATTTTTTTCTTTGAAACTATGCTTCCCATTGGGCTGAATGTGGTGGGATAGAAACGTCATAGATAACCATCTTCTAAGATGATGTATTAGTGACATTCTGGTGCAGTATACTGTAGGTAGGTAGCACTGTTGAATTACAGCCACATTATGGATTCGTGATACAGTAGCCTCAGCCTCCTGATTCATCTGTCCATACAGTCTCCATTATTAAATAATCATTTGTTCATTGATTTGCGTGCTGATATTGAGTGAGTCAAAATTAACGCTCCGCTCAATGAGGCCACATTGATCTCTCGATCCACTCGGCCATAACAACTCTACCTGTAAGCTCTCTAAGGTTATTAATTATGATTTTGACACGAGGCTGGGGCTTTAATCACAGTGACTTACAGAAACTAAACAGGCAGCGTCTGACTTTAAGGACACGTGAATAGTGCAAGTGAATGTCCTGTCATCTTTATTCTAGTAATTATTTGCTTAATCACTGTTTTCTCTGTGTGTCCATATTCTTTGATATTATATGTGTGTGTGTGTGTGTGTGTGTTTGTCCTCCAGACCTGATCCACTGCACCAATGAGCTGAACGTCAGCATCCCCCACCTGGCAGACACACTGCTGGAGCGCACAGCCAGCAACAGCTGGATAGTGGTTTTCAAAGCGCTCATCACCACACACCACCTCATGATGTACGGCAACGAGGTGAGCTAGCCCGGAGAGGGCAAAGATGATTATTTATCAAATTCTCATGTGGACAAGAAAGCCGTTTACCATAACAAGCTTGTTTTAATGAGCTCTAAAACTGATTTGCTCTCATTTTTACTGGAGGTCAAAAAAGTGGTAACACAATAAAGACAAAACATGAGAAACAATTACAAGCGTGTTAACTCAGGAATAGCAGAGATTATAATAATCCTGGCTGTTTGGATTTATTTCTGGATAAGAAACTACCCTGACAGCCATCCGTTAATGTAGCTCCCTCTTTTTTAAAGTTTGGTGGTCAGTTAGAATGACCGTCTGTGTCTGCATTGCTTTATCCAGTTAGTAGAAACAGTCATAGGTTGCAGAATATCAGCCTCGCAAGCAGCACACAGATAATTACTGAAATCATTCAACAACTATTCAGATAAAAGTCTTTCACTAAATAAAAAAAAAAAAAAAGCCAGGCGCTTGCTTTAACTCACTTTATAAATGTGAGGATTTGCTGCTTTTCCTTTTTTATGTCACTGCAAACTGAATATCTTTAGGTTTTGATCTACAAAGAAGGAATTCTGAAGAAAGCAGCTTTGGCCCTGGAAAGCCAAGATGTGCATTTTTCACTATTTTCTGATATTCATTGTCACTCAGGGAAACAATTTACAGATTTACTTATAATGTAATAAACATTAGCTGCAGTTCAACAGTAGGCGTACACAGGAGTCAGTGACAGGATGAAACGCGGACATTTCCCGCACAATCTAACTCTTGTTAGATGTTGACATTTTGCTTGCCAGGTTGTGGCAATTTCTCTCCAACTCTTGAAGCGACTTTCTTTGAAGCAGTATCTTCCATATGTCCGACAAGGACTGATGAGGTATCGGGTTGGCATTTCAATGGCCTGCGGGACAGATCAACTCACTACAGCACTCACACTACAAGAGCAACAACCAGAACATCAAAACATGTTAAATGATGAAGGTTCCAAACTAGAAAGTGAGGCTGTGGCAGGACCCCTTTCTAAGTATTCAAACAACGCAGCTTTGGTGATTTGATTTGTTTAAAAAAAATTGGGTTCAAACAAAATGCTGGAATGGGATCACAGTAAATTGTAAACCAATGGGATATATTTTATAGGGAGAATGGCTCTTTAAACTGATAATATGGGGAGACTGTAAATGGTTTTATTGCACAGAATTTTTGTTGTTGTTTGTGCAACATGAGCCAAAACTTGTGAGGGAAGCTGGTTCAAGCCGGTCAAACCTGGCAACTAAATCCAATGCTAATGTAAAAACATAAACAAAGCAAAAAGACATTTCAAGTATCATTGACAGATGAGGGTACAGCAGAGAAACATACAACGGGTTTGTCGATTCAGAGCAGATTGTCGCAAAATACAGAAGCAAAACTGCTATTCTGGATATATCTGGATCTGCTATTTTACGCTTATAACAAGCACAGCTATAGCTTAGAAGGAAGTGACAGTTTCCATTTCCTGGCTTGAAGTCAACAGACTCAGAGCTGCAAACTCCTGTGTACAAATGGGCTCTTCACTATTGTGTGGACATGACTTAATATTGTCAGGGAACAGCATCAGATAAGTCACTAACTCTTTCCTCTTGTCCTCTTTTTTCCATCAGAGATTGATGCAGTACCTTGCCTCCAGAAACACGCTCTTCAACCTCAACAACTTTTTAGATAAGACTGCACTACAAGGTGATTAAATGCCATTTGGCTGTTTGTAAACTCAGCAGTGCTGCACGTATAACGAAATGGCTTTATGTCGGACTCTCGGCTGGGCTCTGTAACACTATCAGTATGCTCATTTCAAAGCCTTTCTTCAAAGGGAAGCTACAGCCCAGGATTGAAAATCTGCAGACAAGTGTGCCTTTTGTTAAGACACAAGAAGCTGCTGAATGTTGTTGAAAATGGAAACACACGCTCAGTGACTTTGTAATTGAAATATATTTGAAATGGAATAAATAAATAGCTGTCAAGGTAAGACGGCAGAAGGGCCAGTTTGACACATCGGAGAAAAGCAGATTTCTCATTGAGAAGTTAGTCCATTTCATATAAAAGGGACTGTGGCCAAAGCGTCAAAGTGTTCGGTCTCTAACTGCAGCGCCCCCTCTGTGTCCCCCAGGGTATAACATGTCAACCTTCATCAGACGCTACAGCCGCTACCTGAATGAAAAAGCCATGTCTTATAGACTAGCAGCAGTGGATTTCACCAAAATGAAGAGAGGGTAATAAAGTCAGCACACACTACAGTCACATACATGACACATACAGCAACTTCTGCTGAACAGTAGCCAGTGTGGCCATAAGCATCCTTTGTGAGCTAATGCTAAATACTAAAACATTGGCACGAGTAGAAAAGAGTCATTAATTCAGTGAACTGACCCAGTAATGTTCACATTTAAAGTTTGTTGACTAACAATTCAGCTACACATTAGCCACAATAAGCTGACCTTACCAGACCCAATGAGCCTGGAGCAGCAAAACTCCTGAGTGTACTTCACTGAGCAAGGGTGCTTTTTCCTCTATAAATAAAATCAAGCTTTTCATTTGTAGAAGGGAGAATGTGTTATTTTCTCCTTTAAAAAATGAACACAGTCAAGCTTTAAATGGTGTTTTTTGTTGCTATTCCACACCAAGAGTTTGTGTTATTTTTTTTGCACACACATACACACATACGCAGTTTAGTTGGCGGGTCTGATAAGTCCTGTGTTTGTGTGTTGAATGTGTGTTTGTGTGCATGTATTCTTACTTCTTACCAGGGCTGATGGTGTGATGCGCACCATGAACACAGACAAGCTGATTAAGACTCTGCCCACCATTCAAAACCAGCTGGATGCACTGCTGGATTTCCAGGTAAACTTCTGACACACACAAAAAAAAACAAAAGACGTGTTTGAAAAGAAAAGCATCACCTCAATATCTTGATGCAGTCTGAGCGTTTTTTTTCTATTCTTTATTTCCTTCAGCCTAATTCCAACGAGCTGACCAATGGAGTGATCAATACAGCTTTCATGTTGCTGTTTAAAGACTCCATACGGCTGTTTGCTGCTTACAACGAAGGGGTCATCAACATGCTGGGTAAACCGTACATACAATGCAGTAGATCTCGAGTTAATCTCTATTGATTCCATTTTGTATTTATGCAATAATCTGCCTCTGATGTCGACATCACAAGACTGTGACTCCACTAAATCCGTCTTCAAGAGGAAATCAATTTTTCCTCCGACCGTCTCTTAAAGTTCAATTACAAGCCAGTGAGGAGTCAGAGGCTGAGAACAGACCAGGCTCTTCAGTGAGGGGTTCATTAAATGATTCATTACTTAACTGACCTGATTTGAGGTGCTTCAACCATGGATACTGGGACTGCACTTGGAATTTATTTACAAATGTGTAGACTTCTCTGACAATAAGACTGTTTTTTTGTTGCGGCTGTGCACACCTTCCAACATCTCAGTGGATTAAAATAAACCTCAATGATGTATTTACATTGTATGTACTTTTCCATCATTTGTGAATGAGTAGAGAATGTGATGCTGATTCTGCTCCTCTGATACACAGAGAAATACTTTGACATGAAGAAGCACCAGTGCAAGGAAGCTCTGGAGATCTACAAGACCTTCCTCAACAGGATGACCAAACTGTCCGAGTTTCTCAAAGTGGCAGAGGTAACGTCTGTTTGTCCCACTGCTCGTCCACAGAGGAAACACAGAGAGCGAGAATATCTGTCTGGAGTGAATCTCAACGGCCGACTCTCCTCTCCTATGAACACATCTACTTTGTCTTTCATCTTTCTCTCTTGTTTTGAAGAATTTAACATGCAAAGAAAACAATCCGCTTTAACCTGTTGAGATTTGCTCCAGAGTTATGTTACCTTTGGGATCTGATTTACGGTCGATATTTCTGAACCTAAAACTGACCGTAGATCAGTGTCCAGGGACATTTTTTTTCCTTAATTTTCTTAATTTAAAGTCCTTTTTTTGCATCTAGATTTTCTCCTGTTTCTGTCCTTCTCTTGCCCTGACCTGGGGAGGGGGTTACTCCGAAACAGTGATTAATGGCTGAGACTTTGCCTATCAGAGAGCCACTCATGTAGAGCTTCCAGTTGAGGGACCCCTCGCGTGCTGCCTGTTCACTTGCCTGCACTGCATGCCCAAGCAAGCTCTTTTTTCTATCACTATCTGTCTCCTCTTATTTTATTTCCTCCCTTTAAAAAAAAATATTTTTCTTTATAATGGCTGTTGTCCAATTAACAGTTGCAGTCCTCGCTAGGCTTCGCAGTGAATATAAACAGTCTGATCCTCTGTAGACTGCGTAGCATCCATCTTCAAAGGCTCTGCTTGGTTTCGATCTCATTTGGAAGAAGGTTTGGGGGTGCAGCCACTCGATCCAAAGAAAAACAAAAACAAAAACAAACAGACTAACGTTGACTTTAAGGACCCATTCATTTTACCTGTCTAACAAAATGTGTGTTTGTCTGTTTGTGTGTCATCTGTGTTCCTCCCTTGTCTGTCTGTTCAAAGTCAACATTAGTTGAGTGTCTTCCTTTTGGATGTTTCTTACCTCGCAGTCACGTGACCTGTTGTCTGCCCTCTCTGCCCTGCCTGTTCGATCAGTCGGTGTGCTCAGCATCCATTTCTCCAGATCTCAGTGTGTGTGTGTGTGTGTGTGTGTGTGTGTACTTATAGGTGTGTGTGCACATACAGTATACTGTGTATATATAGGTGTTCGTATGCGTGTGCACGCGCCCTCCTCCCCTCCTCCTCTGTTGTCTTTTATTTGTTTTCCTTTCCAGCCACTGCATGAAGTAATGAATGCTTGGGTTTGATTCTTCTTTCTCCCTCCTCCTCCTCTTCCTCTTCCTCCTTCACACGCCTCTACCCTTTTTTTTTCTTTTTTTTACTCTGTTGGGTTTTTTGGTTTATTCCTTGTTTTATTATTACATTTGGTTTATTTTTATTTTGCCTCCCTCCTCCCTCCTCCCTCCCCCTCCCTCCTTTTTTGTGACACAGCGAGTTGGGATAGATCAGGGCGACAGCCCCGATCTCACACAGGTCAGTCCACATCTCATCTCAATCAGTCAATCAACCAGTCAGTCAACCAGTATTTAACTCCGTCAAGTCAGTCCCATGATGCTTCATTCTAAACGCTCCCGTTCCCTACTCACCCTACAGACCTGCCCACACTGCAGCTGCCCCGTCCTCTTCCTCTCTTCTTCACTCTCCTTAACTCCTTCGCCTTTCCCCCTTTTTCTCTCTGAACAGTCTAGAATAGAGAGGAAACAAAAAATAGCCTTGAAGCACTTTTTTTCCCCCACAATTTCTAAGCATTAGAGCAGGATTTCTCTTATTCATATCTGACTCATTTCAGAACAAATTTTACTCTGAGGTAAGATTTTGAAAACAGCATTCATGCGGCTGAATAACAAATGTTTAAAATCTGTTTTTGCAGATTTCTATTTTAGATGTCCATGACCGGGGCTTAGGATCTGTCTGCATTTTTCCAGCAGTCTTTCTGGCATTTTCGCAGTGTAAATATCAAGGCTTGTCTTTTCATTCAGGGGCTTATCGTGCAAATAAGTCAGCACAGTTTTATCAAGTAGGTTTTTGCCCTTATAAGCAGTGTTCAAATCATTTTCCTGAAAAAGATTACGTCCCTTTGCATTAGCTGTGGGGAGAGCAGCGAATGGTTTTTTTATTAACTAGGTTTCTGCAAATATGACTTGGATAGGTGTACATAATGCCGTCATAAGCACTGCATATCATGCCGAAGGCCCCAAATGCAATCTTTTTCAGTGGATACATAATTGGATGTATCTAAAAAGTTGATTTTTTTTGGATTAACGGCATGTTTGTAGTGCTTATGAAGACCTTATATGCCCTTATTCAACCACATAGTGACCCATGCCTTTACTGAGCTCTAGATATCTGTCTGTTTTACTTTTAAACTTTTAGCATATTCTAGATTTCTCTGAAGAAGGATATCCAGAATTCGCATATTACTCTCTTTCCCCCTTAAAATAAGTATATGAGAAATCTTTTCTTTGCTTGTTGTGTTTGCATTGTGTTCTCTGATGCTGAAATGTAAGGCTCTAGATGAAAACCGTGGTATCACATGTGGTCAAAAGGAACCCATCCATCCTTTGTGTTTTCCAATAATGAGTGCTGGCTAGTCGCTCAATGTGCATACCTGGTTTTTCACCAGACATTTACATTTCACTGAGTTAATTTCCTTGGCTTCCAGTGGGATAAAATTTCAGCACTTAGCTCCTTTGTTTAGTTACTGTCAGATTTCCAAGCGAAATCGAATGAAGAATACATTAATTTGACTTTGAACCTAATGTGGAATCCACGAGTTAACTCTTAACTTTTAGGATTGTGATTTTCTTTTTGTGCATACACGTGTGTAAGTTTGTGCGTGTATGTGTCTTTATGAGAGTGTTTGTGCACTGCTGACCTCTGCATGGGCTCATTAGACAGTTCAGGGACGTGTTTGTCGTGTTTCTGCTCCGGAGCTCTGCAGCGACGTTGCTCTGCTCTGTCCTGACCTGTCAAGTCCCGCGGTGGACTCGCTTGCATGAACTACAGCTGATGTGTGCATGCTGGTCAACCAAACCTGATGAAACCAAATGCCAAAAAAAAAAGAAAGAACAAAGAGTTGTCATGTAGTAGACATTTAATCTGAGGATGACATCTTAATTTTGCTGCTGCTTTGTCTGTGTGTGTGTGAATATGAGTGAGATACAATGGAGGTGGAGGAGTGAGAGAAAGCATTGTGTCCGTTTTTTTCCACTTGACTGTGGTTTCTAATGTTACCCAATCAACTCCCTCCTCCCCACGTTTACCCCCTTCAGGCTCCCAGTTCTCTCCTGGAGGCTCTGGAGCAGCATTTAGCCTCTCTGGAGGGCAGGAAACTCAAGGACCTTTCCACCGCCAGCAGGTATGATCAGATCACGAAGCCGCTACTCGGGTCTGATACACCAGCTACTTAGCACTACTGTCATTACTGCTGCTACACATACTACTGCCACTGCAACCAAGGAGATGTGAGTCAGATGTCCTGATGCCTACGACCTTTCATCTAGTGCATAACCTTATCAAAGTTTCAGTTTGTCCAATACACTTTTCTTAACAATGAGCGTTACAGCCTCACAGAGCTGCTTGTGTGGCTACATACAAATTCTTATTCTTATTAAGTTAAAGGCATGCTCTGCAGAATTTGTCAGTTTCTAACGGTCAACGCCCCAGTAAGCGATTCTGGAAAAACATAGTTGATTGTTGAGTTCCATTCCCAGGTCGTCAAAAAGCCACCGACCCAAAAGCGTTGATATTTAACGATCTGAGAATGACACTGAACAGTCAACTATCTTCCTCCCGAAGTGCTGACGACCAGAAGCGTCCCAAAGACAGCAAAGTAATGAAAAAATAAGAAAATACCAGCAGAAAGTAGAATCTCTGCAGATAAACTGCCACACACACTCTTGTGGGTTATAAGTGAAGACTGAGAGGGATTATTTTTGCATGAGTCCATACATTTCTAAGGAAAATGCTGCATAGTATACTTTGAAGTTTACAAAGCATTGTGAAGTCCAAATCAATAAATTAAAAAAAAAAAGTAATATAGCAACTGGATAAACTCTGCAAAAATCTATTTGTGTGTATGTGTTTCTCCCGACAGATCCAGTACCTTGTCCAGTACAGTGTCCTCTCTCTCAAGTGCTGGGATCTCTCTCAGCCGTATGGACGACAAGACAGAGGACAACAGACTGCAGCAACACAAGGTGAGACATTTTAAACTAAACTACTATACATATATAAGTAGGTTTAGCTAGCTAATACTAAACACCAGCAATACTGTACTGACTGAAATCCTAATATGATCATTGCCACTGCACACACCTATTCACAAAATGGATGTTTTCTGCTTTTATGTCAGAAAAGCAAACTGAAATCCTTTCAGCTTGTGAGAACTGTGAACAAAATTGCACGTCAAACCTTTTTGTCCTCCTCACTGTTGTTGAAGTTGAACGGACAAGTGCATTTATCCTGCAATACGGTGAAATACACTGTTTCTGGCTGCTGGCCCATAGCGTACAGGGATGCGCAGGGAATGAAAATGAAGTCACACTTTCAAAATCCTCTGCAGGCGATTGTTCCTTCAAATGAAGAAACATTCAGGACAAACCAAAAGCAGAACAGAAATATTTATGTCTACACCGCTTAATATGAGAAGAATCTTTGCAGAAGAGGTTCACACCTTTCATGTGCACTGCAGGGCTCTTTACAAACCACGGTAATGTCGTATTATACTGTTGATGCTGCCCATGCAGGAGGACGGTCATAAGGTAATTGACATTCAGACACCCAATGCGTCACCCAGCACCCAGTCGGTAGGCAGTGCCAACAGCAGCGGAGGGGCCACAGATCTCTTCTCCAACTCACCCATCGTACCCGTCAACAACCAGTGAGTCTAACATGTGTGTTTTCACACACACACACACACACGCACACACAGTGTAAAATATTGTGTAAAGTCTTTTTGACATTTAATATTACATTTATTTCTTTGGTGTCTACGAACCACTAGCTTTCGGTTTTCCCTTTACCCCAACAGCAAGGAGGACTTTTGCTTTGCTTTGCTTGTCATTATAAATTCAGTTTGAAAATGTTCTTTTCTGGTTACATAAAAATGAAATGAGAGACAAAATCTCCATTCTGTTTTCCTTCCTGCAGTGTGCCAAACCTGACCAGTGAGCTGTTTACCCTGCAGCCTAACTTCACCCCCATCCAGACCACACACACTGTGCCCAACAATAACAATGCCTGGGGAGGTAGGCTTGCATACACAACCAATCACAGACTCTCTGTCTCGCTCTCTCTCTCTCACACACACACACACACACACACATAATCATGCAAACATACAATGAAGCGTGCAAATAAATGCCCACTTACACACACACACTGCTCACAGCTGGACATGCTGTGACAGTGATGCTCAATGGCTTCATGCTCTTGACTCATTTCCCCTCCTTTCTCCTTTCATGTTACCATGGTAACCTTTGGATGTCAGGTGACCTGCTAAAGCCAGCCCCACCCACTCAAATTCACAGCCCTGGAGCCCCATTGCACTCTGGGAAAATGCTGCCAAATGATTTGGACTCTTCATTAGCCAACCTCGTTGGCAGTGAGTGTACTTCTCTCTCCAAATATTCAGTCATCGCTTCCTTTGTTTCTGTCTCTCCCTTTATTCTTCTCTAGCTGTGTTCCTTCCTTTCAGTTACATTATGTTTCTTTTCTCGTTCTCTCAGACCTGCAGTTTGGAGGGACGGCAGCTAAAAAGTGAGTTTTACCTTACATCTTAAACGCAGCCACACGCATCTGACTCAGCTGTCCAGTTTTATCACTGTTCACACTTTCCCATGACTCACTTGTTGTTTGCATAACCTGTGCATCTGTAAATGCTGTATGTGTGTGTGTCTGTGTGTGTGTGCGCATAAGACCGGAGCTCCAGTGGAGTCAGCTAGTAGAAAAAAAGCCAACAGCAGGAAGTGGCTGGCAATCAAAGACCATGTGCACCAGCACCAACTGGACTCACACCACCCATCCCATGGCACCTGCACCCATGCCCGTCCCTCAGATGGTAATTTTTTATTTTTAGTTTGTTTTTAATGGGTCAGAGTTATCCATGGTCACATACTTATATCAAAGCATACACATAAAGCACATGCAGAGCTTTATACGACATTCTCCTGTTAGTTATGAGTAGGACAGTTTACACCACTATCAATGGGTGAGGTCTGAAACTGGACAAACATACCAGCAGGCAATTCATAGCAGTTGTTGCAAACGGAAACGAAAGATCCAGCAAAGAGCAGAAAGATTTCAGATTAAAGAAGCCAAATTCAGAGAATGTTTGTCAGTTTTCGGCTTGAAAAAGTAGAAAATCTTGTATTAATTTGGTGCCATACATCATTTTGTCAGGGAATTTAGTTTCCCTTCTAAAGCTATAACTCATCCTGGAGTGAAACTCATCAAATATACCCGCTGGCCAAATCTAACTTTTTTTTTGTTGCATTCAGGGCTTTTGAAGGAGCTCCCAAACGTGTCCCTGTCCTCTGTGCTCCACTCTAATTATCTACACGTCTCTTCCATTCAGTCTGGTTTCATCTTTTAATTTTCGACTGATTGACCTCTCAGCTCAAACAGCTCATTTATTCAGCAAATGGCTCGGAAAGCCAGCACCACAGCTTAAACAGAAAGTAGAAGTGGAATTGGAACATGAGGAATAGACAAAGTTGGGTTTATCTTCTCTGCACGAGCATGGCTTTCATTGTTGTAACTCTTTTTCTTAAACTCTCCACAGAATGGGATGATCTATACTGGCTATGTAAGTACCTTGCTTCACTTGTCATCCCAATCAATTCTTCTTTTTTTTTTTTGCACAACTAATTTCATCCTGACATCATCCAAAACACTCTCTGCTCTTTGATTTTGGGAAAACCATGCTCATTGCATACTTATTATTAAGCTGTTTGCATTGCTTAATACATCAATTATCACCAAGAAAAAGGAATTATTTTACCTATTTTAATGGATTGTCACTGTTGTCTCATCGCTTGTTGTTATTTAGGACCGCTAATCTGCCATCTCAATTCACTTTTTTGTTGCTCAGGATGAGGTGCCCTTAGGCATGCAAAGTCAAAACATTTCTGTCTCTGTTTGGGGAACATCTATAACAAGTTAGACCTGAGGCTGACAGTATCAGTTATTATGTTTGGAATCACCATTTATGTCATTTAAGACTGTAGCTCAACCAGAAAATGGTCCATTGTCCCTCTTTTTCTTTCCTGTACAGGCTCCAGCACCAGTGGCTTTTCCTATGACGACACCCCAAGTGCCTGTGTATGGAATGGTAAAGAACACTCCAATCTCAGTCACACATTCAGACAGCTTCACTCATCCTCTGCTGGGATCTGACTTTTGTTTCTTTCCATTCACGCTATCCTGCACGCACCTGTCCTCCGACCAGCTCCCTCCTCAAATGAGTCATCAGATGGGGGGCGTTCCCATGATGCCCCCACAGCCTGTCATGTACAACCAGCCAGTCCTGAGACCCACCAATCCCTTTGGGCCCATCCCGGGGACACAGGTAACTAACAACAAACACACACACATATAAATAATACACCTACAAGCACCTTCAGAAATTCAAAGTAGTCCCTAAAGTAACATAACTTACTGTATCTAGACTTCGGCTTTTGCACAATACAACAGTTTCCACTCTTTATGTTAAGCCAAGCTAACTAGCTGTAGACTTATATTGATTCTGTAAACATGACAGTGCTACAAATCTTCTACTGAAAGCCAGTACATTTTCTATATTGTAGAAATAGTTCTTCAGTAATCAGGCTTTTTAATGCTGCTTTTAGATTACTGTTGGTCTTCTATATTGTTCTAACTGTTGTGCGTCGTGGATATAAAGGAGGCGAGAGGTGAATCAGTGCAAACTAAAACTTGGGATGCATTTACTTTTACGCTTTAGAGAGTGTTTCTTCAAGGAAAGTAGCTGTAGATTTATGGCCAATTCTATCTCTCTGTCTGTCTGTCTTAGATATAAAATATAACAGCATAAGAGCTGTACATATGCTCCAGGTCTTCTGGAGTAACTGTGCGCTATTTTTAACTATCAATAAGTAGCGTTCAAACTGCAGCACATTCAAGAAGAAGCCTGAATCACGTAGTCAGATCATTTTAAAACTGACCAACAAGTGTCTTTTTCATAGCGAGGCGGCGGCTACAAGACTATCAGGAGAACAAACAAGTAAATTTTGAGCAATTATTCTAAACATAACAGAGTGTATGAGAATGTAATTGCTAACTGACGACACAGTTAGCAATTACACTGTTTTCCTACCACTGTGGCAGGTAATATGCTTGTCAATAGACGCCTGAACACTTGATGAAGTGTTTCGTTGAACAAAATTACTCTTCACCCCCCTCCCCTCCCGTATCCTCTGCAGATGCACTTCATGTAGGGATGATGTTGTAACCATGGCAGCAAAGCTGAGAGAAAGAAGGCGAGAGGAAAGAGATGGAGAGAAAGAGTCGAAGAAAACAAATCCAGTACCAAATCCAGTGCCGGAGGAAGAAAGAAGAAGACAGAGTGGAAAAAGGAGGGGTGAGGAAGAAGGAGAGAGGACCAGAGAGGGACGGATAAAAGAAGAAATGCTGATGTCTGTTTCCATGTCGCCTGACCCTCTAATCTCCTCTCTTCTCTCCGTGTGGCTACTGATCTCTCTGTCTTTGAATCTATTGTGCCGGAGCACCAGAGGCTTCGCATCAGTCCCACTCATCCTCTGTTTGATTTGCCAATTCAAACGGTGATTATGACCCGTGATGACGCTACAAAGACTGACAGCTCTATGGAAGTGCAGGAGCGCTATTTGCCACTTCCTGACCTCATCCCAACAATTTCCTGCATAAAAAAAACTTCCCCACTTCCCTCACCATCCCACAGCTGAATCAAACTCGGAGGATGTGCGTCTCTTTCTCTGATTGGATCGTTTGCTGGCACTTTACTCAATGTGAACTTTGCCAAGGGTGTGTTTCTGTGTAGGTGTTTTTAGCATCTTGTTCAGATTGGTTCCCCAGTCACGTGTCATCCGTCACTTGATGTCAGATGTAAATGATTTGGATGCGTGTGTGCATGACCCTTTTTCTACATTTCGGTGTGCTGCATTGACATTGTTTAAATCTTTTTATGAGCTCCATTTGTTCTTGATTGCCAACTTCACATCAAGAATCTGGCGTGGAACGACTTTTTGTGGGCACGCTTGTGTATGTAAGTGTGTGTGTGTGTGTGTGTGCGTGCGTGTGTGTGTGTGTGCGTGGGTGGGTGGATGGACATGATTGTGTAGAGTATGTAGTTTTTTTTTCTCTCTCTTTTGGTACCTGACATCATTGCTGTGTTGCCAGGTACCAATGTGTTACTGCACTGGAACTAACTGATGAAAGCACTGAGCCAGACCCAGGCATCGCATTTGGATGTAAACCTCTTACACTAACTTTGCTACTTGGGGACGTGCTATACACACTGTGTATTTATTAGTTCTTTTTCCTGCTCCTCTACAGCTGTGCAATATCATGCAACCTCGGTCAGTCTTTTCCATCCATCTGTGGGCAGTTTAGAAGCTGTTTCGTGTTGTACTTCTTGTGTGTCCAACATCAGGTGTCTGTACAGAATGCAGTTTAATTTTTTTTTTTTTCTGGTTGCTTTTTTTTTTGCCCGTTTTGTTATACTCGTACTGCTCTTAAAGTAGTTAAAAATGCACTGAGAGCCAGATAGAGAGGTGATTGGATATTAGTAAGGAGGCCATTCTCAGTCTGGGCCAATCAGAAATGATCTAACTTCCAACTGTTTGATGTTCTCCCTGCCATGAGCATTTGTCCTGTCCAAAATTAGTGTGAATGTGAAGTCCTTTACTCTCCAAAAACACCGGAGAAGCGTAATTAAGGCAGCGCGTGTCTCACTTCCACTTGGAGGAATTAAAGACACTGCTAACATAGAAAAGATGGGGTTGTTAATGTAGTGCTAACATTTATGGGCAGGACAACTAAAGGTCAGTTGGAGGAGTCAAATGAGGACCAGACTGTCGAAAACCAACTGATGGCAATGTCTGTCGATCACAAACCTAGTAATGCCTGCAGTGACGACATACAGATTAATTCAGACAGCCAGAGACGGGAGGCTTTAATGAGATGTTAAATGTTAATGTGGCTTTTCTGGCAGATCCAAGGTCAAGCTAGACTCACAGACAGATATATATATATGTATAACTCAATATATATATATATAGTTAGCACAAACCTTTGAAGAGGGGACAACGCTCTGCTGCACAAAAACCTAAAATCATTGCTGGGATGTACAGTTACAAGGGGCAATAATTGATTGGGGATGAAGTCATTTTCTATTGATTGTGTCTGTTCTATGTACCCGTTCTGTATGTGTGTTTGTGTGCACATGCTTTCCCATAGAGATAAACAGGGTCATGTTCCTCGGTTAGAGATGAAACGTCTCTAGTGAGCGTGTACTAACGTAGCAGTGTTATTGTAACCGTGTCTCAGTCTGTACAACCCAACATCAAATTAAGGTGGCTCTAGGATCACTCATCTGCTGACAAAACACACAGCAACAAAAAAAAAAAAAAACAAAACCCGCCCCAAGTCATCGGAGCTGGAATCTCGAAGCGAATCTTCAGGAAAAACCTTTCCAGACAGCTGGACCTGCACACGCCGGTGATTCCCAACAAAAGCGTCAGAGAACTGCAACTGCACGGTGACCTGTCGTTACGACTCACCCTTGAACTGTAACTGCCGGCTACGCAAAAACCAATCTTCCTGCAGCTACGAGTCTGTTCCTAGCTGAGCGAGACTTCGGAGTTTGAGATCATCACCAAGCAGGCAGATATTCTCTGACGTTTCTTATTAAGAGGCCAACTGACATTTGGATATCTCTTTTGGAAAATGGTCATTCTCACTCTCTTCCATTGCTCTCGTTCCAGTGGTTCGTCTTTTCTCCGTCAGCTGAATGCTCTTTTCATTATGCACTTCATCCCCACGACGCAGCTCGATCCATCCTGGGCCAACCTCTGACTGTTACTGTGTCCTCTGTATATAGGTAATGCCGTTCATGTGTTTCTAGACGTGCTCTCTCTGTGAAGTGATCAAAGCCCCATTGGATGACGTACTGTACGTGGGACAATTTATTGCTGTATCTGTGTTTGAATGGTTGTATTTTGAAGGTGTCATCATCCAGGGATGGGCGGGAGGGTGGGTTTGATGTTTGTGATGTTTGTGTCCATTTTGAGGAGGAAGGGGGTGGGATCTGGGGGGGGTGGGGGTGGGTTCAAGGGTAAACTATCACAACTGGTCTATACCAAGAGTGTCTTCATCGAGGAAGTGGACAGGACAGGGTCTGTCCTCTTCGAAACAGGAACATTTTTTTGCACCAAAGTCATCATCAAAGCGCAGCTTCTTCTTATTCAAGGTCACTACGGATGGATGATATCAGAACTCAAAAGGATTTCTTTTGTTCTTTTATTTTTAGAGACAAAGAAACTGTCTTCTTTTGCATGATTAAGTGTCGTCTTTTTATTGGCTTGTGTGCCCGGTAAACGCATGACCATTGTGTGAACTCTCACTTACCGGTGTGTTTGGAAAAAGTTAAGGAAATTTCTCCATGAGACTTTTTTTTTTTGTTTTTTTTTTTTTTACTTACCTCTTGACATGAACATTCATTGACATTCATAATCAACTGTTTTACAATGTAGGGTCTGTAACTGTTTGAAGGCTGCCTCGCATGCAGAAATGCAACTTGCAAGTAACCCATCAAACTTCAAACCCAGTTACTACAACTGCTTCTTTGTAAAACACCATGGATGTCAATGCCAATTATCACCTAGCTAGCTAGACATTGCAGTCTTGTAAAATCGCTCTTTATTAAAGCGTTGCTATTTTCAATACGTGTGTTTGAATGCTCGCTCCTTTTTCATTCTATGCCAGCAGCATCATGGGAGGTTGTGATTGGACGTCAAAGTACTGTAATACGTGTTTGGTCTGGTTCATATTGTGTGGTGTTTTTAACGTGTTTGCCCAGTCTTGTCCTGTATGTTGCCATCAACTGGACTACTTCTTTCCCAGTTATCCTATAAAACACGGACTGGTTTCCTGAAATCAGCCTTGGAAGAGGCTTCAACTTCGAGAACCTTTTGGTACACTGGGCCTGAAAATGTACAGACCTAGACAAGAGGTTATGTTTTAACCCCGCTGTGCAGGGGTGCAGATAGGTTACAATGTATGACAAAATTTAGCATCCGCACGTCTATCGGTCTTGTCTTGTCTGTACATTTTCATTCTTGGAGCCAATAATTTATCAAGAATATATCTGTCCTTAATTTTCCTCTCCCCTGCTATACCACTGTAAAGGACTCAGAATTTGAGGTATAAGGCAAACTAGAAGTTTTTCATCAAAGTATCCTCTGACAAATTCCTCAGAATTAGTATGCTGAAAAAAAATTCCTACTTCGACAGGTGAGTTCAATAAAATGACTACAAAAGTATCTACGTGAATAGCACACACAATATTTCTTGAGTTACTGCACTGCAACTTTACGAAAAGCACGCAGAGGTGACATCAAGATGTACTCAGAACAATCAGTTGCTTGTAGTCTTGGATTTTTTTTTAACTGATGACTCCCAAGATCATTACCTAACGTCAACTATGTGCAAGGATGCCAACAAGAGATCTTTGTATTCCACCACTGAGGGTACTTCACTGACTAATCTGACGACTGGAAACCAGACTTACATGTAACCAGGGTAGGAACTGCATTTCCATGTCTGTGCAGTTTCACACTCTACTCTTCGTCCATTTACGTACATACTACTCTACTCGTCATATTACCTCAGTATTGTGTATACTACATTCACTACACTCATTCAGTACTCTAGTGTCCATCTGTAAAATGTTTATTGTTGTTGAGCGCATGAAACTCAGAAGTGTCCATGAAAAAGTATTCTTAGCAGGGAGTCACATTCCATACCTTCAATTTGTTCTCATTTTCTTTTTTTCCCCTCTTTTTTTGTATATCAAAGTGACTGAATTATCAACAGATTTGGATTGTTAACAAATTTTTGGTTTTTATTTGAAAAGCATAGGTTGATGTTTTTGGAAGAAAATGGGAATAAAACGTCATCTGATGCTGAGCGCTTAGTCATTTAGTGACTCCTCCACAAATACTTTAAGGGTAATAACACTGATTCGTTTGATTACCTCAGTTCTTTATTCAAGAGTGAAACTCGCTTTGTCAAATATTCACGCAGAGAAGCTGTTCTTCGGTTGAAATTCATTTATTGATAATTAAACATTTCAAACAACATAGGACAAAATGTAATTTAAAACAAAATGATATTTGTGTTCATTGTCATTCATACAAGTTGAACGTGGCATCAAAAATCGTTGTTTTAGGGAGAAGGGGAGCCGAGCGTTGAACCAGCAACCGATCCTGAGCCAGGTTAGTCAACTCTGAAATGAAGGGCCTAGAGATGTGCTCTTAAGCAAGGCACTTTACCCCAAAGTGGCCCCAGGGGCACATTTACAAAAACTAAAACAACCCATCCTACCTAAAAGTCCCACGTCCAGCTCTGGTTGCGATTGCCGGGTACCCTTGAAAGACGGGCTGTCAGATACACGATGTACTAACAACAACTTCACTGCTTCAGAAAGGGTTCAGATTTAAACTAAAAGACGCATCCTCCAAATCTTGTGTGTGTGAGTGGTCAGTCTGTTGGGAGCAGGAATGTATGAGCAGAGTATGTTTGGGGGAAAAATGCAGGGATATGATCAGGAAAATCGAAAGCACGAAAACGGGTCATCTCCCATTAAAAAGGGAGATCCATTTCCAAAAATTTGAAATCCTGACAAAGAAAAATCCCTGGAGACAGGTAAGGAATAAGAAGCATGAACACAGGTGTATCTTTATGGGTGTATGCATGTGTTTGTGAGTGTGTACGCGTGTTACGGGGAGGGGCAGGAGTGTGTGGTCTGAGTGTTTACCTTAGTGGGGGGACACCCCATCGTCCACAGCATTTTCAGGCCTAACGCTGCTGTTTTCCCCATCCCACGCTACAGCTGCGTGTGGCGTACGTCCAGGGCAAGGGCTCAGTTTGGCTCCCTCCCACTCTAGCTGCAATAATCAGCAAGAGGAAGAAGGTGGCTGGAGCAGCAGCAACAACAAGGCATGCAACTAACAGTTCACATGGAGAAGGTGGAATAATGTGGAAACTGTGAGAGGCTATGTGTCACTCTAACCTAACAAAGCACTACAAAACTGAGGTGGCGAATAAGAAATACGAGGAGTAACTAGTGTGTGATGCTGTCACGAACGGAACAACTGTAAGTCATACAAAATACAGGTGGAATCAGGTGTGCATTAGTATCATTTGCACGTGTCAGTCTGCCTTATAGGAGAGATGTGATGAGCCTGTTTAAAAATGCATCTAGACAGAAGTGTGGGCTTGACTGGCTGTGGTTTGAATTCAGAGGAAGCCATTAGTCCTGTGTCAAAGTGAGGTGTGTGTTTCTGGTAAGATCAGAAGAGGAAAAAGGAAAAGGTCATCAGGCCTTCTCGCTGCTGCTCGGAGGGGGGGGGAAAAAAAAATAAAAAAATCAGCAGCTTTTGCCAAATCCAAAACATGTTCATGTTCACCTGCAGCACCAACACTGTCACATCGTATCCACTCAGTCAATAACCCTACACCATACACATCAGCAACACTGCACTGAGTTTAGAAAAAATACACTTCTACCTGCTCTCAGCTAAAACTGAATCACGGCTTCCTCTTTCACTTCAAATCGTGTGTAATGTCTGATTTTACAGCACGTTCAGTCCAAACACTCACTACATGCTAGAAGCATGCTGGTAATCCTTTCCAGCCATTCCCTCTTCCTGGTTTTCCCAACATACCAGCACAACAACTTAACTGTCCTATTTACTATCGCCAGCTATTTATTAAGAAATGCAATCACTTCATCTTAACAGTCTGTGTTGTCAATGTTCAACCAAATGTTGGTCGGCATCATCAATGGTTTCCAATGTGGGCAGATTCTTGACAGCAGCCAGTGGGACTGGAACAAATGCTAATGGTATAAAATGTCAAAAACCAATTAGGATATTAAATTATCTATAATTTCTGGAATTATTTTATTGGCCAAACAATGCTTGATGCCATTTCCCTGGCTTTTATAAATGCAAATATGTACAAAACCAACAAAAACACAGCTGCTCTTTATCAGTCTGGGAAAAAAAATACGCCTAAACCTTGGTTTAACTGAGAACTATGAAAAAAATTCTACAAAGATTGCGTTCAGATTTTTTCAATCAAGATAGTATTTCAACACAAAACTAAACATGGAAGAAAGACTTCTGTTCTAATGTTGTAGAGGCAAACACTAACCTCAAACCAAACACTCCAACAGGATATATTTAACTCCTGTGAGTGAGGTTTTTTTCCCCCCCTCCATCTTATTTGTTTGTGTAAACTACTGAGACACACAGAGAGCAGGGGGCTAAGCAAGAAAACACAACGAATGTCGCAGTCAAATACTTCAATTTAAACCCCTGAACATATTTGGATATCTGCAATGTATTTTACCCTGTTGTGATCAAAGCCACGTAAAAAGCTCACATTTGGCAATTCCTCCTAACTACAAAACTGCAAGGACGCATAATCAACCACTTGCATGACATCAGACATAAATTGAGCAAAGCTCTCTGGATTAAAGAGGAAGGCCTGTGTGAACTGCAAATTAACTCTGTAGAAATTCGTCACACCCCAGAAACAACATGTAGACTATGTTCCAAAGTTGAAGTGATTTTAGCAATAAAAAAAGATTTCCAAGACCCAAAATTTAGAGGGCAAAATAATTATACATGACAGTGATGACATATAATTGCTCAAATAGAACTAAACTGCCATGAATTTTGCTGTGCAGTTTTACAGCAAGGATATCCTCACATTGCACAAATTTTTCTGTGAAGTATACAAAGGCTTTGATTCAGTACAAACAAAAAGCTTGTCAGCTAACATACCACCCTCAACTCTGAATTAACTTTGTTCGCAGTAATGTTTCAACTTCTTTAACATTCAACAAGGGCCCAGCTGTGCCTCTATAACATCTAACAGAAAATGTAAATGCAAATGATATTCCAGACTTCGAATATGCAAGTATCAGCTGTCCAACTTATCTCCTCCTTCCCTACTTGTCAACCCATAAACCCACTTACATCAACCACCACTGACTGACAGGTAAGCTAGTTAGAGACAAGGTCAAGATGGAGAAAAGGGTTATGCTTCGGATTTAAAGTATGTTGAAATTACATCCTTGTTCCCTCTGTGATTTTCCTCTTTAAACTGTCCCTTCTGTAAATACACATGCACACACACATACACACGCATCTGCAGTGTGGAAGGAGTGTTTGGGGATGGGACTATCGATAAGGGGGTTCTGGCGTGTGGTAAGGGTAATCATGGCGCTGGGGCATGGGTTGCCCGTGTGAGGGTGTCTGCTCATACGGTGTGGATGTGGAGTAGCTTCCCACTGCTGTGTAAGCTCCGGATGAATCATATGTTCCTGGTGCTCCATAGGCTCCAGATGCGTCATAGGCTCCAGACGAGGCATCATAGCTCCCAGATGAAGTGCTGTAGCTCCCCGATGAGGCGTCGTAACTTCCCGAAGTGTCATATGTTCCCGGCGGTCTGTAGTCTCCCGATGTAGCATAGTCTGGAGGTGCAGAGTATGTCCCTGGAGGAGGAGGGGCTGTGTTGGAGGCCTGTGCCTGCGTGGTGGCCGGTGGAGGTGGAGGAGGTGGCGGAGGAGGATTGGTGTAGGCATACTGGAGGTACTGGTACTGTTGCTGGTACTGTTGATACTGCTGATATTGATGCATTTGCTGGTAGTACTCTGTGTATGACCTGGAGTAGGAACAATGCAAATTAATCTAAATGTTACATTTCATGCGTACACTCCATCTCAACTGCATTTTGTTTTATTGTTTGTTTTTGTAAAGTACTTTGTAATCACTAATCAGTGTAATGAAAACAAACTAATATTATTATTATTATTATTTTTATTGTTGTTGTTATTATTATTATTATATGTGAAATGTCCTAGAGGCAGGAATAGTACACTTATTTTTCTCCCTCTATCATAACGCGTTATGTGTACCTAGCAACAGGATCTGACCCTTCAGGAGCGTCTGTGGCAGCTGGAGACTCTTCAGGTGCTCCAGGTGGTGTCGGGAGCAGTGCACGACGTTTGGGTCGTATCTGAGCAAAGGAACCCGGAACCGGGTCGGGGAGGAGTGGGGCTCGATTTCCTCTGATTGGGCTGCGGTCTCGCTCATTATCTGAAGTTGACGTCTTTCTCCCTGCCTGCTGCTCTGCCAGAACCTTTAATTGAAAACATTGGCAAATAAACATAAGAAAAAGGTCAAATGCAAAATACATATTGAGAAAAACATTAAACGTTGTTTATTTTTTCCCTTTACTTATATAAAATTTAAAAACACCTTCTGTCCCTCCTGAAAGAACTTGGCTCTTGCTGCCTCAAAGAGCGTTGTTGGATCTGGTTCGGCTGATGGCTCTGCTTCTACAGCCACGGCGGTGGATCCAGAGTTGTGAACGGCCAAATCCTGGTACACCTGATCAGCAACAGTGCCATACACCTGGCTGGCGAGAGCACCATATATCATCCCATCTGCACCTTTTGCGCTTGTAATCCCTTTTAGTGCAGCATAGGTGGGGTCAAAGGATGTGGTGTTGTAGAATGAGTTATGGACACTTTGCTGAACCTGCAATTAAAGATGAAAGACACAAGCATTTAAAACATTTTAAATATACTCAAACTGAATTCATGTACATAATAATGTTCAGGAACATGTGAGGGTATTTTTTAAGCATCAGTCTGAAAGCAACTCTACTAACAAATGACTGAGGCAAGTCAGTTCATGAAGTCATGAGCTATTATGAATTTTGCCCATGTGTCCCAGTTTTCAGAGGTTAATTTGAAGGTTTCCCAAGATAATGGATGCTCCACTGCAGGATTAACTCACTTGTATGGGTAGTCCGGCTGCAGCTGCTGCAGCTGCTGCTAGCACAGCTGCTTGACTCTGGTGATGCTCTAGTGAAGGATGAGGTCTCGGAAGAAGTCCACCTGCAATGAGAAGAGAGCACAAAACATGATGAGAACATGCACGAGTTGTCTTCAGCATTTAATTACATGCAAAACACATAAAAACAAATGGAGCCATCATCTCCACCTGCTGTTACACCTGCTGAATTTCCACTGGTTACAATCTGGTTGATCAAAGGCTGGGCTTTGGACAGCTCGACGGCCAGCTGACGGCCCTTGTACATGGTCCCGTTGAGTGCCTCAATTGCTGCCACAGCATCCTCCTTCCTCTCCATATGCACAAATGCATAGCCAACATTTGAGCATAATCTGGCTGTAGAGTATACATTAAACAGGGAGGTAAGTGTTAGCATGATTTCAAAATAAAATGAATGCTTTCCACATTCTGATTGTCACTTTCTGTTTAGCACTATTGAAGAGGTGCATCTATATGAAACTGTAGGCCCTCCAAACTTTAGAGCACTGTAATCTGACAAGATTATTGTTATCTTACAACGTGCTCAAAGGAACCAGCTCATTTTTGTACACTGCAAAGCAAGATTCACACCTAAAATCAAACTATTATTTCTGTGGCATGACTAGTATTGGTTATTCACAAGTTGGTGGCTTACTAACTCACCTTTGACTTTATCGCAATCTAAAACTCTTCCAAAGGTTGAGAACAACCCGTGCAAGTCATCTGCTGAACATGTTGCACTGAGATTCCCCACAAACACTTTAGTGGAGTTTGGTGGGCGTGCACGTGACTCCTCAACCACCAGGGGCCTGCCTCTGTATTCTTTGCCATCAAGATGCCGTATGGCCCTGTGAGAATAAGAGCAAGAATTAACTGATGATGTCCTACCACAAAGGAAGTTTAACCAACTCAGATTTAACACAGGGAATCGTCAAGGACAAGCATAACCAACAACTGTAAGAAATACTTCTGTTTAATGTTTTCAAAACTGATAGATTGGGTTATTTTAATGTTACCTGACAAGATGTTAGGAAACTGAGTCAGTGATTAACAAAGGAGGTGAAAACTATATATTTAAATCTGTGTTTCAAAGTATGTTTGCGTATAAAAATTTCATATCCCAATGCTAGGAGAGTATATTTTTAAAACTACAAGACATTCATAATATCTAAGGAGAGGTCATGAACAACTGCTTACCTGTCAGCTGCCCCCTCTCCCTTCAGAGTAACGAAGGCATACTGTCTGAGCAAAGAACAAGTGTTGATCTCTCCATATGGTGCAAAAAGCTTGTTAATCTCGTCGTGAGTTGCATCTAAAGGAAGGTTCCCCACGAACAACTTCACGTTCTCACCGCTCATCTCTGTATCAACCAGACATCTGCAAGAGTTGACAGGATACTTTGGTTAAGTTGGATACTTTGCGTAACGCTAACATTATTTGTTTAGTTACTGAATATCATCGAAACATTCCCGTTTTTGATAAAATTCATACAGATGAATAGGAACTGATTTTATTCATCTAAAGTGATACTACATGGGGTTACTTTATTTGGAATTTGAGCTGTTAAGTTTATTACTATAAGAAGCGTAATGGCGTTGCCTAGTAGCATTTTATTAGCAAAGCTAATGAAACCCGTTAACTTTCGCGGCTAAAAAAAATGATCCAATGAAGTTAGAGACAGCCGGTGTACCTGCGAGGTTGGCTAGCTATTGCCTGATAAAGCATGTGCGCATAGTCACGTAAAATGGATTGTATGACAAGAAGTGATCTCAGTATACGGCCGACAATTAGCTAATAACTACTGCCACTGGCCATTTTGTTAAACGCAAACACTGACGAGGTAGCTAACGTTAGCTAAGCTAGCTAGCTAATGCTAACTCCGTGTTTTTCATCACAGTGGTCGAAAGGGTTTCTTAAACTAGCGATCCACTACTGGTATGAGCTAGCATAAAAATATTATCTACGGCCGAGCCTATTCGGTTTTCAATTCAGCAGAAAATGGAGGAAAAACATTAATTATGCCAGCCTAGCTGCTGAACAGACTTCTTACCCAACGCGGTCGTGGAGCTGTATTTCAAACCTCACATCCGGCTCCGGTTTCTAGAGGTGCCGTCACTGCGCTGTCAGCCGAGAGGGGGCGCAGTTTCACAAGTTTAATCACCATGGATTTCACAAAATGCCCCATGACACATAGAGTAAACTCTCATACAGTGTCACTAATGTTATTTTTTTATTATGCTATGGCTTGGACATAACGCTATAAGACTTGTAGATGTTTTCCAGTGAAAGTTAGCAAGATATATTGCTAATGCTATTTGGAAAAGGGGAAGTTGTAACTATTTTGCTATGGTTAGCATTACTAACGTTAGAATTGTTACTGTTAACAACTGTTTTCTATCGAAAACGGCTAAGTATGCCACTAGGTCTAGGCTTCACGTAATGTAGGCCTACAATAACAGCTAGGCTGTTAAAAGCAAATACACTAACCCAGTACTAGGTTATGTAATACTTATTACTACAAACTACTGTTAGTCAATAAAACTGCAGTACGCATAATTCAGTTTGGGACACGTGAGCCTATCTTCCAAGGCATGTGTAATATGACGTGTTTTATTACCAGGTGGGATCAGGTGGGAGGGTGGGAGGAGTCAAAGACGCGAGACGTCTCCGAATCAGGGAACAAAGGTTATGACTGGCCAAGGTGGACGAGAAGTTGACTTTCATCGTTTTAAAGCTGATGGAAGGATAAGGAGCATGCCATCATAAGGGGATTTAAAAAGAAGAATCGGGGCAAAGCAGAGGTAAATAACGAGCCAAGGAATGCTGCAGTACTTAGATTTGAAGCAACAAGTTGTGTGACTGCAGCAGGAAGACTTTGTGTGCATAATAGTTTGAAGAGGAAATGTTGCTTACAAATTTTACAGGAATGCGCGCTGCGGATCCAGGCAGATGTTGACATGTAGGCTGCGGTAAGGGCAGCTTTAGTTGTGAGGCAAACCTAGAAGGGCTTGAAACAAATATTATCGTTTCCAGTTTTCTTTACTTTTAATATTCAATGTTAGATCACCTTTTGTGGCATTTGTCTGTTCTGTGTGCCTTTATTTTAGAAAACGTTCTTTTTGCCGTAGCGTCCTATTGAATTTAAGCTCTGTCTGAGGTGTAGCTACACTTTACCAAGTCTGGACTTGCTGGCCCAATCCGAAGGATTTATTACGCAGGTGTGTGTCTGTCTCTGTGTGCAGCCATCCTACCCTTCTTCCTCTTGTAAATGTAAGCCACAGGGACAGACAATAACCACCTGTAGCATGTAGTTTATGCGTGATGTGCACGATCAGCTGCGGGACAATTAATAACCATGTGTGTACTTCTTGTTGTGTGTGTGTGTGTGTGCGTTTGTGTAGATGGCACAACAAGAGGAACCACTGTATGATTTCCCAGAGCCCACTCAGCCGTCAAAGCCAAAGTTTTTGGGCCATCAAAGGGGCCGGGGCTCTCTGAGGAGCATCAGCGTACTGGACCGTCTTCTGCTTACTGTTCCTGTATGGTTTCAGCTGTCAATCAACCCTGCCACTGCCCTGCACATACTGCAGCGAGAGCCTCCTGGGGTCAGAGCCACATACACTTAAACGAAAGAAAGTACACTATGTCTTTGAACACACTTACACACACACACACGCTGTGTGCCTTCTCTTGCCTTCTTTGTCCGTGTACCACATGCTTGCATGTTCACTCGGTGATCAATTGGGTTTTTCTGCAGACCTTCCTGGTACGTAAGTCTCGTACCTCACAGAGAAACGTGCTGTGTGTCCGTTTGGCAGACGACAGCGTGCCATCCTTCGTCCAGCAGTTCGGGATCACGGAGGAACAGTCCAGTAAGAACATGATGTGTTTTCTGTGTCTGACCTCAGCACTTAGCTATCCAGACTGAATCTGCTTTCTCTGGAACAGAAATGTTGAGTCAAGCCTGTGGACTCATGTATCAAGCTCTTATCTTACTGCAGTAGTTAGTCTTCTGTATATTAAAACAAGACAGAGTTTGCTGTGGTTACCCAAAACAAAGAGTTTAATTTCAACACACTGAGCTTTAAGATTGTAAGGAATAAAACTTTTCAGTGTGTCCTTCTTTAAGTATTTTAACGTTAATATGCCTACACACCCATTGTTCTAATAGAAAAGATCCCAGAGGCAGTACAACCACATGGTCCACATTGTCGGTTCTAACTATCCTTTATCCTTTCCTGCAGCTCTGTCTCTGGAGACTTCAGCCATAAGCTTTCCAGATCTCCCAAGGCTGATTTCCTTCTACTGTGTCAGCAGGTAAATTCTTGTCTCATTCTCCTTTTCCTCAGCTCTTCTTGTGAAAGCATAATCAATTAAAGTTTTCTTTTTATTACCTTAACTCCCTCAGCAATTTGTTATATGTATGTTATTGATGTTAATATTATATATTGTCATTGTGTCAGAGATGTATTACCCTTCCCTCTGGAGCTTCCTGAAGCCATTGCAAAGGCAGCATCCCACAAGGAGCTGGAGTCCATCTCACATATGGGAATAGGTGGGTGAATGCAACTCCTTGTTTCCTGACAGCAGATTTTGTAACCTCAACCTCAAATACATGGGTCTTTAAAGGATTTACTTACACAAGGTGCCCACATACTATACGTACAGTAATTACCTCCCAGCTGCTGGGTAACAAACATAAACGCTGGAAAAATTTGTTTGTCTTTTAAAATTTTGCATTTCTTATGAAACATCAAACAATTATAAATTAACAAATGTTTTGGAGTTTGACATACTGTAACATGTAAAACCAGCAAAAAGTTTTTACAAGGTGGCTTCAAAGTTGTTAGGAGGTAATGTACTAAATGTATTAATTTGTACAGTTTATGAATTTATTAAGATATCAAAGGAAGAAATTATATTTTAATTAAGCAAATATCTCTGCGTCACAATAATGAAAAAAAAAATCTTTCTTTCTTAACAGAATTCTGGAGTTCCCACCTAAATGTCCGTGGGCCACGACAGGCGCCTAAGCCCAAGAAAGACGAGGAGAAGAAGCCAGGCGCTGTAACCTCAGCCCCGCCTGCTGCTGCACCACAGACGGGTTCTGCAGCTCAGCCTGACTCACCTTCCCAGCCCAATTCAGACAGGCTACTCGAGACAGCACCTGAATCAGACAGTGACACCAAACAGTCAGGTCACAAGCCCACCGTGTTCCGTGAGTTTTGTCCCATCACGACGCGCAGCCCCAGAGAGTTGGACTGTGGCTCCGGCCAGGGAGCTCTCTGCTTCATCAATCCACTTTTCCTGCAGTCCCAGAACGCTTCGTCCAGACGGCGCATGTTCAAACGCAGCCTCAAAGTACGGATTTCCACGGAGACGTCGACCATGCTGTCGCCCCCACTTGCTCCTCCGCCTCCACCACCTCTGATGCCCAAAACCAAAGGAAAATGTAAAGCCCAAGCCCCGAGACAAGCCGGGCAGATTGATTCTACATTTCAGGATTCCCAGCAGTCCCTGAAACAGATGCAGGACAACCCTAATGAGGTCCAAGTTCAGCATTCGTCATCATCTCCTCATTTCCAGCTTGAGCTGCAGGAGCAGGGTCAAACTCAGATGGGACCAGGCCAAAGTAAAGCTGGAGTCAGGGGAGATGAGGCAGCAGCTCAGCTCCCAACAGTAATGGAGCACCTTCCAGATGGCTCAGACTACATGGAGCCCTCTCCACTGATCAGTTTCTCCCATTCTCCCTTATTCCCTCCTTACCTCTCCCCATCTGTTTCTCCGACAGCGCGCCCCCTTTTCCCCAAAGTATCTCCGACCCTCTCTCCTCATGACTCTCCCGGTGCTTCTCCCTCCCTCTCACCTTATCAGTCCCCATCTCTTTCTCCCAAGCTTCCCCGTTCCCTCTCTCCACGCGACTCGCCCAGCGCTTCGCCCTCTCTTTCGCCCTATCAGTCCCCATCTCCCTCTCCTCAGGTCCCCTTCTCTCTGTCTCCCTTCACCTCTCTAGCCCTCTCTCCGCTGACAGAGCAGGCCTATCAGACTCCCGTTTCTCCTTCAAGACCGGATCAGCAGAGCTCGGAGGGAGAGGCCGAGGAGGTGGGAGCAGGTGCGGATGAAAATAAGAACGAAGATGATGAGACAAATGAGGACCTGCACAAAAAGAAGGAAGCGGAGGAAGAGGCTCTGGTTTTGCATATGAGTGCTGCCTCTCTCAGTGATACAGACAGCTGCAGTTCTTTCGGCAGTCTCGGGGGGCCGGCAGAGACTCCGTCTCACTCACCCCACAAAGAGGACGGTGGTCCAAACCTCTAGAGAACATTTCAGACTGTAACTGAATTATATTGTGTGATATCATGAAGCACTGTGTAGAATTACTTGTGTAGATATCAGTCACTAAGTAATCTCCCAGGAGAGTCATTCTGAATACAACAGAGTTCAATAGAGCAAAACTTTTAAGTTAAATAGGTTTTACAAAACCAAAAATTTGAATTATAATATTGGTTGTTCTGCATGTTTTAACTACTATCTAATTTTTAAATTTTACATTTTACAATTATGACAGGCAGCCATTTGTTTCCTTTGATATCAGTATTTTCTGAAAACTAATTAAATAGAATATTTACTGAGTTGGGTATGCCATCAAAATTAACCTTCAGTGTGTTTTATTTTTCCCATCAAAGCTACAAATAAAAATCACAGCCATTGTTGTAATAGTGTTACTGACAAAATGTATGACAATCAAACCCCGTTTGTCAAAAATCAAAGCTGTGGGAGATGATCAACTGCATGACAATATATAAACATAACAGTGGGTGATGTGAATGATCCTGTTGTTACTACAATTCAGTTGTTGCTGTCACAATCACTTAAAGGCTCTGATCATGAAGAGGTTCTTGTAGTGATTTGGTTCAGAGACAACATTCTGGTTCCTTGTAGGAGAAAATGTCAGATTATAATATTCTGCAATCATAAGGCATTGTCGAGGCTTTTTGAGTTGTTTAATCTTGCTTTAATGGGAAACCAAGAGAGATGCTGTTTCTGACTGAACATAACAAACCTTCTTTGCAGACATGTGTGTGTCAACATGTCTGCAGGTTCAGTCATATTAAAATATACTAAAAGCCAATGCTTGTAGGTGAATTTCCAAAAGTGAAACGAGTGAATGTCATATGGTTTGGTAGAAAAAAAACCCCCACCAAGATCTTCTCAAACTAATTTTATTTGTGCAGACGACATTTCATTTCATATGGTGTTCTTATTTTAGGGTCCTCCAGACACCACACACTACAACATTTTGTACAATCAAGTAAATCCACGACTTCTTTATATCATAGCTCAGTAAGAATTTTGTCTGACAGTCAACATTCAGCTTTCATCGCAGCTAGTTAACAGTCTTAACCTGTCAAAATCATCGACAACACCAAGGCGCATCAATAGAGTTGGGCGCACAATTAAAACCAATGACCAAAACCAGTTGATGAACATCATGTTAAGCACAGACAAATCATGTCGTAATTATAATTTCATGAATATCTGGAGCCAATTTTTGACTGTCACAATTAAAAAGTGAGGCATACCTACAGTCACTTGCATACACTTTTATACATAGAAATCATTTTTATTAATAGGCAGCATCGGTTTAATGGACAAATCTGAATGTCTTATTAGAAAAACGGATTCCATAAATGCATCTAGAAGAGTGACTGTGTGGTATTAATTATCAGCTCATTAATTCTGATTTGATTCTGTTATCAAAGATAAACCTGAAATTGGACCGTGGCTGTAAAAACTTTGAATTGTGTCTTTGGCAGATCCGTTCTATCTTTATGGCTTTAAGTATGAAACTTTAATTCTACTCAGAAGTGTTTTGTAAAAAGATTTGTATCTGTACTTCTTTTATGCGTATACATTAAGACATCCACATCCATTAAAATTCAGTTTGCTTTCACATGTTAAAGAAAAAAATTTGATTTCAGCTGGCATTTTTAAAGCCCTCGGATCACAGCGTCCTTCCATCAACACCAGCAGGGGGCGTCTCTTTTGTTCATTTCCAAGAGGTCAGCCTCCAGCTGCTCTGCGTCGTCTGGGAACCGCTCAGCGAAGGAGCGAATCAAACCTGCTGCGCTGCCTTCGTATTCCACCAGCTCTACGGTGTCCCCTGGAAAGCACACACAGAGGCAGGCACAAAGTGAATACTTTACGATCGCATTTCTGAACATAAGGGAACCGTCAGATGCAGGTACTTACCACTGACTCTGCTGTTGGCCTGGACAAATATCTTACGAACTTCCTTCCTCAGCAAGACGGTCTCCCTCAGACGCAGGAAGTTGTGGGTACCGGTGTCGTTGACAGTGGAATAGCCCTCATAGAGAGCCCTGCCACCAACCACATCTGCTGTCGACTTAAAGACCTACAAAACAGTGAAATCAGGTTGGAAATGTGTTGGCTGTGGAGGTGGGTGAAATCAACAGGATCAGAGAGATGATTAATTATAATATTCGTATCACTCAACATCAACGGCCATTTTTACATTTACACTTTTTGGAAACTGCGCTAATTCGATCATTTTTTTAAGACATAGGCTAACAAGCTAGGAGTTCACAGTCAGCAAGGGGTTATTATTTTTTCATGTCATCTTAGTATAAAGTTAGTTTGAAGCAGTTATCTTCCAACAAAGGCATAAAAGAAGATTATTTACTCATGATAAACAGGTTTAAAGCAGGTTTCCGAATGTTAAAAAAAATCTACTTTGCAAATGTTTTATGAGGAAAAATGGATTCATCGCATTTATTCTGATTATTTATTTTAGGCCTCAATGATACGCACTGAGTTTTAGTGAGAAACCTTAGTCTGTTCACAAGTAAACTACACACAGCACCTTCAAGTAATTGAAAGTTTAAAAACAAAAAAAAGGAATGATGAGTTGTGTGTTGGCGCAATTTCACTGAAAAGTACCTACGATGTATTACTTTCATTTCACTAGATTCCTATATTTTCTTTTTCAGGATTTGTTGTATGCTGTCTGGACAATTGTCTGCCAGAAGTGTGGACATACCTGCAGTTTACGCAGGAACCTGCTGATGGCGTTCTTGCCCACGGTGTGGATCTTGCTTCGGTCCAAAGTGATTCGAGCATCAGGTTTGCCATCCTGTCCCGTCATTTCCTCCAGACACACCAGGCCCTCCCCGGCCTCCAGCAGAACACGCAGGATCACAAAACGAGCCTGCATGTGAGCCTGAGACACACACCATACATATGACATACACTGTATACATCTTCTGACATTCACGTAAACACAGAGAGACTTAGTTTAAACTGTATTATAAAACGTCACAAATACATAAAGCTGAGCCAGTCAGGTTGTAAGAACCACATGCTTAGTGATCTGTATGATGACTTGTCTTATAAACACTGTTGATCTAACACTACGTATGTCTAAAGTTCCATATAAATGAAAGCTATGACTCATTACGTTTTGCAATCCAGTCCAAGTAAAGAGTGGGAGACGGAGCCCCAGGGTGGGATCGTTATGGTCGCACATGCACCCAAATATCTGTCAAGCACGACTAAACATTTTCATTGGTCGCAGCAGTGAGCTGGAAATTTGGCAGATCTGATTGTATCTAATATGCATTCTTTTTTTATTATTATTTAAACAACACCAACTGGGTGTGCAGAGATGTGCCTATGAACAAATTTTACCCTATAAAGACATTTAATGTAAATTATTTCGTCAGTGCAGAGCGTGTGTGTGTCACATGTGTGAGACCGTGCCGTGTACCGCTCCACCATTCTTTGCACGCAACAAGATAGTTGTCTTGATTATGAATTTGGCTGCTGATGTGGGTGGCTATTTTTTGCTCTCAATAAAAATGTTGTTGTGCCAGGTCCACCTGCTCCCACATCTGAAAGCATCTGATGTTATTTATCTGTACCTGCATTCTGTTTGCAATCACTTATGTAACACGTTAAAGTATTCTATTAAAATGCATTGTTGGTGGCACCTAAATGAAAAAGGTTAAGTCTCTTCAGTGCCAGCCCTGGAGACAGAGACAGCATGTTAGGGCGAGCAGACTGATTACCTGTCTCCAGCTCGCGCTCTCAGGCGTGTAGAACTCCAGGCCCAGCAGTCCAGCTCTGACCATGCTGAGCCAGTTCATGTACACCACATTATCCGCATCCTCGCCCTCATGCCCAAAAATGCTGGAAAACACAAATCTCCTCACATTTAGCAGAATGAAGAAACATAATTAAAATAATTCTCATGTAAAAATAATCTAAACAACATGATGACACGCTTGTCATAGGACATTTAGTTACATGATTATACATAACACACAACAGAAAGTGAGTGCAGGTTACACGCAAAACACAACGCACCTGAGCACTTGCTTGTTGAGACACAGGTGGAGTCCGACACACTCAGCACGACATTCTTCATAAGAGGAAGCAATCGTGGAGAATTTACTGTCCCATGTCTCGCTGCCCTCATACCAACTGGACACCTAAAAGACACACTCACACCTTCAGTGTCTTTCTGCCAAAGAGACCGATTTGTTAAAAACAGGCGTGCAAACAAACAAGCTCACCAGTTCTCCAGTCTCTGGGTTGGTCACTTTACTCTGGTCAAAGTTAAATTTGCCCTTGTCATCCTGCAAGAAGAGTTTGAACAAAACAAACCCAAATCAGGTTTTACTTCCTCATTGATAATTCTTCAATCAAATTAAAACCTTGAAGGACATCTTGTTTAAATCTGTTTCTGTTAAAGGATTATCTTATTTTTCACATTTTGACAGAAGTAAAAAGAAACAGATTATATCAGCAAATATTTTAAAATCTTAATATCACTGTGATTGCTCACAAGTAATTGTTTGTGCATAGGGTATTCAACATTCATGTGGCCATAAATGATCAAGGTTAGCTCTCTCTGGTGCTGATACGAGCTTATGTGAGCATGTTTGACTGACCTGGACAAAGAGTTTTCCACTTCCATGTCCCAGCAGCTCATGAAGTCCAACCTGCACCTCGAATGAAGGTCCTTTCCATTTGACAAACAAATCCTACAGCAAAAATCAACACAAGAGTGCAGGAGAATGTGTAATTATGGAAGGGTCTGACAAAGACGAGAGCGGGTGTGAAAGAGACTCAGGAAGCTGCATGAGTTACCTTGTCCTCCTCCCCCAGGAAGGTGAGTTTTTCTTTTTGTGCAGCATAGGCTACAGCCACCACGTTGCCCAGAGACACGTTTTTAAAGCCCTCCGACTGCCTGATGTCATCGTCTGCACACAAAAAACAGAACGTTTTAAACTTAAATCAACTAAAATGGGTCATTTGCCATAACACGCGGTTTAAAAGACGTCCATTTCTCAGCATACGTACAGTTGGGGATGTTGATGCCGGCTGGTATTCCACTCCCAGCGAAGGTGAGAACATCCAGCGAGGTAAAGTCAGGTTTAAGGAAAATGTCCTTCTCAAACTCACAGGGCCAAGGCAGCTCAGGGAGCAAGACTTCTGCTGAGGTCACCAGTTTGGCAAAGCGCTCACTCATCGCCTTGTTCACAACCGCAACAAAACCTGGGGCACACATCACAAGCCAGAAGTGAGGAAATGAATTTGTAGAATGTTTTTAGAAGTAGCTCAGCCAAAACCTTAAGTTTTCCCTTAATAGTCTTCAGCTTTGTGCAACACCAGTAAAACCTAGAGAGGAACATGGGATCACAGTCTGCATCCTTTCAACACGTCGATATCACTGTTCTTAATCACTGAGGTAGTTACCTTCAAATTCTCCTCTGGAGCCAAATGGATCTCTGTAGCTCTCTATGAAACCTATATAACTGAGAGGGGGAGGAGGAGGAGGAGGAGGAGGTGGAAGTTACGAGGAGTAAAGAGCAGGGAGAGAGAAAGGTTTCAGAGATTATTACATGAGAGTGGTATTCAGATATGCTTCAAATCAAGAAGGTTGTGTGTTGGTTTGATTTTACTGTGGTTCAGGGGGCTCACCTCTCAACAATTGGTCCCTTGTCTTTGATCCAGTAGCGTGAGCCCTCTTTATGGGCTTCAACTGAGCCAAGAGTGAAGCTGCGCCTGTACTCCTCAAGCATCTTCCTCTGGTTCTCATTGGCAGCATAGAGCTGTTTAAAGTGTTTGGAAACAGCAATAACTTCTGATTATTGTTAAGCTGGCTATACATTCATTTTAAAATGCTAATTTTTTGTCATTTTGGTCCATTTCTGTCTTTTACTTTCAGGAGATATTTTATCAACTCCAACAACTTAGTAAGCACAAATTCTTTACAGCAATGATCCATATTACTCTATTAACTTCACCTTTTGTTGATTTTGGTTCTCTTGCAGTTCCAAAGAACTAAAATATTGCAGAGTGAACATCGATTGTATTGTGCATCCCTCGCTCTCACCTGAGCTTGTTCGAGGTAATAGCAGACCTTCTCCATGAGAGGAGCATAGTCTCCCCTCTTCACAATAAACTCTTTGTCTTCAAAGTTGAAGCTGCCGCAACAGGACTCGCACTCCCCGTCCACAGTACAGTCTGTGGAGCAGTAGTGTACATCTTATTGTTTTAATCACTTACAGTGTGGCACCCATAACGACATTAGTTACATAAACAAACATCTCTGCATCCATTTGTTGATAATCAGAACGTTTTGAGTTCATACTCTTGTCTCTAGCATAACACGTTGGTATGGTGTAAATGTAATTCTGGTTCTTGTGTGAAACTGCAGTTCTGACCTTTCTGCACAACTGAAGCCAAGCGCACCTCGTAGCAGGGTTTACCCCCGTTGTCCTTCTTAAACAGACGGGTGTTGTAAGCAGACAATTTCTAGAAACAAACCACCAGAACACATCTAATAACAAATCATATGGTGGTGCGAGAAAACACACAAACACACGGGCGCAAGATTGAGTGTAATGAGGAAGAGAATGAGGCATCAGAATGGAGTACCGAAGAACGAACAATTGAAATAAAAATACTGACTTAAGGTGTGAATTCAGCTTACTTTTGAGTCAAGGAACTTCTGTGCCACCTCAGCATCCTCCAGACAGCAGTTACCTGAGAAGTAGGTGGTAATGCCCTGAGGGAAAGAAAAGCAAAAATACTTCATGAGCCAAGCATTTTCCCTTAGAGGTTATCAGTAGTGGAAGTCTGGGGTTCATTGGCATCTTGAAGGGAAGCTGGCAGAACTCTATATTAAGAGGTAAAACGTCCCACCTTGTCACCCAGCCCCAGCTGTTTTTGCCTGTCTTCCAGGGAGTACATGGGACACGAGCAGCTGTCCCACAAAGCCTCCATCTCAGTGGGCTGCTCCTGGAATGCCTGGCAGGCCCTCACCAGAGCATTCAGCTTTTCCTGGGTGGACATACCACAGATGAAGACAGCTTAAAATATGTCGCAGCAGCAGAAAAGAAGCATTACAGATCATATCTGACTCTTCAAACACTGGCTTGTCAGTGTCCTAGATACACTAGTACAATAAAATATTTTACATTTACTATTTGTGCTTATGTTGATGCTGTAATAAAGCAGTGTTTTTCAGGTCATTTTTAATAGCATTGTTGTTCAGACTACATTAGACTGCACAGGTGGTCATAGTGTTAATGAAGCAGCTGTGCTAGATTTTATACCTCACACCAGAGGTCTTCTTACCTTAGGTAAATTTGGGATGAACTTTGTGTCTCCAAAGGACTTGTAGTTTCCCATGTTTGCATACAGACCGGCTGCATACACCAAGAAGGCCTAGGTAGCACGAGAAATAAAAAACAAAATCATTTTGCGCACATGTTTAAAAGGGCATGTCAAAGCAGAATCAGAAACAGGCTTAGACACAAAGACTTTGTACCTGGTACTCCTCAGCGCTGAGTCCGGCTGCTGTGGCGACCTGTTCCAGCTGTGCGGGCGTCTGCTTCCTGAAGATCCTCTGCAGCAAGACAAAGATGTCTGCAGACTCTGGGGAAGTCTGCAGCAGCACTACCAGACCACCGTACCTAAGACAGCACATGTTCTCTTTGGTCAGCAGGGTTCAATAAACTCACATTTTTATTAATGTCTTAAAATAGGTATCTTTTAAAAGTAGTGATTCAATTGCTACTCAATTGCTATTCAAGTTGCTACACCTTTGAGATTAGTATCATACCAAGCAGCACGTGACATGTAGTGGGCATACAACTTCTCCTGAGGTGAAAGCAAACGGAAGGCCTCGCTGCAGTCGAGCTGTGAGACACCAATGTCATTTGGGAGGTAGTACTGGGAGTCCACCATCTTTTGTCTGAGGTGTAACACTGAGGATATAGAACTGAATTAAGAGATGGGGAGGGAAGGCGGGATAAGAGAAAATGATGAGAAAGAGGGAAACAGATGAGGTAAGGAGGTGGAAGTAATGACAAATATACAGGATGGGACAGAAAGGTGGAATACCAAGAAATGAGAGAGGAGAGACAGTTGAAAGAACAAAGAAAATAATAAGATGAATACAGTGAGGGATAAATTGAAGCACAACTGTGAGTTAAAACTGACAGTATTGGTGTTTGTTTTGTTTGTTTAAACTTCGGGCTTGAGAAAATATTTGCACACCTGTTAAAGCGTTATACAGGCTGAACTGCTTATGTACTGCCCAAGCACACAATGTTGATTATTTGTTTCATTAACATCCTAAAAACAATGACTGGTTCATGCAGATAATTTTTTGCATGAAGCACATAAGCTATTGTATACTTCTTAAAAGTCATACTATGTGATACTGAATTAGCTGGCAATGAATAAGGCTGCCACTAATGCTTATTTCCCTGTATCTATAAATATTTTGATAATTTTTACAATTACTAAATCTTGTAAGTTTTGAATTGCCATCATGCGTGAGGTATTTAAATTGCTTGTTCTGTCAGACTAACAAGCCAAACCTAAAAGATATTCAGTTTACATTGATGTAAAACAGAGAGAAAGCACCAAAACCTGCCTCCTAAATAACTGATTGAGCTACGACAATTAAGTTTCTGTAGCTCGACTAATCATCTTGTAATGTGTTAATGCTGATTCTTTACTGGATTACTTATATTTGAGGATTTCTAAGACACTTGAGGGTTCTCAAAAAGCAAAAGGAGGGGAGTGTGGCAATTTCAATTGTGTGTAATATTATGGAAGGTTTCTGATATTTTCACAGTTTAATAAGGTAGTTACAGCTATACAACAGAATTAAAAAGATTTAGGACGAATAGCAGTAGTAGTTCCTGAACTTCTATCTGATTTATCTTAACTGGCCATCACGGTACAGACTAGAGAGGAACCACTCATTCCACTGAAACCAGTTTTTTGTTTCACTTTCCAATAAATCATTGGAAATAATGTAAATGAAGCCCCATCGTTCAAGAGCAACACCTTTTTATGCCCACTTAAAAGAAAATAACTTTATTACAGCAAGGCTTGTAAATAATGGAAAAGCGTTTAGTCTACAAACAGCTAAGTGAATGCTAACTTTAGCTCCTAGCGCGCATGCTAAGACGGCTGCTGACCGCTTGGTGCATTGAAACACATTGCCACAACTTTTGTAAGCAAAACATCAGGTCACAAGAACGAAGCATGTCCATTTCTATGCGCGATTAGCCTCTATGTAGTACACGTCGAGTGATACGAGGGTGGACACCAACTCAGCAGGTTCTTACCTTCTTTTCTGCTACAGCCTCCGGGAACGTCAAATTGCAGTCTCACGCTGTAAGTTACACTTCCTGTGTTCATTCAACGTTAGACCGCCCCTCAACCAATCACAGTTTGCAAGCTCTGGTTGAGAGAAACACTAACCAATCACGAAGTAGCTGTGCCGGACTTTTTGATACACTTCGCGGCGTAATTTTCTGACCAACAATGAAAGGTCCGTCACAAATAAGCGCAGTAAACTATAACAATATAGAAAAAAATACAACCGTACATTCACGCGATGGAATTAATAATTACCGATACTCTGATGTGTTACCTGTATAGGACGAGGTGGCCGAGTGGTTAAGGCGATGGACTGCTAATCCATTGTGCTCTGCACGCGTGGGTTCGAATCCCATCCTCGTCGGACTACTTTTCTACAACCGAAGACATCTCATTATCAGAACCTGGAACATGTTCACTCGTAATGATTGTTCACAGAGTATCCTCACATTTGAGCTCTTGATAAGGTGACAGTCTGAAGAATTATGGTACGGCATAGTTTATTTTCCCACCCTGAAGTCCTTCCTCCTCCTCTTCCAGGTCCCGGCACCACCCCCTCCCCCAGCATCGCTGGCAGTGAAAATCCAGCTTTGGTAAATCACCAGATAAAGTTTTTACCATACATTCTTTCCACACATACTTTTGTTCATTCCACTGGTTAAACATTATTTTCTCTTATAACCTCGACAGGCTTACAAACCACACAGTATTTCATCAGTTTATTGAGTTTTATTGAATTCTAAAAACACAATAAGAAAGTGACTTATTTACAAAGGGTGTGCAACAGAAAGTATTAAGTTTCCCTTGATGAATGTGAGAGCCAGTCAGCTGTACTAGATCCAAATGGTAGTTTCAGTGACTAGTCCTGCACCACAAGAGAAATGTTAACAGAAACCTGGGTGTTCAGCACATCTGTGTGCATGTGCAGACACCTGTATTTGTTTAGTGTAGGGTTCATGCTTGAGTTTTTCCGTTCCTCCTCTCAGGAGGCATCGTAGGAAGTATCCAGCGATAGCAGTCTGAGAAGCTCAGGCTCTTGTCCACAGCACAACTGGTGCAGTAGACGATCCCCAGAGCCAGCATCACTACAAGGAACACACACAAAGGGACCAGCAGGGCCACCAGCAGCCAACTCTTGTCATGCTTTCGTTTGCCTGCAGCAGATCCAGCCTCAACCTCATCTGTGCCACTGGCATCTTCTGTGCCATCCATCTTGGATCTGCCCCCATCCTTAGTCCCAGTGGCTGACCCTTCAGCGTGCGCCCCATCACTAGCCTCTCTACCTCCTTCCTTGGTTTCAGCCTCTTTATCAATTTCATTGCCTGTGCTGTCTTTTTGTGTAGGGGATGGAGCTGTCTGATATCGCTTTGGTGATTGGACATCCCATTGGTTAAGGTGATTATCTGACCCATGAGCCATGTCAGGGGGGAGGACCCCAGGTGCTTCTGTCAGCCAGTCATCATCAAAGTTAGTTTCAGCTTCAAAGTTTGGGTCTGGGGTGAATGAGGTGGACCAGGGAGTATCATGGTTACGGTCCAAGTCAGGTATGTGAGCTGAGTCACTGTGATCAGGTGTCAGAGTGGAATATTCTTCATCATCAGGTGAAGGCTGGCAGGAAAGTCCATCTGACTGCAGGTCATAACCAATATCACAGTAACACTGGTACCCTCCCATGTAGTTGAGACACTGTTGCTGGCAGGGCGACTCCCCAACACACTCGTCTACATCTACACACTCTCCACTGCTGCTGAACTCGTACCCAGGGTTACACAGACAAGTGAACGACCCCACTGTGTTCTCACAAGTGCCTTCGCAGCTACCCTCATCGAGGCACTCGTCGATGTCCACACACTCGCCCTCGTCATCTGGCTGGTACCCAGGGTGGCAGGTGCAGTGGAAGGTGCCCGGGATATTGACGCAGATTTGGGGGCACGGATGTTGTTTACATTCGTCTACATCAGAGCATCTGCGGCCATCTGGACCCATTTGGTAGCCTGGGGGACATATGCAACGGAGGCCCCGAGATGTCTCTACACAGTCGTACTCACATCCCATTTCCACACAGGCCTCTTTGACGTGGGGCTGATCAGTGGGGCCAGCAGAGTCAGAGGATAATTTAGGAGAGTCGGTTTGGCTAAGGGGGTCAGGTTTGCAACTGTACCCATCCTCATCTATTATAAAACCCTCAGAGCAGTAACAATAGTAGTCTGTGTCTGTGTTCTGACAGTAATGCTCACATCCATGGTCGCCACTACACCAGTCTTGGTTCTGTGGAGCTGCACTGGATGAGCAGAGTGGGGGATCCTTGGACCAGCCCACTGTCTCATCATCTCTCTCCATGCACAGTACTGTCTGCTCAGTATTGGCATTTGGATCTGAACTATCTGCTGGACAGGACAGTGCAGCCACAGACCCATAGGGCACATGAGTTAGCAGGGTGCTGACGAGGTGAAATGGGGTGGTGTAAACAGCTGGACCTTTACCCTCGTCTTCCAGAGGTGGACACATTCCTTTGTAGTTGTACTGGCAAACATATCCATCCAGTGGCAGTGCGCAGGAGCCGTCGAGCCACCGGAAATTGTCACTGCTCTCGCGTCCACTCTCAGACGTGTGGACGGTCATGGCCACACAGCGAGGGGCCGCACAAGTCCCAGGGCTGTCTTCACGGAGCCAGTTGGTGAACTGGCCATCCTGGTCTCCTGTTGGAAAATAAAGTAAAGGACCGGGTCAGAAAAGTAAAATTTCCTTCTTTTGGTTTGTTTTCCTTTCCTTTTAACCAGTATCGGTTCTAGCAGATCAGTATGGCACATTTAATTCACATTTTTATGTGAATTTATTGTCATTCAAATGGCAAAAGTAATGATAACGAAAGTTCTTGTTTGTAGAAAAATGAGACAATCCTTGCAGTATTGTTGTGACCCAATTCATTGTCAGTGGGGTTTTATTTTTCTCAGTTGGCTCTATGAGAGGTCGTGGCTGGGACAGCCTGCACCATTGTCTGCCAGGGGTTTTTTTATATTACCACTAGGAGTCGTCAAAGTCAGATTTTGTTGGAATAGTATTCAGATGGTTGGGTTGTAGCTTTACAAATGACCTGCCCTTTAACTAACAGCAGGCTCGATGCTGCACATTCCTCCACTGGGAATCTTAGACAGCTGTAACAGCTGAAAGCTCTGCATCATTATTGTCTGTATGAACATACTTTAGTTGGCCACCAGTCAGCACAGTTGTTGCCACATCCGCAACTGATTATGCAGAGCAACCAGAACATGATTGCTTGAAAGACACACTGTTGTTTAATTTTTAATTATTATTATTTATATATATTATATATTATATTTATTTTTTATTCACACTTAATTGTAGTGGAGAGTAAGAAGAAATTTCAAAATAAAAACGTATATATTATAAATACAATAAAATTATCCACATTGCGGGGTAACACTAAAATTATTGAGAAAACATGTTCTTTTCTAATTTGGGCAAATCACTCCATTAAATCATGCCAGATGAAAAAAAGAAAAGTTGGCCACATAACTCCAATTTAAAGTCTTTTCTAAGTGAAAACCAGGGCAGACACTGAGTGATAAAAACCCCATCTGGTTTTTAGTGGATGACGTTTGTCTAATGACTAAATCAGGTTGAGGAGTAGCAGCGAGGTCAAAAGGGGATTGAACTCCCCCTGTCGCGCCAACTGCGTCTGTCTGAAACAAAAGAAGTTAATGTAATAACCAAATCCAGTCATTGCAGCGCTCTGGAGGCTATCCAAAGTCTGACAGAAAGGTTAGGGTTGAGGGCCAGAACAGTGGTTTAATACCATAATCTAAAAGTGATTCATAAACTCGTGATAGAACTGATATGTGTGCGTGCAACTAGCAATAAAAGTAGGCCTAATGGTTGTCACAACATATTCAGTTTGGTTTAATAAACGTTTAGCAAGGTCAGTTGTTGGATCACAGTTCCACATATGTTTAACTGAAATATACTGTATATACCTAAATCTAGTATTGGTTAATTTAATTTTGTGTATGCATGGCTGCAAACAGTGTCAGAACCAATTTATTACACTGACCCACAGGCCTCTTGGTGTATAAATTTTCCCATAAATGACAGTCAAAAACTTGATCTGTAACAAGTTGAGTCAGATAAACAGTGTTTATCTTTTCTTATTTTGGGGCGATTAGTCTGAGGTCACAGAATCATAAAAGGATGGAGGCCAATTTTAGGAACAAGGAATGGCCGAGTATCAAAAAAAATGAGACTTTGCCTGTGACCCAGACGAATCCTCTGAGCGGTCGGGTGGTTGAACACTGGCGTGGTGGTCTGTGCAGCCCGATCCAGAGCCGAAGCCTCGACCTGGTGCCCTGCGCCTCAACGGCCGACAGCAGCTCATGGACCACGCCCGCTGTCTCGTGGGTATGCATCGTTGCCAAGGTCCCACCTCGCTCCCGGCAGCTCCGCCCAGCCTCCCTGAAGGTTCTCTTCTGGAGGAAGACAGTGTAGCATCCATCCTGGTGACAGAGTGCATCTTTCTCCGCCAGTTGAGCCCTGCCTGCTGGCTGCTCGCCCTCCGATTCCCTCAGCCTCTGGCCTTGGCTTCCAGGAGCCAGACAGACCATCAGCAGCCACAGAACACACAGGAGACTCATGTTGCTGCAGCGGCTACTGCTCCTGATGGTCTTTTGCATCCTCCACCAAGACATGAGGTTAAAAATAGGCCAACATTCAAATAAGTACCCCAACCTAACAGCCAAAATAAATAGTCTGAGGAAGGAAAATAACTTGCTTCACTCGCTTCAGTTAATTTAACAAACTGTCACTTACCAAACAAGCTCAATCCTGTTAGTGTGTTTAAATAAATTATATGGTCTAATTGACCTGTTACTCAAAGTAATCTGAGGCAGATAAATCCAAAACTGACATTGGATTAACTTAATTTGTCCTAGATTGCCTAAGCCTTTAGACAGATTGCCCTACAGTGCAGAATTGATCCATTCATCAGCAGTCTGTTAGCTCTGCTGCCATAGTAAAACAGATTTCACCAGATCTTATATAAAGCTATATATATAGAAAACTAATATAAAGCATTGCAGTCCAATGAAATCTCCTAGAAAGTCCAGCTGAGTCCAGTACAGTCCAAAATAAAGTCCAGTGAAGAACCAGTAGGGTCCAGGGTTCAAAATTGTTGACAGGAGCAATCTTCACTTCAGTCCAAGTCCAAAAAGAATTAGACAGAGTCCATATATAAATCAGGAAAGTGTTTGTCAGCTCTGTGTGATGCAGAAATTGTCTCCACCTTCTCCTTCAGTGACAGAAACTTTCTCCTCTATCTGATCCTGCTGGGGCTTTCTTGCTTCTGCAAAGCTGGCTTTCTGACTGAACCTCAGAAAGAGAGAGAGATGGGGGGAGGGTGGTGGTGGTGGAGGAGGAGGGTTTTTTTGGGGGGGGGGGGTCTACGTAGAGGAAAAAGAATTGTGTGTTTTTGGAAGAGGGGGCTGGTAAAGTGTGTGAGTGTATAAGAGAAGGCTGGAGGGGTTGACGGGTTGGGGTAGGAAGGGGTGATAGAACTGAAAACCCTCAGAGAGTTATGAAAACCATACGGCACCGCTGTCCCCCCCCCCCCTCCATCTTGCCTATGGCTTCAGACACACATGCATGTGCTCTCATACACATACACACACAGCCTTCAAATAGTGCATGCTGCATAGCATCCACAGGAGTGGAAAGTGTTTGTCAGCTCTGCGAAATGCTGAGATTGTCTCCCCCTTCTTCTTCTTCTTCTTCTTCTTCTCCTCTTCTTTTTCTTTCCTTTGTCTGTCGCTCCTGTTTCTCTCTCTCAGCCTGTCATCGTTTTTACGTCTCTTTGTTTTATTTCTTTCAATCTCAGTCCTTCTTAATCTCCATCTTTCCCACCAGTCTTTGTTCTATTTTCTGAATTTTTGAGCCAGCACCCCCACTTCTCTCTTTTTTTCGTCTTTCCACCAAGTCCATACCGGCCAGAAGCCTTTTACAGCTCAATGGAAACATTTTAGTAAGGAACAGGGATACCTGTTCAAATGTGTGTGTGTGTGTCTGTGTGTATGTTCATTCTTATGCTATTATAGAGTAACTATAATAGTGAGTGTGCTCTTAAATGTTGTTCAGTGTATATGTGTGTGTGTGTTCATGGCTACCACTTGAGGGCATATGGAGAAGAGGAAACAGGAAATGCCAGATGTGCATCAGCCTGACCTTTCAGTAGCTGGCGAGTGTAGACTGAGGGGTACTTCCACTGCCGTCACATGATCTGCCCACCATGAATGGCACGTCTGGTGCAAAGGCTGTCAAAGAATATTTTTCTTTTCCTTGTTGTCTCTGCCTTAAACAAAGCCAAAAAAAATTAAATGAAGCTAATAGCTGTGATTCTGATGGTTCAAGCCATGATGGGAATTTAAGGGTTTTGAAGTTGCTTGGGACAAACAGCTGGGCAAGAAACTATACATTTAGGTCTACCACACTCCAACAAGTTGAAATGTTGAACAGTCTAATCAACATAAGTGGATGAATGCTTGGCCAAACAATAATCCTTCGCATAAAAGCTCATCACGTTTTCTTTCTGTGGAAAGAGTGACCTGCCACAACACAATTTAGACAACTTGATGTCATTATCAAATGCTTTTGGTGCACAGCGACTTTCCCATGCAAAGTCAAAAACTGACAGGGGAATGTCACACGTTTCAGCTTCTGAACACAGGATGATGAAATGGAAAAGTCATGCTGTACATGTAGCTGAATCAGCCGCATTAGCAGTATCAGTGTGTGATGGAGCCTGCGTCCTCTCTGTGTACAGCAGATGAGTCAACTGGCTGTAAGGAGTGTTGGTTTTGGCAGACATAAACACAGTCTAACTATTCAGCAGTCTTTTCCAGTTATGTAACAACCATCAGAACCAGGGGGAGAATGAACATAAAACCTCAGGATCCTGGAGAACCCTAAGAGCCTTTTGGTCTCGTTCCCCACCCCCTTCTTCTCCTCCTCCTCCTCCTTATCCCTCATCCTCCTCCTGTCTTCCTCTGAGTTTCTTTTTCTTGGACTTCCCCCATCCTTTTCTCTCCTCCCTTTCCTAATTATTCTTTCACCCCTTTGTCCCTCCTCTCCTTTTTTGCATCCTCTTGCTGTCCTCCCTTTCCTTATCTTCTCCATGCAACTTTTCTCTTTTATCCTCATTATTTGAGCTCCAAAGTCAGCAATCTCTCCCCGGGAACCCCAGCTTTTACCCCGGTCCTCCCACTCTTGTTCTGTTTATTCTATCATTCAGGCTGGTTAACCCCTCCTCCAGCACACACAGCCACGTTCCCAGAGACACATACCAGAAATGTAAATGATAGAACAGGCAAAACTTCTCCTTCCCATAGTCCTGCACTCCCAATTCCCCCATTTCACATTAATATACTTACTGTACCTCCAAAGTGCTCTATTTCCCAAACAACAGACCTCTAATGGAACATACAGATCTCTTGATTTTATATTCCCCACCTCTTAAGTTACAGCTACCTATTTTCTACCTTCTTGACTCCCGGCCATTTGCCACATATCATTACTGGCTCTCAGTTTCTAGCTTCCAAGCAGCTGAACTATATCTTCCAACTCAAAGGGTCTCCATTTCACTTAAACAGCTAATTCTATTTTTTTTTTGTTTTCAAATGAATCGTTCTGGTTTGATGTTCTTCAGTGGCGCCACTAAAAGACTCAAGGCACTTTTCCTTCACCAAAATAACATATGACATGAATTTAAATAAGACTAAGGAGAAGGATGAGTCTGCACATTAAGTGTTTACGAAAGGCAACACTCAAAGACAGGGTGAAAAGCCATCATAGAGATGCAATAATCACATTTTCAGATGGTCTCTCTCTGGAAGGCAGTCAGTGTTGCCCATGTTTGGACACACAAAATATGCTCATACAAGGCTAACATGCTGATGTATAGCAAGTAAAATATTTACCATGTTCACCAACTTAGGTTAGTGTGTTAGCATGCTAGTATTTATTGATCAAATTAAGATTTTGACGTGATGATTGGTGCTAACTTGAAACATTCAAGGGTTCATGAAAATTATTATGATTCATCCTTAAGGAAGATGACTATCTGTATGGAACTTCATGTCAGGTTAAAACGTGGACCTGATGACGCCACTCCATAAAAGTGAGAAGATCACAAAATTTGGAACCAAAACAAATCATGGTGGAGTTCCAGAAAAAGTCCAGAGAACAACACAATCAGTAGGATTCATCCTCTGTGGACCATGAAGATTGCAGGTCTAAAATATGTGCATATCTATCAGGCTATCTGCCTCAAGGATATTTCAGTGGATAAGGAAAGCTTTGATTTGCCAGTGCAGCTAAAAGGACAATCAGGAGATCACCAAAGCTGTCAGGATTCTTCCTCTGAGCTAAAATTCATGGCAATCTATCCCAAGACTGAGACATTTCCCTTAAAAATGAAAAAGTCAAACACAGGTTACTGTCAAAGTCAGTAGAAACTCATCCCCAATCCCAAAATTAAAAGTACAAAAATATCTCTATAAATAGGACTGTGGCTGGTCCAGAGGTCAGCAAGCTTCCACAATGATGTCAAGGAAACTGTCATTATTTACTTGTTGTCTTAGGTCATTCGGGTCTATTGAAGTTTATCAAGTACAGAAGGACACGTCAGTTGTTCATTTTCCCCAACCACCGGTGTCTTATGTCACATACACAGGAACACACACGCGCACACACACAGACACACACACTGAAGCAATTAGCTGCGGCCTTGTGGTTAAATAATGGAGTGTAGGCATTCTTGGTGATTTCTGTGGAGTGGAGGAAAAAGACGATACTTTTATCCACTTCTTCTACAAGGTCCATATGCTTCATCTTTCACAGCAGGCACGAATGCCTTGCTTCCACACCCAGACTGTCAACAAATCTTCACCACAAATATCTGAGTAGACGAGGTCTCTGTCGAATTGTTGAATCCAGAAGGAATAATTCCCTGCCAGTTGAAGTCTACAATTACTTGAACCATCAACTCAAAGAGTTTGGACACTTTTAGAGGTAGTTGTAAGCTACACACATCTATGTCTATTCAGCATCTGCACACCAGGTGACCTTTGTTAACCTTTGTGTAACCTTGGAATAGTTTACTGAGCATGCTTTTCAACCATGTCCTCATTCTTTCATGCCTAGTTTCACTCATGTTCACACCTGGAAGCTGCTCAGTACAAACAAAGCCTCCTACCGTTATCAGTGGAACAACTTCAGATTTTCAGATTGTGACCTGGCAACTAACTGGGCACAGGGACCATTTGGAAAATCTCATTTAATTTGTGTCTGCATTTGCTTACTTGTTTTAAAAAAAATGTAAATCATTTCAGATGTATTCTTACTTTGCATTCTCTGAACTGACAAAAACTGGAAGAATGAATACCACTGTGTGAACAGCTGCTGCTGAATTTCCAGTTAGAAGTCATGGCAAGTCTAAAACAAACATGGCTGCTGATGGAAACTGCAGTGACTGAGCTTGTTCTGTCCAAAAACATTTTTTAGCTTTTGGGGAAAGAAAAAAAATCAGCGTGACTAGCAAAGGCTTGACACACAAATGTCTGGACTGCAATTTGAGTTTGCTGCTCATAAAGAATCACACATGTATAAACAAACCTCAGACAAACAGCCAGAAGATCTCGCTAAAACTTTTAAGATTTAAAGAACTGCTGAGAGGCAGAAAGGGAGATGGAGAGAGCAACTGGGAGAGGATAACTCCCGACAGATTATTCCTTTACCAGATGATGGGCTCAGCTTTTCCATAGACATGGCGCATGCACACACACACACGTCTTACACTTCTTTGTAGTGTCTTTCATGATACAGTAATATTTCTCCAGAGATGGAGCAATTTGTGTGTGTCGGGGTGTAATGGTAAATGCATTAGCAGTGGTATGAAAAGAGGACAAATCTGCAAGAAAGGGATGTGACACAAAGGCTCAATGGAGAAACAGAGACAGACAGGCATCTGATGTGTAGGACCTTTGAGATAACCAACCACACGTCTGATTTCTCTCTGCACCATTTCCTCCTGCTCTCTCAGGTCTCCTCCGATTGAAACCTCACACTTTGTAGCCCATATCCCTCATGTGACCTGACCTCAATTTTTGCTGCATGCATCTCAAAAACCAGACATTCTGAAAAAAAAAAAAAAAAAAACACCAAACAACTACCTGACTCAGCATCAGTGGCAGTTAATCATTGCCTAAACACAGTGCCAAAATCCTCTGCAGGGAAGTCGAAAAACAGCCAGTCTGTCTTTGCTCTCTATAGTTTGCTGTCTTTTAAGGTGGTCATCAAATTCAAAGGTTGTTGGATTTGAACTCAGTTTAATTCACAAAGAGAAAACACTGTGGAGGTAAATACAGTTACTTCTTGCAAAAACTGCTGTCAAGCTTGATCCTGAGCAGCAATGTCTCTCAAATCCCCACACTCTCAGCTGCCAGCAGTTGAAGACTTTGTTATACTGGAAAGTTCCCAAGTATGACTGAACTGAGATGTCTGAAAGCGAAGCGGAGCGGCAGCACAGTGAGAAATCCACTGTCTTCTACTGAATAAATAAAGATTTGAAAAAAAAGACCTTCCTTAATCTCTTTAGACATAACCTTTTCCAGTATTTCATAGCTGAACAGAACATGAACTCCAACATGTGACCATAAGTTGGTTGGTATTAAAAAAATGGGGAACTGGTCACCACTCAGGTATACACTGCAGTCCATAACTGTAGATACAATAAGTTCAAGAAACAAGAATGTGTGAAATAGGCTTATTCATTTTCTTGCTGAAGAGAAGACTGATTTCACTTTCATGTCTATGTGGAAGGATTTCCCAAAATGTCCTACTGTAGAAAATACAAAACAATGCAAATAAATAAAAAATATATTTCCTCAAGACCAGAGTTTAAAAAACCAGGAAAATGTAAAAGTGCTGAGACCAGACATGAAAGCATTTAAAGTATGTGAGTGCATCAAAATTCAGGAGGGTGAATTTAAGTGATTATTGTGCAAAACTTTGGTCTAGAGCTGAAGCTAAAAGTGAATATTTGTTTTCTCTGGGTTGGGCTCTGAACTTACATTCTTATAATTAGCCCATCAGCATGTCTCATAAATCTTAACTGTCTGACACAACCTTTCACCTTTCACTTTTAAGCCTTCACTTTTTCCACTGACTGTGAGTCTCGTCTCCTCTCCTCTCTCAGCCCTGATACTCCACATTCTGGATTTCCTTGAGGACAGACTAACGTTTCCACCAATCCTCCCCTTGCATCTTTCCCTTTCTGTTCTCCTTTATTTTCTTCTTCTCCTCTCTTATCTTCTCTTCTCTTTCTGTCTGTTGGCATTGCTGCTGTTGGTTTTGGCTCTAGATGTTTTTTCTCACAAGTCTGTCTCTTATCGCATTATTTGTCCTAATCATGTGAATTTACATGTCACTCTCTCTCTCTTTCTCTGTCTGTGCTGTGCTTTGGTTCCTTTCGTGTGTCTGTTGGCCTTTGTGTCTGTGTTTCTGTCTGTGTTTCTGTCGGTCTGCCTCCGTCTGTCTGCATGTGTGTCTTTCTCTACCGCTGTCTCCTCTGCTGCCTTCCATTTTCACTCATTCACTTTCACAGTTCATCTGTTTTTCTCTGACATGCACATACACACACACACACACACACACACACACATACACACACACCTCTCTCAGCTACGGAAAGTTGTACTTGGGTTGTGTTACAATACACTAGAAAATATTTTCGACCATGCAGGAAATGTCTGACCTGCTGAATCGTTCTCTTTTCATGTGCATGCACCCACCCACCTACACACACACACACACACACACACACACACACACACACACACACACACACACACACTCTTTGTATTAAAATACTTTTTTATTTGAAAACCCAACACAGTGAAATCCAGTAAAAAATGTCATTTTAAGAGCGGGAGTGTATTTCATTTCATTTAATCTGGCATACAGACTGTGGCGGGGGAGCCAGACTGCAGACAGGAATGGCACCATAGAAAAAGGGGTCTGTCAGTGGGAAGAGCAGCACAAGAAACAGCAGCAACCCCATCAAATAACAGAAGAGCAGAGCTGATCGTTGAGGGTGTTGCAGGGCAGAGCTGATGTCAGGCAGACCCTGACTGTTGCAGAACGAATGGCACAAAACTGGACCCATGACATGACCTACAAAAGGAGGAAATTAGAAATTTGAAAGGAGTGTGTACTGTATGCATTAGCAAGTCAATGTGCTCCTGTTCGCTTCAACTCTCACCAGTTCTCATGAATATAAAGGCAGTAAAGGCACCGAACACAGTTGTGTACAAGAACTGCATTCCTGCAACAGAACCGCACAAAGGAAAAAGAATTTCCATGAAAACTGATGATCCCTCAAAAATCAGTATGGTTTCAGATATAGTTCAATCATGCAGTGCTTAAAGGTTGTTGTGTGTCACCCAGTAGCCACATATCATTCCCAAAGTGCTGATTATTTTACTTTGCTTGAACACATCAGTTTGTGTTATCACAATGTGGCTTATTTGAGGAGGATTTTGTAAGCCAGCTGACCTGATACCAAGAGGATGACCCTCATACTGTGTTTGTGGAGGTGCCGTTGTTCTATGATGTGGTGGAAATGAGCTGGAATGACATCGTAAAGTAGTTATGAATTGTGATGGAAAATGAACAAAAAAAGGTTTTAATCATTCCAAGACAACAAAATGCAGTAAGTGAATTGTATGCACAGGCCAAAGACTAAATTTGAATTGTTAGCAGCATGAAAATCTGGTTGCCATACCAACACCGAAGAAGAGCGGAGCCATGAAGATGGCAGCTGTGGGTCCTGTGCAGGGCACCAGCATGGGCAGCATGGCCCCCCTGAACACCAGCTCCTCTGTTGCTGGTGCCACCACCTGGTTCCTGAGCCACACTGCATCTCCCACACACAACCTCCATGACTGAACATCTGGGGCAATAAAGTCAAGACTTAATGATTAACGTCATATGCATGTAAGCACATATGTAAAATAACCCTGATTCTTCTGACGTGACGTTTAGTAGACACAAAGTTTAACTCACCTAGTGCACACTGCAGCTCCCCAGTGAAGCCTTTAGGGTTATCCAGCGCAGAATGAACCAGGGGGCCAAGATAGAATACCTGATGTTCAGAATAAAAACAGGTGTTCATAACATCCAGTGGAGGTATATCTGAAAAAAAATGTTCAAGACGAGAAAGTGGAGACAGCAGGGCACATTTTATTAATGTTATGACTTAAAAACGCTCTTGGGATATCACTGCAAAATGCAGACATTTAATAGAGGTTGTAAAGCCAAGCTGTATCATTCAGGGAATGCAAGCTGAGTCTCTGAAATGTCAAAACTGCCTTAGAGCAGCATAAATAAAATGTTCTAAGATGGAAACAGGATCCACATTGTTGTGCTTGACGCTAAAAACAGGTTTCTTGGGAATACTGTATTTAATTTAGACTACGTCCTGAATAAGATGTAAATGTTCTCAGTGCAAACAGTGATCCCTGCTATGAAATCAAATGTAGAATAATACCTTTCACATCTGTTTCAAGAACCTGGTGTGTAGGAGTGGGACGATCAAAAGTTGCAAGAAAACTAAAATATCTGCTGAAGGTCGAATAACTGTAATTTTGCAAGTTGGATAATGTGAGGGAGTCTGCTTACAACTTATGAAATAAAATGTGAAAAAAGCAGGTGCTCAACTTATACAGTATATAATATAATTCTTGTAATTTTAACAAAGAAGTATTCTCTCCACAAGCTTAGCTACACATCTTTATCCTCTATGTTAAATCCCTGTTGAGACTCTGTGACGTACCGCGGTTAGCAGTAGTGGCAGTGTGGCTGCAGGAACCAGACCTTCCAAACGAACTCCCATCAACTCCCACACAGACACATCGACCTGAAATGATACGTAGCTTTATATATAGTTTTACCTTAAAGTGGTAATAAAGTTAAGCCAATATGACAGCAGGCTTAACCTCACAAAACATCTTATGTATGACTAAGATGCCCCCAGGAGTGGGGACTCTGTTCTTCAGCTGGTCCAGGTTTAGGTCCCTCCATCCACCCCCTTCAGCTTGACTGCCGTTAACCTTTGACCTCCCTGTGGAATGACTGCTCACATTTACAAACAGGTGCTTTCTCTGCCTGGAGGACGATGATAGTTTTACATCAACCAAATTGTAGGGTGAGGGCATACAGAGTCAGCATGAGTATCTGAGCCATGCTGAGGTGCACCGACTGCCTCCAGCTTTTCTAGAGCCATACAAGCAGTTTTAGAGACGTGTTGACTCTCATCCTCGGTGTTTTGTTAGGATGTAGTTTTACTGTAGTAAACTTTGGCCAACCGGAGAAAAGGCACAGGCAGGGCATGGCATGTTTTGTCCATGTGTACTCACCCTGACATCAGCCCAGTTCATCCATGCCTTCACCACTGCAGGTGACAGCGCAGATACCAACAGCACACTGGCACAGCGACGCTTTATCACGCTGGGATGGTCCCTGCACCCACAAACACACACACACACCAACAGTTTAGCAGGTCAGTAGAACAGCACCCTCACACGTCTGCTGGTGGGTTATATACCTTGGTAAGCTGATTCTCCACACGTACAAACTGCCAACGTACAAACAAGCAAGCAGAAGGCAACTCAGCACGCACACCCAGCATCTCGTATGGGTGTCCTCTCCCTGCGTTACAGGGCCATGATCTGGTTCCGGCATGGCAGCACTGGGGGTTTGCTGTCAGAGCTTCAGGAGGTTCACCAGGGGAACTACAGCCAGCACAGGTTTGTCATTCTCTGTCTGTTATTTCAGATTAGTAGATCCCCATGAAGTGCAGATCTGAGCTGCAGAGGGAAGCTGATTAGCTCTAATACTCCAGTGAGAGGACACATGCGCACGTGTGCATGTAAGCACAGTAAGCACACAAACACACAACACACACACACACACACAGAATGACAGTCATTCTTTTAACAGATATAAGCTATGCATTAGGTATTCTACAAACTGTTTGAACCCATATGGATAAGCAGGTTTAGTTAGACTTCTTTATGAAGGTGTCGCACTTAGCGTATTTATAGTGCAAATTGAGCTTATCGTTTGCCTTGTTTTTCTCAGCAGTTCTTTTGTTAACTGAATTTTGCTCATGTTTTCTTTCATTCCCCCCTCAATTCATTTCCTATTCATCTGTTCCCATTCAAGGTTTGATTTTAATACTGCTTAAATAGACAGAATCAAATCCAAATCCAAAACAAAAACCACAAAAGTTATTAATGTCTGTGTTACAAACTTATCAATCACCCCTTGTTAGCTTCACAAAACATGTGATTGTTATAGGCTCATTGTATTGCATTGCATTATATCACAGGTCCATGTTGTGTCCAAAACTAAAAAGATAAACCATCCAAACTGATAAGCAACCAAACAATATTTATTTTTCTTCAACATATTTATCAATATCAGTCATCATATCTTCACCTCATAAATATGCATAGCAACATCAGGTGTCTGCAGTGCGTGACAGGTTTACAGTAGTGATGTGAAGCGGTGGTACCACTTCATCAGCGCACCTCAAAAAGCATGCACACAGTAATCAAAGAAAACAGTAACAGGGAAACAGACTCATTTCTGTGAGCGACCTGGGAATGAGACTCAACAATCGACTGTCTTTCTTCAGCATCGCTCACATGCACTAACATGCACGGCTGGCAGGGTTTATCAAAAGAGGATGTTGGGGTCATCCTGCTGTTGAAAACATGCACACTGTACTCTCAATATTGAGGGTTTGAGTCCAGCTCATCACTGAGTGTATTTTTCACTTTCTGAGTGGAAATGTCTGAAACAAACAAACAAACAAAAAGATTTCCCCCAAAGATTACAAGGCACATTTCTACCTAAACTGATTCAGACAAGCTCTCGTTTTGGCCAGGGAATTCTTTTCTATATTTATATATATGTATAAAAAGTAAAAGGGAAAAGCCAGTGATCAAATACAGAACAAACTGATAAAAACACACACACACACAACACACCATATGTGCAATAGATGTGCACCAATCTGGCACATAATTTAAATAAATAAAAATTTGTGAAAAGAATTCAAATAATACTGTTATGCAAAAACAAAACAGACATTCATTTTTAAGCAAAAACTTTTGAAAAGGACGCAGCATGTCAGGTCTCCTCAAAATGGACATGTACAGTTCTCCAGGAAAATAAAGGCACTAAAAAAACAGCCCCAAATATCTGTGTTCGTACTTCAGAGGCTTAGCAGTAAAAAAGCCGTTTGTATGCGTCCTCTCTTCTCACTGTAGGACACATTTGTCTTTGTTGCTGTATTTTCTCCTCCTCATCTCCAGGCCGCGCTCCAGACGCTCGTCCTCCTCCAGCGCCCTGCAAACACAAACACCACATTACAGTTTACTGCATATGACCTTCTTAACGCTCATCCGCACACAGATCTGTATCAATCAATTTCTTGCAAATAAGGAATAAAAATAACATGTTACACTGATCGAATTACATTTTTTTTGTTAACATTACAAGCATGAACCTGAGGGCTTCATTTGAAACATGTCAGTCAAACAATATGAAACAGACAAAATGTGTCTTTTTCCGATGCTTTCTCTTTGAGGAATTTGCTACCTCCCTGCGACTCACTTTGTCTTTACTGAAAAACTAGCTATCCACACACACTCACCCTCTCTCCTTGGCATCGATGTCCCTGATGATCTCGTCCCGCTGGTTGACCAGAGACACCAACTCCTGGAGGAGCAGCTGCTCCCTCTGCTGCTGGGTGGCCGACTTCTGCCAGTCTGCAAAGAGGAGACAGGAGAGCTGCTGAGCTAAAGGTTTTTCCAGCTCTTCCTCTGGCGCTTTTGCCAAACAGTAGACAGGGAAAGTGGTGTAATATGGCTAAAAGCATTTAATTGTTAAATTATCCATCCATCCATCCATTTTCTATACCGCTTATCCGTCAGGGTCGCAGGGGAGCTGGAGCCTATCCCAGCTGACTACGGGCGAGAGGCGGGGTTCACCCTGGACTGGTCGCCAGTCAACCACACACTCTCACACTCACACCTAGGGGCAATTTAGAGTAGCCAATTAACCTAACGTGCATGTTTTTGGTATTGTGGGAGGAAGCTGGAGAACCCAGAGAAAACCCACACAGGCACAGGGAGAACATGCAAACTCCACAAAGAAGGGCCCAGGCTGGGATTCGAACCTCTCTTGCTATGAGGCGACAGTGCTAACCACTGCACCACCTAATTGTTAAATTGTTTTTATTGAATTTATGGCCTTATTTATGACGTTTTCATAATTTTTGTCTGTCTTGTGCATTAGTCTCAAACTGTTTGTAAGCTTGTAAGTCATTTTCAAATCACTTTGAATGTGCTAACATATAAAAAATGCTATACAAATATTAATTGCCGTGTACTTAACTTGAAGGTCTTGTGTTTCATGAATCCCTTTTCTTGTACCAACTGAATTATTGTACTTTTTTTCTATTAAATAGTTATAAAAGTAATATACATTTTCCTTACAAAATTATTATAGTAATCTGCCTAAATATGGCTTGTTTTTACTGCTTACTCACTTTGATCAACTACAGCATAAAAACACTGTGGTATTGATACGTTTACTTCAGTATTTCTGCTGGTTACCAACCTTCTATGGCCATCATGACCCGAAGTTCTCTGGTCAGAAGCTCGAATCTCCTCTCCAGATCCTGCTCCTCTTGCCTGTAGATGCAGACGGTAATCAGACAGATAAGAAGAGGTGTGGATTGTACTCTTTGTGTTTGTACATGTGTGTGCTGCTTGCATGTACAAGCTCTTACAGTAGTTCCAGGGTGTCCTGTCTGCGTATCAGAGCGTTCTTCTTGTTCACAAGAGTGAACCACTCCTGAATCAGTCTCTCCTCTTCGTCACGGTCGCTTCCTGTGTTAGCAGAAGAAGAACAGTTTGTATACAACTGGATGGGTTACTTGACAACATACAGCATTGCCAAAATGTTGTGTGACATACAGGTAGACATACAGTTGGACACCTGAACTACCAACAAGGACCCCTTTAAAATATGAGGGTCTCAAAAATTAAGATAATTATTTTGCACTTGGTCATGTTGGCAGTATAGAAAATATGCTGCAAATCTAATCTATTATAACTCTGAGGTTCTACACATGTAGTGTGAAAACATTAAAAAAAAGACAGTGAGAACTGAATAATGGCTGGAAAGTAGGAAGAAAGAGAGGGGATGACAAGCAGCAAAGACCCCGGGCTGGAATCAAATCGCTGCAGTAAGGACCCCACCTTACTTGATGGTGCTCTGCCGGTGAGCCACCACAAGGAAGAGATTTAGATATAATCGTAGGTAACCAGCAGTTTGTATTTTAGGTGTCTAGTTGGGTGTGGGGCAGGTATAGATTTGCTATCCTAACCTTAACATGAACTGGACTTGTACAGGATCACTGTATCTTTGGTACAGTGATCTTTGGAATAGGGTCACTGGGTTTTGGGCTTAGCACTCCAAAGATGAGCTTAATGTTGAAGCACAACTTCTTTTCCTGATTCTTAAAACTGAAAATATTTTCAGTGCATGTTATTTATTTTTGCTGGCATACAGCAAGTTTAATAAGGGGGTTTTGAATGTATGTGTAGTGGATGCACAGCAGGTTCGACAACCACCACCACACAACACCACATTGCAAAGGTTAGAAGGAAAGGTTATAAATTCACTGTACGTTGTTTAGTTCTGTTCATTATTTGTTGAAGATATGTGCATTTTTGTGTGTGTTTGTGTGCTTCACCTGTTTCCATGAGGCTTCGCAGACGTCTCTCCACTACAGCAGCTCTGCTGTCGATGTGCTTCTGCTCCGTCTCTAATGCTGCCAGCTCACTCAGCACATACTGGCTGGTGTCCTGCAGACACTGACCACAAGCCCCATCACACACACACACACACACATAGATGCAAACACACACACATAATCACCCATGAACACACACAGACAGTCACCGAGGGAGGAAAAGGGGTGGAATGGAGATCAGAGGAAAAGGGGAGTCGGGGAAACAAGAATAAAATGAAAAGAAAAGGGTCAGATGATTAGAGAGAGGTCAAAAGAATGGGAAAATACAGGCTGTGAATGCAGAATGTTTAAAATCATGGAAATGCTTTCTTTAGCATGAACTGTCCTTCTTGCAACCATTATTTAGGTTAATGATGTTTATGTGATTTGATCTGAGAGTGAGAGTCAAATAAAAGATGCAGAGATGAGAAAACGCTAAGTGCAGAACACAAGACTGACCATTGGTTCTTCTTCTTGTTTGAGAGGCTTGTTCTCAGCTGCGCTCTGCAGCTCTGCACATATGAACACACACAACAAAAAACAAGATGTAAAAGAAAAAGAAGAGAAAGAAATGAAAATGATAATGATGGGGAAATGAAATAAATATTAAAAGTGTTAATGTTTTGTGACTGACTCAGGTACCCACCAGTATTGTTTGAGATTTTTGCAGCAGAGTCAGTGAATGTGTCTTCATCCTGGACAACAAAAACATCAAACCCTGACATACAGTAACTATCACAAGGCTGATGCATAGAGAAAATAAAGAGTATAGTATTACCTGATTTCCAGATTTGACTGCTTTGTTGATCGACCTTGGGGGTGGGACTGGGGTTACTGACTCATCCACTAAAAGCACCACAAAAGCTATTAGAAGTTGTATTTAACGTCTTGAATTTCCTGAGTAACCTTCAACAACCACAATTATGCACTTGTTAGTAAACATAGCTAGGCGTCGTTTAGGATTAACAAGTCGGTGCTGCAGGGTTTGTGTGCGGTTATCAGATTTGATGGACGACGGCTAAAGTAAACAGTCAATCCCACGACTGTCATTACATTTTGATTAAATCCATCCTTATTTCAGCATAGACACCAATCTCTCATCTGAATTAACCAAAACCAAATTGTTGTTGGCATAAAATGTGCTCATGTCGGACTCCGTCATTCATTGTCTCACATACTGAGAGAGATATTTATATCCAAAGTGTGCTGTTTATTGCTGGACCATCTTTGGGAGCCTTGGGAAACCAGTAGAATTTACTGAGGTGCTGTAAACTTGATTTAATGATTTGTTTATCCTTGCTGTTTATCCACTTACTAGTTCACATTCCTGAGTTCCCTGGAGACACACAAATGTTTCCTTTTACGCTTCTTTTCAGTTTTCTCCGACTTGATTCTCTTTTTGCTCCACTTCATTTTGTGTCTTACTGTATCTAGGAAGGTTGAATAGCTATGGACTGGAATTTTAAGTGAGTTTGACTGCAATCCATAAGGCTGAAGTGGCTTAAATTGACAGAAGGGATGAATTGTGGTAGGAATAATTATCAAATGATTAAAGGATACATACAAGGATTTAAAATTGTTAAAAAGCAAAGAAAGAAGTTGACACCTTTTACTGGCCGTTTGGTCCTCGGTGGTGGGACGACCAATGTGCTGCTTCCTCCTTCCTCTAGGCTCACTCCTTCATTCAGTCTGGCCATGCAGAAAGCGGCAGCGTCGACATTAGATGGACCAGGACCAGGAAGGGCGAGGCCGTAGCTGGACTGGCTGCTGTTGTGCTCTATCTGCAGCACGCTCAGCTCCTGGTTGGTGAAGTGTGAGCGGATCTGACTGAGGTAGGTCATGACTATGAGCCTGTCGGGGACGGACAGGAGAACCATATCGGACGGCTCCAACAGACGAGAGATGCCCAGAGCCTCAAAACCGTCAAACGCCTGATGTTGTTAAAAAAGAAAGATGTCATCAGTAAAGAAACAAGCTGTCCAGCAATGTCAATTTTAGCCCACAAAAGACAACATAGAGAGTGCCAGAAAGTTAAGATGATCACAACACGGTATTAAAAGTCAATGCAGGTAAAATTAATTAAGAAAAATCTAAATTGATTGATTGATTAACATCCTCACCTTCTTGTTGTTCAGTTTGATGTCATGAGGGTCCAACTGGTCAAAAACTCTGATGGGATAAAAGCATGGAAGAAGATACTGAGAACATACAAGCTTCATGATCTGATGATTACTTCCTTGATCAAACAATTTATTGTTTAGTTTATAAAATCCCAGAAAATAGTGAAAAGTGCCTGTTTAAGTTTTCCAGAATACAAACTGGCATGTTTGTTTATTTTGTCAAAACAACAGCCAAAATCCAAAAAGATTAGGTTTTATAATAATATAAAACACAAAATGGCAGTAAATCTCCGTGGCTGCCAATTAATTTTCTGGCAATCAAGCAATGGATTAGTTGTTTCAAATCTTTCTTTTTCTTTTTCAATTCTTGATGCTGAAAAACAGGTCATGTTGCCTGTATGGCCTACATTTTGTCTGGATGGAAGTGATGAAGGATGGCACAGAAGGCCAGGCCGTTCCTCCAGGATGTGCTGAAGTTGGTGACCTTTACTCCTGGGTACTTGTTGGTGATGTCCTGACACCACTGGAGCAGTGACTGGCTAGAGTTCACAAGGTCCTGGAGAAGGAGAGAAGGGCAAAAAGAAGTTCAGTTTTGGTTGTGACTGTTTGTCTTGTGTATATTGTGTATATTTACCTCAGCAGCGGCGTCTTTCCCGTCAGCCTCCTCTCTGACCACTGGAACAGAATCAGGGGACCTGAGGTCAGAGGTTTCTTCTTCTAGTAATGTAGGAAGTCGAGATGTCTTCATCTCACAGTGATGGAGAGCAGTGGAGTGTGTGTCAGTGTGTTTATCATCGGCGTGTGTGCTGGAGGTGTCAGCTGGTTGGACTTTTGGCCTAAGAGGTGGCAGGACATAAGAAGACAGGCTTTGTTTAGTAGAAGAAAAGAGATCATCGGTCTGCTTTCAGCATCATTATCAGTGATTCGTAAATGCAAGCGAGAGACATGCAAGTCTGATGACATGACAGATTGCAGCACTGGTTTGATGTTAGAGCGCATACACTGCATCCAGAGAACAGAAACCAATATTTTCAGCATGGGTCACTCAAAATGGGTCTATGCTGTTAGGGCTTTTTTTTTAATCCCCTAAGAAACAAGCAGATTCACCAAACAGTTGTCCTACTACACAGCACCGACGTGCACTTACACACATACCACCAGAGCTTAAGTCTCAACTCACGACACAGCATTTGAACAGCCAGCATGGCTCTATGGATGCCTAACGTCTAACGGCCTGTGGCAGTCAATCAGTCAGTCCACTAGTCCATTTAGCATTTAGCTCAAGGAACCAAAGTGAGTGCTGTAAGTACAGCCTCACAGAGTGACTAGCATAGCTGTAGACTCTTAGTCTATGAGTAATGAAACATTTAACATGTAAGCCTATATAATTTCTGCTCATGCTTGTCTTTTTAATGATTGGTTTTTTTGCATTATTTTTGCCAGGTCAGAATTTTATCCCGAGATGTTTTTGCTTTCAATTCTCAAGACATGTCATATCTTTAGAGAGTACTGATTGCTCATTTTTTGTGACGTTAGTCTGACTCAAGTCTAAGTCAGAAGTCTCTAAGTCTACAGCTCTGCATATCAAATACCCAAACGAGACAAGTGGCAAAGTTATTTTATAGAGCAGCACAGGTCGACAGCCCACGCTGACTTACACATTTTCTTTTCCTTCTTGATTTTGCCCCAGCTCAATGGCCAGCGGCTCTTTTGCCTCAGTTAGAGATATTTCCTGCAGGGTATCAAAGCAGGGAATAATCAAGCGCTGACTGTGATCAACAAGCTCTGTGGTGTCACAGTCAATGTCACGCGGGTCGGGGATGAGGCGCTTCATACCGCGGGGGCTGGACACAGGGGACGTATCACCTGTCATCTCATGAATTCTTGCCAATAACAACCTCTCCTCTTCTCGGAGCTGATGGTCTTTGGTAAGCTGGTAAAGATCAGGGGTTTGTGTCAGTGCGTGAAGGTCGTTAATCTGTGGACTGTCACTCTTTGTGGTGAGTATGTCCGTGTTTAAACTGTGGTGACTCGAATTTCCATCAGGCTTCATTTCATGAGTCTTGTGTGAATCTGTAGGCATTTTGGCTATTTCTGTGTCATTGCTTGTCTCACTGATGTTCTTCTCAGTGAGCACGTTGGTGTGTTCAGTGTCAGATTGCATTCTGACAGTGTTTGTGCTTGGAAGTTCTCCCTCTTCATTTTTTGCTGTGTCCAGTTCTTTCATTGATGGTTTTTGTGCCTCATTACATTGAGGACGATCTTTGGCCATAGAAGTCTGAATGATTCCTTTGAGTTCACTTGGCTGACTAGCAGCAGAACCCTGGTAAAAGGTTTGTCCACTAGAAGGAAGTGAGGAAGGCTTCTGGGAAACAGCAAGGGGCGGGTGGCCTGTGCTGAAGACAGAAAGGGAGATTCAAACCTGAACCTGAAGGCCAAAGTGCCTGAGGTGAAAAAAAAAAACAAAAACCTGACAAGCAACAGATGCAACTGCAATGTCCTTGTCATGCAACATAACGTCATTCATCTCACACAGCCAGAACTCCATCGTGAGAAGTTCAAGCAAAACAGAGGGTTGTTACCCTCTTTTAAACCGATTTAGATTGAACAGAACATACAGCATGGCACTCATTAAGGACATTCATTTTAATCTAAAACAACAGCTCTCCTGGAGTGCTTGTTCCAAACTCAGCTAAGCTCATGGCTGTTTCAAGCTTTACCAAAGCCCTGACATCCACATTGTTTGGAAAACATTTTCCACAGACTTGCACGAGTCTGGTGGGACAGAGGTCTGGCCATGTGAGATTATACCAAACTGTACAAGTGTCACAAAAACACTAATATGCAACATACTCCAGCCTCCAGCCAACATGCTATTTATTTACTGAACAAAATCAAGGAACGCTGCAATGTTCCTTCATGTCAGTTATGTAGACAATCATGGACACAAACATACTGCGAATAGATGGAGGTCCGTTGCACAGCTTCCCCTTTTCATGCTTGCTGGACTACTGATGCTCATTTGCTAAAATTGTACCCTAACTGTAATCTTGAAAAAACAGCAGTGCTATAAAATAAAATTTAAAAAATTCAAAGTCGGACTCTCAGATGAAACTGAGACAACTGTACCCCTTGTAAACCCATAATCCTTTCAGGGATGTAACCAGGAAGCATAATGTTTAATCTGTGTTATCTGTTTACATTTTGGCAAATTAGCATCACTGGGACTATGCTGAATTTGCTGAATTAGTAGTTCCTGTTTGCAGTTTGTCCTTGGATATGCAGACAACTATAACTGTGTTTCATACTGAGGAAAACTTAATAATGTGTTGATTCTCAGGTAAGTTCTGGGGGTGAATTTTTCCTGCAATTTCTAAGCAGATTTGTGGATGTTTATTCACACTGGACTTCAGAGATAATCATATCTTTGTTACGGAAACCGGGCATTAAGGCTTTTATGGTAACATGAATGGCTAACCACATATCTTAGCAGGATAAATAATTGCAACTCTGCATCCCTCCTCAGTTTGAAAATCTCCATTTAACTCATAACCAAGAAAAAGATGTAAAGAGGAAAGTACAGTTTCCTTCACAGTGTTATAATGACATACAACACATTACTCACATGCCAACACAGCACTCTTTCTTGAGAAAAAAGGCCAAACCCTCACTAGATGAAGGACAGTAATGCTTAGTAATTATTATTTCCTTGCAGATACAGTGAGTCAGTCAAGCCTTGGTTATTAGAGGAAGCATACGCATAAAATGCACATCTGCTGTCCTCTGACCCACAAGAAGCAACAAGCAGATCTCTCTCATACAGCCAACCCTTTGCTGTTAGTAGCCCCACCACCCTCCCCTCCCCACCGCTTACTCACCCCGCTACCCCTTCCATGTACAGCTCAGCCAGCCAGATGGAGCCAAGATCCTCCTGTCCTCTTTCATACTCCACCTCCTCTTCCTCCTCCTCTCTCAACCACACTGGGATGGCACCGGATATTAGATTTGATTTGTCTTTTTTAACTGATCTCAGACTGGAATTATCTGGGGCTTTCTTAACACAGATTTCATAGTCCTCAGGTTTGACTGATCCGGAGTTGAGCTTGTTTGTTGGTCTGATGGCAGAAAGCGACTCAGCAGGTTTGGCCTCAGTTTTAGGGTCAGTCTGTTTCAATAACTTGGGATCAGACTTGTTTTGTGTATGCTCTTCATCACCCTGTAGCCTCTCATCTATTGCAATATCATCCAGTTCTACTTCCCTCAGAGGAGGCCAGTCATTTGATTGGTTAATCATTACTTCCTCTTTGTTTTGCACTGACATTAATGAAATGATCTCTCCTTTTTCTTGTGGTTTCTGTCCTTTGCTGCCCTCTTCCCTTTGTCTCACCCTGTCCTCCACCTTCTTCTGCTTTTCAGTCTTTCTCTCCCTTTCCTCTGTTTCTTTGTTTTCTTCCACATCTGCTGTGTCATTGTGCTGCTTCCTCTCTTTCTCTGCCTTTTCCCTCGCCTCCTTTTGCTTCTTCTCCAGCTCTTCCATCTCTTTTAGCAACCTCTTCCTCTTCTCTTCCTCCTCTTCCCTCCTCTTCCTCTCTTTCTTCTTCCTCTCCATCTCCTCCCTCTCCCTTTCCAACCTCTTTCTCTCCTTCTCCTCCTCTTCCCTCCTCTTCCTCTCTCTCTCTTTCCTCTCCATCTCCTCTCTCTCTTTTTCCAACTTCTTTCTCTCCTCCTCCTCTTCCCTCCTCTTCCTCTCCATCTCCTCTCTCTCCTTTTCCAACCTCTTTTTCTCCTCCTCCTCTTCCCTCCTCTTCCTCTCCATCTCCTCTCTCTCCTTTTCCAACCTCTTTCTCTCCAATTCTTCCCTCCTCTTCCTCTCTCTCTCCTCTCTCTCTTTTTCCAACCTCTTTCTCTCCTCCTCCTCTTCCCTCCTCTTCCTCTCTCTCTCCTCTCTCTCTTTTTCCAACCTGTTTCTCTCCTCCTCCTCTTCCCTCCTCTTCCTCTCCATCTCCTCTCTCTCTTTTTCCAACCTCTTTCTCTCCACCTCCTCTTCCCTCCTCTTCCTCACCATGTCCTTTCTCTCCTTTTCCAACCTCTTTCTCTCCTCCTCCTCTTCCCTCCTCTTCCTCTCCATCTCCTCTCTCTCCTTTTCCAACCTCTTTCTCTCCAATTCTTCCCTCCTCTTCCTCTCTCTCTCCTCTCTCTCTTTTTCCAACCTCCTTCTCTCCTCCTCCTCTTCCCTCCTCTTCCTCTCTCTCTCCTCTCTCTCTTTTTCCAACCTCCTTCTCTCCTCCTCCTCTTCCCTCCTCTTCCTCTCTCTCTCCTCTCTCTCTTTTTCCAACCTCCTTCTCTCCTCCTCCTCTTCCCTCCTCTTCCTCTCTCTCTCCTCTCTCTCTTTTTCCAACCTCCTTCTCTCCTCCTCCTCTTCCCTCCTCTTCCTGTCCATCTCCTCTCTCTCCTTTTCCAACCTCTTTCTCTCCAACTCTTCCCTCCCCTTCCTCTCTCTCTCCTCCCTCTCCATCTTCTCTCTCTCCTTTTCCAACCTCTTTCTCTCCAACTCTTCCCTCCCCTTCCTCTCTCTCTCCTCTCTCTTCTTTTCTAACCTCTTTCTCTCCTCCTCCTCCTCTTCCCTCCTCTTCCTCTCCACCTCCTCTCTCTCTTTTTCCAACCTCTTTCTCTCCAACTCTTCCCTCCTCTTCCTCTCTCTCTCCTTCCTCCCCATCTCTTCTCTCTCTTTTTCCAACCTCTTTCTCTCCTCCTCCTCCTCCTCTTCCCTCCTCTTCCTCTCACTCTCCTTCCTCTCCATCTCTTCCTTCTCCTTTTCCAACCTCTTTCTCTCCTCTTCCTCATCCCTCCTCCTTTTCTCTCTTTCCTTTCTTTCTGTTTCTTCTCTCTCCTTTTCCAACCTCTTTCTCTCCTCCTTTTCTTTCTCCACCCTCTCTGTTTCCTCCCTCCTCATGTTTTCTATCCTTTCTCTCTCTGCTCTCTCCCTCTCCAGCTCTCTCTCCTTCTCCTGCTCACTTGCTGCCAGTCTCAGACTTGCCACCAGACTCAGCCCCTGTGGGTGCAAACTCTTTGGCATCTGAGTTAATTCCGTTTGTTCACTAATCTTCAGGTTTCCTCTTGTGTCACAGAAGGCAGCAGGTGGCGAAATGTCCCCACCAATGGGAATCTGTTGATCAACATCTGTCTCAGAGGGACACAGTATCTCTGCATCTACATCATGCAAACATGGCTGATCTTCACTACTCATAAGGAGACATGGCTGGTCTGCAGAGCGGCTTGGATGAGCTGCATCAGTGGATCCAGTTGTCTGCAGGATGGAGGCCACTGTCTCATAGCTAAAGGAACAGACACGAGGGTCAGGAAAACTCTGAGACGGGGCTCACCCTTAAAATGACCTCAGCATGCTCTGAACAGAAAGCCAGACAGCATGCTTGATTAAGTAGTTCCTTTCAGACTTTGTTTTGGTGCTTATCCAAAGCACACAGAGGAAACATTTATTGTTGGTTGTGCTGAAAGCCACCCTACACTTTTATTTTCCTACCCATGATACAGCAAAAGTCCACTGACATTTACCTCTGATGTGATTAAGCACAAGCGAAAACAGTTCCTGGTACCATGCAGGTGAGAGCTCAGATCAGATCAGAGAAAGATGCAAAGCAAGCCACTAATATGCACAAGAAAAACTCTTTATGACAGACTATGGACAACCACCCACTGAGTGGATCACACTCAAATGATCAAAATGATAGATCAACCACTGAAACCAACAGGATGCTGGACATGATGACAGTTTCTATCTACAGTGCAGGGGATTTTCCACAGCATTAAGCACTTAGGCGCGCTGTATGATGCAAGCAACCGACACTGGAATAACTAACATGGAGATAATTCAGCAAACTAATAAAATGTCTCTCTGAACAGATTAATGAAAGGCATGATAAGTAATTTGAATACTATGAGAACAAATTGGTACATTTCCTGGCAATTATTAGAAAATTTTGTAAAAAATATAGTAAAAAAATATATGATTATAAGTTGAATAATAATCATATTTCTATATGATTCTTTATTATTTTAGCTATACAATATATAACATATAATATGTTAAGTAAATGTTTGTTTTGTAGTTTGTGCAACATTCAGAAGGATCCGATTTGAAAATACGTTCTGACTATACTTAATTTTGGTCTTCAAAAATGTTTTCTATGATGCCTCACACCATAACAAACAGCTTCATGGACAGGCAGGCAGAGCGACTCACCCTCTATACAACACCCCAACTACTGCTGACATGAAGCCAGCAGACACGTCCATCTGCTGCCTGGCAACACACACATCCGCCTCTGGGTGTGCACATTTCTGGGTACTACCACACACACACACACACACACACAGACAGCCCCAGACACACACACTCTCATTAAAAGTGCTCATCAAATTATTTCCATTTAAAGAACCACTCTAACAGCATAGACAGAGGCTGAGCTGAAGAGAACAGCAATTTCAACTGTTGAGCAAACACTGGTTAGGCTGTAGCACCACAAAGGAGCATTTGTCAGTACACGTGCAAGTATGCATGTGAGTGTGTGTCTGTATGTGCTGATTCGTGAGCAAAACCAGACATGTCATGCCATGCTGCAAAGGAACCATCACTGACTCACCCCCCTATTACACCACCCTGCTCCTGCTTCTCATCCTTCTCCTCAGTGCTCTCACTACTTTCCATCCCTCCTTCCGCTTCTGTCTCTGCTGTGGCCTCCTCTACAGTTGCCCACAGCTGCTTTTCCGCCTCGCACACAGGCTTTGTGTTATTGATGAAACCCTCCTGACCACCAGCCACGAACTTGGTTGGTTTATCCTCATGTGCTCCCTCGTGTTGTGGTTTTCCCGATGGTTGGAGAACTTGTTCCAGCTGCAGTGCTGGTTCTGGTTTTGAGGGCAGCAGCGGGTCAAGCGCCAAAGCTGAGCTCTCACTTGTCGGCTTGGGGGAAATCTCCACTGAGGTTGCTGGTTCCACTCTGGGTCTGTTTGGCTCTCCGGGCTCCTCTTTAACGGGTGGAGCGCCGGGTTGGGCAGGAGTCGGGACTATGTGGCGTGTTTCTTTGTCTTTTGTTGTGATTGCCTGGTTCTCATGTCTGACAGGGGTGTTGACTTTGGCGGCATCTTCTCTGTATGAGCAAGAACAGAGGATAAAACACATGAAAGATACAGCCAGTACAATTTTACATGTGCTACTTACTACATCATTAAGAAGCCAGACCATCAGTGAAGCAGAAAGGCACACACATGGTCAGATGGAAAGATAAAGCAGAGCAGCACACAGACAAACAGCCCCCTATCCATTCTTACCCCCTGCACAAAGGTTTTGTACCCTCCTTGGCAGAGATTTTTTCAGCTGTATCTTTCCCATTTCTCCCTTCTAGCGCTTTCCATAGAGGAACCTCTGCATCAGTCAGCCTCTGTGGAGGTGGCACCAGGGTCAAGACCTCTAATGTAACAGTAGGGCCTGAACGGATGTCAGGTGGAGCACATGCGGCAGAAATTTTCTTTTCTGGGACAATAGTGTTTGGCAATGAACCTTCCTTTAAGAGAGAGGGTTGTGACAGACTGGAGTAAGGGGAGAGAAAAAAGAAGAAGAAGAAAATGGGCACAGGTGGAGGAATATCAGTAAGAGTTCAGCAAAATTAAGAAAATGAGGAGAGACCCCAACCACCTAGATAATCAATGCAGTGGTAAAACGAGCAGGGAATCACAAAACAATCACCACACAAGAAAAGAAAAACAATCAAAATAGAAAAGTTGAATAATTCAGCCCAACTTGATTCAGTGCAGAAACACAGAGGAACAAAAGTGAGTTTCAAAGTTTCTAACAAAACACAGATTAAGTGATTTTATTTGCAGATTAAGAAGGCAGAGAAGGCAAAGAACTCAACTCCCACAGTGAAATCAGTTCTTTTTATTTCCATGCTGTAACTCACCGCTCACTGCTGTTTATGGAGACAGAGCTTGGTTTATTAACTGATTGAAGGGTTGTCTCGCTGTCTTTTGATTGGCTGAAAGTTTGCTCGGCTGATACAACTCTGCCTTTGTCTGCAGGAAGGAGACGGGGAGCAGGAAGTGCACTTTGTGTGACGTCTTTAAGAGCTGAGGTCGAGTGTGTGAAACTGGGAGGAGGGAGGCCAGAGTGTGTGTCTGAAACCAGAGTTTTCATTTTCTGCTTGTCCTCATCTGACTTGTTGGCCTCCAGGTTGCAGAGCGGAGCTGCTTGAACCTCCTTCCTCCTCTTGTCTTCCTCCTCCTCCTTCAATTTTCTTACTGCCATCTCTTCCTTTTCTTGCAGACGCTTCTTCTCCTCCTCTTCCCTCTTTTTCCTGTCCTCCTCCTTTTTCTTCCTCTCTGCCTCCTGCCTTCTCTGCTCCTCTTGCAGTCGTTTCTCCTTTTCTTCTTCCTCTCTTTTCATCCTCTCCATCTTTTCTTTCTCCTCCTTTAAGAGTCTCTCCTTCTCTTTCTCATCCTTCAATCTTTGCTCCTCCCTCTCTTTCTCCTCTCTGAGTACTCTCTCTTTTTCTTCCTCCACCTTCTTTCTTCTCTCCTCTGCTTCTTTGACTCTATTCTCTTCCTCCCTCCTCTTCCTCTCCTCTTCTGCCTCCTTTTTCTTTCTCTCTTCCTCTTTCCTCCGTTCCTCCTCCTCCCTCTTCTTCCTCTCCCTCTCCACCTCGTTTTTCTTTCTCTCCTCCTCTACCCTCTTTCTTCTCTCTTCCTCCTCTTTCATTTTCTGTTGCTCCCTGTCTTTTTCTTCCTTCAGTTGTTTCTCCTCCATCTTTCTCCTCTCTTCCTCTTCCAGGAGAATCTTTTCCTCCCTCCTCCTTCTTTGCTCCTCAAGCACTCTCCTGTCCTCCTTCTTTTTATCCTCCTCCTCTTTCAGTTTCCTTAAGAATCTCTCTCTCTCCAGTCTCCTCTCCTCCTCCCTCTTAAGTTTTTCCTTTTCTTCCTCCATCTCCAGGAGTTTCCTTTGCTGCTCTCTTTTCATCATCTCTTCCTCATCCTGCTTCCTCTTCTCCTCCTCCTTCCTCAGCTTCTCCTGTTTTTCTCTCCTCTCCTTCAGGAGCCTCTCCTCCTCGTATTTCCTCCTTTCCCTCTCCTTCTTGATCTCCTCCTCCTCCTTTAAGATTCTCTTCTTCTCCTCCTCTAACAATCTCTTCTTCTCTTCTTCATGTTTTCTCCTCTCTTCCTGCTCCTGCTTCCTCCTCCTTTCCTCCTCTTGTGTTTTGAGAATTTCTTCCTCCCTCGGCCTCTCCTGCTCAGCCTTCACCATCACCTCCTTCTGCTTCGCTGCTCCCTCTAACTGCTCTGCCAGCTTTTCTCCAGAGACCTTTTCATTGGGTTTCTGTTCAAGACTGCAGAACAGATAAACAATATTCCTTAAACCTGAATGTGTGTATTTTACCATCATCAGCACCATGAGCTTACATTTTACAACCTTATTGTTTTATGCTCTGGATCTTGTTTTTATCTGTGAATATAAATACTCACCGTGGAGGACACCTTTTGATAGTGTCCCTCTTAGAGTCATCCTCTTCCAGAAACAAGCCCCCTGATTCTTTTCTCTGGTTAAATGACTCAAAGATGATGTCATCAAAATCAGGCTCAGGCTCTGGCTGAGCCAGTGGTGGCTTTTCTGCCTCAAATGCACTAAGAATACTCCCCGTCTCATTGGTTGGCTTTTTCGAATCACTACCCTCCTGAACATTTGGCTGTTTCGGAGTGATAAATGCCGCCACAACTGAAGTGGAGGGCTGCTGAGGGGTGGAGCTCTCACAGCAGGAGAAAGGCCATGGAGGGGGCGGGGCTATTATCAGCTCTGACCGTGACTGGGAAGGACTGGGGACAGAAATGTTGGAGGTCAGGCTCAAAAGATGACTGGATGGTGAGATTTCAGGCTCAGCGTGCAGGGGGTGATTAAGGGGAAACAGTCAGGCCACAGTCAGGACAACAGACCTGATAATTATTCCAGAAGGTCAGTGCAACAAGTGGGAGGGTACAAAACACTCTGCAACAGTTAACAGCACGTGTTAACATCAAGGAAGCACAAACACCACGCACAAAGCAGCCACGAGGCAACTGTAGATCGACAAAGCTTTCAACCACGTGGTCCACAACCACGGATAAACTGCTGCTCATCCACACGTGTCAGCAAGCTGCAGCAGGTTTGCCTCAGTCAGGACAAAGGTGGGTTAGCTTTGGGTCGTTTTGGGCCATAGCGAGTTTGAGAAGGTGCTGATCAATACCAGGGAGTCCTTATTATATTACTAAAAACGGATGTGTTCTTTGTTATTCAAGTTCTAGCATATAAAATTCAAGAAAAAAAAGATTAGAGGAGAAATGTCCTTTAAAGATAGATACACTGATGCCCGAATTGCATTATCATCAACAGCAGTTTAAGAAAAAATGGAAAACTTAGGGAAATATTTGCTTTTTTGCAGAGTTAGATGAGAAAATTGATCTCTCGCTCAAATCTGTCTCTTAAATAGGAAGCTTGTCATTTAGCTTAACTTAGCAAGACAGAGGGAGCCCAGCCCTGTCACACCACCTGTAAAGGGTAGTTATTAATATATTTTCTTTGTTTGGTTATGTGTTGTTTTGTTTCTTGGCCGGGTGCAGTGACTTTGTGGATTTTGATACCTTTGACTGACCCCAACTGACTGTTTCCCCTCTTTTTCTGTCTTTATGCTAAGCTAAGCTAAGCTAACTATCTCCTGGTTGCAGCCTCCTGTTTAACAAATGTGGGTATCTATCTTCTCATCTTTTACTTGGTATGAAAGCAAATAACTGTATTTCAAAAAGCATCAAACTATTCTTTAAAACAATCATGCAATATTAAACACACAGCCCATCTCGAACTGCAAAAATGTACTTTCGTCAAGACAACATGAGAAGAACTCAAGAAAAGGAAGAAGAATCTGAGGTCTCTGGCATTTTAAAAACTATATTCCTATGTATGCATATTTGTCATCTATGAAGTTTTGCTACAGGTGCCACCAATCTCCAAGAAGTCTCGTCTTCAGCTCTGACACATCTCCTCTTCATACAGGCAAACAGATCTCTATGCAAAGCAAGCGATCCAAATTTAAACGCTCATGTGATATCAACCCATGACCTCACCTGATCCTTGCTGGTTCACATTTGCTTTCTAAGTTGGAAGCCTTTGAATCCTGGGCTGGTCTGGTTGGCTGGTTGGATATTCTGATGTTGCCCACTGTCTGGTTATTTTGAGGAGATCGCTCAACTCGGCTCAGGGTGCTCGGAGTTGCTTCCCTGCCCTGACCTTGAGTGAGGGGGAATGCTGAGCCTAAAAAGCATCGAACAAACAATGAATTTTAGTCAGTAAGGGATGTCTGCAAGAAAAGAGCCAAGACCTTTTACACATATCAAAAGGCATGTGGTAATTGTTGTGGCTGAAATAAACACTGTCAGAAGATTATTTGATGTATTGGCCAGTGTACCTGACTGACAGGAGCTGATCTGAGCAGGAGGAGCGATAGAAGAGACAGTATGAGGAGAAGAGAATAAAACAGAGGTGGAAAGCGAAGAGGAGCGAGGGGGTGAGGATCGTGGATGGGAGGCAGTAAGGGCCGGCATTGCGGGGTCACAGAGAGCATCGAGGTCAGGACTACTCAGCAGAGGGATGGGGGTGATGTCAGCACCTGATGTCAGCCAGGCCCTCTGAGCACCTGAGAAAAGCAGTGAGGAAGATTCAGAAAGATGAGGTGGAGAGGGAAATGGAGACCAGAGGCCAGATTTATAAGATTGATTTGTGATGTGATGGTGGGAGAAGACAGAGGTGAAAGGTTGGGGAATGAAAGCAGCACAGAGAGGCAGAGAACATGGCAGGACAGAGATCAGAAGAGTTACCTGACTCTGAGATAGAGGAGTGAGATTTGGAAAGAGGAGCTGTTGACACAAGAGGAGGGGCATCAGCAGAAAAAGGGGAGGGAGAGGAAGGACGGTCGATCGATTTGACAATCTGAGGTCTGAAAATGTGACGGCCTAGCAGGGAGGACAGATAATGAAAGACATCACAAACAAGCAGCGAAGAAAAGAATAGACAAGAGATGAATTTCAGTACTAGTCAGTCAGAGTGGAGACAAACCAGAGACTGATGTAAGATCATCTACAGTTTGAACCTCCGGGGGGCGCCGCTGATGTGAAACAGGAACTGATGGAAGGAGAGGAGATTAGAAAAAAAGGGTGATAAAGAAAAGAGGAATAAAGAGAAACAAATGTAAACGTGTGTACAAATGTAGAGTGAAAGGGGAACAGCAGAGCTTATCCTGCAGTTTATTAATGATGCATAGCAGAAGTGATCAGTCAGGAAGAAACACGTGCTGGAGTCTCATCAGCTCCTTAGTTTGGCTCAGTTTGGTGTGGTGCTGTCGAACAATTAGTGGTGTAAAAGTAGTCAAAAAGCTTTCACCACAATATCATTAAAGAGGCTGAATTCATAACTGAATTTGGATTTGAACATTCTGTAGAAGAAGGGTTTTGTAAGAGCCAGATAGCACATATTTTTATATTTCATTTTGTGTTTAAAATAGTATTTAAACCCATGCCATGGTTTAATTTTGAACAGAGACACAAAGGTTACATTTATATCTGCTATTACATGCAGTAGTTAGAATAAACGCATGTATTATCGTGTATTCATTAAGTCAAGCACGTCATATAACTTTGTTTTAGTAAGACTAGCCTGGACCAACTTTTTCAGACCATCCACGATGAACCAAATCCTCAATAGAACTGTGAGTGAACTGGTTTAATTCTCAGGAAAGTTGGATTTACTCCTTGATAAAAGTTCACCTGTTTAACATAGTGTACACAGTCGCACACTGTATTTGACTTTGTAAAAGGGTATGAATCTAAATCACGTGCAAAATGACATCAAACCGGAGCATCACACATAAAGTATCAGTTAGCGGATAGCATGCACCATGCCTGTCTGCCAGCCAGCTTGTTTATACCTTTTCCTGAACCTGACTGGAAGATTCTGGGCAGAGATGGAGGCTGGGAGAGGGTCTGGGCGAGTGGAGGGTGAACAGATGGAGACTCAGAGGACAAGGTGGACTTTGGGTCAGAGGAGGAAATAGGTGGGAGAGGCTGGGGTGCTGTGGAGGTGTTGGTTTTATGGGTCAGTGTGGTGGATATGGTGAGAGAGGACTTTGGGGGAGCTGTGGAGGATGATGTTATGATACTATTGGGTGATGACAGTACAGGGGAGGGAAGGTTGTGAGCTGAGGTCATTTCAGGGGCAGTCGAGGGCTTAAAGGTCAATTTATGGGGGGCATTAAATGAGGAATTCATTGCTAAAGAAGACTCCATTGAAGCAGCAGGTAAAGTAGACACAGATTCAGAGTATTTGGCAGAGGGAGGATGAAGGGAAGAGGAAGTGTTTTGAGAAGAAGGTGTGATTATTGGCATCTTGGAGGATTTAGGGGATGGAGGATTTGCAGGAGATACATCAGAGGGAGGCAGGACCGAGGTGAGACTCTGGGCTGTGACCTGGGAGCTTGCAGCATTAGGTAGTGGGTCAGAAGAGGAAAGAGCCTCAGGTAGAGGAGGGTTGGCTGTTGTTTTGTGCTTGGACCTGGGCGAGGGCTGAGGGGACGGGCCAGGGGAAGGCTGAATCTCCGACTGGACAGCAGCGGTGGTGAAGGGGTGGCGGCAGCGCCGGGGAGAGGGGCGAGGGACGATGGGTAGAGGGGGGCGGGAGTGGACGACAGGACTGGGAGGACCGGAATTCCGTTCACCGGCTGGATGAATAGATGGATGGTTGCATTAATGGATGGAGAAGATTTTTGCAGAAAGAGAAATGATGAAAAAGACAGAGAAGAAAAGGTTGTGAGATGTGAATGAAAATGAAATTATGCTCAAATTAACAGTAAAGCTGGGATCCCACGTTGCTACCTTGTGTTACATTCATAAGGATCCTTTGTTTCTTCGCATGTTTGAGTCAAACTAAATGAGAAACTGTGAAGAACTGTCTAATTTCTACTTCACATTTCTACTGATCTTTTTACTTTACATGCAGACATGTGCAGCTGATACGCACTTCAGACTGCTACTCAAAAGCTCAATTTGCTGAATTCCAGTTGAATTTCAAATGTAACATGTTGTCTAGTTTCAGTGTGACTATGTTGCCACATTGCAGTGAGGAAGAACGACAACTGTCAGCAGTAATAGCCTGATTATTTACATTTAAAACTGGAGTCGATGACAGCTGATGATTTGACTTGCAGTCTGTAATGCAGTACTGTAAGTGAGTAAATATATCCATAGGAACATTCCACCACTATGCATAAGTAATCTGATTGGTTATGACTGCGTTCATGTTCGTGTTCACAGTAAGATCACTCTGGAAACAATAACCTCTATGTGCCATGTTGCAACATCATCACATGATTCTCAGTAGGGTTTAATGTCTAGATGAGAAATATGTGGCATGTAGAACAAATGGAACATGTGTGTGAAGTACTGAGTAAAACTAGCTGAGTGAGTGAGCAGTGACACGCAGGGTCGGAGGGAGTGTCTGTTCACATCTCCTCTCTGGCAAGAGAAACAAGCAAGTGAAAGAAAAGAACTACAGGAAGCTACCTGAGGCTGGAAAAGATGGTCCGGTGGAGTTTCGCTTGTCAGGTGGAGGAGGGGCAGGACGATTTGGGCGAGTTAGAGTGTGTGGGACTAATGCAGCAGCCAGGAAAGAGGAAAGAGTAGAGAAGAAGAGATGACAGGAATCAGAAAGGCAAAAAAGGAGGTAGAGAAGGAGGAAGTGTCAGAGGACTAGTGTTAGTCTGTCTACCTGTAGCAGTGACAGACTTCTTGTCCTCCTCTTCATCGCTCTCATTGAAGTCGTCCAGGTTGCCGATATCCGTGGGTTTGACGCTCATCAGGCTGGCCAGACTCTGCATGTCTTCATCACTGAAAAAGTTGTAAATAAATGAATCTTTACTGACAGCTATACGCAGATACAGAACAAACACGTGTCCGTTACACTGAAGCACTACTGACTGAGACACAAATCACGACACCATCATCGTCGTGCAACATAAACATCATGAATTTCTACCTTTACAAACTTGCTATAATAACAAAACTTACTGGTGTCGTAAGTAGCAGCAGAGGGAAAGATAACTAAATCTACGACTCACGTGGCTTTCCCCTCGCGAACGAAGACACAGGACAGCGACAGCTTGAGCGTGGCCTCTACCACTTTGACAGAGAGCGGCTTCAGCTTCAGCGTCAGGTCGGTCTGGGTCGGCGTCGGACTGGCAAACCGCTTCAGGTTGATGTCGGCTGATGCCAGCACCTTACGATGCCCCTTGTTCTCCTTTGTGTGACCAACAAAAACAACAATGACATACAGGAAGAACAGGATCTACTCAAGCAGAGGCAGAAACACAACACAACACAAATCATCCACAATGCAGAACGGAAATTGTCAAACCATCCCAGCGTTATAAGCTTTTAGTAGTACTGATGCTTTAAGATGTGAGCAGTACATCATTTAGATACTGATCATATGTTTTGTTTAAATATAATTTAAATATAAAAGTAATAAGTAACTCTAGCAATGGGGTAAATATGGTGGAGGAGTAGCATAAAATCAAAATAAAAAAATCCAGATTTACACTAAATCTGGCAACTTTATTTAGAAAATGATTAAGTTGGGTTAACTGGCGACTCAGGAGACCCTTTGTTAAACAAGTAGTCAAGAGATACTTACACCCTCGATGACAAAAGTCCACTCTTTGTCTTCAAACTCATCAGCATTGACCTCCTGAAGAGATGAGGACAGTCAGTACATGTACTGTACATCTACCTGTGTGACTGTTGCTTCATTCATTTACTTGTAAATGTTGTCTTTTAATGAATGCATGAATTTACCTTTCTGGTTATAGAACACAGGCTCTTTATGTCTTGTGTGACACAAATGTTTATTGTTACTACTAGATATCTTTTTATTTCTTTTTCAAACCTGTACACAACTGTGTGTATAGTTTGTACAAATACTCATCCATGTAATTCAAGTGAAGCACCTTACCACATCTGTACGTGACAAACGTGTGCAGAATAACAGCAGAATTGTCTGACACTAATTTTTAGTTTTCATGTTGACTTGTGCTTTTTTGTTGTCTTGTGATTCGTGTGTGACATGACCGCTGGAATACTCCAATTCTGGGAATAATGAAGTACTCTTGAATTCTACGAACAGCATACTGAAAAAGATATTTCCCTATCTGAGTCACCTCAATTGACCATAGCAATAGTCAGTCACATAATGTTCATATCAATCAAACCCTGTCCTGCCCTGTATGGGAGCTTCAGCACTTGTTGTATTTCCGTGACATTAATTCTAAGCTTTTCCTCTGCTCTGTCACCTTACTGTATGTGCATAGTGCAAACAGTGTTTGCTGGTTTTGGTACCTTGAAGAGTGTAACAGAGATGTCGATGTTCTCTGGGACAGGCCACACCACCATGCCCCTGTAGGGGTTCTTGATTCCAGGCTGCCAACTGTGGAGCTGCACAACAAACAACATAGTGAGACTGTGTGTGCGCACTACTGTGTGTGTGTGTGTGTGTGTGTGTGTGTGTGTGTGTGTGTGGATGCATGTTCCTCTAGTTGTGGGAACAAAAATCTATTTACACACTCACACTGTGAGGACCCACCTTACTTATGGGGATAAAATCATTAAATTAATTAATTAATTAAATTTAATTAATCATTAAATGTGACGTTGAAGACTTGCTTTAAGGTTAGTTTAACATGAGGGTTACTATTTGGCAAGTGATGTTTATTGCTATGATTAGGTGGTGGTTAAGCATCCAACAAATGAATGTAAGTCTATGTAATGTCCCCAAAAGTGATGGAAACGAGACTCTGTGTGTGTGTGTGTGTGTGTGTGTGTGTGCGCGTGGTTTCACCTTGGAGCACATGCGTCTGTTCCTCCTGGTCCACACCACTCTTAGCTTGTCTGGTTGCCTACAGGAACGAACAAATGAAGATCAAAGCACAAAGATGACTTTATGGTCACATGGAAAATAAATGCTATCATGTTTGATCTTCATTAACTAATGTCTACAAACAGAGTGGATACAAGTGAGTCAACACAGAGTCCAACAGAAGGTCTTATGACTGTCGCTGCTGAATAATGATGCCTTGAAGTCTGTGTGTGTGTGCGCGTGCATGTGTGTGTGAGAGAGTTTATGTGTGTGTTATGTGGACGTCTATGAGCACATGCTACTGCCTACATGTATGCTTTACTAAAGAAGTGAATGTGTGTGCAGCATGTGTGTGTAGTCATGCAGCTCTTTGTATACTGTATGTGTGTGTTCCCATTGCATTTTCTCAGTCCTCTGCAGAACAGGAAGTGAAACTGGAAGCTACAGAGTGATGTGACCTGAATGTGAGGCGTGCCTCTTGATAGGAAGAAGGAACCCCCTTCCGCAAGTGAACACACACACACATACACAGATCCAAAGTAATAAACCAGCACATGATAATAGTAACACACACTCTTCAAACCTGACAGTCAACTCTAAATGTATTACCTTTACAACCATTTCAACAGCTGGTTTTCTTTAGAACATTAACAGCAATAGTTTATAGCTGCAAAAAACTGTCTCAAGTTTCAGTGTATATTCAAGCATAGCAAAGAGTGTGTGTGTGTGTGTGTGTGTGTGTCAGGGGGTCAGGAGTGGCATCAGAAATAGCCTGACAGGTACGGAGCGACGATAGCAGAGAGGAGAGTGGAAGAAGAAGAAGAAGGAGAAGAAAAGAACAGCAAACACAGGAGAAGAGAAAGCAGCTGTAAATACAAAGACACAAAATCATCTCGCTGTGAGCTCAGTAACGACAGCAGAGTGTTGTGTTTATGCAGGAGAACATTAAGGCTATAATACAGTTTAGCAACATGTGATTACTGTGCATTGTGGTTGTTGTTTTGTTGGTCGGCAGACGATGGTTATATTCCAAGGCTGACTAGATGGCCAGTAAACATTATCCCCACCCATGTCGGGGATAATGTTTACAGCATTTTGTGCAAAACAGAACTTGATACATATATTTATAAACAGTTAAAGATACAGATATGCTGTCTGTCAACGGCACTTTATCACTTTCTGACTGCTGTCATGTACAAACTGTCGGCCCTTCTTATCTCTGGCCCCTTGTGTTCTTGCTTCCTTTATCCAGTAGAAGTTACGATGGAGAATATCTTGCTCTTCCACCCATGCTATCATGTGAAAACAACCGCAAAGACTTTTTGCCATGTGTCTGCCTGCTGTTTGGTGCTGAGCAGGTGGTGTACAGTGGGGATTTTTTTCTTTTTTGAGCTGAAAACAGCTGCCTGATGTGGTCAAAGATGAGCTGTGAGGGGAGTGAGAGTGAACCAAAACAGTTGTAATTACAGGTGATGATTCTCCCATCTCTTCTAGTGTCATTTGAGTACAAGACTACACAAACATGTGACTCATAAGACATTTTCAGCCCCCCACATGGAAAAGCGTTCGTTTCTTGCATCTGATGATTGATGTGCTCTTGAAGTGTCAGTAACCTCTGACGCCAAAATACAGAGTTTAATCACATGAGAACCACGGGCTGATTTAGATTAAGCTCCAGTCTCTCCTCACTTCCTCTTGTCCTCTCTGTGGTTAATGACTTTTGCCTCCCTGTTTGAGCAGCAAACTAGTAAAGGCTTGTAAACTCTGATTTCATCACGCTGTATTTGGGTGTTGCCACTCTTTCTAAATCATGTCAGCCCTCTGCTGATGATCAGACTTTGAAACTTTATTGATGAGAGCCTTCACTCACTGCAGAAACAACAACAAAAAAAATCTACATTTCTTATCATGCTGCTTACAAGCTGCTTGCACAACTATTTCTTACTTAATCAGGACAGATAAGAAGGTCCAGCATGAGCCAAACTGACAGTAAAGTGTAAGCAAAGGTGAGATTATTCCCAGCTTTCAGTTTTTCGAGTTGGTGTCAGAGCTGAATAAAGGCCCATGCTGCATCACCACGTGTTTCGTAAAACAGGAAATTGCACAAGAGGGGAAAGTCTTACAGAGCTTGAGTGCTGTAAAGTGTTTTGATTACACCTCTGAAAAATAATAGGGAGACAAATGACAATGCTGTTGTTCTGATAATGACAGATGATTGAATACTGATGATGAATGTACAAAACAAAGCTTGCTCAGAATGTACCTCAGTCACTTGGTCTGGTGGCCTGCATTTGTGTACATCTTCGAAGTATATTTGAGTGAAAACAGGACAGTGGTGATACAATACAGACCATTTGGTATTTTTAGATGTTTGTCACTGACAGATTTCGACGTTTCTGCACGAATTTAATTAATTTCAATGCCAGTGATTTTAACACGAAAGCACAGGTCTTCAAAGATCCCAATGATGGACTGTTTACTGATAACACACAAACATGACAGTCGTGGAACAAGTACATTTACTCAAGTACTGTACTTATGTACAATTTAGATCAAATTTACTGAATTTTTTTGTATTTCCATTTTCTGCTACTTTATACTTCTACTCCAATACTCACTACTTTTTACTTCACTACATTCATTTTATACCTTCAGTTACTTTGCAAATGCTTATTAATAACACAAAATATAATCACCAAATAAATTTCGATAAAGATGAGACACTTTTTGTTAAAATTCACAAGCCACCTGGTGATTTAGTAGGCTTACACTGTTCAAAAAACAAACGCTTCCTTAAAGTGATGTACACATTAATCCATCAGTAATCATAATCCAGGAATATAAACCAGCCTACATTACTCTGAAGTTTTAGTGAAGTAAAATTCTGAACGCAACATAACTGTGAAATATTTCTACACTGTGATACTGCTAGTTTTACTGAAGGCTACTTCTCAAACAGCTGCTTGTCGATGGGCGGAGCCGGGAGTCGAACCCGCAGTCGCTCCTGTTCAGCTCAACACATGAGGGACGCCCGCATCCTCCGCGGTGAAGCGGAACGACCCAAAACATGAGAATGAACATGGCCACAACGGAGCTTTTGTATGGCTAATAATAAACACGGATTATTTACGTCTCCAACCGTGAAAAAACATCCCCCCAGGTGGTTTCTCAAACTCACCATTTCTTCGTACACTCCAGAGTCAGTTCCTGGTAAGAGGCAACGAACTGGAACTTTGAAGCCTTTTTGCCAACCCGCTGCAGTCTTTTCCATACAGAAGTCATAACTTCTTCCCCTTAAAATAAAACTCAACAAACAGGAGGAGGAAAAGAGATGAAACAAACGCTCCTCCGCGCGAGAATAACTTTGTCTTCTTGAAAGTTCCTTAAAAGGTCTTCTGCCTTCTTCTTCTTCTGCTGCTGCTGCTGCTGATGATGATAAACTCGGCGCAAGCTGCGACTGGCGCACATTGGCAGTAAGTTGACTCACGCTCAAAACTAAAAACAAAACCAGAGCGGAGTCGCCATGGACCAAACGAGCTCTGTACACGACTTGCAATTACAATATCAAAGAGGAAACGATTCCGCCCTGCTCGCTGTGATTAAAACTGCCCACAAACGCCTGACGCGAAGGCAAAGTTTCTCTCCTCGTCTGGCAGAAATCCACAAGGACGCTTAGTCAGACCTTGTTGTGATATAGATCTGCTGCCTCGAGAATGAGTTCACCTTCTTTCCTCTCCTAAGTGACAACAGGCAGTAGATGAGAGAGAGAGGGGGGGAGAGAGACAGGCAGAGAGTGAGACAGGATATGCAAAGAGTGACTACTGGTGATGCAGCAGTATGCAAAGGGCTTTATCGTCCCAGCTCACAGGCGAGTGAGTGAAGGCACTGAGGTAGCGTTTATACCTGTAGACTTTGCTCCTGACCTGTCTATGTCACTGCTACAGGCTTATCTCACAATTACTGTTTCACTTCATCAGCTCTGCCAACTCCTGCCGGGCTGCAAGGCTCATAAACAACCACGCCAGGTTTGATACTTATGCACTCCTGTGGCGTGCAGCACATGAACTCCATTGTTTGTTTAAAAATTGAGCTCATAGTTATAACTGAAGTCACTTCCTGCGTTTCAGTTGTGTCATCCCGCAGTCTCCATGAAAGAGTGCGTTTCAACTACAGAGGAATAGTTTCCATGGAGAGGGCCAGCTGAGTACAGCCATTGCATGTGTGTGTGTGTGTGTGTGTGTGTGTGTGTGTGTGTGTGTGTGTGTTCGAGTTAGGTCAAGGCACAGGGATTTTCCTCAGTGAGAGCAGGAGTGTATTTTTAGGTGGGGGAATAGGGATGGATGGATGGACAGAGGCAGCTGGGGTGGAGGAGTGTAGGGCGGTAACAGGGGGAACAACTCTCTCATGACTCAGACTTGGTCTAATATTAGGCCTACACCACAGATCCAGTATTCAGAGGTGCGTTGTCACTCTCAGTAGTTGTAGTAGTAGCAGCTGACCAATGTACAACTGCTTTATACCATATTTTACGCTTTTAATCTAATACAGAAAAGTGTCAACAGCGTGCTTTCTTTGTTGTTTCTCGCCTTGGTGCGATTGCGTTCTGAAATTTATTTCTATCTTCAGTTTCTTAAACAGCCAATCTTAGCGCTGGTGATGGCCCCCGGTGCCACCATGCCTGAAACCCCCCCCACACCCTAGCAAAAGAAACTTTTGAATGCCTCTATGGTAGACCAAACACTGAATCTATGGTTGCCACAGTGAAGTGTCCTCCATGTGGATAGAAAACGCTAGAAAATTAGTTAACCAATAGATGACCTTGAATGGTAAAATATATTTAATAGATTCCTATGTGCTTTTATCACAGAGGTGTAGTCATTTAAATATGTCACTTAATAAAAGCATTTTAATTTTAACCAAGGTTTGGAGCTGTTTCAACACGACTGCATCATGACCTTAATTATGCTGGTGCCCCAACACATGCAGCTGGCATCCCTTTCATTCCCCCAGACAGCCTGAGTCCACCACCGTCACACCACATTTTCTGCTTTAAATCCAAGGCAGACCTTCGTATAGTTGCATAAAAGTGCTCCTTCCTTGTGTTGTTTCTTGCCTCAGTGGACTTCTTACATTTTTTTTCCAATGTGGGGGGTATTTCCTCACATGAAGGACTGATCTGACCATCCACCCCCACCACCAACACCTGATTATTGTCCTTCACGGCTGGCGTCCGCAGCGCTGACCTCCAGTCTGATATGCGTTTATTTTAATAATCACTCACTGTAGCGCACCAACAATACTTAAGGGTGGACGATATTAAACAAAGAGAGGCAGAGGAAAAAGAAAAGATGAAAGACAAATCCACATTCAGGTTTGAGAATCCACACCACAAAAAAACACGTGTTGTGTTAAAGAGAGCAAACACAGATGGATTCTAACAATAACCGCAGCATATGTCGATTATAAATAGACCACAGCCTGAGACTTTTTACCCAAACGTCACTCCCCTTCGATGCTGCTCTCTGCACTGCAAATTGGTTTCCCCCAGTCTGCTGCTTTCAACATGACCTCAGAGGAGGAGGCCTGCAGTGAGGAGTGAAGAAGCTCTCTGTGGGCTGCAGAGAGAGTGCCCCCTGTTGGTCATAGTCTGCAATATCATCCTCTGATTGCATTAGATTCAAACAAACTATTGCGCTGGTGTGTGGTAAACACTGCCGTTTTATTTTATGATATAGAAATAAAAAAGGAATTTACTGATCCATTTGTCTGTCTAGAAAACATTTCAGTCTTTTATGCCGTGCACACATCTAAATGTTATGGTGATTGAAAACACTGATACAAAATTAGAAAATGCACTCTGGACTTTTCATGACTGTCCAGTCCTGAAGTGTGTGTGTGGAGGAAACAAGTGGAACAACAGAGATTAAAAAGTAGACGTAGACCTTTTACACCCCTGTGGACAGATGTCAGGGTGTCCCATGAGACACTTTAAGCTTCTTGAACATCTTGAGCACTGAAGCTGAATAACAAACCTGGTATTAAGGATGCAGTGAAGCAAAATCTTGCAAGTGTAAACTGACACATCTGTAAAGGCCACGTGTCTTCTCAAACACTTCCAGGAGCATCACTGGAATGTCAGTCAGCCTTTGTTGACAACCGTGTCAAAAGAACGTGGATAAGAATACATACTGCACACGTTATCTGGACAAGAGATGTATGGCATATGGTGTAAATGGGGCCCAAAGGGGCACTAAGAGACATAAGCCACAGCACATGTTGCGTGAGTCTTCATCAGGGAATTTGAAAGGAGTCCTTGATCCACTGGTCCCTGGAGTTGCTGCTCGGTGGTGGCAGAGACACGGACGAAGAGGAAGAGAGAGGCTGTGTGACACTTCCTGTCTCCTCCTCGTCTTCCTCCTCTGCCTCATCCTCTTCCTCCTCCTCCCCTTCAGAGTATCCATTATCAGCACTGAAGGAGGCCTCAGACACAAGCGAGGAGCCCTTGTACTCCTGGATGGCCTCATAGAGGGACCACAGCTGGCACAGCAGAGACATGTCCAGCTGACGCAGACCGACCTGCAGCACACAAACACAAAACATCCAGTCTGGCCACCATATGAGGACAATAAATTGAAAACTTATTGTCAAAATTAATGTCTGACCTCAAAAATAATCTTAGTTCACACTTTGACAACCAAACCATCTCGTTGACAACTTTCAACTCTTTGCACTGGTGAAATGTGATTTAAATGTTTGGAAATAAAAGCTAGTAAGTGGACAAAAATAGCAACTGCGCGGGTTTTCTTTGCACAGAACAGTGAATTTTCCCACAACGTAGACGTTACAGAAGCAGAAAGGCAGACAGGATGATATTCCTGATACTCCTCACCATCTCTTTCCGCAGCAGAGCCAGAGCAGCGTCCAGTCCGCCTGGTTTGCTCTGACCGCGCGGCGCGTCTCCGCCGCCCCGGCTGATGTCGGCCTGGATGCGCGCCCTCTTGCTGTGGACCTTCTCGATGTCCCGCCACGACCCGCCGCTGGAGTTCAGAATGCCGCTCAGGCCTTTAGGGAGCGGCGGCAGCCCCTCCACCGAGAAGACACCGCCCACCGGACAGTCCGCCGCGCCGCACCGACTTCCGTTCATCACGATTCTGCACAGTTCACGGGTGACTCAGCTGGAGATGCGATGCAACAGTTTCTACACAGACCACGGTCAAATGCACAAACACTTCACTCCATTATGCGGTCTCACCATCACAAAGGTGCTGTTTTCCTCTCCGCTGGACAGCAGGACAGCGCGGTGTCCCGAGACCTGCAAACCGGCTTTTCAAAGGCCAAAGCAAGTCAATGCATGCTGGTTCTCTGTAAGTGGACTACTCTTCATGCAATGACTCCCGGGTTAATGTTAGGCTTCCTGGCTTTGTTATGTTTCCTCTCCTTTGTGTGGGAGAGTTCACCGACAGCCCCCAGCTCCGCCCGACAGTGACCGCGCCCCGCCCCGCTGCAGTCTGTCTTGGTGGGGAATTGAGGTGGTTTGTTTGAATAAACTAGATTACTGTGTTTTACAGTTAGAAACGACATAAGGAAATACGCTCAAACGGATGAAACAAATAAGGCCATGATTTAGTTGAGGAAACATATACATGCGTTAATAATCCCAATGGAGAGAACCTTTGACGCATCAGTATGGCTGTAGATGTAGCTGTAATTCACAGGACACAGTTTAAACTTAAATGCAAGTTGCCTTTTTATTGGTACTTAAAATGGGACTTGTTTAAATACAGAGTTTTCCGCTTAAACTTCACGGTGTTGCTTTTTTGGTATATGGCGCCCTCTTGTGGAAAGAAACAGATTGCAGCCCTCCTGAACGGTTTCATTTAGGTGCATAATTATCTAACTGCGTTGAGCAACGCTGAAGCTGACTTTTATCTATCTCTGTTAATGGACAGAGCAGTTTATTTGCTCTGCGTGTTTTTAATGAATAAAGAATCGTGGGTCTGACTGCTGAATGTTGCCCTGTCTCATCTGAGTACCACCGGCTCACATGGCCTTTATCATCATCTGCATCACCCTCACCAACATGTAGCAAATATATTAACAATAAAAATCTCAGAACTGCTGGCGCACAATAACTCTACAATTCCTGCATCACCAGGGGGTCAAAGACAACAGAAATCTCTGTGAGCATCGGGCTGAACCATAAATGCACCAGTGAGGGTCTGATCAGAGAACAGTTGCATTAATCAATAACGAAAAACAGATGCGGTCATTTCTTCAGACTTCCATTTGGTGGCCATTTTGAATCAATCAAATCCAATCAAATATGGAAATACCTTGGCAGTCTTTTATTGTTTAGGGCAGATTAAATTTGGCCTGATGGTTAAAAGTGAATAACAAGGATGAATGTGCATTTTAAATGTTCAGCTCTTATCATTATATCACAACTTACAAACTGACCAAAACATCCAAATCATACTGCTGAAGAGTAGCTTTTGACATTTTAATCCTATTTCAAGTGCATTTCCTGACCAATTTTGAATTCAGCTCTATGCAAGGTTTCAGTCAGCAATGCTGAAAAGCAGCGAACCAGAGTCAGTATTCCAGGACAGAGGCAAGTAGAAACAGTGTTCCTGTTAGTCCAGGGTTTCAACCTTTTCCATGGTGCTTACTGGCTGAGCTCTTTGAGGCTGCGCAGTGAGCTGGCACAGCTGGTAATGAGGCTGCAGAGCTGGATACTCGTCTCCAATGAGGCCGAACTCTGTAGCTGGGTAGTGGCCCAGCGAAGTTTGGTTAGAACGGCTTCCTCGGCATCTTGCAACACATGATGGATGGCAGAGCTCTGTGGACTAACTGGAGGGCGAGCAGGTGCTAGGGCTGTGGTGGAGGGAGGAGTTACAGGAGAAGGGACAGCAGGTGGAAGAACGGCAGCTCTTCCTCCCGCGGCAGCCCCCTCACAGTGCTCCGGTCTGGGAACTGACACACTGGGCTGACTGGTACTTGGGCCCCCATTGAGTTCAGGGGCCTGGGATGGTGCGGGGGACTGGGCTGCAAGCTGTCTCTCTCTCACTTGGGACAGTGCTGCCTGAGCATTAAGAGCTGAGAAAAGGAACAGGCACAAGTAAAGTTTAACAACAGCTCAAGACAAGAAGAACAGTGGCGGAAGAAATAGACAAAAGAATAAAATGTGCGAGGATGGACGATAAGACGTGTTATCTCATGAGCATTAAATGTGAGTGTGTGAGTACCAGGGTTGTCCTTGTCAATATCAGAGTCCAACTCCTGACATGAGACACAGTAGTTTTTCTGCTGTTTGTTCTGGAGAAGAATAGTCTGGACAAACAAAAAAAAAACACATACATTTCACATCTCCACCTTTCCTACATTATCAAAAGGCACCACCGCCACAAACACAACGTGAAAAGGCACTTCACTCACCCCACACACATCACAACACTCTCCCAGCATCTTGTATCCTTTGAGCAGGTAGTCTCCCATCAGCTTGCTGATCTTGTCTTGTCGCTCCCTGCGGGCCTGGATCACCTTCATCTCTGCCTCTGTTGGAGGCTCCCAGTCAAAGTCCTCGTCATCTGGAATCAGTAACAAAGTGTTTTCATTCATTTAACTGCATGGCACATACGCAGACACTGTATTGCACTAGTATCCTCAATTCAGTGTTTGATACGATACTAATACTACTTATAAACAGCTCCAGGCAGAGCAATGCTTTATTTACACGTTGTCTATCTCTGTTTGCGTTTTGCTCTTATTTTTTCAGATCAAACAAAATTTGTACAGTTAAAGTAATTACAATACAACTCGACGTCGTGTTGTTTTTAAATATGACTACCCTTAGCGTGACGATATGCTAAGACATATCGACAAAACAAGCTAGCAAATCAACCGGGATAATGTCAGTTAACGGCTATCTATAGGATAGTGACGGCAGATTTTAGTAAAAATAAAAAAAAAACACATAAGAGCGTCATTGTCTACACATGCGTCAAAATACTCCTTTATCATCAGTACAGGTTAAAGGGAGAAATGTCAAAGTTAGCCTGCTTGTAAGCTCATAAGTTCACGAACCTCCATTCAGAGCCATGTTGCTTCAGTGCTACACGTTGTGCGTGATGACGTCAGAAGCTGCGTCAAATGTCGTCACTGTCACGTCCGCTTCTTCTTCTTCTACTGCTTCTTCTTGAATTGTCTTTATGGTAAAAGAAAACATTTCAGCTCAGTCGTACTGTGGGAAGAAGCCACATCCCATCATAAATGTTTTCATTTTGCGGTTTTCCCTTCCTTTTCTACACAGATATCTGGTAGTATTATTTTGTCTCAATACTCTGACTTTTAATGTCTAAACTTTGGTTCAGTAGTAGTCAATGAAATTAATAATTACATTAATAAAAGCAGGACATATATAGCAGGCACATTCGGAAATATTACATATAAAGTATTAAACATCAACCAATTAACTAATTGTTAGGAGATGACAGGGTTTCTTGCTAAAATCTATGGAACATTATTCATGACTGAATTGAATTATCTCATTCGGCATATTCTTAATTATGAGGAAGTGATAAATCATAATTTTGGAATGAATCCTATTTCTGGACTTAAAGAAAGTGTCTTAACACAACAGAACATCAGACAGTTCTGTAGTGAAACTAGAACATTTTGGTTGTGGAAATAAGTCATATAATAAAATTACAATACTGTTACATAAATATTAAATAAAAATAAATAAAAAAAATAAAAATTAAATATATACTGTTATATATTTTAACCTGTACCTATAAAATTAGTGTAAAATAAAATAACAACTTGCAGCATGTACAAACATGCACATGTACATGTGTTACCCCGACAAGTGACAAGCTGTCCTGTCAGCAAAATGTGCTGGTCCATTATGGAAAACACGAGAAACAAACCAAAATCCACACAACAAAAATTCAAGTTTTACAATAGTTTTATTGTATTTTGGGTTATTTGATTTGATGCCAAAAACATGATCTGATACATTCCACAGAAGGAATTACATTCAAAATAATAGATGGGTGAGCCACTGTAATTGAAAGCACAGTGGTTTTTATGGGTTTGCACTGTTTGTACTATGAAGTGAGTTGCAACAATCTTTATCAGTATCTTTACTTTGTACATTTATGTGTGTGGTTCTACACAAGTCTTTGGTCTCTTGGCTGCTACTTTGAAATCCAAATGCTCCTTCTACATCTAAAGTACATCAATTAAACCACAAAACAAGAACAACAAAATCTGTGAGGAGGCTGATGTTACTGTTACATCTGTACTTATGTCCTTGGTGTATTGAAAAGGTCGATCTCTTCCGTTGCTTTGGTTATATGGTTACATGACACCAGTCGCACTTTTCCTCTTATTCTTCTCCTTCTTCTCCATCATCAGCTTTGTTTTGTGTCACTTCCCCTCATTGCCTTCCTGTCTTTCTGTGGGTTTCTTCTCAACATCCAGGGTAACATCCTCTCTGGAAAGAAGTAAACACAAACACAAGTTTGCACACATGCACTGGAGTGTTTTGGCTAAATTTACACAATCAGCATCTGAAAGTATCAACATTATACTGTATAAGACATCCACTATTGCAACACATTAAATGATATTGAATGATATAGATGATCACTAAAGTGCATTCATTGTAGCCTATTATAAAGGCGGAGGAAGAATTCTTTGAATAGAATAAAATAAATCTTAATCATTAATTTGTAATGCCCTGGGAGTGTTAATTGACATTTGCTTTTTGTCCAAGTCAGCAGTTCAAAACAGAACAGACTTACACTTTACATAAACCTCACCTTGACTATGTGGGAGTTTTCTTTCAAGACACTGCAAGAGAAAACAAATTAAAAGGCTGAACATGACCCAGTAAGAAGCTGCCTAAAGTAAATGTCAAAAATGTCACCTCTAAACTGCACTAAATCTTAACAATATGATATATTTGGCACTTACGCTGATGTGCAGTCTTTACTCTGTTAAATTTAGAAGGCAGGTTGTTATGAAGAGAAGAAAATAGTCAGATCAGAGGTTAAAATCATTAGGAATGTCAATAAATGGTAAAACTGATTGTGTGCATTAAAGTTACCTTCAGGTTTGGGGTGCATGAGCATCAGTGGCAGTTCCACTGTGACATCACTGCAGAGAGAACAAGACAACCAATCAGAATAAGACGGGGGATTGGTGATCACTACTAATTGGCTGTGATATGATCTCATATAAAATCCCACTCACTCACCTGGCTGTGAGGCCGCCCAGCAGCCTACATAAAGACAAGAAGGACAAGTTTGCTTTAATCGATTTCATTCTTCTTAAAGGGGGGGAAAAAAAAGAAAAAGACAATTATTCATCCCAACAATACTTAAACAGGAACAGACACTTACCCTCCTCCAGCAATCATCAGGTTAATTTTAATCTTGTAGGAAACCAGGATTCCCAGCACTTCTTTTTCAATACCCTGTCGCAGCCTGTGGAGAAGACAACAGACGAGGATTTGAGGGATTACGATGTTTAATTCAGCTAAGTGTCTCTCTCTGAAATGTTATGGACATGCAAGAAAAGCTGCTGTGAATGTAAAATTTCAAAGTTGCAAAAAATAATCAAATGAATTACAATGTAAAACTTACATAGTGGTGGAAGCCAAATTGGTGTCCTCATCCTTCAGTCGTCCGTCCAGTGACAGCCCCCTTTTCTCCTTGTTTTCAGACAGCAGGGGTGTGATGCTCAAGGTGTTCTCGTAGGTGCCGTTGGGCTCCACCGTCTCTCTGCCGGGAATGAAACATCAACACACTTGGACATAAACGTATCAACATGTGAGCTCTTGATGTTTGATGTTCGCTGTAGTTCAGTACTGTCAGTTGTTTTTCCACATACCCAAACTCTTTGGTCAGAACAGACTTGGTGTATTTGTCTGCTGAGTAGAGGACAATGTCTGTGGTTTGGTCCACTGAGAGAGGAGGGAAATGGAGAGACAAAAGTGAGACAAAATATTTGTGTTGTGCTCTTAGTAACTCCTACTGAATCCACATAAAAGCATTTAGAGGTGCCTACCAGTCATTTTAATCTTCTTGACTGTTTTGTTGCTCTCATTGTTGATTTTGATTTTGATTGGGATTTCTTCACCGTGGAAGTAGAGCTGTGGTCAAAACGAGGAAACAACCAGTTAATGGTGGTATAGTTGGGAAAACTTAGCCTGCACATTCAGACCAACTCTGGAAACATTTAGGACAGCAGAGACACGTAAAATGATAAAGTCAATAATTGCTACTGTACATCTTTATCCATCGAAGCTTCTACATGAACAGGCTTGTCAGACATCATGAAGCTTTTGCAGAGTTCAGCCTTGGGCCCGGCGCCCACCTGGCTGGGGGCATACTGGATTTTACGAATGACAAGGCGAGCAGTGTCCCTATCAGGCAAAATGAGACACAGGAAAGAAGAAGTGGCAGATGAAGACGAAATGTTAATCAGGGAGAACAGCAAGACAAACAGTTTAAAAACGAACGGTATACTTACTTCTTTTCAATCTTCTCATCGGGGTTGTTCTTTTCATTGGCAAGATAAGTCTTGACCTCAAAGTCAACGCCACAGGACTGAAAAAGAAAATGTTAGCAGTTGTAGCAGTGAACAAAGGCAACATCTGCTTGCTTCCTCACTACAGGTACAGGATATGGAGAGGTAAACAGGCTTGGGAGATTAGCAGGAGATTTACCTTCCCCTTGTCGTCTGGTGCAGGCTGCAGGGAGACTGAGCATGGCAGGTTGTTGGGAATCTAGAAAAGCAAACAAAATTTATGATTAAAGAGAGGAACTTTTTCTTTTATCTGTTTACTCACCAAATATAGAATATATTTTCTAAGACTGTATTCAAACCACTAAATAGTAAGAAAATTTGCCATGTGAATTTGAGGATGGCATTTTGTTTTATTTTGCTTGCACTCAGATTATCTAGAAACAGTGACCTATCTCACGTCGAATGAGTTCCCCTAAAACAATAATATATCAAAGGAGCAGTTTAAATTACCTGTGCTGAACTTCACTGGACCCCAGTTTGAACATTTTTTAAAAACTTTTTTTACTTTTAATTGCCCGTTTAACAGTCAGCATTTTATTCTATGGAACTGTTGTGTCCATGAATCATTTTGTCATATAAACTTTTCATTTCAACCCGAACACAAAAGGCAGAATGTGTGGCTGAACCGGCTTAAGTCTTAAACCCTCTAAACCCTCTAATCTGAACATGTCATACCTCAAAAGTGAACGGGTATGAGTTATCTCCAGCCTTCTTCAGCAGGGTGTCGTGCATGGCGCTCAGGGTGGGCTTGTGGCTCTCAGGGTAGATCTGGACATGGTGGATCCAGATGTCCTTCCTGAAGCACAGGCCCATCACATCCAGGTCATCACTACCATAACGGAAGGCACATGCCAGCTGCACAAACACTGTCAACACACAACAGCAGATTCATCATTTCATTGTGATCTCTGACTTTTCCAAATAACTCGACTGGCTGAGTACATTTAGTGTGAAACGTTTTATGTTACCTTTTCTGTCTCCAAAATTTGCTGTGTCCAGCTTTACAACACCATCTGTAAAAGCAACAGTGCAGACAATATGATGCTTGTCACCCTCATTATGTGGCCGCACACACACACACACACACACACACACACTGAAGAAGGAACGTACCAACTTTCTCCACATCGCTGATATTGTCCACATAGTCTCTCTTCCCCAGGTAGAGGGTCAGCTGTCAGATGGAAGGAAAGGAAAACAGTTGAGCGTTTTCAGATCCTGTTCAGTTGTTACCAAGCTGGTTTATCTGTTTGTTTGTTTTTTCATTCATGAAAAGAAATTACACAACTGAAAACAAGAGGAGAACTCAAGTCAAATTAACACATGTAAACTTACCCCTCCGTTTCCACTGGTCTTCTTAAAAACCCTGTGAAAAAGGGAAAGTGAAATGCCCTGTAAGATGATCTGTGTGTAATTTTTTAACTCTATTTTCTTCAGTTAGCTCTTACTGCTTTACATTAATGACCCAAGAGACTTAAGTTTAACATTATTTTGCATAAAGTATATATATTTCCTTTTGCCCCACTGGCTTTGCATCCTAAAAGTATCAACTACTACCATCCTCCTTCCATGCATTTACAGAATTACTGTCTGGATTAACCAGATAAAATAATGATTAGTTTTGGACTCTGAAGGTAAAGTCAGATCCTTTGCCAGCAGCAGAAGGGCCAATAATCCTTTATTCCCTTTTATCCAGTTAGGAACAGCTAAGTGTGGAGCAGCTTTACCTCATCATGCCCGGATTGAGAGGCTGACCCAGGTGAGAGTGCCACAAATGGTGTGGCAGGGTTCACAAATAGCTCATTACCTGTGCTACCTGTCCGAGACCACCTTTGAACTAACACATCAACTGATTAAGCCTCTGCAAACCTTAGATAAATACTTTAAAACCACTTGTCACTTTTAGGAGTTGGCTGACCTGCCGGTTACAGTCTGCAAATCCTAAGGTGGTGCAGTTTTAAAAGTGTTTTAAGTTCAGCGTTTCAGCTGATTTCAGTTTATTGTAGCAAAAAACACCAATCATTCTAATAATGAACATTTTAAGCACTGTTTTTAGAGATGTGCCTGTTTGAATAGCAGCACAGCAACAGTAGAAAGACCTCTTTATGTTTTGTTAAGCTTTGGTTTTTCAGTTTGAAGCAGGTAAGGGAGGTACCTATGGAGGACTTCAAGAAAACAACAAAAGAAAACAACACTTACTTTGCCATCTCTGGAAGATCTCTAGAATTGTTCTGTTGGAAGAATAAAGAAGTGATTTTAGGTTATCAGGAGGTCACAGCATCAGTCAGATGTTGCGATTAAGACCTGAATCATTCATAAACTGTCCACTCAGCCGGAGTGATTTATATTTTTTTTTGTTTTAAAAGGTGCTGAAGGTTAATCCTTTGTGATGAGATTACTCCATCAGTATTAGGGCTCCTGAGTCAGAGCTGTTATCGCCTGCTGTACCTGACACCAAACTCCAGACCAGACTTAGATGACACAAACACACACGGGAGATTATGTCACAATGTGTTCCCCTAAAACTTAACAGCAGTGCCAGTGCTATTCAAGGACAGTTAAATGGATAAAACCCATTCAGTAAATTGTAGTATTCCAGGTCTTACTGAGACACTAAGTCCTAACAGTAGCCTTCTATAGCTCCGTAATGAGGATTATCACAGAAAGATTAAGGGAGCTACAAGGATCTGTTTCATTTATGCTCATTTAAAATTTTGAAATCAGCTGGTTGGGCATCATCTGCTGTCCTGTCAGGTCTTATTTACTAGCGAGTTTTACAAAAATATTTACAATGAACAAGTTCATTTGGGCATGAATTGGACTCAAGTTGAACTCTATGCAGATGTAACTGGAACAACATTTAGTAAATGATTCAAATGTTCTGCACTGTAACAGTAGGTTCCTTATCCTAGTATTGCAGATCACCTGTTGAGACGTTTACCCTTTTCATTAGGTTGACAAAGTTGTTGGAGAATGACTGTAGGTGAGAGATATAACCTGAACTCTCTCTGAGGATTGCCGTGTTTTTCAACTTGACAACAGAGATTGCTGTGGTGGCCAAATGTGTGGAGACTGAGGAGAATGACACTTCTGATTGGCTTGTGACACATCCAGTAAATGCTCTCCTGTGACTGTTTGGCTTCGTCATCACTCTTTAACTATAAAGTGCTGTAATATAAAAAATTTCACGTCTCATATTTACCTACCAACCTGGATCAATGTGCTGTTGTTATTATCGCTCAGTTTAGCACAATGAGTGCTTGCTGTTGGTTTCACGTTCAATCAAACAGGGATCTCGATGCGACATCTCTCCCTAAACTCTTGCATCTGCATATCTCTGGGTGAAAACCACAGAAAGATGACTTTCTTAATAATAACTAACACTGGCCTGGCTCATAGCTCAGGTTTGCAGGTTTCTGTACCATCTAACAAGAGGATTTCTGGGACATCAGCATCATTTACCTGCTCAGCTGCTCTAATCTACAGCAGCTATGCTTTGGCCCATTGGAGCTGGGCTTGATGCATCACACATCTTCTTCATGTCTGTCGAAATGCTTCAAAACTACCATTTAGAGACGTTGTAAGCTGCAAAATATTGCTGTTATTGCTGTCTGATAAAATTAGAATGACTTCTGGCACAGCCACATGTAACATTTCACTTATAAGCCTGTGTAATTTGTGAAGTAAAGATCATGCATCTTTCTCCCAGTTAAATCTCAGGCAACAGCTTTCATCATTTGCATCATCAGTAAATGCATACATCTGTCTTTCCATCCATTCATAGAGATGCAAAAGTCTTACCTCCTCTCAGTTGTCTGTGAGCACAGCAGAGCGTCAGTGGGGTGAGTGGAGAGTGCGGTCCGCAACAGTTGTCCTCCCCTTTTATACATGCAGCCACTATGTGCATCATTCAGGCTTAACGGGTTCATTATTGTTGCCATTGCCTGAATCATAATCCAGTTAAGCAATCAGCGGATAGCTTTTTTTGGACTACAAAGGGTTCAATAATACCAGCCAGTTAAATCACAGGGACAGACATACAACCACACAGTCACCACGTGGTTGTGGTAGTAGACTGATAATCCCCCTCCGTACCACCACAAACACAGCAATCAAGTCTTCTAGGTGTAAAGTTTTCAGTAAAGTTTTTACTAAAAAGGCCTGGAAATTTTGGTTTGATGAGGAGGTACGCTGGTTAAATTGTGTTTAAATTAGCCTTTAGTGTTGCGATTAGCCTGATCTGTCTGTGAGCTGCACTTGCTTTAATCAATATTTTTCTCTTTATAGACTCAACAAATCTGATTTAAAATAAACTCTTTTATACTATGAAATAGGCTGCACATAGACTGTATTGTAACTAGTAGGGTGTATAATATTTTTAGATTTTTGTGGATCAGTGTGGAGATTCTCAGTGTTCCAGCCTGTCTGATCTCAGCAGATTAAGAGCTCCTTGTCCTGTTACAGCGTGATCGATGTGAGCATAGGTGGCGACGTCAGAGTAAGATGTCTTATGCGAGTCACAGTAACGTGCCAGAGATTAGGCAGAATGATTCCCTTTTGACCTCTGAGAACTCCTCAAATCCTTCAGCAGCTTCGCTATAACGAACTCACATCTAAAGTTCAAATCTGCAGGTCAAAGCATCAAGATTTACTGACAGTTCTGAAATAGCTGAATATTATTCTGACACTGACTGACAATGACACACTGAAGGAAAAGTAGCCACAATACAATGTAGAAATGTTGCAAATATCAGCATGAAAATATGCTTAAACTCATTATGCAGAATTCATTTTTAATTTTATATAATAATTATAATTATTGGGGCAAACATCACTTTCATGTGTCAGCTGGTGCAGGATCCCACGGGAATGACTTTACTGCTTGTCTTATCAAAGCTTCACCTACACAACAGTAGATATTTATTGACATTTATTGTTGTTTATATTTCGTGTTTTTATCTGAATCTGCGAAGTAATGTAGCCAAAGTTAAGAATAAAAAAGTACAACATCTAGAGCTGAAATGTGCTTGTGGAGAAGTGTTAGAAAATGGAAATACTCAAGTTCAGCACTTGGGAACATGCACTTACATGCACATACTCCCTAATATCCCACAAGAATGAATGACCAGCAAACACAGCATTGAGACTCTAATTTAGTCCCGGGAATAATTTAACAGCAATGACTGCCAAACCATATTCTTAGAGAAGATAACTAACTAAAATGTTGTATTTGTGATTCAGATATGGATAATGTAACTGAAGCTGGAACCCAGACAAGGTCAGCAGAGTGACCTCCGGGCTACCAGGACACCCCACAAGGCAAGGGTCACTGTGCTGTAATGTCTGCGGCTTAGAGGCTGTGCCGCTGAAGTGTTATGTTTAAGCTTTATCAGCTTTATCAGTGCTCGGGTCGTTTGATGCAATGGGAATTTAAAGCTTCAGGTGGAGAGGTCATCTAATAAAGCAGCCAAACAATCACACAGTTGTATAAACTTTCTTGGCTTCGTAGCACCGCGTCTGACCGCGCCCGTTTGTGGTCTGCGAGCCCAAGATAAAACAAAGCGTGCGCAGTAGGCTCAGGTTTTATCTGAATAGGTCACATTGCCTCCATACTAATCACGTCTTTGTCTGCCATGCAGTTAGCTTCCTGGAAATGTGTGGCTTCTTTTGGCTCTCAGCCTTTTGATCGACCAAAGGAAACACAATGTGATGGTGTGATTCCCTTCTGGGCTGGGACTCCCTGCTGAGCACATGACCAAAATACAGTACAGTTGTACACAAATAAAAACAGAGGGAGAAAGAGAATGATTGCAAGTATTTTGGCATCACATGAATAGTACTAATTGAAAATATTATTTTGGGTTGTAAATCTGTGTTATGTCAGGTTTACCATACCAAGAATGGGTTCATCATATCTGTGGCCCCATTTGAATCCAGTTTATCTGGACGTGGTTCTTGTTTTTATAATTTCATTTTGACTAAAACTAGATGACAGGCACATCTGCTTTTGTGAATATAAAATAAATGAGAGTGAAACAAATCTCATGTTAGCAATGCACTCGTGAAATTTGGCACTGTTCCCAAGAGAGGCTTTATTTAGGACCAGCTGAGTGAACTAAATGCAGGCAGCTGAGCCTTTTAAAGACCAAACACTTGAGGTCAAACACACCAGTAATGATGTGGAGTGTGTCTCATGAGGAGAGTCAGCCGGGCCAAGGGCCAACTATTTATGTGTGCTGAGAGAATGAGATGAGGTGAAATGATGCACACCAATCAGAAGTGGAAGGAAACAGACTAAATATACTCCGGTACTGTATTTAAAGACAGTTCTGATGTGCTTGTACTTTGTACTGTATTTCTACTTCACTAAAAATCAGAGGCAAATATTGTACATTTTACACTGCAACGTTTATTTGATACCTTTAGTTACTGTTTATTTTGCTGATTTAATTCAATAGTACAAAATAGGATCAATAAATTCTGATCTAATATTGTATATCAAGATAAAACTTTATTGATTACTTAATCATTCACAAACTGAAACTATATAAAGTAGTTAAACCATTTATGCAACAGTAATTATAGCCCAATAATATAATATACCATTCTGCTTATGAGTACTTTTACTATTGGTGCTTTTATTATATTTCGCCGCTAATACTGTCATATTTGTTTAATGTAAAAATTTTAATGCATAAATTTTACTTGTGACAGACAATAAAACAAAATGTTCTATAAAGAGAGAGTTTACAGGTGAAATGAGCCCATCAAATCAAGAAGAGTCCACAGCAGCTCCTGTGAGGCTGCGCTTTGGACTTTCTGATGCTGCGAAGGTAGAATATTTTACCACACGCGCCATCTTACTTTAGCATAATTAATGTGCTAATTTTGGTAATCGGTGCTAAACAAGGGGATCACCACAAAATTTAATCTGAATCCATCCAGCAGGTGCTGACATTTCACAACGGACAAAAATAGCTTTTTTTGTCTTCAGTTTTCATCACAAAAATGTCACAATATCAAAAAAGTTAAAGTTATATAAAAGTGTCCTGCATTATTAACTTATTTTGTCTTGTAGGGGGTGCCTGCATCAGATATTCTACTTTAGAATATCTCATGCTCATATGGCTCATATTTCCAAAGTTGTGTTAAAAGGGACTGAGAGCTTCCTGTCTCAGGTGAGCTTTTCCCCCGAGACTTTAAATCTGATTGTTGCTTATACATTTATGTTTATCAGATGGAGTAAAAAGTCTCAAAACCCTGATGTGTCTTTGCTTTATAGCAGTTTCGAGGTGACAGATTAATGCACAGACAGCGGGGGCTTACTGACAGGAGCCCAACGTTTTTGCTCACAGGCCTCCAGCCTGTTTGATTGGATGATGCCTGCTGTTGATCCAGGAGAGGTTTACAGTCTCTTACAAGTTTAAAGCGCCATCTAGTGGATGCAGTGGAAGTGACCAAGTACTCTTACTTCCTTTTTGTTCCCTACCAGCGCCTGCCTCGCTGACAGTGAAGCTTCTTTATTCTGTCTGGCTTGAAAGGCTTTCTGGCAGCCTACTTAAAAAAAGGCAAAGTTCAGGAACATACTTACAGATTTTACAGCCTCATGATATCCTCCTAGATTCTTGCTTGGTAACAGGACGCTAAATGATCAAATAACTATTCAGAATTGAATTTTCACAAATAATGAGATGTATCATTTGTGCAGCGCAGCCGTGGAGCGTGCCAACTTGTTTTGGCTTTGACGTCAGGTGAGTGAAACACCCCTCATCATCCTGCTCCTGAGCAGGCGTGCGTCTGCTGAGGTGCGCACTGAGCGCGCCGCTCGGCCCGCCCGGACACTGCAGTGTAGGTTACCGTGCCATCGCTGCGGCTGCTCGCTCCCGATACCACGTCCCGCTGCAGACTTTCCGGGCCCGGGGAGAACAGGGGGACAAGAGGGAAGTGCAGGAAGCCATGGCGGAGTCCAACCCGTCGTGGGGGTTCCCCCGTCTGCGCCGGGCCGCGGTAAGCTCTGCCGGGAGGTGGGAGGCTTCAAATGGGGCGGTGAGGATACTGCAGCAGAGAGAGAGAGAGAGAGAGTGACTAGCTGTTCTTAAGACAGTTCAGTACTGCGACACAGAGGTTGGGATGTGCTCTCAGCCCAGTGCAAACTGCTCTATATAGCTAAAATAAATCTCATTTAAGAGCAGATTCGGATGGCAGTTCAGTGTTGGAGGAGTGTGTACAGGGCATCAGGACGGGCCAATGACAAACGTGATTTGTGTGTGTGTGCGCGCGTCTCTGTGTGTGTTTGGACTGTAACCGCTGGTACAGAACAACAAGGTTCGAGGTTGTATCAGCTGTGGTGCAGTCTGTAACTGTGGAGTGTCTTCAGCTTGTGCAGCTTTATGTAACAGTATTTGGGAATATGTGTCAAATGCTTGATGCCCACGAATATAAATGCAGTGGAATGCAGAAGAAGTGTGTAACCATCCAACACCCACCATGGCTGCTATTTGGGTAAATATCCAGGTTCATCAGGGCAGCTTGGATTATTATTTATCTGATAGGGTCATGTTTTATTATAAAAAAAGCATCTGAAGGTGAATGGATGCTGTGTGAATTTCGTCTCAAGTCAACAATTTCTTAAAGGTCTAGTTCTGATGATGTCTGAGGAAAAAAATGTTATACCTTTCCTTGTAAGTTGATTAAGAGTGGAAGAGGTTTATATGGAAAGGAGTCTTTTGAGTGTGCAATTGGATCTGTGCAAAAAAACTGCTGAGAAAGTGTGGGGTGAAAAGCTGAGAAAAGACAAGGAAAGCTGGAAAAGATGTCAGGCAGGACAAAGAAGAATCACCACATTTGTCAGAGCACTTCAGTGGTCACCAGTCTTGTCCTCGTCACCTGTCTGAGCTGGAAGCAATAAAACATCACCCCTTCATCTTAATCCTCGTGCCACTGTGCTCAAAGGACAGACGCAGATTCGCGTTTTGAGTAAACACAACAGTGGTTTTCTTTATTATCTGCTGCACCTTCTTGTTAAAAATGCTCTCTGAAAAATGAACAACCCAGAGGCACAAGGACAGACACAAGTAAACAGAAACAGAGAAGAACCACGGAGAAATACTGGAGCGAAAAGTCAGAAAGCGAGTGTTTGCAGAAATAACGACAGCTCTGTGTTTGCAAAGGAGTGGAAGCAGCTGATCATGAAGAAGAGTGACGGGAGAGCAGAATAAGTCGGACGAGCTGACAGCAGCACCTGCTGAGACTTCCCGGATTGACGCTGAGAGATGCTGATGCCGTTTTGAGCTCTGCTGGATGGCACAACTAACAACATTCAGCTGTCAACAGTTCTGACTGACTGCTCTCGCTCTGTGCTGCTCTGCCTCAATCCAGGGACGTGGTGGAAGACAAATCCACAAGTCATGGCACATAACAGCGGTCCTCACTGACGACTGATCGGTCGTCAGAGCAGTGGGTTTAAACTGCTGTCTGACATTGATCTGCAGTTGTGACTTGATGCGTTATTAAATACCGTTTCCTCTTTTCTTTTGTCCACTGTTCAAGTCCACATTTTCATCTAAGTATAACAATGCGAAGCTGAGTAGACAAATAAATTAATACACTTCTTCCTCTTTCAGACCTCATTTCCAGGCAATCTTCATTTGGTCTTAGTGCTCCGCCCCACCGGCTTGTTGAGCAACACTCCCAGTCCGTCTTCGAGCACTGACCTGGGCTTTCGCTTCAGCCAGGATGACTTCCTGTTAAAGATGCCGGTGAGAGCGGGCTCAAAACTGACTTTACAGACTGTAAAAATTCTGTTGGGCAGTAGATTTTCTTCTCTTATGTAACACGACCACCATACATTGCTGAAACAGGATGTTGTTTTACTGGAACAACTCATTTCTCAGTGCACATCAGAGTACTGCCATAGATGCCTTGCGGCTCTGTGTTTGTAGGTGGTGATGCTGCGCTCGGTCGGTGACCTGCTGCGCTACATCGATGAAAACCACCTGACGTCGGACTTCACTGCAAAAGTAGAGTATTGCCAAAGTGACTGGATCGTCCTCCGCACGGTACGACCCCTGCTGTTAGGTTAAAGCTCTGCTGCACACTTTCCAGTGTTCTTTGAGGCTGAAATTAATATAGCACAAGAAATGAGACTCACTTAACACTGATGAATGCTGTTAGACTTACCAGACGGCACTGGACAGGATGATTGTATCATCCATCTCGTGAAATGATTAACCAGACCAATTTGTGTTCATATTTCTTTATGTTTTTTCTGCATGCGTCTGCAGGCCATTGAGACCTTTGCAGTGACAGTGAAAGAGATCGCCCAGGTGTTGCAGGGATTCGGATCAGAGCTGTCTGAGACCGAACTCCCAGATGAGGCAAATGCCATCGAGTTCCTGCTGCACTCACACACACACCGATACCGACAGATGAAGGTTGCCGCTGGCTCTTCCCTCTTTCCCCTCACCACTATCCATCTGTGCATCCGGCAGTTGTTGTGTTCAAATTTACATTTTCTCTATCTGCAGTCTTTTCTTGTTGGTTGTTGTGTCACTTCAGGACGATATCCGAAATGTGCTGAAAGAAGGACGCCTGCTGCTGTCGAACCTGGAAACTGTCAAGGCCTCTAAGAGAGATGTGGAGGAGGAGAGGGACATAAGAGCAGACATGGACACTGTTCAGAGGTACAGCCTTCAGGAAGTTTAAGTTTTATTGTGAGAAGGAAGGTGTATTCTCAGTGTGACGCTAAGATCTTATTAAACTTTTATTTTACCAGGAAGCTTGTGTGAACGTCCGTGCACCTTGTGTGTTTTAGGCTCCTGGCCCAGCTCCGGGACATGGAGGAGGCTTTTGATGGCTTCTTTGAGAAACACCACCTGAAGCTGCAGCAGTACCTCCAGCTGCTGCTCTATGAAATGAGTTTCCAACAGGTGTGAACATTGGTATCAATCTTTGTCTTACCCTCTTAGCGTTGTGTTCCACTGCTGTGCGAGTGGCCAAAAGAATCATATCACGATCTATTTAGTAGCAGTCACTTTCCGCAGTCTAAATAGCAATCTTTTTTCTCAACTTTGAAATGAACTGCAGACTTCTGGCACACCTTAAATAGCCTGTGAATGTCTCCACTTTGCACAAGCTCCATAGCCACTGTGCCGCTAGTAAACTCATGTTGCATTTTTTACAATACGTCAGTGAAGATGCACAATCACTATCATAAGTTGTACAAGCAGCTCAGCCACAGCTGAGCTGGTTGGCTGCATCAGTGTTTTGCGTGTGTGTGTGTGTGTGTGTGCGCGCATGTGTGTAGATGGACGAGGTGCTGAAGAAGCTCACGGACCAGGAGAAGGAAATCGCCTATGTGGGAGCTACAGTGGTTCAGACAGAACAGCTTCTGAGAGACCTGGAGAAGCTGGACACACGTGCTCAGGTGACAAACAGAGGAACACCATATGCACACAACTGCGGTTTGAAATGTGTTTTGAAGGAAGCGACCAAGCAGAAAAACAAGCATTAAAAACATGACGTATGAGTCTGAAGAAGATCACGTTAGAGAATTTTAAACATCAGTATATTATGATATCATTGTATATCGCTCACATAACCCTTTAGAATACAGCCCCTAACATGCAGCACAACTGTTCCCATTCTACAGTGTATTTTTTAGCACTGATGGTGTACCCGTACAGCATGTACTTATACATACATGTAGGAACAAAATGTGAACTAAGGCCATGAGGGGGGAAACAGTCTGGCAAGGTGTGTCTTCTCTTCCCTCACCTCTTTCTGTGTTTCTTGGCACTGATTTGTTGATGACTTTTTACTGAAAAACACTTTAGGGGCGGTTAGAAATGTTATTTATATAATACAATATGTGTTATTATCACACCTTCTGTCATTGCTATGGTGTCCAACTGGTTTTGGAACCGTGTTTGTACATCAGGACGAGATGGCTCGTGCCCAGGTGGTCATCCTGCATGGTCACCAGTTGGCTGCCAACCACCACTACGCCCTGGCACTCATCGTCCAACGCTGCAATGAGCTGCGACATCACTGTGATGTCATCACCACTGCCATGCGCACAAAGCGGGCCTCGCTCACACGAGCACGAGACCTGCTGCTCCGTCTGGAAGGGGTAAAAATGTTGACACACATACACCTGCACATTGCAGTGTAAAACTATGGAAAAAAATCAGTAAATCTTAGTGGTCATATCATAGTATATCATAGTATATTTTGTTACACTGCTCTGTATTTTTCATGCAAGTTTCAGCACAAACTGCAAGTAGTGTAAGTTACATGTTTGTTTTCATATTTCAGTGTTAATTCTCACAAATGCAGGTATGCAGTGCCACCAAACTGCATCTGTCTGTTCTGCGTCATAGAAATCTTGGATTTTTGTTTTGTTTGAGTGTCACATGGGACACAAGAGGTGCATAAATTTAAAAGGACAAAAGATAAATGTTCTCAAAAAATGCTTTTTTTATATCTGTATAAGATGTCTTTAAAGCATGTGATTTTTGTATGTGATGAGTCCTATGTTTGTGTGTGTGCAGGCCCTTCGGTGGTGTGATGAGGGTGCTTATCTTCTGGCTAGTCAAATGGTGGACAGATTCCAAACCAGAGAGGGAGCTCAGGAGGCACTGCAGTGCCTGAGCTGTCACCAGGAGAGGGTGCCGTCTGCACTGAAAAACACCCAGGACACTCTGAGCCTGGAGTTTGAAGCCATACTCACCCCACAGCTGCAGGTAAGCTACAGCTACTGACTGCAAATGCACAAATGACCCACAGCTTACCTTCAGTTTTCTCTTCTTTCTATCTAGTCCCAAATCTTGATGGTAACAGAGAAGCTTAACTCGATGCAGTCCATGATCAGAAACAGAGAGCAGTGTCTGAGGAAGTTGGCAGATGTACAGGTCAGACCAGTTCAGCTGGTGGCCCCCAGACCCGAACCCGACCAGACCTCACAGCGCTGCAAGTCACCCCTCTTCTCACCCAAACACGGTACGACCTCCCCCTCTGACGGCCTCTATTCTTCACACTGATCCTCTTTTCTTTTCTTTTCTCGAGAAAATAAATCAGATTTCTGTGCAGTTTTGCAGAATTTTACAGAAGATTGTGACACTGGGTGCAGAATAAATCCGCGTGCTTCATTCTCTATCTAAGCCCTGCTTCCACGAGTCTCGTTTCCTGCTCTCCCTTCTCATGGCGTTTGACTTTTGGCTCAGTGTTTCTTTCGCTGTGTTGTGTAATTCGTCTGTGTTCTGTCATCACCAGTCGAATTTGTGTGTTTGTGCGATTCGCTCCACAGGTGTTGACTTTAATGTGCTGAACTCCAAGTTCTCCTTCGACCTGCTTCCTGGCAAGAGAGCCACAAGGAGGAACAACTGCCAACCCAAGGTGTGCGCTTAGTGGCTATATGGAAAGCAGTGGTGGTCAGTCCATGAATGAATTGCCATGACATTTTGCAGAGACGGTCATGTTTGCCAGAGGATGAGTCCTTCTGACTTTGGCCATCACAGTGATTGAAATATGTCAGAACCTTGCCAGAACAAATTTGTCCAAGGCTCCATACATGTGTTATATTTGTTTTTGTCAGATTGAGGTAATGCATGATTTCCAAGGCAACCGAAGTTCCCTGTATGGCCCCACCACGGACACAGAGTCAGAGGCAGAAGACAATCCAGAGCAGGTCACACGGTGCGTCACCTTTGACTTGTCACACATCATCCTTGACCTAAAGCTGCTATTAGCCTTCAGCTGTATGTGCATGTGGGGTCAAGGTCATAGTGCGCACATTGACATCAGGTCTTTTGTTTGGCATTGCATTAATTTTTTAAAATCTTTTTTACTCTCATTCGCTCTCCATTTAGCCACATTATAAAGGAACTCATCGCTACAGAGAGGGTCTATGTGGATGAGCTGCTGTCTGTGCTTCTGGTGAGTTTACTTTAGATTGTTTCGATGGCATTTTGCTTTTGTTAGTTTATGTGGCAGAACAGTGGAGGCTGTTAGCAGAAGGAGAAGTGCAGCAAAAGATATTATTTAAAGCTATTACTTATTTCCTTTTTTCTGTCTATCAGGTTTTCCTCTCCTATTTGCTCTTTATGTGCTCTCCTCTCCTCACTCCTCCCCTTTCTTCTCTGACCTTTCTTCTTCTCCTTACTCTTCCTTTCTCTCCTCTCCTCTCTTCCCCACTTATCAGGGCTACAGAGCAGAAATGGAGGACCCGTCCATGTCTAATCTTCTTCCTTCAGCTCTACGCAGCCAGAAAGACGTTCTGTTTGGCAACATGCCAGAGATCTACCAGTTCCACAGCAGGCAAGACACACGAACACACATGTACACACACGCACACACACACCGAGCCAACACACTGGCACAGAGTTGTCCTTGTCTCACCCTCTTTGCACGCCAATCCAACTTCCGTTCATTTTCCTCACCAGGATCTTCCTCCAAGATCTGCAGGGTTGCCTGGAGACCCCAGAGAGGGTGGGGGCTTGTTTCCTGCAGCGGGTGAGGAAACATGACAAGAAACACCAGAATTTCATGTGAAGTGATGTGACAGAACATTTTTAAGCGTACATTTGTGCGTGTGTGTGTGTGTGTGTGTGTGATTGAGCAGAAAGAGAAGTTCCAGGTGTATGAGCGTTACTGCCAAAACAAACCTCGCTCTGAGTTGCTATGGAGACAGTGCTCTGATTCGCCCTTCTTTCAGGTATTCACATATTTTGTCTTGTCTCATTCGATGGTGTGAAAGTCATTTGGATTAGAGTTGATAGGAGATATTTGCTTATAAAGCTGTTTGTTTTTCTCATTTTCAGAACGGAATCATGTTTTTCTGACTCTGTCTATGATGGATCTCCCTCTTTTTCTCCAGGAGTGCCAGAAGAAGCTGGACCACAAGCTGGGTCTGGACTCTTATCTCCTGAAACCGGTCCAACGCCTCACCAAGTACCAGCTGCTTCTCAAGGTTCTGTACATCTGAGCCAGTCAGTGATGGAGAGTCTTGTATAGATGCAACATGCCTGTCGAAAAGATTTTTTTTCTGTTAGGAAAAGGGTTATTTTTACAGTAACTTTACCAAAGTTTTGCTGTCTTTGGTGAAAAAATGAAAAGCAAAGCAGACACAGGCTGAAATTGTTATCCAGACTAAACTGATTTGTGCACACAGACGTACACGTGGGCTAAAATCAAGTTAGACTTGATGTGATAAACTGAAAGAACTCTGATCTGTATCTGTGTGTTCAGGAGCTGTTGAAACACTGTACCGAGGAGAGATACCGCTGTGAACTCCAGGAGGCCCTGGACTCCATGCTGGAGCTTCTGAAGTCTGTCAACGACTCCATGCATCAGATAGCCATCACTGGATATCAGGTACCAAGCAGGCATATCAGTAAAGACGACAGAGTGGACCATCGTGTCGCTAATTTAGGCTGTAATGTAAAACGGTCCATCCGACGCTTTCGTCACTTTGTCTGCTCTGACTACAATGCAGGATGTTTTTAATCTTTTGATTTGATATGTCCATAAAATAAAAAATGATGAAAAAATATTATTTCTACTTTTATCCACAATATATTTACTACCTGGATAAGTTCAAATATTATTTGATATTAAAATGTTTTACTTGATTTGGTTTGTGCAGATTTGTTTGGCTACATGAACTGTAACTGTGTGATCCTTCTTACACTGAAGTATAGCCATGAATCGCATTGCAAATTTCTGTTGTTCTGCGTGCTTCTTTTCGAAAGAGAGTCAACCACACATAGATTTCTTTTCATGTCGACAGAGTTAGTTCATGTGATGTGTTTGTTCACATGTGTCTTTGTTATCGTCCTCTCTGTCCCAGGGTGACCTCAGCCAGCTGGGCCGGGTGGTGCTGCAGGGGGGCTTCAGCGTGTGGATCAGCCATAAGAGGGCAGCGGTGCGGATGAAAGAGCTGGCCAGGTTCAAACCCATGCAGAGACATCTCTTCCTCTACGAACACGCCCTGCTCTTCTGCAAGCGCAGAGACGAGGACTCTCACGACAGGACGCCCTTCTACAGCTTCAAGTCCTGCCTCAGAGTAACAATATATCAAACACTCACTCTATTGGCCACCTTCAGTGTAATCCAATTCAGCAGACTAAACTGCTAGAATAAATCCTGTCACAACGAAGCTCTGTTGAATTATACTGCATATTATTGTTCCTTGGTTACTAATAAAAATAACCTAGTAGTAGATTCAGTAAGGACGACAGGTTATATTGAAATGTGATCTCTTTCTGTAGATGAGTGCAGTGGGAATCACAGAAAACGTGAAAGGAGATGTGAGGAAATTTGAAATCTGGTACAGCGGCAGAGAAGTGGTGTACATCGTTCAGGTATTCGATCTTTTTTCCTCCTGTTTTCTGTGCTCCTACTTTACAGCACAGTGTCTCTACGTCACACAGCTCTCTTGTGTTATGGTGTGTTGCTGTGCTTTGTGTGTGCTTCTCTTGTCCAGGCGCCCACACTTGAGGTCAAAGTTGCCTGGCTGACGGAGATTCGAAAAATTCTCACCAACCAGCTGAAGATGCGTCAAGGTTTCTATTGCTGCGATAATTTATTTGCTGCCTCTGTGTTTAGATATTTCTTTCAAATACCTGGTTTTGTTCAGTTTAACCTGGGTTCAGGTTTGATTTGTTTATGTAAAGATGATGTGTAATGAATCCAGTTTGTTATGTGGATGATTTGACAACTTGTGTCTCTTGTCCCTTCTTCAGATGAGGCTCCCTCTCTTCCACTTTCAGACAACCCCCTCTCTGACAGGTGAGTGTCTCTGCATGCATCCCCGTCATCAGTGTGAGCTTATGGCCCACTGTGGTTCAGCTCACTTTTAATCCAGTCTCAGTTCAGAAACTGATTTAAACTTATGATGGAAAGTCAGTTTCTGAAATGATGATCAAGTTTCCCTCCAATCTGACCCACCCACATACTCTCCTATCTTGTTATTTTTTTCGAGCAAAGCATCATCTTTATCTGTACGCAGGCTGTTGAAGTTATTGAATGAGTTTGTATGTGTATATGTGATGTATTATCATCTTGGTCCCTGAGAACTGGTATTCAGGACCACATTACCAAGTCCAGCAGCTGGCTTTAATTCTTTCCATGGTGCTGAAACTCCAAACTGCTGACTTTCAGCACCACGGTGAGAGCTGTACAGTGACTCGACTGTAAACATCGAACTTCTGCACCACCTGCCAGCTATCTACATTCAGCCCCCAATTTGGAGGTTTAAAGAGCTGTTGACCAGATCCACTGCACAAATATCTTCAGCCAGGTTGGTCCAGAAGTCCCTAAGTGTGTTATGGCATTGATCCTGGGGTCAAGCAAGCATGTAAACACCTCAGGGTGAGTAAATGGGCCAATAGGTGCACTGAGCGTACATGTTAGATGTTTCTCAGGAGATAACTGGCAGAGTAAGCCAGTGAAAATTGTTGGAACACCATTAGAGGTTTACCAAGATCTTATAGTTGTTGCAGTGCGCATGCGTCGATTGCAGTGCGCATGCGTCGATACGTGTGCAGCCTGTTACAGACGCTCCCGATCTTTCTCAAGAATTTCCCTCCAGGGCTTAATAAAGGAATTCTGATCTGATTCTGATCTGATATCGCAGAAAGTACGAGTTCTCTGGATTGTGCCAAAAATGGAACTTTGCAGGGTGTTGGTGTGTGCAAGTGGAGTTTTTTGTAGGAGATATGCATGACAATGTCAGCAATGTTCTGTTTACTGAGTGCATGTTAAAAATGTGATGAATGGCTGCATCCTCTGAGCTTCACGATAATAATGTTTTTGACTTTTTGACTTTTTTTAGAACTTAAAAAATCAGGCTGGCAATATTCTATGTGTTTCTGTTTTGATAAGATCAAAACCAACAATCAATTGATACTATTAACAATGGTTATGTAGCTTGATATGTTTTATTCTTCTGTTTCTTACATCTCCATTGTCCAAAGACTACAAAAGATTTCATCACTCCCAAATACACTGTTCACCACCAGTTAATACTTGTGCACCAATTGTGTGTCAGTCCACGGCTGAAAACAGTCCCCTAAACTGTTGTTTGAGATTTTAAATTATCAAACTGCATTTTTGTGACCCATTTTTAAAGACTCACATCTTCATATGGACCAGTGCGCAAACAAAGTCAGAAAGAAATGATATATGAACAAGCACTTTGTTGATTTTGGTCTTTTTGTTGATAGGTTAAAAGCATGTCGCCTTTTCCTTTAAGTAGACACATTAACTCTCAGTTCAGTTGTCAAAATTTCTAATAATCACGATATAAAATTTTTGTGTTTTTTATCGTTTTGATGCTTCATCTTACTAACAGATGAAATGTGAATGTTTGCCACTTTTTGAATGATCTGTGTACATGACACAGGTACAGGTTACAGAGCATTTGTAAGTAATCTAAGTGTTTCGACTTTATTTAACAGATGCGTAGGCTTTAGTATTCAGACAAAGCGACTTGCAGATATTTTCTAGTCGTTGTCTTATTTTTCTTTGTCTGCATTAGATTTTAGAAAACACACTCTACCCATCCGCCACTTGAAGCAGATTAAACCACACTGTGGCTTATTTGCAAATGCTGTTTGGTAAAGGCCTGGTTATGTGTGCAGATTACTCAGTACAAAGTAATATTTCCATATATTGCAGCAATGTCTGATTTAATTAATATTTGTGTTACGAGCTCAAACATCTTTTGAAATCAGGCGCTGAAATATATGTGATTGTGAAATTAATGGAATGCGGTATTAATTTTACAGAATGTGGATGAGTTTGTTTGGTGACCCCGTGGATGTTGTTGTTGTTTGTTGTTTGTTGTTTGTTGCGGTCGTGTCTTGTTCCCTTGGTGATGCGCTTTAGTGCATCAGAGATGTGTGTTTCATGGGGCGGAGCGTCGGTGGGAGGCTGCTCAGCGTGTCTGCCTGTTCCTCACAGCTCCTCGGCAACAAGCCACTCCCACAGGCTCGGAGGGGAGGAGTCAACACACACTAGCCCCGCCCACTCAGACCCCGTGGTTCACTCGCCTCGCCGCAGTGAGTCACCAACATACAGATTCACTCCGCAATTTTTTTCCTCACTTCAGCCTCAATTTTACTTTAAGATTTAAATTGTTCTAGCTCTAGGAAATTTGTCCTGCAACTACAGAAACATAGATACACAAGATACTTAAAAAACATAAAAGTAAAACATGTAATAAATATATGTAGACAAATGCTAAAATCCACACAAAGAATCGTTTAATCTTTTGATGGCATGTGATAGATGAGGTCTGAGAGTTTCAGAAGAGTTTCATGATAATATCTTTACATTTCCTGAAGCAAAAACTGTAATTTGTTTGGAATAAACAGATTTAACGATTTTCACAAGAACTCTGGATGAGCTGATGATAATTTCATTTTTTCACAGTGGATGCACACAGATCATGAGGTATCAGTTTATTAAAATGTGCTGCAGTTTTTTCTTGTCTCAGCTGTCCTGTTGCATACAGCTTGGCCTGTCCCTGCCCACTCAGTGGCGATCTGTGATGGCCTGGAGGACTGGGGTGCAGCCACAGACTTCTCCAACATATCAGACTCAGACGAGGAGGATCAGCCTGCCCCCCTGGTGAGATTTTGTTTCTGCCATGGCACAGTTGGGAGGCAGGAGAAATGATTTGTTGATATGTCGGGCACCTTGAGACATATAGCAGCTAATAACAGACCACAACATGAGCCAGTCAGTGCTGACACTGAGCATACAGGTCCTGCCTTGAACCTCGGTGAGCTTGACTTGTCTTCAGTCATCAACCTGATGACTGACAGCTTGGAGGGCAAATGCAGACAGAAACTAATCCAAACTACCTCCAGGGTGAGAGCGAATGGTCAATGTCCATCACACTCCTTCCTCCTCTACAATCTTGCTCTTCTTACTTGGCAGGCTCATATTAGGACCAGATCTTTCCCTGGACTTTAGCACTGTGTGTGGGAGAGTGTCAAAATACACCTTTTTGCATTGTCTTTTTTCTGTTCCAGGTGGCGGGCAGGTACAGGGTCATGGTAGAAAGCAGCATGGCCAGCGCTGATGACATCATCTTTAATTGTGGTGATGTCATCCAGCTTCTTCATGAGGAATTGTCAGGAATGTGGTAAAAAAAAAATCCACTACCTTTTTCAGATTTACAGAACATTTAAGATGCAAAACAATCCTGAAGATGAAAATACTGCACTTGTGTTAAAATCAATGCTTTTTATGCGTCTGTGTGTATGTGTGTGTATGTGTAATCGCAGGATGGTGAGGAACATAAGCCGTGGTGAAGAAGGGCGTGTTCTGTCTGAGGACCTGCACAGGATTCTGGGAGAAACCTGCTAATAGCCAATCAGAGCAGAGGATAGATGTGTGTCACCTGTTTTTGACCCTTTTTGACTGACACACACACATGCACACACACACATGCACTCCACTTCCTGACCAAAAAGGGGAATCTGACTCTTCTGAGACGTTCATCAGATCATCGGATCATCAGACTGAAGCACATCAACTCTTACTCTTCAAACTGCTGTGACGCTTTGACCTCAAAAGGCTGTAAAGTACAGAAAGAACCTCAGAAGACTGTAACAATGCAAAGCACATATGTGGGACCCCACAGAACTGGCACCTTCTTTTTCTTTATCTGTCTTTTCCAGTGTAATACAGTAGATTATTTTGGCTTACAAGTGAAGACGCTGAACGATGGCTTTCATTCATACCGACAGAATGGACTTATGTTTAAGACTTCAGGTTTTATCATTTCTATTTTCTTACGAAATGTTAGAGAAATCATGCATATACCTACCGACATATCATTACTCTTCATGTGCCAAACAGCTCAGCTGATTTTGTGGCTTTTTTTTATATATATGTAACACACCAACTTTAGCTTGTGGTGTCATTGTTTTCAGTGAATTTAAAGCCTCTTTCTTTCCAATGGCAGCCGGGTACGTCATCATTTGTGAGCTGCCAAAGATCCATGGTGGATCCACGTCTTGTTGGCAAAATAATGTATTCAGTATCTGCCAGGTGCGCTCACATGAAAAAAGAAGAAAAAAAGACAACAAGGCACCCAAATAATAACTTGGGAATACTGAGAGAAGAAATTGCAGGTCTCCTTGTTCATTGCAGCAATAGTGGATTTGACTTGTTTGGGGATGTTCCAAACTCCATAGATACTTTTCAACATATAGCAGGAAATGTACAAGTGTAATCAGTAACATGTCACAATAATGGCTGAGTTCTATTTAGCTTTGCTCTTGTGCAAGGTGCCTTGGGGGGATGTTTCAATGGAGGCATCAGAAGTGCTTCTCTTACTTTACCAAGTGATGAGAAAAAAAAGCGTCGACTGATGCAGCCCTGTTGGTCAGTCGTGCAGGTGAACCATCTGTGTCAGGTGGAAGCACTGCAGTACTTATACAGGACAAAGGTTGTATGGGGAGACTTGTACATTGGCTGTCACTGCAGCTGCAAGTGAGTGGACGTCAGGCAGTGTGGCAAGCTTGGCTGCATAAATTGCAGATATTTCAAAATTGATTTAATTTGCGGGTTTGCTCTTTACTTTCGCTGCCATTGATGGTGATAGCGTGTTGTTATTTTGCTTTGTCCGTTGCTGTTTATTCTTTTGATTGGTAATAATTCTGCATCTTCTTCCATCAAATGAATCTTGCGCCGCTGTTATTACCACTAAGATGAGACGAGCTTTACGTCTCTGTTTGTTTGCTGCTCTGCATGGACAAATCACTGCACATGACTATCGCTTTAATTCTGCCTGTACTGCTATTTCACAGTGAACAGGGAAACTCGGCTTAGTGTTGGATAGTAGTATAGTCAGAAGTATAACTGTGACCTGAACTATTACACTTAGTTTGTGGATTTATTAGATATTTTAATTAGGTTTTTCCCAGACTGGTTTTCTTTACACTATTAACAGTAAAGCAGCTTTGAACAAAGAGTAAAAAAGTGGTAATATAAGTACTATCGTTTGTGCTGAGGGTTTATTTACAATACAATTACTTGTGTTGCTGGCAGCATTTTAAGTCAACTAACTGTGAATGTGTAAAATCTAAATTTTTGTGTTCGAACACTCAGATGTTGACACTGTCAAAATCAGCTCTGTCCAATAAAACTAATAGTATAATAAAAATAATATTTAATCATTTTAAATTGAAGTGAAATCCACTTGACAACGACTGCACTACAACATCAAAAGCTGTTAATGGTTTTGGGTTATCCTGTCCACAGTACCTTAAGCTGGTGTCTGCTGCTTTTGCTCATTTTGCACTTTTTTTTAATATTTGCAATCATCAATCATTGTGAAAGCTTGTATTATAATGCATTATGTATATGATTATTTTCCAAAATATAAGCACAGAGTTATTTGATTTGATTCAACCTGTCTGTTGTGATTTCTTCATTATCGGCTATTGGAAAAAAATCTATATTGTTGCTGCTAACCACATAACTTATTATTTTGTTCATTTTTTATATTATTTCCTGCCCTGGTAAAATTTCCTCACAGTGTTAGAGTAAAGGTCTTTGGTAATTCAGGCATAGTTACAGCCAACTCCAGCCTGAGCTAATAAGATCTCATAATGGGGGATAAGCAGGGACACAAAAAGGAAATTTTACATTTGCTCTAGCAGCTGTTTGATCGAAACTACTCCAGACTGCATTAAATACTTCTTCTTGCATACAATTTCACTTCAAATATCGGATAAGGGGCTACAAGATATTTAGCAATATTTCAAGAAACATTCAAATCATCTGATATTTTAATTACATTTTATTGGAGAACCAAAATGAACATGATTGACTTCTCAAAGACAAGCTTCCTCAGTGACTAAACTAGACGAATGAGACTGTTTTGTTGGCTGACAGCTGCGTTTTTTCTGCACAAGACTCCCATTTGTCTCTCAGTTAATTTGTATCCCTGTTTTCTGACTGATCCATGGGTAGTACTGTGACACACGAGTGTAGATGCCGTACTTCCCGTCCTTGGCGCACTCCTCCCCCCAGCTGACGATGCCTGTCAGGAACCAAGTGCCTTTGTACTTGGTGGCATGTGGCCCCCCACTGTCCCCCTGACATGAGTCCTTGAGTTCACTTTGGAAACCAGCGCAGAACATGAAGCGAGTGATGTGGTCCCGGCTGCTCTGTTTGCACTGGGTGCGTTCCACATAGGGGACCTCCAGCTTCTGAAGTTTGGTGGCCTCACGGCCCAGGAATTTTAACCGTCCCCAGCCACTCACCAGAGAACTGCTGGACTCCCTCAACAGGTTCTCTGTGAAGTCTTTGGGACCCAGGCAGATGGGACGTCGTTGGATGGAGAGCTCCACTGGACTGGCGAGCTTCAGTAGCGCAATATCATGGTTATAGGGTGACTTTGTGTAATTGTACATGAAGTGGATATGCTGCTCTGCCACGATGTGGTCTCGCTCTCGACCATCAGCCTTGTTCACATCATGCTCACCTAGAAGTACAGGTTTATATGTAATTATGTAAAGATGAAATATACATTAGATTACCACTCAATGATAAAAAGCTTTAATAAAAGCTCAATAGATTTTCAGTGTTGGGTTATTGATCTCAAGCACGTATCAAATATCTGCAAGTTGTTTTCTTTATTCATGAACAGTAGGCAATGGCTGCCAGGAGGATAGAAATGTTCTGGTTTGACATATCCAGCTAAACTGTTATTGAGTATTGAGAATAAATATCCAAATAACTGACATGGCCCCTTCAGACAAACATGACATGACGTTAGTTTTGAGACGAAGCTCTCTGTATGTTAGAGATGCAGAAAACATTTGTTTTTCCTACCCACTCTGACGAAAAAACTTCGTTTATCGATGTCGGCCTGCTTCAGGCAGTGGGCAGCGGTGATGACCCATATTTCACTGAGCAGAGATCCTCCACAGAAAGGCTCTGCTCTTTGAAGGGTGGCTGAGTGAGACATGAGGGCCACCTGCAAACCCACACATGAGCACTTTAATGAGCACAAAATGGCAAGTCCAAAGTCTCCTTGCATCCTACATGTCCCACAATGCAACTCTAAAGGATCTTTTATTGTATCTTCTCTGCTTGGATAAAGCTGGTATCTTTCAAAGTCCTCATGCCCCAGTTGGCAAAGCAAAGGCTTTTTGTTAAACAGTTCAACAGGTCTTCAATGAAAAACTGAGACACTCAAATGATGTAACTTGAATGACTGTCCTCCCCATAGACAGCTGAGTGTCCCTTTGATGTTCCCTTTCCTCAGGCTTGAAAAGATACTAAAATTAAATCCCATAACATGTGTTTGCAAGGGCTGATGTTGAATACGGGTTACAAGGTTTGGTGTAATCTTGCATAACCAGACCTCTGGTCCTGAGGCAACAGCTGAAGTGGCCAACAGTTTAATTTGGCTCATTTTCTGTTTTAATATAAAAAGTTCTTGTATTAGTATGCTTACAACAATCCAACGTCTCTTCCTTTTTTCCTGTTTAACTTTGCCAACTTGTGTACTTTAATGTCTACAGGCCTTTCTGGGGTCTGTTTACGTAAGATTAGATGGAAAACCACAACGCAATTACCACTCACATGATTTTGTCACAGGTGACCATGTTTTGGGAATTAATAATCAAGAACACATAAAGCAATCCTAGAATGATCCAGGAAACGAAGACCTTTCCTTCTCTACTCACTCCACTTCTCATGCTACTTTTTCCTGCCCCAGTGACCTATAAATGTTGGAGTGACAAGACATTATTGCGTTCAATCCCATGGACAAGATGCTGTGCTACTGTAGTGATTATGTGTAAGAAAATCATTTGTTTTAAAATATCCAATTAACTGCTTCCCGTCTGTGAATATCATCCATAACATCATCCATTTGAATCATCCTCATCTCTCCACTCCTCATTCAGCGCTACCTGCCAAGGTATCTCTCCAGGAATGGCCTCGTCACCTCCCACAATCCTCTGGTCAGTGTTGTGCTCTGCAGTGATGGTGGGGAGTGTGGGAAAGAAAGCCCAGGACGGCAACTTCTCTGTGTCTGAGGGCGCTTCAGTGGCACTACTTGCCTCCCCACTGCTCAGGACAGCCTCGGCTGGATTTACAGAGGAGCTTGAAGCCAACCTCTCAGACCTTGTGTCGACCTTAGAGGCGTTGAACAGTTCTAAATCAAAATCATAGTAATCAAGTAGCCGTGTCGTATTGATGTCAGAGTAGTCGTCCTGCAGGGTCCCGCTGGAAGTCCAGTTTCTTTCAGAGTTGTGTGTGGATAACAGAGGGTCGGCGATCCTTCTGGTGATGGCGTTGGAGGACAAGTTCACACGACCACAGCTGAAATGTTCTGAGGGAGAATTGAAGGAACAACAAAGAGGAAAATATTCTAGTTTCCTGTTATAAACATCATTATATTGCACTGTCACATTTTTTTCACAACTGCACTTTTGTTATTTTGTCACAGGCTAAATTTGCTACAAAAAGTGACCAGTTTGAAATGCTGTAATGATTGGTCAGTTAATCACTAGGCCCTGCAGGTCACTAGCACTGACATTACTGTAGTTCCCATATCATTTCTAACGCTTCTTCTTTATCGCAGCTGTCATTTGTTTTCAGTGCTGGATTTCTATGCTGTCTATCTATGGTTCTCTTGCCACATTGTTCATTGCTGTCGATAATAACAATAAATTCTGTATCTGGCAGTTTATTAACCAGTCTGCCTGTAACCGTAATTCATGCAGAATCTCTCAACTGTGGAAAAGGAAGTTTAGAAGACATCAGGATTTCACTTCACCAAACGTGGGCATAGAGGATGAGACAACTGCGTTTGTGATTGAGTTTCCAGTGGTTTGGAATTTTTCCATTTGCGCAGATATAATGTGTTGAGAGTCTAAATTAGCTTCTAAATATAATCAAGGCACCTGAAGAACCACTTAATGCTATATGCTGTATTGTTTAATCACTCTACTTTACCTGTCGGTTCACAGGTTCTCTTGTCCGGCCCAAGATGGTAACCAGCTGCACAGCGACACACAGGCAGGTCCGCCTGCATCACACAGAAATGGGAACACCCACCGTTGTTGACCGAACATTGCTTGGACACCTCTGGAAAAAAAAAAAACGGGAAAGCAGAGCAAATCTATTTTGCATTTTGTTCTTAACTATGTTAGCGTTCACACTAATGACATATTTATAATACAGTTATATATGTTAATGAAAATTAAGTAAAGATTTGTGTTTGTCACGTGTAGCCAGTTACACTCACCGATCTCACAGTTCTTGCCGCCAAAGTTTGGTTTGCACCAGCAGGTGTATGTCCTGATCCCGTCTTCACACACTGCTCCATTTTGGCAGGGCTGTGGCTTACACTGGTCGCCATCTAAACGCGAATATAAAACATATGAACACACACACGCAGGTTGAGAGGTGAACATGTTCTTTCCATGCAGAGTAACTTTGAGGCTTTCTTTCATTTGTTTTACCGAAGTAGGTGGCCCAGAACTCCATCTGAAAGAGAAACACGGATGTTAATGAGAAAACCTCAGAATTCAGTTATTACACACATGAGAAAGGGTTAGTTGTGTCTGTGTGCGTTCTTGTTTGTGTGCAACCTACAGTTTTCTCATCATCCTCAAACACCTCCCTGGCCTCTTCCATCGTGCAGACTTCCTCTCTACACTCCCGCTCCAGGTTGGCTTTGTAGAGTACTTCTTCAAGGTGGCCGCTGTTGTACCTGCGCTGACGAATCAGCACTTTGTTCGCCGCCTGTTGAGACACAAATACAGCCCCTGAAAGGGCAAGAGAAGGCAAGGGGAAAAATTATTCAAATGGCTCCGACATTGTTCTCAAGGGCTTGAAAACTGACAGTGCTGGTATGGATTCACTGGATTGTGCTATGGCAGAAAGGCACCATGCCAGGTTAGCGAGTAACAGTTCCTGTTTGCATGGATGTGGAGACAACTATCACTGGTTTGCTTTGACAGTGACGAAAACTTAAAAACTTGACAATTTTCAGGCAAGTTCTCAAGTAACATGCAGCTAATCTTTGGACATTTTTTCTTAATGGAGGTCAGAGATGGATCTCATCAGAAAGCCGTGCTGAATCTGAAAATATGTGTGTTTTGTCTATGTGTTCAGATCTGACCGAGGAGTTGGCCTACGTGTTTCTGCTGTAGAAGCATGATGGTGCAACATGGTGGACTACGTGGAAGAGGAGATCAGGAGAACATAAGCTAATGAAAACATAATTATTATGAATATTTTATTTTATACAAATAGATCTTACTCACTAGACCCTTAATTATGATCAATGGGATGTAAATATGTCAGATTTAGCTACAGGGTTCACTTCCACCTGCAGTCCCTGAGCTGTTTTATGTTATATTAAACAAAACAAGACATTCGATATAAAAAGCAGACAAACAACATCAAAGCACCTGCTTGTAAAAAGTTCTGACATAAATGAAGTTAAACCTGGTTAAAACTACTCTCCCCAAACACCAGCCTCTTCATAGATTTTCACATCTGCGCTTCACTGGCCTCCTCAATCCACACCTGCCTCTCTGTCATTTACCTGTTTCTGCCTCTGGGATGTCTGCCGGCAGCCCGTACGCCTCCAGTAGCAAACCAGCAATGAAAGCCAGTAAACAAACTCCAGCCATCTTGTCGCTGTCAACTGTGAATCTGTTTTTGACTGTATTGAGCCAAAGCCGAACTGCTGGAGAGACAGATCCACCACTCCAAAGTACAACAACACACTGTTTACTCACCTGTGAGGCCGTATGTGTGTGTATGCTCACATTTGTTTGTGTGTGTGTGTGTGGACACATAATCCTGTAGTTGTGGGGACAAAAATCTGCTTACACAGTCACACTGTGAGGACCTGCCTTATAAGTCCCCACAACATAAATCATTAAATATTATGGTAAAGACTTGCTTCGAGGTTAGGATGAAGTTAAGTTTAGGTTAAGGTGAGGGTTAGGATTTAGGATTAGGCAAGCGATGTTTATTGTTATGATCAGGTGGTGGTTAGGCCTCCAGGAAATGAATGTAAGTCTATGTAATGTCCCCAAAAGTGATGGAAACAAGACTTTCTCTCTCTCTCTCTCTCTCTCTCTCTGTGTGCGCGCGTGTGTGTGTGTGTGTGTGTGTGTGTGTGTGTGTGTGTATAAGAGAGAAAACAAGAGTGTGAGAGATTTTGAATGTGTTAAATACAACAAACAAAGAGAGAGAGAGATGAAGGAAAAAGTTAGAAAAGCAAAGGATTTTATTCAGACATGTCAAATTGAAATTGAGCAACAGTAAATATTGACCATCGATGAGAAAGAAGGACAGTTCTCGACATTGTTGTGTGTGCGTGTGTGTGTGTGTGTGTGTGTGTGTTGACATTAGTAGCTGTTAATCATCCTGTTTATCATGATGAGACTTGTCCGATAAGCAACTTTTGAAGGATGGTTTAAGTGACACTTTCAAATGGGGCATGTGTGCAGACACACACACATACACACACACACGCACACACACACAAGCCTAACCCTAACCTGAAGGACACAGTAGCCTAGTCGTAGCCTAGTCGTAGCCTAAATCCAACTAGGAGGCACATTCTTCCTTTTACAGGCAAAACACTCAGTGGAAATAAGCAAACTTGCATAATTCAGTACAGTTTTACCTGTCACTTCCTTATTTCATCCTTTATCAGAAGTTCAAGAGGGTTAATGTTAACAAACTAGAGAAATATTGCTGAGTAACAAAACAATTTTCGGACATTTTTTTTTACTATATTTATGCATTTGCTATTATGTCTTAATGATCAGACAGAAATGGTGACTGGCCAAAATTTTTTTTAAATTTTCACCTCACAAAGACAGATTTACAAGACCCTCTGTCTCTCTCTCTCTCTCTCTCTCTCTCACACACACACACACACACATACGCATGCACACACACATGCACACACTATAAATACAGGCTGATGTGTCCAGATTGTATCTCTGTTTGATTGGACAAATCTTACTGTAAATCCAGGCAGGCAAATCAGCTTAACGATGTTTAGACACAGCAGCAAAGACTGAAAATTAAAACTCCTCAGTTGGTGCTGCAGTTTACACACTGAAATAAAGAACACCTAAACTCCAAGCTCGGTTCTGAGTATTGACGCCCGTTTCATTAGACTGTGAGTTACACAGGGTGTGGCTGTGGCACAAATCACTGTGATTGACAGCCAGTTCAGCTGGCCTTGGGCCAGCAGCTCCTTGGCAACAGTGGCCTTGTGGTGGCTTATTGACTGAGGATGATTTAAAATGAGGTGAGGCAGGGTTGCATCCCTCTTTTTAGTGCAACTTATGCAATTCATTAAATTCATCCCCCTTGCAAGCCAAAGATTTTACAGAAGAGGAAAATTGTGAGGGAACACAACAGTTTGCACCTTCATGTAGCAATTAGCAAATCACTCCCTGCTGATTGGCGTCCGGGGACAAGATCTGTCGGCTCAGTGAACAGCAGCTCAGCAGTGGAGGAGGGGCTCACTGACGTCAGGCATGTCAGATGTGAATGCACACAGAACAAAGTGGGTTAAAACCAGGGAGAACATGTTGGTGGGAAAGCTTGTCCCCAGTGTACAGAATCCAGTCCAGATTGTGTATTGTTACATGACAGTTTATCAAATTTAAGTACATCTTGTGTTTTTTGCTTGCGTGTTGATTGGATCAGCATTTATACTGTATAATTTAATTGTCCTTACTATGAATAAACTGCAAACTGACTTGCAATCTACTACATATAGAAAGTTTTGTCACTTGCAGCTAATCAGATGAAATTTGTAGTAATTTTTCAGTCGTTATTGTGTATTTTTATTTATCCCATTGCAACATTTTACATTAATATTTCATGTGTCTTGTTTTAATTGTGTCAAAATGGTTGATAACATTTTTTGTATGTATGTATGACAGAATATTAGCTTCAATGAGTGAAGGCAGGGGGATTGCCATAGCCGTCTGATTTGGGCAAACTTTGAGATGGTGCAGTGATCAAGACTCTGGGCTCTGGCCAGGCATCAAGTCAATAACCTCTTTTTTCCAGGTCACCCTATCATCAATCAATACAGATAAATGTCCTGTCTCCTTCCCGGTGTAATCATACAGCTGTGTTGTATGACTCATGAGGTCAGTGTCTCTGCCATTCCTGAGCGGCACACAGCTGACCTGAGGCCGGTTCACAGTGCAGATGAATCATTATGACTGCTGACTTATATATGTATATATTGGTGTATATGTATATATCTGAGGCCTTGTCTGTTTTTTCTTAAAAGAGCTCTGAGGTCACTGTTTTCACTGTGCTTGGAGTTGCAGGGTTTGCCACAAAGGAGAACATAATGAGGGATACTTCACCAATGACAAGAACATATTTCATGAGCAGTTTAATTAAACACCTCTGCTATGCTTGACAGTTCATCTGTTATTGTCTGACCTGGTGTGATTTAATTAACCTAACACACCTGTTACACTGAGGACGTCAATAAAAACTGCTAGTTGTCCAGTGATGTTTGACAGCTATAACTGTGAGTGAAAAATGTATGAAATGTATTTGAAGGTAAATGTAATTTATCAAATAAGTTTCCAGTGAGGGCCTTGTCTGTTTTTATGAATTCTGAGGGGAACGGGAGCAGTCACATGTGGCACTTTCTGTTTTAATAGAGCAGCTGGTCCCAGAACAGTAATCCTACAGGGGAGGCTCTGGCAGAGGGTCAGCTGTGCTTTGGTCTGTTGGCTCATTTAGTAGCTGGAGTGAAAAAGCGACTACAGCATGAAGTCACAGACCTGTTTTATCCGAATCAGACAAACTTGTCACGTGAGACAATGTAAACAGCGCTGTAAGATTTAAAAACAGCTATGGTTAGGTGTCAGTAAGGAGACATACATTTTCAATAAAATGCAGTAATATCATTGCAAGACACTGCACTAATGCACTAAGAATAAGTCATTTTTGGATTTTATTCTTTGTATTTTAGAGAGTTATGGTTATTTATTTAGGTCTCTTTTTAATTATTTTTGTAGCCATGATTCCCTTGATGCTGTGCTCTCTGTGTTGTACTTCGATGACAGTACTTTATTTCTTCTCATTATGCGCACATGGCCCTGATTTCCTGTGGCCATCTTGTATTTGTGCAATTACTCTTTTAAATTAAATAAAGTATGAATATGACAAATGTGACCTGCAGAAGAGCCTTGTTTTTCTTGTTTTGCTCTGCTGTGAACCATTTTACATCAGTTTTGTTTTTTTTCCACAGCAAAATCACTTTTATTTGCAAAATACAAAACGGGATGTACAGAAATTCAGAGAATGTCAGACACACAGCACGAGACAAAGTTAGATAAGCTTTAAGTATTAAGGAAGTCTCACTGAGATCAAAATCTCTTATGAAATAAAGACTAATTACATATACAAAACAATTCAGTCACACACCCAGACAGTAAAAATAAGGACATGAAGAACTTTTTTGTGGGACAGCTTTTGACCTTCAGCTTACAGAAAAACCAGTTGGTGTACAGTAAATACACAACAACATACACAACCTTCCATCTCTGCTTAAAAAGTCTGCATAAACTAGAACTGCTGTAGCAAATTTGTGACCGCTGGAGGCAGAAACAAACAAAACTGGGGCTACTTCCAGCAGGTCGGTCCTGTTGTGCCATACAGCCACTTGATGTAGGTTAGCAGAAGAAACTAAATTTATCTCTGACCCAGCTTGCTCACACTCACATGCTAACAAACTGGATGCTTTAGGATGTGCTTGTCAGATGGTCTTCAACCATACGGTGCTGCAGGCTGCAAGAGAAGAGAAAAGCAAATGTGAAGCTGTAGAAAGACATTAAGCAGAAACATATCATACTGTCATTAAGTTTGTCTCAGAAACAGAGTTGCGTAATGTGATTGTTGCTCTTTAAGATGTCATTGTCAATTTCACCTGTTATTTTACAAGTGGGAGACTATGACTGAGTCAGCAAAGAAAGAGATCTGTAGTGTTATTGTTCTGACATGACAGTGAGGGGACAATCCCATATCAACTTCAAGATAAATTCGCTACACCCAATAAAGCTGTCTTACATAAATGTTGAAGGACACTTCAGATAATCTGAAACACATTCGCAAAGGATAAAATGTAAGTGTATCCTCTTCTTTCCTTGGTGAAAAAGCCATTTTCCAGCACAAATTGATTAAATGATCAATAAGCTGCCTCATTTGCATGGCGTCAGACCGCTGAGTTTGCAGGCGGATCTACTTTTATTGGACTGAAGACAACCTTGTGGACGTGGTGACCCTCTTTCAGTCAGTAACAACTAAAATGCACATCCCACTGTTACACTGCAGACTGGACAGATCACTAGAAGAACGCTTCATTAACGACTCATTAACGTTTGTGATTTATAAATGTGTGGTTTATTAGCACATTGGAGCCACATCCCTTCAGCACTGACCTACTAATACAATTGTAAAGGTAGCATGTTTGTCACTAATGAGAAATCAAGTCTAGTCATACAAATAAGTCACACAAAGTATTAAATAAACTGTGGTCAGTCAAACGTTACTCACTCACCTGCCAACATACATTTTAATAAAACCACAAACGTTATAACGACTACCCATTAAGTCTGCAGGTGTGAATATGTTCATAAAATGATTATGGTGTTTTCGAGAGATGGCTAAAAAGACAAAACATGTGCAATGCTGGCGGAGGGAAGTGTTTCATTAGTGGTTAACTGACCTTTAATGCATTGGTGAATTATTTATCCAGCACAGTTATTTACTGCTTATAAATAAGTGTTCCTTTTATCAAAAGGAACACTTAAGTCTACCAATAACGACTGGTCCTGTACAGGATGTCTGGTTGGGAAGTGAGTGTCATCTTTCTTTGTCCCTAAATGTGCGTGCGCCGTTTTTGCGCGCACACGACAGGCAGCGCTCCCGGTGTCACCGAGGCGCACAGCGGGCTTTAAACAGAGCGGAGCAGCGGAGAGAGCGGCAGAGAGGGACAGAGGGAGAGTGCGAGAGTTGGACTGCTGTGTGAAGAGGGAGGGGGCAGAAAAAAAAATCCGAAGAGGATGAAAAAGTAAAATCCGCGATCCTGCATCTCGCACCTGAAGTTTTATTCATCAGCCACCAGCAGTAGCGGCAGCGGCAGCGGTGCTCCATGAGCGGAAAATCAAAAGGCAAAGAGGATAAAGACCATGCCGCCAAAGGTGAGTGACGATGAACCTGAGACAGATACAAGGAAGGATGTAATCTTTTTGCTCCATCGTTTTGATTTCTTAATTGGCAGATCAAAGGGGAGGTGGGTTCGGTTGAAGCTTTGCTGAGATCAGCACGGTGGACACTTAGTCCCATTGTCCCCACAGCCTGAAAAACACAAACGTTACACACATTTTACACAATGAAATAAAACCACCGGAAACCTGTTCAGATGATCTTAACGCATGCACAGTGTAATCCACGTACTTTGTCAGTCTTTTAGCCTTTAGTCTTTTAGTTTGCAGTTTTACTACAAAAACAAGAGACCCTTTAACCTCCCATGGTGTGCGTTGTGCTTAAGATGAAACGTGTGTCGATCTTGTAACATCGCTAACATAGGATGATATCTCCCACAGAGTGGTTTCTGGCTCTCACACCTAATTTCAGGACACACAGATTCATTTTCCTTCCCTCTGGACAGCAATAAAATTGACGCGCGATGCGCCGCAATGGAAGCTGGGAAATTGTCATTGCCATGGAGACAAAAAAGGGAGTTGCCCGCAAGCTGATCATGCATCATAATATAAGCATGAGACGCGTTCTCATTCACAAGAAAAGCAGAAATGTGCAGCGTGAGGGGATTTTCATGAAAGTGCAGCGAGGCTGATCAAGAAAAATATCTTTTCTACTTTCATAAACAATATTTATTTATCTTATACCCCATTAAAAAACCAAACAACAAAATCTATATCCAAATAGCTTTATCTGAGGTCATGCAGTTGATGTTTCTTTGCACTGGCTGTCCAGGTGGAGGTTTTAGTGTATTCAGCAAAGCATTTTCACAGTAGGAGTTTAATTCACTGTAGAGCTGCTGCCCTCACCGCGCATGTGTGTGCACCGCTGTGCCGCGAGCCAAAAACACTCCCAATAAAGTTTGAAGAGAGCAGCTGACCTTCTCTACAAGAAGAAACTGTGAAAACTGCAGGATAACTGACCCAGTAACTATTACAAATCAGAAAACGACCTTCCATGAACAGTAGTTAAGAAAAAACGAATTAATACAGTACTGAAGTGGATTCACAAGAGCAGGCCTATAGATTAGCTGACGGATTGGTTACACTGTCCCTCATGCTAAACGGAAACAAAGTATAAACAAGTCCCCGTGGGAAGTAACACAGTAATTAATCTTCCATGAGAGGGAAGCTGCCTTCAGGTGGAAGAAATTTCCTGTTTGGTCGTGTTCGTGCAGACCGCAGAGCATAATACAAATGGTTGCAGAGGCAAAGCGCAGTGCAGGTCAACATCATTTCATGGTTTCTTACATTCTTCTTCTTCTGCAAAAACAAACCAGAATTTATGTGATGGAACAGCTTAATGGGATACAGTGCTGCAATGCTAACTGACTTAATGTTGCTATATGCTGGCTATGTGACACAGCCATAGCCCCTGTGGTACAGCTGACATACACAAACATAAACAGCTGAGGCAAACTTCAACACTGGATTTAGTTTGTTTGTAAACCGTATGTCTGTTCACAACCTTGGCAGCTCAATCTGACAGCTGACACTTCACCGTGCAGTACTTTTCCTGGTATGTTTTTTATGTTGTGTTACAGAATTTGGGGGAACTCTAGGTTTAGCTGCGCGCCACCCCTACTACCCATACTATTAAGTATGCCAGAAAAATGTTTTAGCACGTCCCAATACAAAGTATGTCATATGACAATTTCCAAAAATTCCAGGGTTTTCTACTGTACCTGGTCGCATTTTGCAGCATATGAGTGACAGACAGGTGACAGGTGCATTTGAGTGGAGGTACCAGAGTGAATATCTGATACATTAACAGTGATGGATGTATGACAGAGAGAGTCAAAGTTCAAGGCTTGATGTAATGACAAAGTAGCACATCCCCGTTGTATGCATATTGCTTGTCCCCCTGAGGCATTCCAAAACTCTGAGAGTGAGATTTATGCTTTATCTGAAGTATTTTTCAGTTTTACAAGAGATAAAATTTGTAGGTCAAAGACTAACTGGTTCATTTGGCAAATTTACATTTGCTGAGCTGCCATCCTCTGTTACAAAAGCAGCACATAGCAGTTCTATGGGAGCTTCCGAGAAGGTCTCCCACACAGATGATGAGACAGCTTGGCAATGAGCTCGGTTAAAGCATTGCAAATAGGTAATCACTAAACGGAAATAATAAAAAGTGCACCCAAAGATGATGCTTCAAGAGAGCCTTTGAGGAGTGGATAAAAAGGCTGGACGTAACACTGTCAGCTTAACCTCAACTGCAATAGAATATCAGGAGGGGTTACAACAGAATGTTACTGGTTCCTGAATGGCAATAAACTTTATTTATGGTCACGTTTACTCATAAAGCACCTTTAAAAGATACAAAGCGAACAAATCAACAGAAAAAGCAATAAAACCAAGCCAATAAACAAGCGGAGTGATTTATAAGATGATAAATCCACTGAGAGGGCACAACAATAATAACCTCTGCACACCATCACGGATTCCAATACAGTCGGTCCTGTAATAAATCCTGCCTTAGTGAGATTTGTGATTTGTTTTTTAAGTCAACTCTGAGGCAAAGGTGATTTGTAGTGTCTCCAGTGAAAGTGAACCAAATATTAGACTTTTTACTATAATGCAGCATGGGACGACTTCACCGTAAAGTAAAGCCTCAAAATGAGCCATTGTTTGAACTAAAACTCAACATTTTAAGTCAGGCAGTATTTGCTGAGGCGTGTACAGGTGTCTCTATATTTGCACAGTCTATTGCAAGTTTGATTCAAAAGAGCATTTCTTCCAAATGGAATTGGTTATCTAGTTTTTAGTAAGTTGTCACACTTCAGAATAAATTTATTTAAAGTGTTTCATGAAAAAAATGGCCAAATTCATTACACTGAACAGACTGATTAAAAGAACATGAAACACAGACACAAAAGACTCCAGCAGTGTTTGCTATTTTAATAGTTGAAATAAATCAAGTCTGTTGTACTTTTTTCTTAATTAATGACTCACTCTTGGGTGGAGAGACATGCAGGGTTATATGTCACCTTGTACTGTTCTGTGTATAATAATGGTGGCATTAAGGATTAAGTTTGAGGTAGAACACGAACTCATTAACATCTTGTTCTCGAAGAGATTTGGCTTATAAATGTGTGTGAGTGTGTGTGTGTGTGTGTGTGTGTGTGTTGGGGGGGGTGGGGTGGGGCTTTCAAACAGGCTAAGCAGCCAGACAGGATTCACCACAGAGACGCTGTTGTTCATTAACTCTAATTGTGACACAGCAATATGGCAGCAAAGGTCAACGCTGTACAGCAATTAAGGCCCATCCAGTATATCACAGAACCACATCTGATGTTTCACTGATGTGATGATGTCAGCATTTAGTCCAGCAATACCGGACTAGAAGCACGAACGAGCACAAAACTTATCTGACTGTCTACATATTTTTATTCATAACATTTAAATAGGAATGCATGATGTAGATCAGGCCGATATATTATTGGCTCGATGATGGGAAATTTGTATGATCGGTTCAAATGAAATGACATCTGATAGAACTAAAGAAGATGAATAAGAAGAAGGCTGGATCCAAACTTTTCACTGCTCTCGTAGACTTGCGGACTTTGTTGAAAGTGCCGAGGGCTGTCCAAACCCCATAATCCAATCCAGTCCACAAAGTCCCTCAAGCAGACACTCTGCAGTCTTCCAGGAAGTCCACTCAGTGTGCAGACTTCAACGGATTTAGTTACCCACAATTCATAGCTCTACAAATGTGATGCTGTGGTTTTTCCAATTCCCAAAAAGAACTCCCTGGCACATCTCAGTCTCCAAGTCCATCGGGTTGACATTTGGATTCAGCCAAAGAAGAAGAAGAGGAAGAGGAACAACATTAAGTGCTGCATGCACAATCATGACATCAAACTGCTCCATCTGGGTAGATTACAGTTAGTCGTGGCTCCTGGCAACAACAAACTGGGACTTCTGAGAGTCTCAATAAAAATATATGTATGATGGAGAGTTCTCAACACAACAAAACTTTTTCTCTGCAGTCATCCAGTAGAACACCAGTTCTACCAGTACATCTGATTGTTATTATAGGAAGTGATACTGTTCTGATTCACATTCACTGTTTCGACAACCCTCAAATTTTCCATTCTTTGACAATATGGCGCCATCTAGTGGCGAATCATTTAAATTACTATGACTGAATGAATCAGTCGATTGTCTCTAAATCTGAAAGGAAACAAGAGAGAGTGCTTTTTTAAAAAAGAAATAGACTGTAGTGATTGGATACTGGCTACCTGCCCAGGCAGTTGGCCTTGGAACTTTTGACAAAACATACCTGCTGGCATCTTTGCAGTCTGCTATTTCAAGCCAAGGCTACAAAGATATTTTGGGAGAGGTGATGTGTTCAGTTCAGTTGAAACAAATGGAGGAATGAAAGAAAGACAGAAACACAGTGAAACACAGGCACAAAGTGACCCAGTCAGTCCATCCTCTTGATCTAATGGAGTTATTTCCTCATCTCAGGAAGTCATTGTATCATGATACAATTACATGGGCGAAATCAACAATAACGTTGTTTCCCAGAAAAGGGTGTGTTTTGCAGCGCCACCGAGATTTGGAAAAATCCAGAATGAGAAGCAGCACATTTATTCCCAGGATAACTTTGATGTTTCCTCCTCTAGAAGCTTTACTTTTCAAGTTGCTGAGTGTGCATGTTGTCCAGCAACATCCTGCTTTGCTGCCTTTTACAGGCTCCCACCCTGCAGTATTGAGGACATTCTGCAATCTGTAATAATTTCTATATTGTCTCAGTAGTATGGATGGTGCAGTGTTTTAACAGGCTGCTTCACAGGAAGCACGGTAACAGCACAACAGTGTAATGGGTTGATAATATAGAGCTGTGTGTGGCTGTGGAAGGTTTGTGTGTAATTCGGGACTGGCAGCATTACTCTGAGTGTGGTTACTCTATAATGTGCTGTGATGGTACGCACTGAGGACAATCTACAGACCCACTGAGTCAAGGCCATTAGATGTGTGTATGTGTGTGTGTGTATGTGCATGTCTGTGTATGTGTATGTGTGTGCATGCAGCGTAAGTTTGCCTCTACTTTAAAAGTCCTTCAGATCAAGGACATTTCATTGGTTCTTGCTTCTTTCCAAAGTGTCTGATGAGGGTTATAACTTGTATTTGTTTATTATTATAAGCCTTAACATGCAGGATCCCCTTAAGTATTATGTCATTTAAACTATCTTATTTCAGTGTGAGAGCGTTGTATATGATCTTGTGCCAGCTTTTACTCTACCATTAAACTGTTTCATCAAGTGGAAATACAAAGAAAAAGACAAGATGCCCAACATTGGTTCCACCTTCTTTGCTGCTGCTTATTCAATATTATATGCAATTGGATTGTTGGTAGTGGAAAACACGTATTTTGATGCTATCTTCCATACTTCTTATGACTATTTTTAACGTTCAATAGATTAAGTGATTCATCAGTCGATCAAGAACATAATCAGCATGCTAACTGCTGATGTGAGTAATACATAAAGCAATTAATAGTGTGTACTGACACTGACAAGTTAGAAGATTCTTAAGGTACACACACAAAAAACACAATCTGGCAAGGAGAAATGCATGGCTATCAGGTTTAGGTTGGTCAGGTTTTGGATACTGGGAGTACTTATTTTTAGGGTCATGGGAGACCTGTAGAGTCCTAACGTCTCCAGTATTGTCCCCTGACATTTAATCTGCTTTCAGAGACAGTTACACTTCTGTCCCACTCCAACTCCCTCACACACACGCTGCATCCTCCATAGACCCTTGGATTTGGGATCGGCCTCCTGGCTCCCGCCTTCCCTTATTGTGCCAGATCAGCGGGGCCTTGAGATGAATCATTAATGACCGGTTCCAACTGCTTAATGGCCTCTAATGTTCTGTAATGATCTCCCGTCAACGCCATGTGCGCGGCCCTAATGGATCCAAAGCCGTGGAGAATTCTCTGGTTTGAACTTCGGCAATTCCTCCTCTTTTCGTCGAGCAGCAGGAAGTGCGAAAAGCCATGAGCACAAAGCTCCGGAGCTCCACGGGCGCAGCATGAGTTTCCCTATCCGCCGATCGACCTCAGGTAGGACCGGTCTGAAATAACAAGGTTTGACCCGGACTGTGGTAATCTTGTTTGGAAATTCTTGAAGGCAACTGAACAAATATTAGCACAACTCTGTGTATGGCTTTAGGGATATTTATAGCGCAGAAGGGATAACACATAGTCTCAATATAAAGTCTCTAAATTCTTTCATGATAATCTGTTGATGCTTTTGCCGACAAAAACAGCCAGTTCTTGACTTTTAATATTTCTATTTTATATTTTTATAGAGTTTAGTTTCATATACTTTTTGTAAAGTGGGGAAAAACGTTTTTTTTTTGTTTTTAAGCCAATTAAAAGTTGAAGCTCGCTGTCCGTTGTGCTGAAAGCAGGGCCGGGCGCGCCCTTTTTGCTTTTATTAGGAACTTGCTTATTCTTCTGTATCCTTCGCGTCCTTCGGAATAAATTCATCTCTAAAGCATTTCTGTAACTGATATCCCGAACTTGTATGGCCTCCAAGCTCTGAGGACCAAACTTTAAACAGAAAACAATTTCGGTTCACTTTGGTGAATAAATAGTTTAATTGACTCAATATGAGTTGAAACCAACACCGCCGGAGACCCTCAACAATAATAATAATACTTATTATTAAAATAAATCTCAGGCTTTGAACTCGGACTCATCATCACCTGCTCTGCCAAAATAAGATCAGTCGAAATAACTTGTTTTAACTAAAATAGCTCCAGAACCATCTTTAACGGATGTGGCACACAGTTCACCGCTGCGTTTGATGGTTTTCTTTCCGAAGGCCTCGGCGGTTTGTTGCAAAGTGTTTCACTGTGTTAGGAATCCTGCTTGTTGCTGCTGGTTTCTGTCGGCTGATTACACCCTAACTGGCATTCATGGTCAGCCTGAGAATCACCCACATTAGGCTTCTCTCTGGATATTTGCTCTAACTATACTGTAGTGCAGTCGTGTAATGTATACGGTTGTCACATTACTGCAGCATGCAGGGGGCGCTACGGAGCTCCAATCTATTTTAGTTAAGAGAGACAACCACTTTTTTGTTTTATCTTAAATCCTTCTGTCCCTTTGAGGGTAAATGTGTGTTTCTGTTTCTTATTTCTTCAGAAATGAATCAAGATATTGTTATTTTAAATCCTGGAAACAAATCCTTCGACTTGTGCTTATTTGTTTGGTCTCTCTGTTGATGCACTTATTGATTTATTTGTTTTCTGTGACATTTCAGTTTGCAGCTCTTTTGATTTAAGAGTGGGAAGAGTGAGAAAGGGTGGTTGCATCTGGTTTGTTTTTCCTGCTGCTTGTATTTGCACATTATGCTCCTTTCTATCTCTTGTTTGTGTGGCTTTTGCTTTTAGGGCCATGTGTGGTGTTTAAAAGCAAGGATCTCATAAATAAAAGATGAAGGACTAGCTGAAGCTCGCAGTTGTTTCCTTACAGTGGGCACACGTGTTTGCTTAATTTTGATGTTTTAGATCACAGATTTGCTATGAAATTTTGCATGGCTGAAGGGTCGTCTCTCCTGCACAGCACGTGGGCTGAGCTGTAACACCTAAACTATATTTATCTGTATATTTACAAGGATCTTACCTAACCAGAGGGCCAAAAGCGTAACGTCAACTCCTTCAGCCAAGGACAAAGGCTAAAGTCTCCACTTCAGTGACCGAGTCCTGACCCCAGTTCCTGTCCACGGTCCATCACTTTCTCCTTCACCCATTGGCTCATTCTCACAGCAGGCTACAACTTACTGGTTTGCCTCCTCTTCAGTCACGTAATTTACTGCTCACCACATCCTCTCGCTCTCCAGCGGTCGATTTTCACTACCTTTTCCCACAAGCGAACGGCATACGCTGGCTCTGCCTGCCGCTCTGCGCCAGGCGCCACAGGTCGACCTCTCCTGTGAGTCAGTCAGCTCTTTGTTCACTTGCCTCATCTTCCTCAAGACCCAGTGGAGTTGCAGTTGCCATGCGCCATTGCAGCAGTATGTGGCGCTGACAGCTGTGCATCTGTCTCCCTGTGGGGGCTGCCTGCGGCCGGCAGACACGCATGAGTTGGCTGATTGCTGCTGAACGTGTTGAACCTGCTCTGGTGCGAAGGCAAAGGCAACGTCTCAGAAAATGACACAGTTCACTCGGACTGAAGAGCTGCCTCCGTTATTCACATCCTTCCTGCACGCTGCAGCTTTTCAGCAGTGGTGAACCTCTGCACCACAAGAAGATGAGAGCCCCTCCTTTCTCCCTCCCTCCCTCTCTTTCTCCACTTTGTCTCTCTCACACACTCTCTCCAGGTCTCAGCCACTTCATTTACCTTGCTTCATTTTTATTCCTCTTATCCCCTCATTCCTCCTCACATATGTAGGATTTCCCTCCCTTTTCTCTTTTCTCTCTCTCTCCCTCTCTCACTCACACAATCAATACTGTATTTCTCTCATTCTTTTTCCTCTCTTCACTTTATCCTCCCCACTTTCATTCATCATTCTCTCTCTCCTGTCTCTCTCTCACACACAGGCACACTCAATATCTCATTTTCTCCCCCCTCCTCTTCCATTATTCCTCCCCTCATTCATTCACCTGTCAGTCTCAAGGCTCCTTCTAATTTCACTGTTTATTTTCTCCTCCTGCATTTCTCTGCCTATCACGTTCAGTCTAACATGTAAATATCATGCCACGTGGGGTGCAGGGCTACAGGTGCCCTATGAGAAAGGGCTGCCCTCCCCACCTCAAACCCACCCACTCCCGAGACACACACACACACACACACACACACACAGAGGCACAACACGTTCACACATACATCCACACGTCCACCCCCTCAACACCCCCCGCCTCCTCGTTCTTCTTCCTCGGGGCGGGCAGGGCTGCAGCAGTTTTATGAACGGCACGGCTGCATCATGCTCCCTTTCCCCAACCAGCCCCGAGCTGTTTCATTGACAAACATTCCGGTTGCTGCATTTCTGTCACGGACAGCATCGAGGAGCGGAGCATCACCGGGGGAGCTGTGCAGAGCAGCAGCAGCAGCAGCAGCAGCAGCAGAGGAGGCACCAGCAGCAGCTGCAGTGATCATCAACAAAACCCTCCTGTGTCGTTCGCACCAGCTCCCAAGCTGTTGATTCGCGACCCGGACTGGATCCTCACGCACCCCCTCTCACCCCCCTCCACGCTCTCTGGGGAGAGAGCCAGAAGAATCACCCGAGGGTGGGGAGCAGACAGCTTTTGCCACTCAGACTCCTCTGGGGGCTGTGAGGCGGTGTCGTTAACGCGCACTCACAGGAAGATTACTGGATTTGTTTAACGACTTCCATGAAGCGCCCAGACGCACCGATGGAGGATTCTGGACGCTTTTTAAAATCACGGATGTCTGCGAGACTGCAGCGGCCGGTGTGTGATGCGAACTGAGTCGTGGGTGGTGTAGACCCCCTCCCCGCACCTCACACACCCCCATCGCCTTTTCCGCGAACCCCACTCCCTCCAACCGGGACGCACAGCCTTGTTTCACTCCACCGGGGGAACATGTCCCGGGCAGCGGCTATCGCCAGCTCCTTGATCCGCCAAAAGCGGCAGGCAAGGGAGCGGGAGAAGGCGAACGCCTGCCGCGGCAGCGGCAGCCCAAGCAACAGCAAAGGCACAAACGAGAAGCCGAGCAAACTGAACGTGTTCTCGCGTGTCAAATTGTTTGGATCGAGGAAGAAACGGAAGAGAAGGCGACCACCAGGTCTGAGAGTCGGGGAGAGAAAAGTAGCCTCGGGCTGCACCACCACCTCAGCCATCCTCACCATCACCAGCAGCAGCAGCAGCAGCAGCAGCATTACCATCATCACCATCAACCAACACCATTTTTCTCTCATCACTAATGCTGGTCCTTCCACACTTCATCATTGATCACCCTCTGGATAGACTCCTCCTGGCAGAGGCTCAGGAATTAATCCTGTTGCATGACACCACAAACATCTCATGTGAATAACTTTGTATTGCTCCACAGCAAAGTGTTGTAGCGGCATGTGTGAGTGATAGCTGATGAAGATCTGAGGAAAACAGGATCCTAATCTGAGCAATACTCTCTTAGCATCACCTTACATCTGTCAATTATTCTTTTATTTTAGTGTGCGCAGAGGTCAGGGATCGATATTGGGCCCTCGAGGCCCAGTGATTGGAAATATATATAGAGCCTCTCCTCCTCCTCTGACACTTCCGGCTTGTTGGAGACTGCTCGATTTGATCACATGACAATAATAAGGAATGAATGCAGTTAATGTGTCTCCTCTTCTCCTCTCAGAGCCCCAGTTAAAGGGCATTGTGACCAGGCTTTCCAGTCGCCAGGGCTTCCAGCTGCAGATGCAGCCTGATGGCACCATTGATGGAACCAAGGATGAAGACAGCACCTACGGTAAGTCAAACTTAGTCAAACTGTAAGTCAAACTGGCATTCCACATTTTTCTGTATTTGTTGATGTTTTTCCTTTTCCCTTCTATTTCAAAAATCAACTTGGTCTACAATGAACAGTTATTGTGATTGTCTATTAATCTGCCAAATAAGTGATTGTTAGTTTTGACGAGACGACGTCCATCATAGTTTCCCAAAGGTCAAATTGACATTTTCAAATTGCTTATTTTATCTGATCAGCAGAACAAAAACCCTAAGATATTCAGCTTACCGTCATATATGACAATAAGCATGAAATAACTGCATTTGAGAAACTGGAACAAGCAAATGTTTTGCATTATTGCATGTAAAAATGTCTCAGAAATTATAATTAGAGTTTTTGTGATTAATTTTCTCTCGATCGATGCGGGTAACAACAAAGACAGACTTTAAAATGCATGTGAGCTGCTTTTCTGTCCTGGTATAAAGAAAATAAAGTGAAAAAAATGTGAGAAAAATTATATTTAATGTTTTCTGTACATAGGAAAGATAATATATTAACACAGGTTGAATCATCACTTTAGGATCTTAAGAGCTTATACAGTAAAGGAAGACAACAGAAGCTTCATGGAACATTGCAACATATTGAAGCTTCAGTATCTGGCAAGGCCTGATTCAGTTTAACTCCCATAGACCCACATTGGAGTTATCACTCAAAACCAGTTTAAATCCAATTAATTGATAAACGTCACTCTGTGGAAAGCTGATTTTAACTCAGTCGCTCAAGGCCTGCAACAGCACACTGGTGCAGGCTCTTCCCCCAGACGTCACACGGCAACATGGCAATCGCTCTGTGTTAAATGTTCCAAGAATTTGATTCAGTATCCACAGGATGCACAGTGCAGTGTTCAACTGTGACATAATGAAAGGTTGAACTGGACCAGCGAACACATTTTCCCTCACTGGCTCTGTCTCATTCTCCTCCTCGCACGCACAAACGCACAGGCTGCAACGTGTGATTGATACGGCTAATTCAATTCTGTTGTTGTGGTCCAGACAGCAATCGCTCTCCTTCTCGGCCACGGTTGGTGTTGCCAGCATCTCTTATTAATCTCTGCCACTCCTCAGGCCACCAACTGTTGTGTACGAAGAGAAAGACGTGGCTACAAAGGAAGCGTGTTTCTTTAATTAGATGATTACGTGGTGTATATACATCATGTAAACGCCTACCTACACCAAACCAGTCAACCGTGAATGGATTTGAATGGATAATCCATGTAATCCACATCTCAGTATAACCACAGTCATTATAAAGAGCATGGTTGGCTAAATGAGTATAATTAAACAAGGACCTGACTCATCAAACCATGCAGAATAATGATGTTGCCGCTACAGAGCTTTTACTGTAGAAACACATAAGTAACTTTTTTTTTAGCTGGCACCTGCTGAATGCAAAACACCAGGGAACACAACAATAAGGAAAAATACGACTGATAGCATCAGTGCTGTCAGTGATGTAACTTGTGTGATGCACCCCATTAAATGATGGAGTTGCAAAGCTTTATCTGTTCATCCAACATGCCTGGAAATTCCTTTAAATTGGATCAGGCAGTCCGCTGCTCCAGCGTTGCATTCACTGTCACGTATTAAGACCGCTGAACCCAAACAGCTCAACATTCTTTCAATGTACAGCATGTAATTTCTGCCACTGAGATCCTCAATCCAAAAAGCAAAAGATTTAGTTTGATGATGTAGTGAAGCGGCGCACCTGGAAGAAGATAACCTTAAAGACTTTGAGCCCATAGAGCTGTCTGCCAAAAAAGAGCTGTCCGCCAGAAAGCCCTCTCTGCCAAATAAGAGAAGCCAACATGGGGCCTTGGGTGAGTAGGTGTTACACAGGACTCTCACCCACGAGACTGGAGTTCATTGGTTTTATTTTTAGCTCACAAAAATACTTTGTTAGGTTTAGGGAACAAAAATACTTGGATATGTTTTAGAGAACATCATGGTTTGGGTTAGAAATGGATCCTTTTACGACATTAAACACGTGTTACAGAGAGTTCCCTGGAAGCAAGTCTTTTGACTAAAACAGAAATGTGCACAAATGAGGAAACAAGTTAAAGTTTTATTCGTGTTAACAGGAAATAGTTGATAGATCAGTTATGTCACTCACTACATTGTAAACTGAATCTGCTTTTGGACTGTTGCTCAGACTAAACAAGCCGTTTGAGTTTGGGAAATCATGATGGGCATTTTTCACTACCTTCTGACATTTCGTATGTGACACTAATAGAAACAATAGCTGACAGATTAGGTGATAGTGCAGTCTTTACTTACAGGAATATTTTGGTTTATGCTAGTAGAAATAGCTTTGATTTTGTGGCTTAGTCACAGCTCTGCCAAATGTACAACAAACCCTTCTTTGATGTGTGACTTTAGATCATTCTCACCCTTTCTTTCAGCCACTTAATATCAGACTTTAAATCATTGCTGTAACTCGGTAGCCTTAGCACCTGAGTGACCTTGTAAAATTCCTGTCTGTGGCAGAATGAGAGTGTTATTATTCCAGATGCTACATCGACATTAACAGAGCTGTTTTTCTCTCTCCGGTTTCCTCTGTGATCACTGTGTGAGTGTGCATTTGTTTCGCTGTGTGTGCTTGTGTGTTTATTGCGTTTACGTGTGTGAATTTTTGTTGGTTTTGTGTGTGCACACGTAGCCGTTTTCAACTTGATCCCTGTGGGGCTTCGTGTGGTGGCCATCCAGGGTGTCCAGACCAAACTGTATCTGGCGATGAACAACGAAGGCTTTCTCTACACCTCCGTAGGTCAACTCACACTCACATCATCATCATCATCATCATCATCACCATTACGCACCATTAGAGGCTAAAATCTCTGCTTTGGGTCAGTTTGAGTAATGAAGCAGCAGAATTTCAGTGCGACCAGTCTCATTATCATCCTATCATCACATCAATACTTTAACTACCGTGTTGCTTTGTGAGTCAGCTGCCACTATGTGCTAATCCAGTGTCTGAGCCTCCCTCATGTATCTACTGATATTGTGGCTTGTGAGGATTGATTTCATCCTCCTTCCTCCTGTTGTTGGTCTACCTTCAGTCATTCTTTAATTGGTAGATTACTTTATGACCATTTACACATGGCTCCTGAAATTTGCTTTATGACTTTCTCAGATAGATTTACGCATGCATCCACCACTGTGCATTAATTTTCTCGGGTCAGAAGGCAGCGTCGGCTGCAGTGCAGAGCCTTATGTGCCTCACTTTAGCTCTTGAGTGGCGATGGTGGGTGGCATAGATGCAATAACAAAAGAGAATCAACAAAAATAACACTCACTTCCAGCAATGTAAACAAGACTGTGAGACTGAAAGATGAAAACTAACACCTCAATGTAATATCATCCACATTGCTACGCCCTTGCAGGCATGTATGCCACCTCCATATCTGGCCCATCTTCTTGCTTTAGGTTGTCTTGGTTTCAGTGACCTCATAGTGATATCATTCATTTTATTTTCTCACCTGATGTTAAGTGCTGACTAGTTTGAACAGGATTTGTTTGAAGATTATACATACACAAAACTTAATCAAAATTCATACAAGATTAATGAGCGACAGAGAGAAAGAGAATCCTTTCTGTATCTTTGGGCACCATCTTTCTCTCAGTGGGCTGGTTGGTATTCAAGGGAGTAGCCGGTTGCTATGGAGATGCAGGAATAAGGAAATGCAAATGTCAGCTGTCCTAAGTTGGTGCAGTTTGTTCTCAGAGACTACAGCCTGGCCGACATAATGATTCAAAGAGCGGACCAACTGATGGATGAATACACTGATGGCAATATGGAGGAATGATTGAGCACTTTTTAATGGTGTTGCCATTACAAACTCATATTGTCTGTGAATCCTGGTCTCCTCTGTGGCTAACGCCCCAACCTCTCCACGCCTACTTAATCACCTTCTTGTCTTCTTTTTTTCATGATTTGTTGTAATATCTATCACATTCTGCACTCAGGAACATTTTACGCCGGAGTGCAAGTTCAAGGAGTCAGTGTTTGAGAACTACTACGTCACCTACTCCTCCATGCTGTACCGGCAGCAGTCCTCGGGTCGGGCTTGGTACCTGGGACTCAACAAGGAGGGTGGAATTATGAAGGGGAACCACGTCAAGAAGAACAAGGCTGCTGCACATTTCATACCGAAACCACTCAAAGGTGAGACTAGAAGGGGAGAAATCTGTGCTAAACCTCTTATAGTTTCTCTGAGCTTAAAGCTCAGTTTATAATATCACAACTAGTTTGGAAGCCAAATCAGGCTTTACACAGAATGGACATCTTGTGTGTGTAATAGTTAATCTTTTTAAATGAAACATATTTGCATATTTGTAGAATATGGATTTTCCAATTAGAGAAAATGAGTAGGTGTATTTTTTTTAGGATTTGCAAGCAGTTTTTTTTTTGTCAAAAATTTCTCTATCATATTAAATATTCGTGAGTAAACCTGCAGAAATCAGATTTAAAGCTCAAACGCATAACAAACACCTTAGGTGTTACTCACTAAGAGATTAAAAGAGTGCTGCACAGATTTAGCATTGCGTTCCTTTTATATTTTTGTACTTAAAAGTGTCAGTACTTTTGAAATTAGTATGCAGAAATGTAATTCCATGCCTTCTTCTTCATGGTTAAAACCTGCCATCGCCATTATTAGATAAGGAGCAGGCTACAGAGGTGACTTCACTTCTTCTAACTCCACACCCATAGTTTTTGTTTTCTTCAGCTCAAACCAACATTTACTCAAGTGACATCACTTGAGGCAATTTATCAGTCTTCATGCAGCTCCCTCTGGAAACACAAAAGGGTTTAAACTGTTTCACAGACCTTAGTACTCAGACAAGGCATTGTAAATAGCCGTTGTGTAAATAAAGAGCTGCAAGACTGTCAGCACATTTTGATTTAAATACTGTAGAAATTTATAGCATCTCATTTTTACATCTGAGCCCTACCAACTTCACAATACTGAATAAAGCAAGAACAAAAGCAGGAATAGAGAAATATGTTACGCTAACCAAATTATTTTCTGCCAATTTTGCCAGCAAACGAAGGCATCGTTGATCTGGGATCCTATCTTTCACAGCAGAGGGTTTATTGAGAAATGGTTTTTCCAGCTCTTTAAAAAACAGAGGATCTTTAAATATTCCTGATTAAATAAACAACAATCGACATTAATGTTCAAAAAACTAATCTGCTTCATCAGCTCTCCATGGGTGTGCTGTGATCAGATTTCACTGACGGTGGCATCTCCCTGGCAACATTAGGAAACTACTGTCATCAGACTTTGGCTGTTATTTTGCTTAAAGTTGGGGTTGGTAACATTGGGGAAATCAGCAAGAGTCAGTCCTCTGAAATATGCTGTCTACACTGACTGAAGGTAGCCAGACAGGAAGGCCATACTGCAGACCTGTTACAATTTAAACCAGTTGTACCTGCCAGGCAAAAATCAAATACTGCTCTTATGTCTCATATGTGAAAGGACCCCGTCAAGTACTTTAGTGTGAGAGATGGCTGTTTCCGTTGAAAAGGCTCTAAAAATCCACTTTGCACCTGCCCAGCGCCAAACAGCAGAAAGACAAAGTTAGTGACTAGAGGATGAACGTAGAAGAAGATCAGGTATCTCCTTAAGAAATTAGAGGAGAGCAAAACAAATTTAAAAGAAGAGTGAAAATTGGAATTACATTCATCAGATGGACTCCAAATGAATGCCAATGTTGCTCCATACCTGCTGTGTGTGTGGAAATAGGCAATTGTTTGCTACCAGACTTGCAACCTAAATTTATGTTAATGTTATTGGTGCATTATAGTTTGTTTCTGCTGTGTCCAAGTGGGCAAAAAAAAAAAAAAATAGGTATCACAGGTTTAAAGGAAAATAAATCAGTGCTTTTCTGAAAGAACACTTTGTTTTATCATTGTTTATTTTATGCTGATAAAAGACTGGATATTACCATTACTCATGTTTTTTTTTTTTTTTGGATTATTACATAGCAATTTAAAACTTAGAAAACTTAGCTTAGTATTGTAGTAATTACCCTTTGACGTTCCAAAAGTCAGATCTTGTTCTGAAACCAGAATGAGTTGACATAGGAGAACTAAATGAACCAAACTGCCTGAACAAGGCGTGCATACCAACAAGAACAACAGCTTAATATTGCAATTAATGATTCTTGTGTTGTGTGTGTGTGTGTGTGTGTGTGTGTGTGTCTACAGTGGCTATGTATAGGGAGCCGTCCCTCCATGACCTGACAGAACTCTCACGGTCAGGCAGCGGCACACCGACCAAGAGTCGCAGTGCATCGGCCCTGCTCAATGGTGGAGGGAAGTCGCCCAGCAACAATGACTTATCCTAGCCCCCCACCCCTCATACTTCACACACTTTGCACTCACACACACACACACACTCAAACTCTCTCTCTCACACACGTGCACACACACACACACACACACACACACACAGATCTCAGGCCGACATGCCCACACATGAGGCTGGTGAAGGGTAGGAGGAGGCGAGGAGAAAATGGAGGACAGGAATGTGTTCTTCCACTCAACGGAGCCCACTGTGACTGACTGTGATGTAAATAAATCAAGGACAATCAATCCATCTGGCTCTGCTGCTCTGGTCTGCAGAGGGACAGGACTTGTGAATCCCTTCCCTTGACTACTCTTCCTGCTGTATCATAACCTGAGAGAACAAGGGAGGGAGAGAAAGAGTGATCAAGAGCTTCAGTCAGTCAGTCACGTAGTCAGATAAACAGACTGTTACAGAGAACCAAAGAGCCCAAGTATTAACTAACTAAGTTACTGCAGTGAAAAGGAAAATGGCAAGAAAGCTACAGAGTGACAAAGGAAGGAAGGAAGTCCCTATCTATTCTACCGTACGCTATGTTTACACAGAGCTCATGGGGTTAAGTCATATTTTTAAAAACGACGAACGTATTCCTTGTACATTATGAGGACAGATCATTTGTTTGCATGCAGGTGCGCCTGTGTGTGTGTGTGTGTGTGTGTGTGTGTGTGTGTGTGTGTGTTTGAGTGTGAGTGGTCAAGTACACGCAGTGCTTACAGGAGGATTGTTGTTGTTTGTGTGCGAATGTGTGTGTGTGTGTGTGTGTGTGTGTGTGAGGGCGAGTGTATGTGCGCACGCATGTGTCTGGGGGGGATTTTACCTTTTTAAGATCTGTTGTATATCAGCCAAACCTCCTGAGGGCTTTAGCAGGTTAAAATAAGGTTTACTGTATATGCTTCCATGCCTACTTCTTACAAGCAATGCTGTTGTTTATCTTTCCGTTTGTTGTTGTTGTCCCTTGCTGTTTGTTTGTTTGCTGTTGCATGGAAGCTTGTGGACCTCTGCTCAGTAGCAGCATGCCGAAGGTCCTTTTATCTGGTCTTGCGTGTTCTTGGCCAAAAAGAGAACACTAGTGAGCCAATAGTGTCATACCAGAACACTAGTGAACCAATATGAGGGTATTGGAACACTTACTGGACCAATAGTATTGCACCAGAACATGAGTGGACCAATGGTGTTGGACCAGAACCAGTTTAACCAATGGGAGCACAGATTATCTTAATATTTTGGTTCCTGCTGTGGACAAACTAGAAATGCACTAAATAAACTCTTTCTAAAGAAGTTAAAGACTGACTTGTTTTGTTTTGTTGACCCCCCCCCCCCTCCCTCTATGTGCTCCGTGATTGGTGTCATGTTGAATTGCTTTCAGGCTAGTTTGTGATTGGAGATAAAGTCAACAGTGTGAGATAGAAAACTGCTGCTGCACTGCTCAGGTTTAAAGTGCTGGTTCATAGTTCATCTTCACGCTTACCTCTAATGGTATGTGGTTTTATTTGTGATATACAGATTCCTGCCACCACCTCACTACAGTGGAGGTAAATAGACTTTCATTTTGTTGAAAAAAATAGTCCCATTGAAAATGTATAGATAGTGGATTGACTGGAAGTAACAGAGAAACAGATTTTAGATGGAGATGTGGCTGATCTTTTAATGTATTTTTGTAATGCTGTACATCACATGTGACAAAATTTTATCCTGACAGAATAAAATTTCAATCTGCTTGCCCATTTACAACTAGGATTGACCCTTAAATTTATCAAGTATGTTTCAGTGTGAGTCCATACACAGCAATGCAGCACAACTGCCCCCCCCCCCCCATGTATTAGTATTGTATCATGGCCAGTTAGTACAATCTAGTAGAGTATCAAAGCTCAAAGTGTGCCAGCTCAAAGTGTGGGATTTGGACAACCAAGCGCTACAACCACCAGATGGCACTTGTAGTTCAGCATTGCGATTTTACTGTCTATATCCTGGAGTAAACTTAAACCTGGGACACAATTAAACAGACAGAGTTTCTTGATAAAGTAATCTTTTACTCCGACATGTGAGTGTTTGTTCATACCCCTGTGATGAACAGAGAAATCAGACATGCATTTATGCTCAGATGATTCTGCCGACCGGGGAGCTAAGAAAATTATCCAAGACATTTGTGTATTCACAAAATACAACGAGATAAAGTGCAAAAGGCATATATGCAAAATACATTTATAATGGTCAAAACCCAATAATTTCACAATGCAACAATAAACATTTAGTCATTGGTTTCAGGAACAGTGCCTCATACACTCATTATGCCTTCCTATTGGTTTAACTACACCTCCCAAGATATGAGATACTTCTCTCACCGATTAAGATAACTTAACAGTCGTTTATTTAGTGTTTCGGCCCACATTAGTATCATGTAAAAAAAGGAATAAAATCAGTCGATGTAAGTAGCAAGTTTTGCCTGTAACTCTGAACTCACGGTGCTGATGAACCACACCCTCCCTTTGCAATGCTTTTCTATGAAATAATCACATTTTTTCTTTGGGAAGCCCCGTGCAAATGTAAACACACATGCAAACTCACACAAACACATATATATATATATATTTCATGTTCATACTGATCGATCCACATTAATACTGTACTGGTACATGAGTTGAGTCTGTCATATTTACAGGGCTGAGAAAGCACCATGCTGCTTGTACTTGCAAAGATTCCTGTTTTTCCTTCTTAGGTAAGCAGAGGGACGATTGAGTCTGTCGTCTTCCCCCTTTCTCTTCCTCCTCCTCATCTTCTTCTTCTCAGTGCCAGTTACCTTGCTCTTCATCTGTTTCTTTTTTTTTTTTACACATCTTCCTGTCACAGTTCAGGTTTGTCTCTCCATGAATGCATTAGTCGACGTTCAGTCTAGGTTGCCTTCTTTGACTCCCACTCCTGAAAAACGTGAGACAGCACAAAGTGAGGAAAAATATTTCTGTCTGTCCTTGTCTCTCTCTCTCTCTCACTCTCACACACACACACACACACACACACTCTACCTTTGCCTTCTGCATGACGTTCCCCTTGGAGGACGCGTAAAGAGATGGAGGGCGTTTACGAAGCTCAGATGCTGAGTTCACTGGTACAGTCTCATTGTAAACTTTTTCAACCTTACTGCCCTGTGCCTGGATACACACACCCACACACACACAGAACAACACAACAAACAGAAAGGTCAGATTTCATTCATTTAAAGAAAAAGTTTAAGATTTTGGGAGCTTATTGGGAGTGTCATCAATGTGAGGTTGCCAGGCAACCAGAGGAGACAGATTAAACACAGAAGATATAACATGTTAGTTAGTGAGCTTTAGAGGTGCTGATAGGCAAATTTAGTTCTACCTTTGAACATAGCCAGGCTAGCTGCTTCCAGTCATTATGCTAAGCTAACTGGCTGTAGCTTCATATTTGGCTTATAGACCCGAGAGTGGTATCAATCTTCTCATTTAACACATAGGCAGAGGGTGAATACGTGTATACCACAAAACTATTTCAAAGCGGTTAAAATCTGAAACGATACAAAAATAAATGAGCAAACTGTGACAGCACTTTGCAATCTGACAAACATACAGTATTTAGAAAAATTCATTAAGGTGTATATTTTGTAGGCTTCAAAGAATGTCTACCCTGACGCTGATCTTGGTGTCCGTGGGTGGACCCAGTGCTCCTCTAGCCAGTGACTTCTTCAGGTTTTCTTTGACCTCTGTCAGTCTCAGCTCCAGCACCACCCTCTCCTCCTCTTTCTGTTTACACAACGTCTCCAGCTTGGCTAACCGCTGTTCCACACCATGGCCTGCACACACACACACACACACACAGACACACACACACACACACACAGAGTTAGCTCTGCTATAAAGCTGAAGTGTAAACAGGGGTATGTGTGTGATTTGTCTCTGACCTGTGACACTCTTCATCTCCTCCTTCACCCCCTTCTTCTCCCTGCGGAGGGAAATCAGTGCATTTCTGAGCTCCTCCTTTTGCTTCTCCAGCTCCTCTTTCTGTTTCAGGTAACGTCTGGCATCCTCCTCTGCGCGTGTCTTCCCATACCGAGCATACTGATTTACATCTAACAGAATACACAAAAGAATAACAGAGCGGAGTGGGTGCAGATAATGTATATAAGATTATCCACCTTGAAAAACTTCACTGCAATCACGATCGATTGCACATTTTCTATCATATCATTTTTATGTATGAACGGAGACTCACTGGAGGCGTGTCTCTTGATGGCAGCCTGTTGCTCAGTTTTTTCTGAGTCCCTGCTGGAGAAGGAGGCATGACGTCTCACCTGTCCAGCTCTGCTCTCCCCCTCCCCCTCCTGTAAGAAAAACAAGTAAAATTTATAAGCCACAGAAAGCCACAAAGGGACATATATGTAATTGTGGTTAACATGATGTCTCCTCACCGCAATACTCTCATAGACCTCATCGTATGTTCTGGAGTCTGTTGAGGCACTGCTGGAGGAGGTAGCGGTGGTAGTCGCCCATCTGAGAGGGGAAAAAGAAAAAAAAAAAGACAGATGAGGCAGAGGCAGAGACAGATGCATTTCAGGGAAAAAAAAGCCAGATTAAAAACTCCAGATGATTACATGCAGAAACACACAAACATCTTCTGTAGGAAGTGACTCACAGGAAGGAGTGTCTGGCAGCATGCCGTATGTCAGTGAGCGTATCCACGTCGATGTAGTCGTAGTGCAGCTCTTCAGGGAGAGTAGTGCTGCCGGTCTCTGCAAACAACACGCCCAGCCAGCGGCCCAAGTCCTCTGAGCAGCTGGCCTGATGGACACACACGCACACACACGCAAATAAAATTACTCGTTTCCCAGAAAAATGTAGGTGTGTCATCCCTGTGGACATGTTAACTTTCCGTCTCATCTGAGTCTACACAAACAGTCAGGAAAAGCAACCCAATCTGCCTAAATTCATGTCCTCTGACAGGACAACTTATTCGGGACCTTCTGACAGCACAGCGTTATTAGTGTTATTACCTCTAAAGATGCTAGTTCGCTGCCTGCCTGCCGGATGCAGAAGGAGAAGGGATGCTTCGGACCGAGGCCACCGGTCACCACCTCTGCGCCTTTGAGTGGCACCACAATGACCGGCGGCTTCTGGTCCCCAGGGTCCTTCTGCAGGTACAAGCTCCCACCTCGCACCACGCACCAACGCTCCTTCCACGAGCCGCTCAGACACACATTGAGGTACCCTGTAGAGAGAAATGTATCATAACCGTAGCTGCAGTTTATATTCAGTATTCAAAAATGTTGGCTGAAGTTAACCTTTTTAGTCAGTCAGTCAAATAGCTTCTTGATAAGTTTGTGTCCTCACCACAGCGTGGGTTGTCATGCTGACCAGACGACGAGGGAGGCTCCCCAGGTAAAGGAGGTTTCCGTTTGGAGAAAGTGATGATCTGATTGATCTTCTTCCCCGCCGCTCGGCTCATCGACCCCGTCAGCTCTGAGAAAGCTCCACGCTTCCCCCTGTCTAAAATCAAACACACTGTGGTCAACGCCTGCTCTGGCTGACGATGTGGAGCACTTGACATACAATATCTGGGAGTGAAGCCTGTTATATCTTGCTGTGCTTGTGTTTGTTAGCAGTGAAATACTTTCACACATTTCATCAATTATAAATTAAAACAAAAACATGTGGAAAATGAGGAAAAGAATTAAAAAAAATCAAGTGAGGGAGATTATTATGAAAATTCTGAAGTTCGGTTACAGTATATTTAATATTTAATATTATTTGATTTCAGAGAACTCATTTATTTATTCACTCTATCTCTCGTGTGTGTTTGCGTGTTCTTGCTGCGTGTACCAGGTGCTGCAGTGCTCCGTCCAGCCTACTTCCTATGATGTCAGCAGGAGACAATCACAGGAAGTGGACAGGAAGGATGCCATATCTGTTCACGCCTCACTTCCCGTCTCTCCCTCTCTCTCATGTCTCTTTAGGTTCAGAGTTGCTTGGCCAGTAAACAAGTTGTAACAACACTGAAACAACATGACTATGTTTGACCTGTAGCCTGACCCAACATCATGGATCCCCTGGTTTATCCTTCCTGATTTTGTGGATGGATAAACAAAAATAGTATACGTGCTTTTGATCAGACTCGGTTGCGTGTGTGTGTGTGTGTGTGTGCGCGAAGTCCCTGAGAGTGAGAGCATTTGGGACATTTCACTTCTTCTGAGAATTTATATTAATATTAATATTACTAATCTTCAACTTGGTGAGGTTACATAAATTTATTCAGTCAAATTGGACAATGGATTTGGAGTGCTGGCCAATCCTGTTCACCATTTACTGGACTTGACTGTTAGCTCCCGGGTAGCTAGTGGAGCAAGAAGGGGGTGCGTGTTTAGGTTCCAGCAGACAAAAAAACAATTTTTATTTCCAAAGAATGTTGCTTGTGGTCTAATCTATTCATTTAACCAGTAGTATCCAAATCGAATGTTAAATCTCACTATGATCATTTAATCTGGAATCTGGAAATCACTGATGCTGTGTGTAAGATTCGTCCAGCTTGTTTCACTAAAAGAACAATAAAAATTAGTTAATTAAAACTTAATCAATACTAGCGAGCTTGTGAAGGTAAACCTACTCAGTGAGTCAACGGTGTCCCGTCCTGGTCCCTGTGCGATGGACTGGCTGTCTGCTGTCGGTCCACTGTCTGAGTCTGACGCCTGCCGCTCACACTGCAGCACCTCAAAGAAAAAGCACAAACTTTATTAACTTCTCTTTCTCTGTTCAAAAGGATTAACCTGCTTTAACAAATCTTTCTGTCCTCTAACTTTAAGTTTCTTGGCATGCGGTTTATTGACTTTATGTATTTTTAAAACTGTTTTGCCGACGTGGGGTGTAACTGCCATGTCACCATGCATTCAGCTCGCTGGCTGCTGCAGCTGTGTGCCCAAACTTCCTTGAGGGTTTTGAAGCCCTTTGAAAAGCAGCCAGCTCACCAACCACAATAATGTCACCTCACTCACTGCTTGTAACTTGAAGCCAAAGGAACAGTTGTGTCATGCGTGGGCTGAAAGAGGTGATGTCAGCCACAGACAGCGTAATGTATGAACTACAGTATAGATTCAAATTTACACAGGCCTCAGTAATAAAGAACAGGGTTATTACAGTAAAGTAACATTCAGACATAGTGAGACAACTGATATTTTGACAGAAACTTTAAGAATATTGTGTGGTTTGTGGGCAAAGCTTATGACATGTAAAAACACAAAGAAAACAGTTTTCAAAAAATGGCTGACATTCATCCAGAAACACACACACACACACACACACCTTGTCGAGCTCCAGCTTCCTCTGTATAATGGGGGATGTGGATCCATCCAGTCCATCGGTGTTGCTACACTGGCTGCCAACATCTTGCACCACCTAATTCCAGAAAAAGAAAACCTTCACTTCTGAACAACCTTATGTTCTACCGTCGGCCATATTCCCCCGTGTTTTCCCCTGATCCTGTCTGTCTCAGCACAAGCCCTCTGGTAAAGGGGTGAATAAAGGTACCTTGAGCCATCGCTGGGCCTGCTCCTTACTCTGAACAGCCAGGACGAGAGCTTCGCCTCCAGGCAACGAGAAGCGCAGCTCGTGTCTCTTTTTCCGGCCTTCCTTTGGGACGTAGATGACGTTGCAGAGATTCAGCGGGAGCTCAGTGTGAGGAGTGGTCTCTTTGATGCTCTTATAGCACTGTAAAAGACACATGCAGGGAGACAGACCTTGATGTGTCGTTTGATGCTGCTTCACTTTGGTACTAAAATGTAATCTTTGAATTTCTGGCACTATTGTAAGATTACCATCCCAGAGGAAAACCTTTCTTTCACCTGAAACTAAGTTAAGCATTTGTAACTATTGTAATCCTCTGCATTAACATTTGTTTAGCACTTAATAAAGCCAGACATACACTATATAGACAAATGTATTGGGACACCTGACCCCTACACCAAAGTGGACTTTAATGACATTGCATTCTAAATACACAGACAGTTTTGCAGCTACAGCAGCTTCCACTCTTCTGGGAAGGCTTTCCACAAGATGTTGGAGAGTTTCTGTGGGAAGTTTGACCATTCATACAGTAGATCATTTGTGAGGTCGGACTTGATGCTGGATGAAAATCTCTATTCTAGTTCATCCCAAAGGTGTTGCATGGGGTTGAGGTCAGGGCTCTGTGTGGGCCAGTCAAGTTCTTCTACACCAAACTCATCCAACCATGTCTTAATGGAGCTTTGCTTTGTGCACTGGGGCACAGTCATGCTGAATAGAAAAGGGTCTTCCCTAAACTGTTGCCACAAAGTTGGAAGCATAGCATTGTCCAAAATGTCTTGGTATGCTGGAGCATTAAAATTTCCTTTCAGTTGAAGTAAGGGACCCAGCCCAACCCCTGAAAAACAGCCCCATCCCAGTACTTTTGTCTATATAGTGTATATTAGTTTTGAGGTTTAACAAAATGTCCAGAAGCAGATCTATTCACCTGCAGTTTATTGTCTCTTACAACGACCAGCTGTTTGGACCACTGGCCGAAGCGTTTCTTTCGCAGCAGGAAGGCACAGATGCGGCAGTCTCTTATTGGTCCGTCTGTGCTCTCCTCAGCTGTCCATCTCTGAGGCTGATCCCGCCCCTTTGCTTCTTCTTCCTCTTCTTCGTAAGACTCATAGGAGCTGCTCAGAGCATCAGAGTCGTTGTCTGAGCACCAAAACAAAATGATTAATTTACAAAACTATTTGCAGTACTGTTCACTCATGTAGTCCACACATTTTACATTCAGAACTCTGCTTGTACTTGCAGGTTTGAATTGTTAGAATGACTGAGCACAAAAGAGGGTAGACTCACAGGAGTTTTTGGGAGGTCCATTAATCCTGGTGGTGGGGTAGTTATTGTCTGCATCCTCATAGTAGGCGTCCTCCACTGAGTTCCTGGAAGCTACAGAAAAGGAGTCGAGATGAGATAAAGGACATGAGAGAAAGAGACACTCCTAATAATAACATAGTTGGTGTGCAAATCTGTGTTTTTTTGCGTGTACAGAACTGCTCATATTGGTGGTGAAGTACTGAGGAGTGGATCCAGGATCTAGAGGGACAGCCTCTTCATAGTAGTCATCGGGAAGGGGGGTGGTTGGCAGAGGAGGGGGCGTGTCAGTCGGTGTCTGGGGTGAAAGTTAGACAAAAGTTTTAGGACATGAGCAGCAGGTAAAACGACAGAGGTACATACTGTAGACAACTTACAGATTTATTAGGGTGAGCCTTCTCCTCTTCTTCTTTGTGCTCTTTCTGCTCCTCTGGAGAGGCACTGAGCATGTGCAAATCACAGTCTAGTAAAACAAAAGAGGATTAATGCTCGTTATTGTATTGTGAATTTTACAGATGTTGTGGTATAATGATTGGAAATAGACAATAATCATAATTTTTACTTAAGACTTTATAGCAGTGAGCTAGTTTGATGGTGCTTTGAAGGTTTGCTCACCAAAATCCTCAAACAGAGACTCTACGAAACTTGTGCCGTTGCCATAGAGACAGCTGTTCATGTAGACGTCTGATCCGTTGACTGCGGGAAAGATAAATTAGGGGTTAGAAACAGGATCAAAGACGGGGTTAGGATCGTGGCCTTTGCTAATGTCAGGAAAGTCAGGATTACCAAAACGTACAGAGATGTAGCAAACAGGCGAGTGAGTGCTCACTGTGCAATCTGCACGTTTAGACAAATAAACTGTACGGGAAACCCTTGTAAGCTTGTAAGTGTTTGTACCAGAAGAACAAAGATAAATGAAGTCATAAAACGCATGTGAAAGTTTGCCAAACCTCCCAGACTTTCTGGAAGTATTTTAGAACCAGTGCGAGAAATAAATCTTCAAATATTTGGCTGCAAAGAAGTGAAGTGGAATATGCTGATGTGCTGCATAGGACGTGTTACTATCAGGATGTTTTGTTTTTCTCCTTTCTTTGACCTGCCCTCATCATCCTCTTTAAAATTTACTTTTCATTATCCTCTTACCTCAATCCCTTTATCCTCTCCAACATCCTGTATTCTCCCATCTAAACAAAGATCTGCCGTAAAGACCTCAGTAAGATTTGGCATCCATGTCTTTTTAACTTTTGTATTGTCCTATGTGCTGTAGCCCCATTGCATAAAGACAAAAGAAATGGTCTGTCTCTGTCTAAGTAAACTCTGTTCTAGTGACCCCAAACAAATTGCTCAACTCAGAAATACTTCAGCTGAACTGGTGCTGCTGTCGAACTGAATGAATGTGAGGCAGGAAGCAGATGAAAAACCACAAACATATTCTGTCCGTTAAAGTCACCAATTTGCCTTATCTATTAGAATTTTACTTAAGAATTTTACCTTATCTATTAGAATGTTTGTGTTTTGTTCTTGTTATATGACCTTTATACAACAAAAATAAAAAATAGCGTGGTGCAGTTAAAAAAGTTTAAATGGGTTTGTTGCCTCACTGCACCTAACAAACAGACCAGAGATATGTCATGTGCACCTCCTCGTCCATCTGAGACTGACTTCTGTACCTGACAGCGGCAGCGAGTCCAGGATGTTACGTATGGAGGCCATCTTGTCGGCAGTGGCAGGACTGACCGTCTCGTGGTCCAGCATCTTCAGCAGGGAGCCCAGCTCGTTCACAAGTCGCTCCATCGCCACTGAACACAACAAAAAAATCCAAAAGAACATATCATTGGCTTTGCAGCGTAGCAGTAGAATATTCTTTGGCAAGGTCACGTCACTCTTAATGTGGTTAAAATGCTTGTGCATCAAATATCAATTTAAGACATCCGTGCAAGGCCACACAGGCAAGTGCGAGCTAAACTGGCAGTTCACAAGGGGGCATGAAGTCAGTCTGGAACGCAGCTTACCGCCTGTTGCAACAGCTGACAGCGATGAGATATTTGTCATTCATCTGATATGTCACCCTGTTTATTTTGTCCACCTTCTTGGGTATTTTTGTGGTCATTTTTCTTTCTGCTGTCTTGTCCCTGCACCACAGATCCAGTCGTACTTTCAGCTTGGATATTTCAAGCTTTCTTCGAAAAATTATTGTTTTCACATTCAGCACTGACATCCTGTGTCTCTGTGTCTGTGTGAATGTGCTTTGTTGACCTTGACATTGTTCCAAAAGCCCTGCCACACTCTCACACATCCTGCCGACCAAGAGAGGAGGAGGAGGAGGAGGAGGAGGAAGGGGAAAAGAGAGAAAAGGAGATGGGGAGGAGGGGGCAGGAAGCTTCCTTCCCTTAAGGAAATGGGGCCAAAGTAAAGAAAAAAAATTGTAGTCCACTAGAGATAGAATAGGATATGGTGACCAAACAGCCTGCAGCACTGGGTTAGTTCAATCAGTTGATCGTTTATTTAAAAGACATTTGACATAAAGAACGTTAGTGTAGTGTAATCTGCTGGCCTTTAATTAAACACAAGATATTGGCCTCTGTTGATATGATGAAGTATTATTCCTGCCATTAAACAGATGGAGTGGATCATTCTGAATTTAAGCTGCTGACCCTTAAAATAATTTCGTCTCAGTTTGGGCTTCAGTAGAAAGTCTTACTGCCTCCCAGCAGTCCACAAAGTGTTTTCCACGCTGCCAATTCAATTCAATTTTCAATTTTTATATTGTGGCAAATTGTGACACTTTTCAAACAGAGCAGGTCTAGATCATCCTCTTTAATATACAGAAACCCAGTATACTTCCATGAGCAAGCACTTGGGTGCAGCGGTATTAAATCTTTGCCATTTTTGCCATTACAATTTTAAAGCGATCGACCTCCTTTATAAACCTTCTCTGGGAATTATTGGAAAAATACTGACCCATTGTCTGAATTCAACTCTCAAACACTTTACCAAGTATATTGTTTGATTTTTCACTTTAATTTACGAATAAATGTGTCAACTTCTTAGATTAAAAAAAAAAAACACCATAAACATAACATTTATAGAAGCAGGTAATTATAGATGCCTGAGGATGAAATACACTGCAAAATATGCAACTATTTTGAAAGAACTGGTACAAGGGTTAAGTTAAAATAAGATCAAAACAGTCCACTCTTTCCCTCTCACACAGTGAGGACGGAGAGACTCAGAGAAAAACTCTCGCTCTCCCAAAGCCTCTTCCGCCACCCCCCTACTCTGACAATACTCTATTGTCTCCACGAGAGCCAAAATTAGACGACGGCAATGCTCTGCAAAAGACCAGAGCAAACAATACAATGTCAGAGAAAAACAAAACAGGAACTAACACACACACACACACACACACACACACACAGTCTATGAGGGGTGTGGCGCAACGCAGCTGCATCGTCTGGATGCATGGGCATTCAGGGTTAAAGGATATATCTCCAGCAGCTGTGTGTGTGTGTGTGTGTGTGTGTGTGTGTGTGTGTGCGTGCTCGCGCAGTGTTTCTCGGCCAGCAGCTGTGGTTTCCTGTCTTAGCTGTCGACAGAAGCCACTCTCCACTCCTTCCCAATCTCGACTCTCTCCTCCATCCTACCGCCAGTCTCACCTCCTCTCGCACTTCCTCCCACCGCCACCCCCCTGCCCTCTCTTTTTCCATCTCTCCCCATCCTGCTGTTTCTCATTCTGTCCCTACATCCTAAACTCTCCTTCCATCTCTGTTCACGTGTTGCCTCCAGTTGTTTTTTTCACCGTTCTCCATTCATTGTACAACCAGTTGAGTCCCTCAGCTGACGGCTAGTCAAATTAAAGAGTTAGTGTATTTCACTTCTCTTGAAAAAAACCACAAGAGTCTCATCAGTCTCAGCGTAAACAAAGCCAGTAGTGGGCTGATGGAGTTTCAGACTGGGCCTATTTTCTGTTTCTCGAAGTCTAACTTTACACAGTCACAGTCAAGGCCATCCACTTATTTGCTCTCTCTCTCTCTCTCTCGGGGGGACTGGAGGGTTCAGGCTGAGAATCAGCTGTTCTGAAGGCTTGTGGTCGGTTTCACCCACAGAAGGATCTTTGTAACCCCCCATTCCACACACACACACACACACACACACACGCGCACACACAAGCTCGAACTCGCATGGACACACACATTGCGCATATTTTTCTCCTCGAATGTTTTCGCTGATGAACACAGATTTAACACACACACTTTAAAGTTTAAAACAGTATCTTACACAAAACAAACGCACAGTCACAAGAATATGTTGGAAAATGTGCTTGTGTGTGTGTGCGCTTTGACATACATTTTTGTGTGTTTGTGCAGACAGGCTTCCTGAAGAAGGTCAGTCATGAGACCTGAGCCATGCGACTCTCATTTGAACTGATTTGGCGTGTTTGGTTGCAGCTCAGAACAAAACAACTACTACTCACTGCTGCTGCTGCTGTTTATCTCGCCACATAATGCTAGCATAATATAACATAATGCACCATTCTCCTCCGAACCTGAGTTTTTCACTCCCATCTGTTACACGTCCAACCCATCAATCACACCAATCCAAGGCAAACCTCCTCCCTGACATGCCTCTCCCACCTTAACTATCCATCCTTCTTATTTTCTTTCTCACCCCTTCAGGACTAGGATGAAATAAGAGTGCATTACATGGAATTGCATCTTGTTTCTGTGAATTACGCTGATCTACTTCATTTTCCACATCTTTCTCAATTTAGAAGAATTTCAAGCCCTGAAGTGCACGGTGCTGCTATTTTGCATTTCGGCAGGCGTCCTCTTCCTGCCTCCCCCACACTCCCAGAGGCTGAGGTCCCTCCAGATCCCACATTCTCCCTTCCACTCCTTTCTTTCGGTCCCTCCTCCCTCTCTGATCCTTTCCTTTTAACTCCTTTCCCTCATCTGCCTGCCTCAGCCTCTTCTCCAGACACCCATTCTCTTCAGACGGAGGTCAGAGTTCAAGTCTTGGTGGCCTCCTCTGAGACAAAAGTCTACTTCAGAGACTCAGCATCCCGTAATTCATATTTTCGTGACAACAGTGGATGGTGTCACTGTCCGCCCGGGGTTAGCATTCAGTCAGACACTTTAAAAAGTCCCCTCCAGAACCAAGCTGGCAGTATCTTTAAAAAGAACCAGCTGGAGGAAAAGAGTCGAGGAATTTTCCTCTCTTTTTCACATTCTTTCAGTATCTTATCACTTTCCTCAGACAGTAAACGGTGAGGAGACACAGGAAACAGAGGAGCATGACACTGGCTCAGACTTTCATTTAATGACAGCATGACTTTAATTTAATGATCCAGTGTGCAGGATTTAGGGTCAGAAATTGAATATAATATTCAGACTGATGTTTTCATGATCGTATAACCACCTGAATCTAAGAATTGTTGTGTTTAGTTGACCTTATATTCGCTTCCACGGATTCGGCCATGTTGCAATGGCATGTTCTGTTAGTAACCCAGACTGGACAAACCAAACACTGGCTCAAAGAGAGCAGCATTCACGTTTTTAGTGACCACTTTAGATGAGATGAGGGATGCAGCACTAGATGCCACCAAATCCGACTTTCAAAACTGTTGTGCTATGGCGGATTCTCTAATAAACTACTGTCTTGTTAGATGAATATTTTTGATATTATCAATAAATAAAATGGTTCCATGCCAAGTGAAAGTGTCAAAACCGGAGACTAAAACACCCAGCTCTGAGGAAAGAGGAATAGTTTGGTTTTGTGGGATGTACACTTTGATGAAAAGACTGAGACCACTATCATGTCTGTGCTGTAAATACGTTAATGAAAGAATGATGGATTGCTGAGGATTTATTAACTAACACAAAACATCTCTTCGCTTAACCTGCACATTACCCTGAATCAAAAACAATTTGTTGTGGCTTGGTAACTGCTATGATAGCTCCCAAGTCTTTACAAGCTGTGCACACACACACACACACACACACACACACATGCTGTTATTCTATGTTTGCCTTTGGAGCTGGTTTTTCCCAGAAGTGATATAATGGTGGTGACAATAACAATATAACCCTCAGTTGGACAACTCATGATCCAGTGTTTTTCCTGTTTGGTAAAAGAGTGATATCACCACATCAGTTTAGTTTCCTCCATCAAACCAAGATAGATGGCATTCCTACTACACCATGGAATATCTCTGGAAAAGATGACAGAAATCAAAACAGTGTAAAGGCTTATGCAGAGGCGGTGATTTCCTTAAATATCACTTCAATGATCAATAAAGAATTGTGGGGTTTCGCACTTGGAAAGAGAATGGAAAGAAGGGGCTGGGAGGAGGATCACTGGGTGAGGAGGAGGAAAAGGGAAAAGGAAATGTAAGAGAACCACGGCCGAGTTGAAGGACAGGCAGTTGTTAAACAGAGAACTGGTGTGCCTGTATGTGGGTGGGCAAATGCAATTAATTATTACTACAGTATCATTATCCTCGTCTGTATGCATGTGGGTATGGTGTAAGAGAGGATAAGTCCATTCGTCATAATGCCACTGTAGACCGTGCGTCATTCAAAGCCATTTTACAATTTCAGCTTCTACATATGTCTCCCATTTGTTGCAGCAGTTGCGTTATTGGCCCAGTACGCCATTATCAATTACTCTTGATTTGTCCACAGAGAGAATATTTTCTTCTCAAGTGCCCAAGTGTTTGGCCTCGAAACACTTTGGCTACACTGCGTAATCTGTTTGTGTCCATGTGTTTCACAGACCTTTATACTCATGCTAGATATGTCACAAGCACAGGTGTAAACAATAACTTCAATGACGGCTAATTAATGATGGCTTTAGTGTCCTTGCATCGTGCACGCCAGCCCAAAGTTGCCAGAATGGAAAGCTGGTATTGTACGTCTCTGTATATCATGCAGATAGGTTTGTAAAATGTACATGTGTACGTACGTATCACATTACGTTCAGCGGTGATGTGAAATGGCGAAACATCTTTGACTACTCTGACCAACATTTTTCAGCCAACCAGAAAATTCTCCAGCCAATATGTTTAGAACATGAACTAGAACTTTAATTTGATATTTTTAACAAAATGCTGGGACATTTTCCAGCCCTGTCTTTGTGGTGACACATCCAGGTATTACAACCCAAACATGATCTTTTCCTAACCTAAAATCTGAAGTGGTTTTTGTGCCTAAAACTAACCAGAAATAAAGTGCCACAAAGACATCCAGATTGCTTTCCATTTTCCTCAGAGCAGCAACTACCAATGTGGGACCAAAGCCTGAGTTTATTCAGTCATTTAGTCTAATGGAGACATGAAAGCTGGTAGAGAGGCTGCAAGGCTGCAGCCATTCAGCCATCATTTTCCTGTGGATTTTGTACCCTGTGGCAAGCGAATTTGCCAGTCTAAATGCTGATGGTGTCATTATTCTGTAGCCATTAAACTGTGCAATCAACATTTACTTCATAATGACACATAGGGGCAAAATAACATGTTTCAACCCAGTATTAAACGTAAAGTTTCTGTGGTTTGCAGAAACGTACAATACAAGAATGTATTCTGATGACTGGGTTGGTGCATACTGGCTCACTGTCATGATTCACATGGACACCATCCATCGTTAATGTTATTAATAACACCTGCACTTTATCTGCTGCGACAAGCCAAAATATCTGCTGTGAAAATGACCTGTTAACAAACACCACAGTGCATCTATACATAGTGCAGTCATTTAATACTCAGCGCTTTAAAAAAAATCATTTATATTATTATAATCATGTTAATTTTAGGATCTGACACACTACTGTTAATTAAAATAGTTTGGTGTCTAATCTGGGGCTGCGTTTAAGCTCAGGCTTTGAACAGCACCACAAGTTTCAAATGAGTTTCTAAAATTAGGAGGAGCTTTAATATCAATTTTTCCTCCCGTTTAAGGGAACTTGACACCGTTTTTGTATGAATTCAGCATGTTGGGGTGTTTTAACATGCATGACCGAAAGCTCTTCCTCTGACTGGTTTGAATCCACAATGGTCATTGTTTCCATTGGACACGGTCACTTGTGATCCTCGTTTGCCGTATTTCCAGTTGGGAACCACAGCTTGGTCACCTGGCATCACATAATGCAGCTTCCTGTTTGCAGCACTGTGGCCTGAAGGCTCTGCAAACAGAGCAGCCATTGAGCTGCTCCTGCAGCAGCAGCTTCGCTTCCAGCGGTGCTGCTTCCAACGGGGAACTTCTCTGTTGGTATCAGATTGCATCACTCTACCTGAGCGAGGATTTCCTCCTCCTCCATCCATCCACACACACACACACACACACACACAGCGCACTAACCGGCCTGTAGGTGTATGACATCACTCTCCCCCGTTACTCCAGCAGCTAACCAGGCATACTTGGTTTATTTAGAAAAAAGAGATGAGCGATGGTCTCTCGTTTTAAATGTGTTTAACGAGAACTCAAGTAAAAGTGTAACGCAGGCCACAAATGTCAAATTACTTAGTCGGACCTTTAAGCAAAAATCATGGCGATGGATTAGAAGTTAGTGTATTGTTCTTGTTGGACCAGAACTGTGTTTGTGAGCACATATATTATCTCCTTATGCGTTACATTTAAGCCTTTCCATGTATGGAGGCTCGGTCTCAAAGTCACCATTGTAAAGTTACTGTACTTCTCTGTCGCGAATAAATACGAACATGTGATATGGCGACAAGAAAGGCTGCTACTCACCACTTTGGCGTTTGGAGTCCATGTCGTTTGATATTTACGTGTATTCTTTAATTCACAGTAATAATCCCTTGGCGGTCTCATTTAACGGTTAATCACGTGTGAGACGTGCTCGCCACAGTCACAGCGGAGCTTTGTGAGCCTTCAAGTGACTCAGTGGCCGCTTCAGTTTGTAGTTCGACTCGGCAGCCGCCGGTTCATCATCCAGGGCTCCGACGGGTCCTAGTGCGAGTTGGTCGATGCCAGTGGGGGAATACACGGGAGACACCTTGAGACATTTCTTCAGGTGTTTGTCATTTTTCTAGAGATTTAGTGAATATTTTTTTGCCTTTTCAACGCAAATTATATTACCGCTCAGAATTAAATTACAATGGAGACCAACATTTGTGGAAATTCTTGGCAAAACCACTTGAATCCTTTCAGGACCCCTTAACCAGAAAATGATAAACCATCGTCATCAAAGCTAATTAAAAACAAATCATAACACGGATAATAAATAATAACTTACTGATGCTTGAATCGTTTATTCAGAAGGTATTGTAGTGACAGACACAAGTTTGCAAATTATTCATATTAGGCCAATAAATCAAATGCTGTAAACATACACCTCATGGTTTCAGTACCTGCAGCAGAGAGCCACATTATCTCATCTTTAACATCCTCAGCAATTTGTAACAAATTTTCTGTTCCTGTTAAATCCATTTCAGCTTAGCAACTCTCGTTTTATCGCAAACACAAATCCTCTCTTTGTTAAAGGCTTCAGACATTCCTTCACTTGTTGCTTCCCCCTTTTCCCCATCTTTAATTCTTCCACCTCTTCCTATTTCCTTCCTTTGCTTCATCATTGTTTATTCTCTTTCATGAGAAAGCTTCTCAACAATCATCTATGAAAATCCTCTATTAGTCATTAGCTATAATTGCACACACACACACACACACACACACACACACACACACAGTGTAGTACTAAAAACCTGATTTGTAGACTTAACTAACATCTCTGAGTCCAGAGCCATGACACATTCACATTAAACCTTACAACCACATCATTTTTCAAAAACCACTTCAGTGAACTGTACAGCCTGCTCGTGACGCAGAGAAGAACTGATATGGCTTTGGAAGAACTGACATCAAAATCAAACACATCCCAGTACTGAAAAAGAAAGGAAATAGTTGGTCTTCAGTTGTGACACATTATAAAAACATCAATGTTTATGTCACGCTCTGGAACCTGAATCACACTGTTGTGTCATCTGCCTGTTTTATCAGCTTATGAGGTGCTGAGGATAAAGTCTGTGTGACCAAATCCTTTTCGCCTTCAACAGTTTGTCAGTCTGTCTTCCCTCCCAGACAATCTCCTCAGTTTCGGCACGAATGCAGCTTTGGCTCAGGGCAGACCCTCAATAGAGTACCAAGTACTTCAGCTTACAGTCCATCAGGTCATGTTATCAGCCAGCCAGCCTGGTGCTCATGTTAACGTGCTGCCATCTGCTGGTAGAAGAGGGAGAACTTCACTCGTTCTCTACTCATTAACTTTCTGTGTGTTGCAGCCCCAGTCTGACTCCTCTGCTGCCTCTCAAAGTCATCATGCTGTCCTACCAGTTCTTCTTTCTGATTCCAGTTTTTCCCCTTTAGGCCAGTTGGCCAGTTCCACTCGTATTGCATAAAAAGTCCAAGTGCACACTAGCTAAAAGTGCGGCGAGATACGGAGGCTAACAGTTCTGCTCTTGCCACCTCAAAAGGAGGAGAAACTTTTATTTGAGTCATTTCCCCTTCTGCTGTGACACAGAGTCAATCTGGGGTCCGATCTGAGGCCAGCTCATCAGAGCACACTGTTGGTGTTGGACCTTGGGTTAGATGCTCCTGGCAGCTTCATTTTCTCAGAAGAGTCGGACCTGTTTCTTCAGCTCGTTTTTCTTCCACTGAGGGAGACGATCAAAGGCAGACATGGACAAGCCGAAGACTCTGTAGAACTCCTCTGGTGAGAGGTGACGCTGGAAGGACAGAGAAGATAGAGCATATTAGAGATGGTAAGTCAACCACATCGTAAAAATCCTAAGAATCCCTGTCTGTCTCAGAAATGCAATTAATAAATAACTGTGTAAATAACATTTCCAGCCTGAAATATGTCTGCAATGCATTTTCATTAAATGTTGTGCAGACATTCTTGGTCCCCAGAGGACGAAGCATTACAACTTTGAGGATCTTCCTGTGTTCATTATACTCTAGTCCATTTTGTTGTGCTCTGCAAAATGAGACAGAAAAGATGAGAATAGAAAAATATATATTTTGTAAAAGCAAGTCTTGCAGTGGTTTACCTCCAGTCTGGCTCGGTCCACGTCACTGGGAAGACGCTGCTGCCCTCTAACTGACACAATAAGGGCTTCATATGGATAAATCTAACAGAGAGAGACAGAGAAACACAGAGCTGATGTTTCAATGTTACCATCTACAACTGTCACTTCCGAAAGCCTCCTGCACCAAAATGCAATACGGCCAGTGTGAATTAAATTTTAAAAACTGAGCATGGGCCCTGAAAAACAAAAACTGTAAATATGACTGCAATTCTCTCAAGATGTCATTCAAAAGTGTTCATTAAAAATAACCTTTGAAAACCAGCTCAGATTTGAATGTTATAGCTTGATATTTTTTTCTCTCTCACCCTCTAGAGGCCACATGCTGCATTGACAACAGTGATAGAGGCTAAAATAAATTAGAAAAATTAGTTTATCTGTTTCATTGAGACACAAGAAAGGCATAATGCTACTGTTAATTCAGTTTCCAGTAAAGCAGGTGAAACTTCTGATACAGTAAATCTCTCCATTTTCAAATAAGTTTTTAATCAAGGGGTGACTTGTCTGGCGATGCACAAGGCTGGCGGCTCTTATACAAACCCTGCGTGCCATTACCTTTTATTTTTGATTGTTTTACTCCATTGTCTCTAAAATGCACAGCTGAGTGCGATGAATTCATATGAATTTTAAACAGGCAACACATCATCCTCATTTTTTTATCCACTGATGCAGATGTTTCCCTCTTGGCTCAGTTCACAGGCTTTGGAAAGAGCATCTTACCTTGTATTCTGAAAGAAAGAGAGAAGGGAAAACACAGTGAGTTGGCTTATACACACAGTTTATGTCAAAACAAATAACCGAAGATGCAGTTTGATGACATTGTTAAGAGTAGAATCATGACAGGTGCTGTCTTCATTGTCAGGCTAAAGACACAGCAAAGGCCAATGAATAATCGTGCTCCATGACAAGTGAAACAGTAGTTAGTTAATTCGTTAATGTCCATCCTCACTCTCTGATGTATCATCTGTTTGCATTCAGGGCTGCCTGCCAAAAACCATTTCTGCCAGAAAGCCTTTCAGAAGACAGGTGCCGACATATAAAGAGGGACAATGAGTCTCACCCAGGAGACCAGAGTTTAAAAGGGTTATTTCGAGACTTTGTAGACATTTTTAGGCAACATCAGGGTTAAAACACTAAATCAACTTTGGTTTCACACGAGACACAAACAGCAGGTGAATGTTTTGTGTGCCTGAGAGGTTTTCTGGCAGAAAACCTTAAAGCCAAACTTCTCCTGTGTGTGTGTGCTCCTTACAGCAACAAGAGGTGGTACAGGAGAGAAAGCACCATTACCTTGAATAACATCACACACTGTTGGAAATATTTGGGATATGTAAACTGAACAATCTATATGATATAGGCCCAGTGTTTATTAAAGCATTTAATGTGGAAATGTTTCACATTATGCCTTTAATTGTTTCACTTGCTGTCATCGCTATTCCATTATGATATACACTTTGAACCACACGCACCAGAAGAGGAGGCAAATGAGGAGAAAACTACTAAAGAACTTGGCATAAACAGATTTAACCTGTACAGCAGGCTTACCTCTGATCTGCCAATTAACTGCATTACCGCTGTCATACTGGAAATAATCTGCACCGGCACTCCCAGGCTGCCAGACGACGACAAGAGCAGTTCAGCAAACATGGTCAAACAAAGACAATGGAAATCTTAAAATATTCTGCATATAAAGAGTCAATAAATTGATGCGTTCCAAAGATTCAGTGGCAAATGAAGTACTACTGCCATAGCATATAATTTAGTAAATGACCACGCCTATCTTATTCTCTCCATCTATCACACACACAAGGACACAGTAATTATGATTGCTCACCCTGTTCAGTCCATTTCTACCGTAGCCTGGCAACGAGGCAGATTTGGCAACGTATGAGTCTGGAAGAACAAATATACACACATAACCATAAACAAACATGCAGATTATGCAAAATAATACAAACACCCTCAATTTGTGAATGCAAGCACAGTCCCTCTATACACAAAGAGCAGCAGTAGTTAAAGAAACACACATATCATTTAATAAAAGTACCAGTGCAACTGTGTAAAAATACTCCGTTACAAGATTTCATTCAAAACATTATTCCTAAAAGCACAGAGGTATTACCAGCAAACTGTACTTGTTGTGTCTGAAGTAAAAGTACTGCACTAAACCCAGTGGTTCTCAGTCTAAGCGTCAGGTCCCCCCAAAGCCTAACAAGATACATCTGAGGGGTCGTGAGATGATTAACAGGACAGTGATGAGGAAAAAATGGCTGCACAAAGTTTTATTCTTTTTTTCTTTCTGGCCTTTCTTAAGTACAGTACTTGAGGAGCTTCACAAGACAAGTGAGTTTCATATTCAACAGTGTTTTATTGCCATGTGCTGAAGGATTATCAAACGGTTTTGAACATCTTTATTCATCAGTTTTTTCCATTTGGTACAAGAATTCAAAGCAGCTGCTGCTGTCACATGCTGTAGCTGCTTTTTAAACCTCAAGGCTGCCACTGCCTCCCACCCACCTGACAGACTCCTGATGAAGAAGTGTGGCTCCAGCGTCACACAGATTTGTAAAATCAGAGCGACTTTGGAAGCATAATAATCACCTGTGTGACCTTTAACCAATTTCTGCTTCATTTGTTTTAGAGGTGCTGTTTCATCCTCTGGTTATTGTCCAAATACAGAAAGATAAAATACAAGCGGCAGAAACATGCTACACTGACAAAGTTTGAGGAATATCGTGATGTTAATGCGTCTTTCGGGCAGGCCTTTATTTTTGGTGAGCACTGCTGCAGCTGATGCAGCAGAGGGCAGTGTAGTCATTCGCCTGTCTCACATTCACTTTACTGTCTTACTGTCTTCAATCCCCACCAGCCACTCCCCGCTTCCTGACCACTTTCACTTCTCCTTCTGTTCATTTCACTCTTGTTCACTCTGGTGTTGAAAGGGATATTAAATTACACAGGGATGTTAAAGAGCTGGGACCAGGCAGTATGACACAGTAGAACACAGACCGGCGTTTGGAGACGCTAAGCTGTAAGGGGTCTGTCATCTTCAGATGGGATACAGTCTCACAGATTAGTTGTGGTGTGAGTCTCAGGCCTATAATCACTGCTGCCATTTAACCCTCAGTGTCATGGTTTGGAGCAATTTGCAGTTTTCACAAATTATTGATCAGCTATTTTATTCTAATGGCATGATATCACAGTGGGTGTGTGTGTGTGTGTGTGTGTGTGCGCTAAAATTCAATTTTTTGGTATTCAAAACTACATTTGGAGGCTAAGTTGGGATATTATTATGTTTAAATCCATGCAGGTGCAATAAAAGAGGAGGTGAAGACATCACAAGGAAACACAGTGCCTACATTTTACAAAATGTAGCAGCACGACAGGCATTTTAAGGCCAAGTGGGGGTAATGTGCTCCCTTGAAACGTATCAATCTTTGTGACAAAAGTGTCCTGCGTAACTGAGGGGTTCAGGTCAGAGATCCTGGATTACTGCTACGACTGCTGAAGAAAAGCTGATAAATACAGGCCTAAGCCACAGTGCCATCCATCTTCCCCACCTGTAACCCAAAAGAAAAGAGGTGCGTTTGTGCGTGTCTGTGTGTGTGTGTGTGTGTGTGTGCGTGAGCTGATAACAATCTCCCACTTAAAGCTGTGCCGCTGTCACAGCAGAACCGACAGGATGAAGGGGATCAGAGGGAAGGTGGCCCGCTCTGTCGCCGTCCCCTTGAGATGACCTCAGAGATCAAAACGCACTGATGAGCCACTCACCGCTGTCTGCACTGTAGACGGACCTGGGAGCTGAGGACACAGAGACAGCAAGAGGAGGGGGAGGGGAGTGAAACGGACAATCCATTCACTTCACCAGCTTTACATCCGGGAAATTCAAATTCTCTTGTGTCTTCAGCCTAAAAACTCTACACATGGATTACATTTCAAGAACTTAAATGAGATCTTATTGACATGGAATGAACTGCATAAAATTCTGTTTGGAAAACAAAATATCCAATAGTACCATGTTTTACTGGAAAAACCACAATAAGGCCTCATGTTTCACATACGCTGTATATCTTCTACTTAAGTTATTTAAAAGTTCTGTTGTAAATCACTTCAAATGTCACAGCCGTAAAGCTGTGGGCAAAATCGAATGCTGTGAACACACAAGGCAGGCCATGAATGCATACATCCAGCTGATGAAATAAAAAAAAATCTGACTTTGACACCAGGACATTAATATGTGGACAAAACAGAAAAACACTGATATCAGCAACTGAAGTAAATTTTGGGTCGTTGTACTTCTTTAAAAGACTGTGAGGATGTAGAAACTGTTCTTGAACACTGCTGTTAAAGCCTGAGCTGACACCTGTACCTGCCTCTGATGGTAATAATCCTGTAACACAGTAAAAGTATGAGGACAAACAATGAACTGAGAGAGTTACTTTTCAGTGGGAGGGGAATAATAATAAAAAAAAAGGTCAGCTGATGTGGGACATCTATAAAACATCAGCTGTGTGAAGATATGCCCCTGACAGCTTCAACATGCAGACTTAACACCATCAAGACCTACACATCATATAAAATATGAAGCAGCACGGGCACAGCCATGCAGCATCGGGAAACACTCATGTTAAAAAATGCATGTGTTTGTGGCCACCCACTGCTGTTTGTAATTTTATTGCACCGTGCTATAGCTTGAAGCTTGAGATTTAGTTGGCTATTACACTCCTCCATATGACCTTAATTATTGCTTTATAATCATCCTGACAAAGGCTCTGGAAGTGCAGTGGTTAATAAGCCAATTAATCACCATAGCAACCAGAAGTTTTCAGTCAAGAGCCTGACAGTGGGACCTAATGTGTGCAAATGTGAGAGCAGTTCAGTTAACTGTTAAAGAAACTGTTATGTGGTTATGTTGATGTTAAAGAGGAACTAAGAATTTCCCTCTTTGTCTGTTTGGTTCCTTTGTGGTTACTTTTTCTTGTATCAGCTGTAATTAGAGATTCTCCTTAAGTAAATTATTTTGTGTGAAATTTCACCAACTGCTGAAGTTAGCCGCTTCACCATTTTTTATGTGTTCCCTTATTACAACTTGTACCATAGTAAACCAGCTCCTCATTGGCTTTTTAAGGCAAAATAAATGTTAAAAGATCTGTATTTCTTATTTATTCCAATAATAATGAGGATCACTCCTCTGTTTTAGACCACACAAGCATCCCGAGCCCTGCAAAGGTGGATAAGATCGACAGACTGTAAACAACTGTGCCTTTATAACTCCAAGTCGAGTCTCTGTGTCCAGAGCCGACACCCCATGCTAATGAAAACCACTTGAGGAAGCTAAACCCTTTGGTTTAATTAATGCAAGAGTCAACAGGCATGTTAGCACCTATGTGGGGCTGTAAATATACATGTAGTAAATAAATGGTACAGACACAAGGTTGCTTTGAGCTAAAGATTAACTTCATGCTAACTTCACAATGACAGTGTTACAGTACACAATGTTACATGTTTACTATTTTGACCTATTAGCCAGCTACAGGAAATTTAGTCATAAGTAGCGTATGAATTCTTAAAAAAGAAGGACGTTCGTAAGGACGGGTGGACAACCTGAAACATCTCTCAGCGGCGCAGAGGCAAACCAAAATCATTTGAGGGATGAGTCACCTAGTGTGAATTATTAGTGAAAGTCCCATTTTTGGAATTAGCCTCCTCTTCTCCAGAATAGATGAGTTCACACCCCTCTGCATTTTCTAATCTGTGCAATAACAGCAGACAGTATGAACCCACAGTGATTACACAGCACTGAACACTCACATTATCCACAGCTCTCAGCGACTGACCTCCCTCTGCTCACAGCTCATTTCCCTCTCTCTCTTGACCCTGATTTACCTCCTGCCTTCATGTCATACATCTTCTCCGAACAGCTCCAAAATTGCTTTAGCTTCTCACTCCCTTTCTTTCATTCTCTTTTAAATTTAATTCACTCTCTATCTCATTCTCTCTCTCTCTCTCCTGTTGTAACACCCTGTCTTTGATTCCCATTTGACCTCCACCTAAACACTCTCTCTCTTTCTCTTTCCTTCTCACTTTCTCTCCATCACCGTCTCGCCCGTACATGTGCTGAATGCAATGAGAAATGGGATCAATGAGCGAATTAATAAAGAAGTGAGAAACTCCCCCTGCTACTGCTCGCTCAGCATCACACACACACACACACACACACACACAGTATTCCTCCATATTCATTTCATTCATCAAAGTCCAATCATGACCATTACTTTCACTCAAATCTGATTCTAAGTCCAACCTTGAACCTAAACCACAGACTCAACCCCATTACATCCTTAAAAGACCGTGTGCTTCTTAGTGTTCATGAGCTTTCCTCCGGAACACGAATAAAAAACAAGGTCAATTAAGCAAACAATCAATAAATATTGGTCACAATAGCAGCATGGCTTCATGGACTGCAAAGCCTGTGGTCCAAACTGATAAATTTCAGCAACTATGAGATTCATCATGATGGCCACAGGATGAAGCCTGCTGATTTTGGTGACCCCTGACTTTTCCTGCAGCTCCACCATAAGGTTCTGTGTGAAATGTCTTGGCAAGCCTTGAATGGCTGGCCATAAGCAGGATTAATCATAATTTGGTGAACCTTTTACTTCTCATCTAGTTCCATCATCAGATCAAACTTTCAACTTTGCAAATACTTTAGCTGATGACCTCTAAAACTAATACAACATGCTGATCCCCATCAGCTGCATGTTGTATAATGATAACAAATATTAGTACCTCAATGTGTATAAAAAGGCAGACAGATTTAACAACAAACACAAACACACTCAAAATTCACAACTCGCAACCGACGACTTACAGCCATTGAGGGAGCTGAATCCAAGATTGTTCAGCGCCTCCTTGCTGCTACAGCGGGAACTGCGTCTGCCCCCCCACTGGTCATTGTCATGACAACCTGACCGCGCCTTCATCTCCTCCTTCAGGATCATCCTGCCAATTCCCTGTGGGTGGATGGGAGGGAGAGAGAAGGAACGAAGAGCAAGACGGGGGGGAATAGAAGGATGGGTTAAAGGGACGAAAAAAGAAGGCGAGCAAATGGACAGATAGATGGAGCAATAAGAGTTGGTTGAGTGGGATGGATGCAGGGGTTGATGGAAGGTTGATGGAGTAACGCAGGATGAGACAGAAAACGGCAATGGTTGTTGTTTGGACAGATAGAGGGATGAACATGAAGTGAAAGAAAGAAAGGGACAGGAGCATCGCTTTGTATCACGTCCAGTGGGTGAGGTTGAGAAGAAGCATTAAATTAGAAGCTTATTGGATATTAACTACCAACTAGATAATCACACACACCTAAAATATAAAATGGAGAAGCATTAGAATGCCTTCCTTTCTTACCCTGTTTATATTGTGGTTCCATCCATTCTCCTCTCCTCCAGACGAAAACCTCCTCACCCTGGAGACTAGGGACAGGGATGGAGACAAAAGAGGACATAGCTGTGAATGCATCTTGCATTTGGTGTAAATATTCGTGCAGAAAAAGAGGGAGCAGTACCTTTTGGAGAGCCAGTGTACGGGTAGTAGTTGGAGTCCGGGTGGTAAAGGCTGTTACAGTTGGCAGAATTGACGAGGTTCTCATTGGTCCTACTCCTATTGGCTGTTGGAGATGCAGACATGTCTGAGTGAAAGAGGAAAGGAAATTGCATCAGCAAAACTGTATCAGGAAACAATTTTTCAACCATTTTTAGGTTGATTTATAATCAGCTGTGAAGGAAATGCGGAAGAATGCTGAACCATTTTCCACTTTAAGAAAAAAATGCTCCCGGTTCATTTGTTTTTTATTGGTTTCTGAAATGTTTCACCGTTCAACCAGCGTGTGAGATGTTTCATGTTTTTTATTTTGGGTGTGCACTGGAGAAATAACACGGACAAAGTAGTGCATTTATTTACAAAGAGGGGAGGGCACAGCAGGGAGGGAGGAAGGGAGGAGGAGACGAGAGGCATCAAGAATAAACAAGGGAACAGAGAACGGAAAGGAGGTCAGAGCAGATGTGATGCACATCTTCCAGCAAGCAAACAAAGTTGTCGAGGGTGCAATGCAACAACGCTGATGGAGGATGAAGGGCAGTAGGTAGTGATGTGAAATATATGAAAGCCACCAAGACCTGCGTTGCTCAACTTAGCAGCAGATGAGCTTGCGATTTCCTTTCGATGTTAAAAAAAAAGACTGTGAACGTGGCTTTTATTAGACGGAGTGGTGAGAGCGAGTTGGTGACATATTAACAAAGGTCATATTTTGACTGATGCTGTGGAGGCATGAATGTGACTTTAAGTCTTTGGATGGTCCAGCTGGATGCAAAAATCCAACAATGAAATGTCTACTTTGGCTTGTGGTTATTTCTTTATGCTTCCTTTTTGTTTTACTTGCTGGTTTTTGTCATCTGCTATTCATTAGTTAAGTATTCATCTTTTGTGTATTTAGTTCATGTGTTTGCCCTCTCTCATTTGTCAAATGAAAGACAATCTTGTTGTGTTCCTTGTGTCATATCAGGAGGTTATTAGTTTAATTTTGTTGCATTCCTCCTTTGTTCATGGATTTTGCTGCTGCCTGCTCCCTTTAATTTCGTTCCCCGCCTGTTTTGTTTGACTGGAATCAGCTTTTTGTTTCATCTACCTGCCGGCATGGTGTTAGGGATTTGGTCCTTCTCTTGAACTGCAAAATTACAACAAATAAAGTCTTTATCAGGGACTTGCATGTTGAACATGCAGACCATAAGCCATGCATATGTTTCTCAACAAGGCAACGTCCTACATCCTGAACCTGTTAACATTTTTGCATTCAAAACAGACATTACAGAGTCAATACAATGCACCAAAGGCAAAACAAAACAGATAATGCAGACTTTTTGGCCTGCACCAGGAGGAGGGGCTGTTGAAATATGGCAAAAATAATTCACATAAAATCATTTGTGTACATCTGCTGTTCATACTGTGTTTCTCAGTTGTCCCTCACACTTTCTTGTTCTGCTTTAAAAACTTCTCTTTTTGATATGCAGCGAGGTCTGACAATAACATGCATTATACAGTACAAATATACAGTATACATAACTCATTATGCCGCTCTGCCTTAATATGAAAACTGATCCATAAATGATTCATGTTACAAATTCAAATTCTTCCACGGGGCCCATATCGCAGATTGCCCGCTCACACTGAAGAGAGAGAGGTTTGTCAGCACTTTGTATCTCAGAGTAAATCTTCCAGAGGTGTTTCTGAGGCGTTGATGGATCACCTACACACTCAGAGTATTTGGCGCTGATTCTCTCAGCTTTACTTCACGTCATGAATTGAATCTGTAACCTTGTCTCTGATGTGGCTACTACCAAACATGTGGTTCTTATCCTTACATTAGTTTGCTTTATTTAGCGACACTTTTTTTATTGGCATATTTAGTACCATAAAACCTGAGCAGGTGGCCCATTGTAACTGAAGGAATACTGATACAGTAACAGAACCACTGAATTGGATTGGTCACATCACGACGGATACCTGATTATCTTCTTAATGTCAGTACTGCGGTTGGTGCCTACCACATCAGGTCATACTGGTGCCTCCATCATCATGATGGTTACTTGAAGGGTCATAAACACTGAAACACTGGATAATACTGCTACTATTGCTGCATCGAGCCTGTGTAGAGGCAGAGGAAGTGCTTTCACGTTCTCTAAATATTTTCCTTTGTGAGAAGTTGGAGAGGAATTCAGGACTGACAATCATCAGAAGCACCAGATGTTGGACAGACCAAGACTATAACTGAGATTCAGATCCTTTCTCAGACAGATTCATTAATTCAGACAAACATAAGCATGTTTCATACTGATTATGCATTGTCAGTTGGTTGGTTGTATGCAGCAACCAAGAGGCTGACAGGCAGACAACCTAACATAAGCACAATGTCGTGAGGAGTCGACTGACCTTGTCTCTTATAGATCGGGGGTTTCTTGTAGATGTTGGTTTCCTCACAGGCTGACAACAGAAACCACAAGAGAATAAGTGCAAAGGGCATAGGGAGGAGAAGAGAGGAGGAGAGGAGATAGGAGTAATGTGGATTTCCTTATTCATCCTGCCCCACCAAATGAACTGTATACATTTACAGTCTCCTTAGCTGTAAAGCTGACAGCACAGGCAATAAACTGCTATGGCAGAGACAGCGTTGTGCATTCAGACAACCTGACCGATGTGCAGAAAGGCTGATTAATACAGATTCACAGACTTACTACGGGAAAGAGCAGCAGATGGCACGGGAATAAAGAAGAGGGAGGAGCAGTTAAAGGGTGGAGAAGCAAATGGAAAAGATGAGGGGGAAGAAGGTAGAGAAACTTTAGATATGACAGGAACACGTGGCACTTTGTAGTTCTCATTTGGCGGAGTTGTCTGAGTAATCACTCAGCTTCAAGTACAGGAAGAGCAACACCACAACATATTACACTAAATCAAAAAATAGTTTGTTTTATAACCTGCAATAAAGCAAAAACCATCTTTTCCAAATATTGCACAGAGCGTGCCACTAACCCTGCCAAAGTTAGAGGTTTGACTCCCAATGGGCCATACACGCTAAATTTATATGCACTTGTGATACTGTGGGGCACTCTGGATAAAAGCATCCACCAAATACATTTTGCTCAGTGTCGAAGAGGGAGTGCTGTCGCAGGGTTGGCAAGGAATAACAGCCTGAGAAAAAACGGAGAGTGGGAACATGCAGTGAAAAATGGACTGAAGGCAGAAGGAGGGAATGATGGAGGGAAACCAAATGCGCAGCTTGCAGTGAAAAGTAAAGGCCTTTGAAAAGTGACACGAACAAAGACAGAGTGAAACATTCAGGGAGGAGCTCTGCATGAACTTGATAAAATAGAGGGTTGATGGACTTTTTCAATAAAATGAACTGGTTTGAGTTTTTAGATTAAAGCGCTCATATGTTATACAAGAGCTCCAGATTAGTGGGATAAATTACTCCCTGCTGGAAGACGAGGGATGACAATAATCACCAAATTACTGCAAAATATGTCGTCTCAGTTTCTTCTATCACAGTCAGTTTCATTGTCAGTGAATGTCTCCTTTTATTTTTTGACTAATCCATTTATTGTTGAGGCTCTAAAATATTTTAAAAAGTGCATCCAGCTGGCGTCAGGATGCGGGTCTGGGTCACTAAATCAAAATATAGAAACACATTAGATGATTAATGGTTCAGAAGTCCAAAAATGGCAAGGTTCAGGGCGAGTAAAATTCGGAGAAGTTCGGTTTCAAAATTCGTGTTAGCAAACAGGTCAGCGTTACGGATGGCAGCCTACCTGGCACATGGAAATGCCTGGGGGCTTGGAAGGTGGTGGTGGAGGTGGTGGGTGTGGTACACCTGGGCTCTGGCTGACTGTAATAGGGTGAACTCCTGCCACTCTCACTGCCTGCAGTCAGTGCAGCCAATCACAGTGAGAGAAAGCAAAGCATGAGGAGCAGAATAAGCCCACACAGAGACACAGACAAACTGATGAAACTACATGCATGTGCGTCAGGACTGCTGCGAGGAGTTCTGGGCCTCCAAACGGGACGCGGCATCCCAGCTGCACCCACTCAAAGAGCAAGGACATGTTTCCATAGGGGCTGCATATTTCATAGTGTGTATTTGACAGCGTGGTGCTGTATGTGTGTCTTTGCCTGAGTGGGCACATTACCGGGGAGATAATAATGCAGCGGGGAGCCTCCATGGCGACTGTGAGCAGGAGAGTCACTGAAGACGGAGCTGGAGGGACGCCTCGTTCTTAACTCAACGCCATCCAAGAGATCCTGAACAGAGAGAGACAGAGAGGGGGAGGGTTGTCTTAGGGTAATGTGCTTTCATTTACTAAAAGCAGTAAAATGGACGACACACAAGGCTCCTTCCAAAACACCATTTTAATCACGTTGAGAGCAGTTTAATATTCTATATTGTGCATCACACACACACACACAGTCAGTCAGTGTGTGTAAATGTTTAGACCAGCTGCGAGAAAAGACAGGGCAGCAAACTGTTTTTTGAGTGCTATGGCCCATTGACTCCAAATCAAGTGTACCTGAAAATGAAAAGATATTTTGGACAATATGCTTTTTCCATCACAGTCAGTCTGACTGTTTGTATATCTGAAATTTCAGAGTAATTTCCTGAAGACCTTTTTACATGGAGCATGCTGATACTGTTTCTCACTACAAGGTCACCGGCACTCCCTGCTTCTTGCAAACATCAGTGTTTTTTTACAATGAAATATACCACTACAGTAAAGTTAATCGCTGAGTATTGATAATGACTGAATGACTGAATGAGAAGGAATGAGAAGAAAAATAAATATTTGTCGTTGTTATGACTCATGTCAACAAAAATAATTCTTTTTCACAGCACATAACATAAATGACAGTTATAACTATAAGTTTTTGTAGGACAAAACCAAAGTCAGAATTGTTTGATACTGTTGCTTTCATTAGTGACTGTGGGCGTGTGTACGTGTGTGTGTGTGTGTGTGTGTGTGTGTGTGTGTGTGTGTGTGTGTATATATGTACCTGTCCACAGCTGTATCGCTCCAGTGTGTCATCTGAGACGTGTGTGTGCGCATGGTCGGCCTGATAAGGGATGATGTCGGGCCGCTGGATGTCGTATGTGGCTTTGACTCTGGGCAGAGCCGCCAGCTGCTTATAGTCCAAAACATCACCGTCAGCTTTAGACTGAGACGAGAGGGAGACGGGCAGGCGGAGAGAGACAGACGGAGAAAATGGAAATACAGTCATATATAGGACATTGGGCATATCAAAGGCAGAAAGAGACAGATATGTTGGTAGACATACAGAAACACTAAAAAATAAGATGAGGAAGACTGTCAGGCGAGCAGGCTAAATTAAAATTCCCAATGGCTCATTTAATGACAATTTAAACACAATTTAAGGACAATCTGCCATAAGAAAAGCCACAGAAAATAAAAAAGCTTCTGAAATTGAGTGTGGAGCCACAACTCAGGCTTTGAGGTGCTGCTGAGAACCCCAGACGGATGCTGAGACAACCAGACAGACAGTCTGGGGGGGACAGCGTGAGTCCTCGGGGACTCCTTATGTCAGTTACATTTTGATTGAAGGCTGTGACAGTGACCGCTGAGGGCGGGACGGTGGCATCGTTGGCGTAACCATGGCGATGTCGGTACTCACAAAGATGAGCCGGTGAGGGGAGCCGAGGAGAGGAGAGGAGCCTGGAGGGGAAATGGACGCTGTCTCAGAGGTACGTCTCAGCTGGGAGGACAAACGTAAGAGTCAGAGCAAAGCAAACAGCCAGTTTTAATCCATTCAGTTACATCTCAAAGCAACAGCGATTTGTTATACAAATCTTAAGTACTTTATCTGAATGGGCATGTAAACAAGTTGTAGCTTCTACTTTAAGCTTGTATATTTTTATAATGTAACCCCAGTAAATACATCACTGAAGATTCCCCAATTCAGTGTCAATTCAGGCTGACAATGACAAAGAGATGAGAGAAAACCTGTAAAACAAATCAGACTTTGGATTCACACTTTTTTCATGTTGTTACTTGACATGAGCTGAGCAGTGCAAACGTTTGACTGCATTTCTCTTCTTTTGACTATAAAACAAAAGAAGAGAAATGCAGTTTTTCATTCTCCTCGTCTTAAAATGCTAAAATGTGTTGTTTGTAATTAAAGAAGGACGGGGATGAGGAGGACTGCAACTCATAAAACTCATATTGTGTTATCTGCATTTTCATGGTATTCTAACTGCCAAATGACAGCCACATATTGCAAATAAAATGCTTTACTGAAACAGGATATCATAAAAAAAGTATTAGGGAGGGTGAGAGAGAGAGAGAAAGAGAGAAAAGAGAATAGAGAAAGAGAGAAGGGAGAGTTTGATTTTAAAACAACACCACATTGCTCTGGATGGCAGCTTGTAAACCAAGCATAAGATAACAAAGCGAGACAGAGAGGACAGAAACAGAAATAGAGAGAAAAGGGCAGAGGGGCTGCGGGTATTTTGAGTATCGCTCACCCTCAGTTTTCTCTCCAGACGAACTGCTTCTTTACACATGGGGTGCCAAACCTCTGAACCTGCGCACACACACACACACACACAATTTTAGCTCAGTTTAATCTGTGTACTGTGTGTGGGCAGTAGCCATACACTTTTATGGGATCCTATGAAGAGTAGATCAGCCTCTCTCAAGTGCATCAACATCAATCAAAAACACACACACACACACACACACACACAAGGCTGTGGAGGCAGTTTGTCTGGTCTTAGGCCAGAGGATGGTTTTAGCCATGCTAGCAGAGTGGCTCAATAGATGGCGCTGCCATCTAAAACTATTAGATGGACTGCAATGAAATTTTGTTCGCACATTCATGGTCACCAGAGGATGAATACGACTGACTTGGATGATCCCATGACATTCTTGCCAATGAGCAAATATTAACATGCTAACACTCTAAACTAAGAAGGTGATAATGGTAAGCATACCTGCTAAACAGCCTTGGAGCTTAAAACTAAACTGACTGATAACACGAGACACGTGAGACAATCTTCAGTCAGACTTTTTTAGAGATTTCTAAGGATGTCCCTAACGTTCAATTTTAGCTCCAATTTTCAATATCGAAAACATTCTCTATTGCTAAATTGTATCTTTCCATGGGCGAGCATTCAGCCCTTCTCTCAGTCAAGCCATTAAAGGAGATTCAGATAGCATTTCAACAGCTCAAGTCTCACTACATGGGCTACTTCATAATGCAAAGAAAAAGTTGTAGACCTTTTCTTGAGCTCATTCCCAAAGCTCCAGTAACTCAAATCTAGTGACTCAAATATTCAGACAACGACAAGCTCAAAATACACACTGAAAATCTTCGGAAGAAACTGGAGTTAAGGATGTTAGTCAGGAAGCAACTTGTCCAGGCCAACATTTCAGATGTTTTGGTGATGTTCACTGTACTCTCCACCTTTTAAATTCTGTGTACCACAGTGCTCCTGTTCCTGTACTCATCCCTGTACACTTTATGATTCGGTAGACTGTACTAAGTCTGTGCAAATGGTTGTATATTTTTGTGTACAAAGCCATGCTGGATAAACACATTTACGTAATCGTCTGATGCAGAGCTCCAGTAGTTTTCAGCTTTGGTCCACCAGGTGCTTTCTCACCAGGTTCTCAGCAGAGCTGGGAAAAAAAGGCTTTTTCCTGCTTTGATTCCCTGACTTGGAATAACTTTCAAAAATAATAATAATAAATTTCACACCCAAGGGACTTCCTGGTTAAACAAATAAAACTGAAAGAAGAGCTGGCCTCAGAGAAGAGAGAGAAAAGAAACAGGAAACTTTTGCTATTGAGCAAAAGAGGACAGAGGGAATGAATGGAGGCTATTAGATAATCATAATCATAACAATAAACCACTAATGTCAGGATGTTATATGCATGTGGATCTCATAATTGTAATGACGGTAATATATCCGCTCTGAAAACACACACACACAGAGAGAGAGAGAGAGAGAGAGAGAGAGAGAGAGAGAGAGAGAGAGAGAGAGAGAGAGAGAGAGAGAGAGAGAGAGAGAGAGAGAGAGAGAGAGAGAGAGAGAGAGAGAGGGAAGAGTTTCCCTCACTTTTGGGGACATTACATAGACTTACATTCATTTCCTGGAGGCTTAACCACCACCTAAAACATAGCAATAAACATGACTTGCCTAATCCTAACCTCAGCCTAACCTTAAAGCAAGTCTTCACCCTAATAGTTAATGATTTAAGCTGTCGGGACTTTGTTTTGTCCCCATAAGTAAGGCGGGTCCTCACAATGTGACTTTGTAGACAGATTATTGTCCCCACAACAGCAGGAATACTCATCCACACACACACACACTCTGACTCTTTCCTGGGGCAACACAGGCGAACTGAATGGACTCAGTTAGCTGATCATGACTCTAATATACAATCACTATCAACATCATAAATCTGACCCACACACACACAAACAAGCACAGACACACTGTCGTGTGGAGAAGCAGACTACACACACACACACACACACACACACACACACACAAAATCAATACTGTAGACAGAAACCATGCGTGGTGATTCAGTGCACCCCCGTCCCACCCACACTCCTCAACTCTGCTGCCAAACAGATGTATGGCCTTGGACTCGAGATCCTTTATCTCCTGGATGAGGAGAATCTAAATGGTGCAAAGAAAAGGAACCGAATCCAAAACACGTCGCTTCACATCTGAGAAAACTGGCTTGCCTGAAATTTCTCGCAAATTATTTAGATATAACTCTTGGGTGTCACGTTTAAATAGACTTTTCTTTTTTTCTTAACTTTACCTAAAATAAGGTTAATGAGTGGATAAAACTGGACTTCTTATCTTTACTGCTGATATTCAAAAGAAGGGAGGAAGTCAGCCAGTGAAATTTATGAAGCAGCACTGACATTTTTTGTGCTTTATGCCACTTGAAATTCTAAAGCTGGAAAGCAGCAGATAAATGAAAATGGCCTCAGGCGTTTTGCCTTTTGCTGAATCATGCTGCCACGAGAAACAGCTTACACATCAGGCCATTCAGATGTGGATATTTACTCCGGTTCTTTTAACCTCCTGATGTCTGTCGGATTTCTTTTTTAAATTGAGGCTACAGAGTAAGAAAAGAGGTTAGGATGTGTGAGACATGAATGCACTTTAGCTACAATCAGTTTCTACTCAGAGGTGGGAATATTTCTTTTTTTAATGCAACTTAGCTTATGTTGCCAAAGAAAAATGTTTTCATTGGCCCCGCTGATCAGTCAGCTGCAGCCAGAAATACAGTACAGCTGACAGTTTAGATACAGTTTAGAATTCCTGCCTCTTGGATGAAACAAAATTTATGAAATGACTGCAAGTAGAGAGTGAATGCTTTATCCTGTACCTTTTTCAAGATTAAAATACGTTAAGGACAGCAGCTTTGGTTTTTATTCACAAGAGGCTCGATGGCACATAAACCTGAGTCGGCCTCAAGCCATTAGCTGATTAATCCCTCGGTTGTTTGACTCACTGGTTCATCTGTTTTAAGTAAAAATGCATTTGTTGCTGGTTTTCTGTGTTTAGGCTTATTTTAAATAAAAATGAAGCAATTAGAAGACATCCATTTTGGCTCGGATAACTTGTTATATTTCACAATTAATTCGCAAAAAAATAAATACCTAAATAATCAATAGACTCGTCAGTGATGACAAGAAGGAGCAGGGCATGACGTGCTGCCAAAGTCATCAGTGGAAATGTTTATTAGAAACCATTATTTGAACAAACAGCACAAAATGTTTTCTGATGTTTGAAAAGAGGCTGAATAATGTCCTGATGTTGAGATTAAATGCTCACAAGCAGTTCATAAAATAGTTCTCCATCCCTACCTCCAACACACACACACACACCACTTCCTATTCCAGACATGCATCATGAGATTGATTGCAAGGGTGTGTGCACATGTGTGTGTGTGTGAGTTGTAATTGAGTGTGTCTCACGAGGGTGATTGCTCAGCCCTCCCACATGTCTGAAGTCATCAAAAGGACTGAATGTAACCTTGGGGCAGCTCACTGGAGCTTAGCATGCACGTACACACACACAACCATGCACAAACACACACCTGCATTCATATGCATTTGAGCAGATACAGAAGCATACACAGGATGCATTCACGGGCGGAGATTAAAAAGCATGTGCATACACACATACACACAGGTACAATATGCAAATGCTTCGTTTTACTGGTGGCTGCGAGCAGGAGAGCAGCAGAATGTCAATGAGGTGAAACAGGACGTGTCATCTTGTGTGGTGACTGTGTGTCAGCCACATGTTACAGTACAGCAGCTCTACACTTAACCTGGACTCGGGTCAGTCAGAATAGTGCATGGCTCCATTCAGCTTTATCTTACAGGAACGTTTGTGCTGTTAAAACTGCAGCGCTCTCGTTTTCATTTGTGTCCTGTTTACACAAACTTATCACCTGCAGTATGTTCATGTGCAGCAGCTTTGCATGAACGTCATGTTTTCAAGGAAACTGTGTGCATTTTTTTCCTTGCACATCAGGCATACTGTAGCTAAATGATCACAGCTGATGATTTTAACTCGCTGTTCCTACAATATAAAGTACATATATTTAAATTGTAAACCTGTTATCGCAGTCCTGATGACTTCAGGGTTGAAGCTAAAGGTGTGTAAACCTTGTGACCATCACACCAATTTATTGCACTGGCACTCAATGTTGCTGTTGCAGATTACCTGCAGTCCCACATGAACCTTATTGTTGGGGTGCATGTAATTCCTGAAGCACAATAGTTCCTTGTGAGAGCAATTTGTCAGACATTTGGTTAATTAATTTAAAAAATAATAAAAATAAAGCACAACACCACACGGTCTAGATGTTTTTTCTCTGAACACATGATTGGGCTTATTAACTTTAATTGTGATAACTTGTACAACAGAAGCTCCTCAGTGATTCAATTTAAACCTCTGGCGTTGTCGTTCCATTCAGATTATTTCTGTCAGGGGCAGCGCAGAATAATGGACACACCACAGACAGAGGCTGAGAGGTAATTGACTCCAACCTCTGTGTGTATCTAGAAAACATCAGCTGGGGAAGTGTGTGTGCGCATGTGTGTTTGTGTGTCCGCACCGCTGAGTGTTACATGTGAGATCAATAGCCTATATAACTGTGCTTTGTTAAAAGCAGTCATTTATCAGGTGGCCGCAGCCTGCTGCTGCTCTCTAACTTGTTTTCTCTCCTTGTCGCACACATGCAGACCCACACACACTTCCACAGCTGCAGAAACACGCAGGCCATCTGGATACTTGCAGGGTTCAGCTAATTCAATCGATGCTACAAGTCTATTTTTATGCCTGTTAACCATACAAATGCAGAGGCGCCTTCATATGGCGGCCATCAGTACCATGCAAGTTCTACATACACTGTACCATCTGTCTGGATCTCCTCTTGTCTTTTCCCTCACCTGTAAGGTACATTTCCTCTCCTTCCAGGAACATCATGTGACACCGGGCACACCTGGCACAACTGGGGTGATAACGCTTCCCTCCAGCCTGGAGGAGGAGAGAAGGAAAGGAAAGAGGAAATAAATCGAGAAGCAAAATCAGATGACACAAATGAGACAATGAGAACAGAGAGGTGCATTGAGGAATGAAGAGTGGCGAGAAACTCGATAAGCAACAGAAAAGAAAAACAGGGATGGAGAGGGGAGATGAGAGTGCGTTGCTTTGTTGGTTTTCCAAGGCTGCTTTGTCATCAGTCAACCCTTCATTCACTTAAAGAGGGACAGCTGCGTTTTTTTGCAGCTTTTTATAGCCAGAAACAGCCACACACACTCACATCCATACTTGTATACACACACATACAAACCCACAGTCCTCCCGCAATGACAGACAGATAAAAATCATGAACATTCTCCTTCTGGTTGCCATCTGTCAAAGGCATACACACACACATTCACACTTGGAAAAATGCACTCACCTCAAGTACTCGGCCGCTGATGTACCTGTTACAGCTGTCACACCTGATCCCAAACTGAGTATGGTAGTCAGTCTCACAGTAAGGTATCCCATCTCTGCGGGGACAAAAAGAAAAAAAAAAAAAAAAAAAGAAAAAAAAAAAGACAAGCTCTCACACTGAATTTACCTCAGGTTTCCGTGCAACTGCTTCAATATTATTCGTCCTGTAATACCTTGTTTTTAAATACATAAATTACAGATTTTTCATTGTGACTCCCAACTATAAACATTTAAATAGATGCATCTGTTTGACTGAAAAGTTTGTTCTCTTGCAAAAAAAAATGTAACTGATATACAAAGGAGCTAAGAAAACCATATTTTCCCACGATTTTTTAATGGATAATACTGCTCTAATTAGATTTATATTTTAACACGTGTAATATTGTTTGCAGCCTACATGTAAGCCACAGAGGATGCGCACATCTTTGATACATTTGGGGGATGAAGCCACCTACTTGCTGATGTACTCTCCAGTGAGCGCACAGCCGCACGTACGGCACTTGAAACAACTGACGTGCCACTGTCTGTCCAGAGCCAGCAGGGACTGACCCTGTTTGATCTCCTCGCCACAGCCCGCACAGTCTAGAGGAGAGGAGACGAGAGGAAAAGGAGAAGGATTTAAAGATAAGAGCAGCCTCAACATTTTGAGCACTGACGCATTTATCCTTCCTTCTCTCTCTCTTCCTCATGCCGCTGTCCTGTTGTAGAAATAGTCCCAAAGCCTTTGCCAGATGGAGACACCAAAACCAGGTTATAGGACTACCTGGAGCAGCAGGCCACCTTCTGTGTGTGTGTGTGTGTGTGTGGGTTTTGTAGCTGCAGGGAATGAGGCTATATTTTGTAGCATTCAGCAGGTGGACATGAGAAGTCTTCTAGTGTTTTGGGTTTTTTTTTTTCCCCACCTGTAGGGGAACAAACAGTCTTACATACCAGATGAATCACAAGGACTGAGATGAGTAATTTTAATTAAATATCAGTAGGCTACATCAAATCATGGCCACATATGATTCTGGCCGTGGCCAGGATGTATGCAGTATTTTTAGCTTGTTTCAAAGCTTGTTCAGTGCCCAAAGAAAACATAAAATATATACAATAATTCTTATTTTAAGAATTATTAATTATTAATTTAGAGAATTAATGGCTGGGAAGGGTTTGATTTCCTGTTGACTTCCTGTATACTCAGACAAGAAGGTAGTTTGTAGGACGGACACAAAATGGTGTTGAGCAGCTAGAGGAACACGTGAGAGTCTTCACAGCCCGCGTGTTCACAGTTCAGAAGCATTCGCTGGTTAAAACACTTCAGCGTGAGTGAGTTTGGAAATGTTAACTGTGTTGGCCAGCTCGGTTAACTAAACTGCCACCTTCACAAGAGAAACATCAATCTTACTCTTCGCTGGTATGACCAAGAGAGGAGACTGACGGGAACCTCAGTGGACTTCCTAAGGCCAAGAACGAACTCCTCCATTCTGCTAAAATTTCACGCCAAGATTGTCTGCCATATCGCATATCACCTCATACAGAATTTACAGTATATGTTTGGTGTGGCTCGCTTGTGTTTGTGTGTATGTCTGTGTATGAGTGTGTGTTCGTTTCTCACAGCTTGGGCCGTGGACCTTGACGGGCTTGTCGGTGCTCAAAGTGTGTGAGCACTGCTGACACACACACTTCTTCCCACAGAAGGTCACCCTGTCTCCAATTGGGAATGGACTCCTGAGAACATAGACACACACACACACACAAACATTGCAGTAAGGCTATGCAGATTTGGCAATGAAGAAATTCTAGTTCAGTTCAACCAAATCACAAACATTTTACATCAAAGCCCCTGGCAGTTCAATTTTTATCTTTTCTGTTTAATTTTTGTTACAGAAAACTAACATTTGACAAATCAACAGTAATGTCTTCACATTCAGATTATGTCATAATAAAGAAGTAGGGCTAAAAACAGTTTATTGTGCAGTCTGTGTAACAGAAAGCTCAAATATGATTCAACATTTCTACTGAGAATCCTGTCATTGTTATGGTTTGGGGTGTCAGTTTAGTCACTTCCTGTTTTATTCTGAAGGTTTTGTCCTTATGTGTCACATTATAAGCAGGTTTCCCCGCACTTCACTGGTTTGCTCTTTCTCCAGTTTTGTATTTTTCTCATTTTTTTGGATGCTTCTGTTTTTTTGTCTGATTTCAGCTTTCTTTTTTGCTTTTTCTACTTGCTTTTTTTTGCAGTTCAGTCCATTAAAAAAAGAATTTTATGATTAGTATTGTGCATTCACACATGTAACTTATTTATGTAACTTTGGTAATGTGTCACAAATGGGCGTCTTGGCTGACACAAAAAAAGCTGAACCTCGATGCCGAATGGAAAACGGGCAGGCAGGCAGGCGAGGCAGAGGTCCAAACAATGGTCTTAATTTATTTAAGCAAAACTCAAAAAAAAGCACACACTTACTGTGGATAAGGATCAACAAAAGACTGTGGCATTAACATGGCATGACGAGACTAGAAAATCCTGGCTTGGTATCATGAAGACAAAACAACGCTCCGACAAAGGTGACTGGGAAAACGAGGACTAAATAGACAGGACAATGAGACACAGGTGACACACATTAGGAGGGAGAAAGCAATCAGGAAAACCAAAAGCAAAGCTACATGAAAACAGGACACACAGGGGAAGAGACGCTTTCAAAATAAAACAGGACATGACAAAAACCTTGAACCTAATACATGGAAACACAACACACATGGAACATGACATGTGGACTCAAAACCAAAAGACAAAGCATAACAAAAACACCAAGCATGACATGATGAGGCTTTGCTAAAAATTTGTGTTGTATTTGTGACTCTAGACTTCTGATAATAAACTCCATTGCCAAGACACAGCAACTGTGTTTAAATAGAAGGAAGAAACAGAAATAATTAGTACAGGAAAATCAAGTTACATGTCAAATTGTCTCGTTGATGTCCTTCTAATTGGACCTCAGGTCATAATAGAAACTCAGACAGGAGCTGACGTTTTCAACTATTTGAGAAATTATTCCAGAAGACTTAAGCAGATTATTATGCTGATTATAATGATAAATCAATGTTATCAAGATGCTGCCTCGCATTTATCCTGAATGCCTTTCTACTGCTCAGAGTTTCACACACACACACACACACACACACATTTGGAGTGGTTGTTGTGGGAGTTTGGTCAAAGCTTTGACAAAAATCCATTTCAGAAACAGTTTTATTGCAGCATGCTGACACAGACATTTTCAAAATAAATAAGCTTCATCCACAATTTCAGTGCAGTCTGTTCTTATTCAGTAGAGTGAGTTAACACGCACACATGCACGCACACACACACACACACACACACACACACAGAGGGACTTTGTCTGAAAACTCACCATAAGCAAACCAAAAGCTAATGATCCATGCACTCACTGACAGTTAGCCTTTTCTATATTTACTAACTGCATTGCTCACCAAAGTCACTTTCATCACATTCACACCAGCATTCAGTGAACTGAACTCTTTAGATTTACATGATGTGAGATATTCAACACAAGATCAGCCAACTACAACAGACACTAAGCACGTGAAATATTTTTAAATGTATCTTGTTTGTGCTTATATGTGCTCTCTTAACATCATCATCATCATCACCACATGCTATCAAGCTGATTTATAGGAAGTGTAGAATTGAAAGTTTTTATACTGTGAGGGACTCTTACTCTGTGTGTGTGTGTGTGTATGTGTGTGCATTGACAAATGTCTTACTTCACATGCTTTATCCTTTCATTATTTCACTGTGACAAAGCCAGGAAAAGGCATGTTATCAATAAACCTTCACATGTTACTTTGAATTAGCTAGCGTGAACTTTTTCAATGACAACATCTCCTGCAATTTTCTGCAGTAATTTGGTGTCAACTGTTCAGTGCAACCGAACACAGACAAGGGGATTTACCAGCCCGCAGTACAATATGTCATTGCATTTGAATTGTAAAGGGCCACATGCGGTATGCAAGAAGTTGTGAACAGAAACTGTAAAGTCATTATGCCACAGTATGTGGTGCTGCGTGAAAATCTCATTTGTTGCTCTTTTTTGTAGCCAAAGTTACAAATGAATCTGCGCCAGGAGGATTCCTGAAGACACAACACATAGAGCTGTAAAAAACAGTGTTAAAATTTTTAAATATTTTAATTAGACTGCTCCTACTAAATATACCACCCATGCATTTTTTTAAATATACCACATTCTATCATTTTTTCATCTCTGATTTCACAGTATGTGAGAAATTACGTGTGTGTGTGTAAAAACACTCCTCCCACCTGCAGATGCTGCAGACGAAGCAGTGTGGGTGGTATGTCCTCCCCAGGGCAGACACCACCTCACCAGTGATGTACTGGTCACAGCTGTCACACTGGGTCCCGTAGAGCCGCTGGTAGTCCTCTGTACAGATGTATTCGCCAGAGTGGTGGAAGAAACCCAAGTGCACCAGGTCACAGCCACACACTGCACATATCGAGAGAAAAAGTGTGTGTAGTCACCGTGTTCCTCACTACAGTAAAGAAAAGTATGTACTATTTGTCATGTATTGTTACGCATTTCTGAATATTTCATTCCAGTGAAATCAATACATATGGATGAGTTACATTCCACAAAGTGCTGCTGCAATTAAGACAAGTTAGTTGTCCACCTGCTCTGACGGAAACACCAGTGTTAATCCTCTAATCTAGAGGTTTCATCGTCTGATTAGTTAATAATGTAGTCGCTATTTTGTGTGTGTGTGTGTGTGTGTGTGTGGTTGAGGGGGTGAGGTTGCTGGGAGTGCAATCTTTAGTCCTTTCTGACCTCTAAAGGGTTAACTCTCTAAGCTGGTTCAGGGGATTAGACCAGCAATTATCTAATCTGGTAAGTTTTTACAGTATGTTAGGTTGTCTTCACATGTGCGTCTGATTTGTCCAATGTCCAATTATTTCATAGCCTTTGTGCTAGTCTTCGCACACAGTGAATAGTTTTATAGTTTTAAATGCATTTACGAAGGTAGCGTTGTGTGACAGATGCATATTCAAGCAAAGAGACACACGAATAAACACAGATACACACATTGTGTTTACTATATATAGTGACAACATGATGTATGGCTTTTATTTAGCCAGTGCAGAGTCTTTCAGCCAAATGATTGCCTCTGGTCCAGCTGTGCTCATGACGAGGAGGCCTCCGCCGAGATTGTTGGTCTCTGACAGTTTAAAGCAGGGCCACGCAAAGTTGGCACACTGTAAGGTAATGTAATTTCTTCAGGCTTGCCAGGAGCTTCCATACATTAAAACCAATTCAATTAAATTTGTTATTAATTTAATTAATACGTAGGATCCTAAACTATTAGTTCATAATCTGAACACGGTTTGCGCAGGAAGCCACTTAAAGAAACCATTTTTTGTCTCATTGATACTGTACCACACAACAGCAAGGGAGACAAGGAGCTGAAGAATGATTTGTTCCAACTCTTAAGAAGGCAAGAAACATATTCTTGCTGTTGTATCTCAACGTATGCCATCTGGGGGCCACAACCAAGCCATATCCATTACAGCCATTATGGTTCCACCACCACTGATACCGAAGGGATGTACAGTGAGGTAGACATCTGAAAGGCAACCAATGGATCAACATATCGGACAGTGAATTGAATGTCTGGTTTCTAATTAAGCTAATGGCTCTAAACCCAGTGGAGTGAATGGATCTGATCTGACCTGAGCCAATGTGTTAAAGGGCTCAGTGGTGGTGCTGGTGGGGGGTGGGGGGTGCTGGTGGTGGGGGGGATAGATAGACAGATAGATAGATAGAGAAAGAGAGAGAGAGAGAGAGATACTGTCAAGCAAGACAAACTGTGTAGCTGCCCAATTTACATGCCTCCTGGAGTCACTCTGAAGACATAAAGACAGCAGTCTAGAAGGCTTTCTTGCTATAATTGTGGAGCCACGAACCATTGGATATTCATTTAGAGAGAAAGGCTTTGAAAGGCCATGATATCGTGTCATGGTAACTTTCTATTCAGAAATTAACATGACACTGCTGTTCACTGCACATTTCACTGCAATGATGGCAAATACGTTATATTTAGATATAAGTGGTCACCATAAACATACACCCTTATTACCATGAGCCACACGCCTGTGAGGCAGATTCAAGTCAAGCTTATCTGTGAGGCAACTTTCGACAACATGACCATTTAAAGTACGTTGCATAAGATATAAAGGCATTAAGACATGATTAGTAAAGAAAAACAAGACAATAAAATATATACTGTATATATGGTTGCAGAGATTAGATCAGACTTCAGTTTCTGCCTCTCCGTGTTTAGTTTTGACTTTGGCTGTAAACCATTCAGGGCTTAAAAACTTAAAGCAGGATTTTAAAGTAACTGTAAGTTTTTTAAGTAAGCATGTTTTTTTGTATGTTTTTGTTAATTTTGCAAAGACATTATTTTTTGTAATTCTTGTTTAATTCTTAAAACTATATCTCATTGTGAAACCAGGCTCATGGTTTTCTCCTCTTTCTCCCCTCCTTCTTTTTCTCAGTTTTGGCTTAATTACTCCAGAAAAAATACTCTCACAGGATGGAAACAAAGTCATATAGAAAATAGAAATTAAACATCATTGTCTAACATGAGGAGCATTTTACAGTATTTTTATTTTTCTCTGTTTCCTGTCTCTAATATGGTATTCCTATCATGACAAAGCTGCTGTCGCACAACTTTAAAATGTCAGCCTGACCTTTATCAGTCTGCCTGAGACTAAAGCTGTTCACAGTAGAAGATTTACAGCTAACACACTACAGCACTCCACTGGGATTCAAAAGCCAATTTAAGTTGATGTGTATGAACAGGAAGGATTCACCTATAAGATGAAGTTATGTGGTTTTCAGACAGCCGTGACAACATGATACACATACAGTATATGGTTATGCTCTTTTCCTCTGTTTCCCAGACTCATAAAGAGACACACACTCAAGGATGATGGCCGGGCGCGCCTCATCTTTTCTCACCCTGCTGATAGCATTCACACATCCATCACTGTCTAAATGGATAGCAATTAAGATGTGTAGGAAAACAGGAAAGGGATGTAGCTGTCGAGGCTTGGCCTCTCTGGAGGGACTTCTGGATTTTCAAGCCATTTTCTGAACAGTTACACCGCCTGTGCTTATTGCTTGTTTCTTACCATTCTGTGTGTTCATGCTTTTTCTATTGGTGTTTTTTATTAGACTAATCCCATTAACCATGCAAACTGCCAACGTCAATCAGTCCATTTTCACACAAGGTTGACCTTTTTATGTGAAACGTATCAGCAATGGATAGCAGTGAAATTTTGCACAGACAGGCGTTTCTTGACTTTTCAGTGCCATCACATTTTATTTTGGTTTATGACCAAATACGCATGAAATTCTCAGCAGCTTCAGCTGTATTTTGGCTTGACTTGACTCTGCTCACAATTCATTTTCCACTGCAGAAAGAACCCCTTCAGAGCAGGTTGGGGTCTTAGTTGAACATCATAGCAGCACACGCAGCATTAACCTACGCTGTGCATTTACTACTAAACCGACAATTTCACTGCTAACTCTGTTCTGTTTGCTGCAATTTGAGAGAATGAAAAAATTCCTGTTGCTATTAATAGTAGCTTGGCAATTTAAAAATGAGAAATTTGTACAGGACTTCCTGTGTCCAGACTTGCCACATCACCTTTAAGTATCAGCTTGCATGAGACCTCAACTGGTGCAAGACGTGCAACGCAGTGGACAAACGACTTTACACGCCAACATAAACATCATCAGCATCGATCGATTGTGAGCGTGTTAGCATGTTGATGTTAGCATTTTCACAGAGCTTCTTGCGTGCTGTCAGTGCATCTTCTTCAGATTGACAATAAGCTGTTTCATGTCTCTGTACTGGAAATTTGCTCCTAATGAGCCTGAAAAATGAGCAAAGCTCAGCAAATTTGATATTGAGGTTTTTGGGGTTTTTTTGTCATTCAAACATGCTTGTTAATAGACTGAAATCTTATTGTAGATCGAGTAATAGTGTATTATGAGCATTCGAAACAAATGAACTCCTCTATTAATTACATTAAATGTGTATGGGTCAGTCTGAGCCTAAATAATTTCATTAAAGCTTTCATTTTGCAGATTTACAGTGTAATTATAAGACAGGCAGGAAATGCCACAGCAGAGATCTCCCAGAGTCCAAATGAGAACCATCCATTATTTGCTCTCCATCACATGACTTTTTAGCTTTTTCAGGGACAATTGGGCCAAATCTTCCTGCTGCCACTTGAACTTGCTGACTGAAGCTTAACATCCAAATAGGTCAAACACTTGTCAGCCGCCCCCATGGCAGACCCATCAGAAAGACTTTATGACCCCTCAACCTGACCTTCCATGACCCCACCTGTCGCCCAAAACTCTGAAGGTCATGTATTCCGCATGCTGAATCAGCACTAACTGGACTGATCCTTCAACAACAGCAGAGTCGTCCCTATTTACAGTCATTTAGTTATTAAGATGACCAGGATAATCAGAAAAAGTTTAATTTTCATAGCCTTATTTCTATGTAACATGTGCTAGTTTTGTAACTTCCACCGATGCAAAACTGACAGCATAAGTGAATTCAACTTCTACCGGTGATTGTTTCTGCTAGATGATCGATCCAGAGAGTAACAGCATTTTCACGACCGTCTACAACCATCTGGAGAGTCATTCAGCCTCCACTCTGTCTCACTGTGTAGCGCAGCCATATTGCAGCTGTCTGTTATGGTAGCCACAGTGACCCCCAGGAATCCTGGGAGCATGTCTGCAAAGAGACCTGCATGACTTATTCTCACCAGACAGAAATAACATTCAAAAGAGATTCCAAAGGAAATAATCCAGATGATATAATGAAATTAAAAGATGAAGAAACTGCTCATTGCTGCCATAGTAACTCACAAGTGAAAGACAACAGCAAGGTTTGATTATAAGATGATTAGTTGCAGCTTGGCATTGCAATAATTGCTGCAGCTGAGACACTGTTGATGTTCTTAGTTCTGCCTGTGTTTCTCCTGCAGTCAAAATGTCTAATGTGAAAAAGATGTACAAGTCTGATGAATTCAGGTGCAAGGTTGTTTTACAGAAAAGAAAAATGATAAAGTCAGGCAACGTGTCAGCATCCAGTGAAGGACACAGCGGAAAACATTTAGATATCACAGAGACATAATCATAGTAGTTAAGTATTTCTCATAACCTCAAAATATCAGAAATTCTATGCAACAGCTTTCAGGGCTGAACATCCCAAAAATTTTGCAATAAAGGCTGAAGGACAAAAAAATAAAAAATAAAAAAATCTGTGATGGCATTATCTGTTAGAATTTGTTAGAATTCGTTTTTCCTATACCGAACAACTTTATTTTTCTTTTATTATGTGTGTAGAAATAAATCAAATAAATACAATTCAGTAAATAAACAAAATCATGCTCTATGCATTTTCTTTCTCATCTCTTTTTTCCCAGTATCCATCCCCTTTTTCACTCTCTGCTCCATCAGTTTCTCTCTTTACCAGCCTCCTACTTTCATTCGCCTCTGCTCATCGGAGGGCAGCTGCAGTTCGTCAGAGGCGCTGAAGTATTTAAATGCTTTTCCTCTACATCTGTTGATAATGATTTGTATCCTATTAGAGTCGAAGTGCTTGAGGTGTGGACACACATATGCACAAACACACACAATTGGCAGAAAGACAACAGATAACTTCTTTGTTAAGCGCCAGCAGCACCAGGGAAGGGTCGAGGGAATAAAAGAAAGAGACAAACGGAAGAACAGATTTATAAAGAAGAAATACAAATGAAGATGGATGTGAGAAACATGAACTCCTGGAGGCCTGACACACATGTTGACTCACTAATCTTTCTGATTTAGCTTCTGTATATAACAATAAAATTAAAAAACAAAACATGCACAGAAACACACACACAAAAACACACAAACAGCAGCACACTGACCCACTGTGCAAATACTCATGCAAGGACACACACAAACGAGTGCTGCAAAGCTGAGCTGATGTGTTTAATGCCTCACAGTTTGTCCTTGAAGTCCCTGCTGAAGAAAGAGGCAGGTTGTCCGTGACTGTATGGCTGAGAGTACACTAATACTGATAAAATGCGCCGAATCTCACTCCTGGTGTATGCTTCACTTGAGCTTGTTTCAAACCAAAGTGGGTCAGCCTTTGCACTAAGATTTACTGTGTCAGAAGAGTTATATGAGTCTGTTTTATATTCTGTTGAGAAGGTAAGGACCCTGCAGTTGTACAATCCATCCAAATCCAAATAAATTAGTGTGCTTCAGTTGTAGATCACTTATGAGGAGAAACTCTTTAACTGAAAAAAAGGATTTGAAGGCTGTAAAAGACACAAATGTTTTGGAGGAGAAGAAATGCCGTCAAGTCTTTGATGATGTACGTGGCTCAATTTATTTTATTTTTTTTTTTGTCAAAAAAAAAAGGAGAGGGGAGGATTATTTTAGACAAGCGGCACAGACGAGATGTGGAGAAAAGAGAAATAAAGGCAAGACGGGAGTCAAGGGAGAGATTAGAGGAAGAGAAAAAGAGGAAGCATCATATGTGAGGAGAAAGGAAAGCAGACAGCAAAGTGAGGGGATGAGGATGTGGAGGAAGAGACAGGAGGGTGGGGTGGGGTGGGGTGGGGTGAGGGGGCCCAGGGGAGGTATCAATGAGGCTATTGATCTGTCCATCCAGTGCATGTCTGCCGTCCTGTCACAGTCCTCCCTCATCTATTCGCACTGTCAACAGGGGATGGATTTCCTCACTGGAGCTCCTTTGCATTTGTGATCAGGATGGGCGGATCAAAGGGGAGGAAAATGGGGAAAGTAGAAAAGGTAAAGTCTAACCGAGGGAGTGGTCTTTGTCAACAGCATTCTGGTACGTTACTATACAGTTTGTTTTCTTATGTTTGGTTTTTTATACATATTTCCTATTTTACATGCTTATCAGGCTGCTGTATATCTGAAAGCAGTTGGGATCATAATTACGATAAAGTTGTCTACCATCAGAGATTTTACACCAAGTTATCCCTTTTTCCCTTTCATATCCCACAGCTGGATCAATAAAATGTTGGCCTATGTGTGTGGTTATTTAATCCATAAACAGTTTTTAAATTAATTTTTAAGAATATTTACTTTATCATGTATATGCTACATCATTAGAAATACTGTAATACTCAGTTTTTTATGAATTGGTCACCAGTTTTATTTCATGACCATGTTTAGTAAGCATGATCACAATCTTACTTTAGCATGTTAGCATGCTAACATTTACTGCTAATTTGCAATGAATACTATGAAACTTATGAAACTGATGAGAACATTAACTTTGTAGGTTTCACAACAAAAATGCTAATATGAATATATTCAGCAGATAATATTTACCATTTTAATGTGCTAACAGCACTTAACAGGACAGGTGAGGCTGATGGGGATGTCATTAGTTCTGTGAGTATTTCGGCCATAAACAAAATGCGTGTTTTGACCTGATTTCAACAGATCTCATAGCAATGCATCCATGTTGTTGAGACATTTCACTGAACACCAGAAGCCAAGAAGAAGTCAGGCAGTCATCAAAGTCAGCAGAATTCATACTCTGAGCACCATGAACTGATCTGTACAAAATGTCATGGCAATCCATAAAATTGTTGCTGAGATATCTTAGTCCGATGAAAGCGGTGGGCCAACGAAATATATTGTACATTTACTGTAGTTTACTCTACGACCCAATGAAGGACAGCGTAAAATCACACAGAAACGCGAGGTTGGTGTCTCATCTATCTCACTCTGCTCTGTTTCTGTTCTCATTCAGCCCCCCCTCCCCTCCTCTCCCCTCCTCTCCCCTCCTCTCCTCTCCCCTCCTCTCCCCTCCTCTCCTCTCCTCTCCTCTCTTCTCTCCTCGTTCTTCCCTATTCAATCCAAAGTAACCACACAAACAGGAGATTACACTGTTACCAAACAAAGGCGCATTGTAGCTCTCTGACATTCACGGCTACAATCAAAGAATGTGAGACAAGAGAGTGACAGAGAGGGGGAGGAAAGACGAGGAAAAAATAATGAGCAGAAGGAGAAAAAAAAAAGTACATTGGCTCCTGTGCTTAAAGCTGACGGCTTGATTCTCGTCCACCTCGTCAGCTGATGTCTGCTCAGCCCACACTCCATTAGCTGAGAGTCATTAAGCTTACTCTGCAAGATCAGTTGTCCATAATAATAAATACTTTAATATCATCATCACATAGCATAACATAACATCAACACATCTAGCTTGTATCCTGTCAGAGAGTTAGTCCAATGGGCGAACGATCAGTCAATTAGACAATCAACCGAACAATCAAAGACGTTCATGTTTCAGCTCGGGTTATTTTTAAGACCTGCAATGTTGCATGATGTGTTTCAAATAAATAAATAAATAAATAAAACTAGAAAATCCTCCTCTTTGGTGCTTTGTGGCTGAGTGCATTCAGGCGATGTTACTGGAAGATCAAATGGAGATAACAGTGCTGTCTTGCGGCACGCTTTGGGACTGAGTGGGTCCCTGCCCTGTGAAAGGAGGTTAGCTGGTTGGAGTCTGACTACGGGCTGAAAACCTGCTGACTGCAAAGCCAAGCTAGCTGCTGACTCCAGACCTCTATTTGTGCGCTCTGTCCCACCTGCTCACTGGTGGAGCTCAAACATGCAAAGACACAAGTGCAGCAAAGCCTCACAAATACGTGTATATGTGCACACGCAGCAGCACACACACGAATATATGGATATGTGCAGTTTTGGTTTGTGTTTTCCCACTGTTGAAGCTGTTCTATTTTCACTCTTCAGCTCCATGTGGAGTTATGATGTTTTATTTATACATAAACACAAATCAATTCTTTATTGTTTGATTAGTTACATTGTTCAAATAATATTATATGTATATCTATATTCTGTAAGAAGTTAATATATTCTATATACTGAACAGGAATTCCTCACAAAATATTCGTCCTTAAAGTAAATCAAACTGGTCCTAAATTATTGTATATACATCAATATTTAGAATGTTTTATCATGGATTTATTGTTAAAAAAACCAAAACAATCAAAACGTAGATTTTCAGGCTAGTTTGCAACTGTGTCTTCTAAATTCTACTTAAAAACAAGTATTTGGAGTAGTGGAGAGTCTTTTGGAAAATAGGCTTATTTGCTTTCCTGTCAAGAGTAAATATGAGAATACTCTGATGTCTGGAGGCAGAGATTAGATTATAACAAGATTCAACAAAACTGAGTGGTGGGTAGGCCAGGTGAGCTGGTTTCTCTTGCTTCCAGTCTTTATGTTAAGCTAAGCTAATCGGCTGTGAGCTCTGGCTTTATAATTAACATACAGACAGTCTTCAGCTTTAGCATACAAGACAAGAGTGGTATCAACTTTCTAATTTAACCCTCAACAAGAATGCAAATAAAGATATATTCCAAAATGTCAGCAAGGATTACTCTCAGTTGGTTGATGTAATCATTAATGATTTCAAATACATAAATAATAGGAAAAAGTAGGATGGTCTAATTTTTCTTGGTTGCATTTGAAACTGGCTTTGTTGATACAAGACAGCGATCTGATACGGTTAATATAATACAGCTTGTGATTCATTGTGATCCCGGAAGTTCATTTTCTATTTCAGTGAAGACAGACACAATCACTGATTTAATTGTGCTGGTTCCATCTTGTCTGAGTATTGGTAATTATTTAATATTTAATTATGCAAATTGATGTGGGTGGAATCCACGCATGCAAAAACGTGCATCAGTCCTCGACCAAAAAGAACAAGTGAATATGAAGAGTTGTGTGGGACTGTGGGATTGGAGAATGGAAGCGGATGTAAGTGTATGTGCATGTGAGGAGGTGTTAACGTGTGCAGAGGATAAGGAAACGTGTGTGTGTGTGTGTGTGTGTGTAGGTATAGATGTGATTTTTGTTTTTTACCTTGGCAGGTGAAGCAGTGAATGTGGAAGTGTGTGTTTTTGACGCGCACCACCTCCCCACGACACACTTCCCCACAGCGCTCACACACGATGGGCGAGCTTCCACGACTGGAGAGAGGAGAGCTGCTGTTGTTGTTTCCTCCATAAAGACCCGACTGGTACTGAACTGCTGGGCGGAGGAGAGGAGAGGAGAGGAGAGGAGAGGAGAGGAGAGGAGAGGAGAGGAGAGGAGAGGAGGGGAGGGGAGAGGAGGGGAGAGGAGAGGAGGGGAAAGGAGAGGAGAGGAGAGGAGAGGAGATGATGAAGAGAGAGGAGAGGAGAGGAGAGGAGAGGAGAGGAGAGGAGAGGAGAGGAGAGGAGAGGAGAGGAGAGGAGATGAAGAGAGAGGAGAGGAGAGGAGAGGAGAGGAGAGGAGAGGAGAGGAGAGGAGAGGAGATGAAGAGAGAGGAGAGGAGAGGAGAGGAGAGGAGAGGAGAGGAGAGGAGAGGAGAGGAGGGGAGATGAAGAGAGAGGAGAGGAGAGGAGAGGAGAGGAGAGGAGAGGAGGGGAGATGAAGAGAGAGGAGAGGAGAGGAGAGGAGAGGAGAAGAAGAGAGAGGAGAGGAGGGGAGAGGAGATTAGAGGAGAGGACAGGAGAGGAGAGATCAAAAACAAGTCATTATTGTCATTTTGACCTTTCTTTTTGTCTTTCTTTTCAACTGATTTCAAATATCTGATCAAAGTTGGCGAGAAAAAATGTGAAAAGACAAAAAGATAAGAGACCTGATGATTGTTTGTTTTGTTACTGCAACATGTGACTGTCAAGCAGAAGCTTTATTGTACAATAAATTTGAAGACAGTCTCCCGGGCTTATCTTATGAAAAAGTAGAAACTGTTCATACTGCTCAACACCGTAGGAACTATTCCTGGTGGACCAATGAGACAAAAACACATACATAGATGCACAATTTAAATTAAATTAAAAAAAACAAACAAACATGGAGGCAGACACACACTAACAAACATAATCACATACACGCTTGACTGGAGGTTTAGAGGAGACAGAGACAGCTTAGAGATTAGCTTTGTTACTAGAAAGTCTGTTGCTCTGCCATGGAGATCAGCACGACTTACAACCATTCATTAGAAGGCACTGACTGAAGAGTCAGTCAGACAGACAGACAGACAGACAGACAGACAGACAGACAGACTGACTGAGACATTTGGTGGCCTTTGTCAGTTTTCTATATACAGATACGTATGTACTGTATTAACCTTACAAGTTTGTACTATTGTTGCAATCTTCTGTTGGAGTGATACAGTGTGCAATAGTGTAGCACACTGTAAAGCACAAAAGCACATTTGTCTACTTATTTATGTCTACACACAGACACACACACACACACATACACACACACACACACTGCGAGAGACAGAAAAGGGCACAGTGGAGCTGTTCTGGGATTACATCTCTTTCATCCTCGCTTATGAAACTGGTCAAATCCCTCTTAGGAAAACAAGTCTTTTCTTTTCGCTTTCTGCAACACACACACACACACACACACACACTGCTCTGTCTCTGTCATGGTGGGGCAACAACACAGAAAGGACAGTGAAGTGACTGGATTTCGCTGATCGGTAGAGTATTTGGTCCACACTGATTTTAATTTCCTATAAGAGTCAACTGCACTTTACTCAGTGTGCAACAATCTGAGCGACGATGCTACTGTGTTCTACTCAGTCCAATTACATTACAGCTAATGCTGCATCCCAAGTTATTAGGCAATCTCCATGCACACACACACACACACACATACACACACACACACAACATGCAGGTTAAGCAGATGACAGAGAGTTTGTATGTATGGATGTTTTTTAGGAGAGAAAGAAACTGGGATAAAATGTTTCCCAGCAAATTGTATCTTCTGAATGTGTGTGTGTGTGTGTGTGTGTGTGTGTGTGTGTGTGTGTGTGTGTTTGAGACCACAGAAAAGAAACTGGCATTGGTTCTGTAGCCAGATGGCAGCACAAGGATTGGAACCGCAGACACAGAAAGATCTGAGCCACCTGTGTGTGTTTGTGCATGTGTGAGTGTGAGAATGAATGTGTTGTGTGTATGCGTGCGTGTGTGTGTGTTATAATTAGTATGTTTAAATGTTGTATGTTCTAATTCACGGGACAGATGAGGATGAGAACTTGTAGCTTGCATAAATACATACACTTCACATGCCTCGGTGTGTGTGTTGTCTTGGTATGACTGACCAGAGGGCAGATGACATCTTGTGCACACAACCTCTAATGGCCGTCTACAACAAATCGATCTTTTGCTTAAATTGCTTAAAGGTGTGTCGTCTTGTGGCCCCTCATCACATGCAAAACTTCGTTCTGAGGTAGTCTGCCCAACAGATACTTTACTGCTTGTTAATTTACTCTACCCCCTTCTTTTCTTCTCCCAGTGTAACTGCTCAGATAGTCAGATGCTGCTGTATCTCTTAATCTTACTCATCCTCTTACTGACCTCATGGTAGTGCATCCTTACAAATTCTCCTGTTTGACAACAACACATATCCATCCTGACCTTTGACCTTGTGGATAAAACATCTGGATAAAAACCAGTAAAGGTCATCCACAGTGTGAACCAAACCAGTCAGCCAAAAACTAATCCTCTCATTTTCTGTGGCAGGTTTTTTTTTAGGTGTACAGTCGCTCAGCTGAGGCCCCAGCTGGTCATAATTGTATGAAAGTGTAGTCTTGCCTGAGCCCTTATTAGGACAAATATCTCAGGTGAGATGTATTAAACAGCCATGATCTGTATGTTTGATGCCTTAGCGAGCACAGTGCTGTGTCACGTCTGCAGAGGCACTTCGCTTTCGATTTTTTGGGAAATAGATTTTGGGATTTAGTGGTTTCACATTAATAAAAACCTACTTCATGTGGTTCTATGTTTAAACACAGGACATTTTAATATGTGGCTGGCAGAGACCGAAGATGTGCTCTGTTGTCTTCCAGCTACCAGAGAACAGCGGGCTTCCTTTTCTCTCACCAGAATATCTGAGCTGCTGTCGCAAGCTTCTCTGACTGCTTTACTTTACCATTTCCTGCAATTTTTTTCTTTTTCCAAAACATTTTTCTGTCACAAGAAGAGCAGTTTTAAGTATTTGCTAAATATAACTGGATGATGGATAAAGCCGCTGGGTCCTGTGACTGTGGGAATTTCTACAGCAGTGGAATCCTGGTTGTTACTAGAGTCACAGAAATCTATATCAAACACACGTGCTTAACACAACACACACTCACAATGATGAAAACACTGATAAACACTGACAGCAATCAATACACAATATCAGTCTCTGTTTCTAACCTCCGCTGACAGAGAGCCGCTAATGACATGATGAAATACAGTGTCAATAAGTGAGTCACTGATCAATAACCTCAGTGAGGGGCTGTTTATGTCTACTTCAAGTTAAACCCTCCCAGGACACTGTTGCATTGATTAGGAAAAGGCTAACACACGTAGCCTGTGAGCACCAACACACACCCACACATGTGAACCTTTAACTCACCAAACACAGCACACGCATTTACGCATATGGCACACTGCTTACCATTTGTCGGTCCACTCATGATGTGAAAGTCCAGCAGCTTGAATGATAGTCTCCAGATATGACCAAGCACCCCTGTCAGCTCTCTCTATCCCTGCCAGACTTAAAACTGTGCCTCCGTCTCCGCCTGGGAAGGGCTTTCCCTGCTCCTCCAGGCAAGCGGATTAGGCTACCGCGCGGCAGACTACTGTGCCCCTCCACCCTGCGTAAAGACAGCCGGTTGTGGAATCAAATCGAAACTGACTGGTACCATCTTCCTCTTCACGCCTTCAGCTTCAGCATCTTCCGCCATACAAAGCCAAGCGGTCCTCTGCTTCGGCGGAAAGGCGTCCATCCCTCCCTGAACAGTCAGTGCGATCCCGCGGACGCCTGCACGTCTGTGCGCTCCAGTGAGAGCGTTGAAATGCTGGACGGTGAGTTTCTGTGGCTGCTTGACTCGGAGTTGTCAGAGCGTCTCATCGCCGGGCAGGACGAGCTGCTCTCACGACGTGAGAGCGCCGAACAGCGTCTGAGCTCCAAACTGCGCCCCGAAAGCCCACCAGCCAGGCATGCGGCTCTGTTAAGACACCAAGTTGGTCTATGGCAGACGGGAATGTTTTATTTACAGATACAGAAGCCAGGAGAGCCCCGAGTAGAGATAAAACCACAATATTACATTTTCAAGCAGGAAGGTTACAATCCTAAATCTTAATCAAGACATTGCACAGGTGAAAAGGAAAGACAACGAAAAGCTCTTCCAGAAGAATCTTGCTGGCAAGGGGGTCAAAGATTAGTTGACCCGGCAACGTTACACGAAACCGTTATGGACTGACCCACAGTCGTCCACACAGATGGAGTTTATGGTGTAAGCCACCTCATCAGTCGTTAAGACCCTCAGATGGAGTGTGATTGGCTGCAGGTTCCAAGATTCACCAGCCAACAGCGGGAGGGAAGACCACAGAGCCCGAGGAGCAACAGAGCAACATATCAACACTTCATATCGGTTACACATTCACCTATGGGGGAGCATAAAAGACCCCATATGGGGGCTCCAGTGGCTCTCTGTGAGGATTTTATGTGAGACACACTTTGTTTGTAATTTGGTATTTTGTCAGCCCGTGTGGTATTAACGTAATATCCCTGGTAAATATTCCAATTAGGAAACTATGTCAGTGGCTCTCAGTAGTCTGTTAATGTTGTGTTAATGTGGGCCACTTGAATCCCATTTTTATCTTATAGCATGACACTTTAATCAGAATGTCAAGACTGGAACTGATGATGTCTTTGGTTTCAAAAGAAATTTTTGTAAATCTAAATAGGTTTAATTTGAACATAAGTCTTGTAGCTGTTCTGCAGCTGGTGGTGCCATAATGTCATTCAGCAGCTGTTTTACTGTCCGTGGCCAGAGTTAATCTGCTGAGGGGGCACAGGGCAAAAATCAGTCGTTGAACACCTTTAGACTGTGGTTACTTTTTAAGGGACTGCGCACCATATGAGCACAAAGAAACTATGATAGTAAAGGTTTTGTGCTTTAACTGCTGGAACACACTGGCTGCATGAGCAGAGCGTGTGCATGTGCATTGCAGACCTTCTCGCGTTTCATTTCAGTGCACATGTTAACATGTTAGAGCAGCCACACTGTCCACATGAGCATCACAGCAGCACCTCAACTAGAGATTCAAGGTCTCGCCTATTTTTTCATGTCGCACACATGGTTCTAAGCAAAACTAGACCTGAAAGGGATCTGTGGATAGTCATATCAACATCATACCAGTGTTTCAATGCGGCTTCATTGTCTCTATCTGCAGAATATGGCACAAACATGAAAGCAGTTCAACAACACCTCCCTCTGTTTAAGTAGCCTGTGTGCTCAAGTCCTTGGCATCCCTAACATAAATGCAATTAATCAAATTAACAAAAACCTTGACATGCAGTGAACCTGGACTCTTTGGTGCACCTGGGAGTCCAGTGCCTTGGGAAAACTGCCTGCTTTGTACAGATAATCAACGAGATCTTATGCAGATCAAAATGACGGCATCACTCTGGTTTATTCTTTGATTTATCAAGTCATTGTGATCTGGGTGACAATTTCAGAATAAAATTTGTTTCCTTCTAGATTTTGTCTGCAATTATTGAAAGTGAGTTTAAACTAAATCGTCAATGTGCAAGTTATCAGTATAATGTTATCATGACTGTCCTGCATATAAAGATCTAAATATGAAGTTGTGTTGTGGCCACCACTCTTTGCTTTTACTGTAAGCACACTGCATTCATATAATGCATTGATATCACTGTTATATATACATACTAAATCCCCTGTGGTCCAAATAAAGGATTCTTTAATCCAGCAGTCACAGAGATCATCACTCAAAACAGAATATGCATAAAAAAACAATTTAAAACCCAACTGCTCCCAAATATATGATTCACAACTTAAAGAAAAGATGTTTTTTTTTTTAATATGACCCGCTTTCAAGAGCAGATTAAAACCTCTCAGTGGTCCAGTCTTACTCAGAAATGTTATTACATAATCAGCTTTGTGACATATGGCAACAAAAAACTGATAAACTCCTCTTTGTGATGTTTCCTCAACTGCTGGAGCATTCGTGTTCAGTATGGCCTGCAGGTCGAATCTCAGAATAGGCCTTTTCACCTTTAGTTTCCATAGAGGGAAAAGCTCTGTACAGTCTGGCATTATTACACAATCTATAAACACATGTTCACAGATGCTCTAATCTGATTTTTCCTGACGTTCTGCATATATGGGCTATAGGAGGACAAATATAATGAACACACTGTACCAAAGTTGGCCTCAGTGGCTACAAGCCCATTAATTGTAGCTGCAGAGAAACACCAAAAGGTGGCAGTACAAGTTAAAACAATATTCAGGGAAACAGCGACAGAGGCGGGGTGAGGAGGTGTTTTATTATTGACCCATAAGTGGAATATCAAAACAGAAACCAGACAAGGAAACTAAATCCACTAAAGCAGTGTTTACTCTGTCTGTTCAGGTTTCATGAGAAGCATTCTGGGTAATGTCACATTGGAAGTGAATGACTTAACCAAAACTGTAATCCATTGGGATGTTTAAATTCAATATTTTATGCACTGTGACAAAATATTATTATTATCAGCAGTAGTAGCAGTAGTATATTTGCTTGATAGTTTTCCATTTTTGTTTTTCTTTAAACAAATCTTCTTGAATGCTGATGTGAGATCAGTTTGCTCTTGGATCCAACAGCCCAAACAACATAAAAACATGTTTACACGGGTACCTTCCAGTCTGTCTCGTCTCACTTCCCTGCAACTTAAAACAATGTGCAGGATACTTCCTGCAAACCACGGACACTTCCTAGAAGGAAAACAACATGACTGTAAAATGAAGTGGTCTGCAGTTGTGAAATTTGCTAACAAAGTTGTGGATGACATATAAGCAGAATCACTGAAATCACAGGTTGTCTAGCACAGCTCTGTGGTGTGTGTTACGGCTCTGAACTCCCAATCCTGTAAACATCATCTCCAAAAGGGGTCTGGTTTCTTCAGGAAGATCCCTGCCATATTTCTGTTGCCTTATATGAGCTCCAAGAATCACAGAGTCAAGCTTCAGCATTAGAGCACAAAGTAAAGCAACAGATCATCAACAGGGGTCAGAAAAACAATACGTCACCAGGAGTATCACGTGCAGTTTGTGTGTCTGCGGGGACGGTCAGCTGTGATTAATGACGTATTGTAAGATCAGCCTGCCAGCATCTAAGGCACAATGAGGAGCTTCTTCAGAAGAACATCATATGGCAACTGCACTGTGTTTCACTGAACTGTGAACTGTGTGTGTGTGGGCTGTGTTGCACACTAAGAGCTTTTAGATAGTCTGCATTTTGAAGTGAGATTTTGAATGACTTTGCAGTGAAAAACAACACAGGAAACAGGCAGGTTGTGTTAGATCACATCAGACATCTTTGAAATTTTAACTACAGCCATCTTTCCTCTGATTAAGCAATTATGATCATTGATTTTCAACAGTTTAAAAACCTGTTTGTGGTAGAGGAAAAGAGCAAATGCAGAGGATGTCTGTGAAAGATGAAGTGACAATGTTCCTGGACAAACCAGATGCAGCTGATGGGGAAGTTGAAACAGCAGGCGTTAGCAAACTGACTGCATGTGTGCATGGGAACACAAAATGAAAACAGCAATAACCACATTTTGTACATCAACAGATGGTGTTTGGGTGAAAAAAGAAATGCTGTGAGAATTTAGTAAAGTTTCAGATGTTCATACTGTGTTATCAGGCTCGGTGCTTCTTTCTGTGCCACATTCAATGTCTCTCACCATCCAATCCGTTATGGCACCGTCATGAAGAGGGCGCTGCTGTTCCAGTGCAAACGGGTAAATTGGTTTGTTTGCACATACAGCAAAAGAGTTTATGGGGGATGTAGAAAAAGATAAAACAAACCCTGACACAATGCAGTGCTTGAGAGGGGAACAAGTTGCCACATCCTCTTGGACAGGAAGTATCAGGCTTTAAAGGAAGTGTGACACAACACCAGCCTATAAATACCACCGCAGTGAAACTGAGTCCACCACTCACCTTGATCATGGATTTCCTTAAAGTACCGGTAATTATAACAAGGAGTCACACTATGACTAAAGATAAGCAATATAAATAAACCGCATTCATTCAGGCCAAAGGTCACAGTGCACACCCCAAACACTTTAGAGTTCTAGCTGCAGGAGATGAAAGTACGGCGGATAAAGCAAAAATATATTTATGTTCAAAATGTCATTGATGTGTTTATTAACAGATCGTCACACGCTGTAGCATCATATTCACAATGCGCTTAAACACACGGCATATGTTTTATTCAGTGTCATCAGTTTATATGTGAACCTTGGGGCTTCGAAAGATAAACTGATAAAAGCCCGAGGACGCAAGATACGTCTTTTACTGCACAGCATTTTGCAAGTGCTTCTACACATCACATTCTGAAGATTGCCCATACAGTCACATTATAGAGATAACTACACTGTGTGTGTTTGTCAGACAGGAAATAGGACAAGGTGAAGGTGAGGTCACTGTCATTGTGTGTCTGTGTGTGTGTCTGAATATAATCACTGAACTACCTCCACTCCCTGCGATTAAAGGGTCATAAGTGGGCACTTAATGTCAAGGAACTTGTTGTTCACAATGAGATTTATTGTTAGTAAATCAGAATCTGGAGGCCAAAGGTCATAGTACACTCCCCAAAAACGTACAATTTATAGCTGCAGAAGATGAAAGTACGACTGATAAATCAAAACATATTTATGTTCTAAAAAAAATAAAACAACAAAACGAAACCACACCTCATGTCCACAGATGTTCAGATTCTCTTTTTAGTGTGATGGGGTTTTGTAGTTTTATCTCTCCACATAATGTCAGTTCTCAGCATGTGTTTTTCATTCCGTCAGATGGTGATTATCATAACCATCTTTTAGCCGAGACACATGTTGTTATTCTGCTCTACCTTCGATGTCATCTTTCACGTGGGAAACAAGATAACCCGACAGCCATTTTTAACCGCGATAAAGTGGAGATTATATACAACCCTCGTCTGTGTACTTGCAAGAGAAAAATAACTCAACTCGGGGTGGGTGAGAGCTGCATTACCTATGTCTTAAAGTACGGTGTCGAAACACGTCAGGATTATGGCACTGATGTTTGCTGCCGTAGTAGATTAGACATGATTAGACATTTCTCTTGGCTGGCTGTTGCTTCTCTCTCTCTTTCTTTCTCTCTCACACATTGTTCAACCCTGAGGCCAGTTTTTCACAGCTTTGGATTTCCTCCTAAGTCATTGAAGCAGCTGTGTTTGGACAGACCATCTCCGAACCTTTAGGGCCCAGTAAAATAACAGAGCTTTTACTGTAATCGACCTCTCTCTGTCCAGATTCCAGAAAGTGACCTCAGTTCAATTGTAATTGACAACGTGTTTGTTAGGTGAGTTAAAAATAAATCTTGGATCGTTCCATAATAAGACAGTATGAAAGCAAATACTATCAGATCCAGTTTTTAAAACGGACTTAACACCAGGAAGTGAACCAATTAAACAGATAGACCTGTTTGTCAGTTTAAGAGCTGCAATTGGTTGTAAGTCCAGTTGTCAGTTACAAGAATTTCTGCATTTCTTTTGTGTAATTATAAATTCATTATGTTTGGGTTTTGGACTGTTCGTCTGACAAACCCAGACTTCTGAGAATGTCATTTTGTGCCCATAAAAAGAGATTTTTTTCCTATTATTTTTTTCTGATGCTCAGCACACTTAATTCATCCACCTAGCAGAAGTGGCATCATCCATCCATCCATTTTCTATACCGCTTATCCGTCAGGGTCGCGGGGGAGCTGGAGCCTATCCCAGCTGACTACGGGCGAGAGGTGGGGTTCACCCTGGACTGGTCGCCAGTCAATCGCAGGGTCAACACACAAGGACAGACAACCACACACTCTCACACTCACACCTAGGGGCAATTTAGAGTAGCCAATTAACCTAATGTGCATGTTTTTGGTATTGTGGGAGGAAGCCGGAGAACCCGGAGAAAACCCACGCAGGCACAGGGAGAACATGCAAACTCCACATAGAAGGGCCCAGACCGGGATTTGGACCTGGAACCCTCTTGCTATGAGGCGACAGTGCTAACCACTGCACCACCGTGCCGCCCAGAAGTGGCATCAAATTCATCCAAATGTTGAATGCATACACTTAATCTTAAACTATCTTGAGCAACTAGTTGAACTCTAATTGTGCACAAAATAACCTAAAAACAACATAAGTAACAACTTGAAGTAGTTAGTCGAAGAAACTTAAAAAGTTGTGGAACTGGCATCTCGATTAAAGGGCCACTACGCCAATTTTACCCATCAACATCAATTATGGCAGGTACTCAGCCCATGAAAACAGCTGAGTAATGGTTTTTAGTGACTCTGAAGGAGCTTTGTTGAGTATAACAAAAAATAAGGAAGACTTGGAGACATTTTTAGCAGAACACTTGCATTTAACACTGATCGATGTGAGCAATAACAAAACAAGAAGGGTCTAATAAAAGACATTTTTGAGGTGTATTGTTATTAAATTTTAGGATGTGCAGCTTGACTCATACGTGTGACAGAAAGTCAGGAAATCCACAGTTCTGTGGTAATCTGTCTCTTGTAAATCCCCTAACTTTATGGAACAACTGCAATTGCCACTTTGATGTTAAAAATGACTGTTCTGACCAGGGTGTATGTTCCACAGGAAATGAACATGATGAGTGAAAAGAGAGAGAGAGAGAGAGTGTGTGTGTGTGTGTGTGTGTGTGTGTGTGTGTGTGTACACGAGATGTGTGAATTTTCACACCTGAAATCTTCCGAGGCATAAACATATAAGTTAATGACGCTTGTTTTTAAAACTGTGAAGCTGCAGACTATCATGAAGCAAAGGTTCACACAATCTTGAGGGGGGGGAAACAAACAACCACTTCCCAAGCTGTTGAAATGTTTAATTCTGTGATTCAAGAACACCTGATGCATCTGCTGCTCCCGAAGAAGTAAATCCTGCTGAAGAGTGTTTGAAAATGGTTCTTCAAACAGGATGACAAATGACACACGTGGGAAAAAGGGACACACAGGGTGAGGAAGAAAAATAAGGACGGATGAAAGATGAGCAACAGAGCACAAGAGATATACAAGAGTGGGGGACAATGAAGAAGAAAGAAAACAGAGAGAGAGTGATGAGAGAGGTGGCCGAGGGAGAGTTATGAACAACAAGGGAGAGGAGATGAAAGAGAAGAGAGTGACGAAGGAAAGGAGAAAGAGCGACAGCGAGGAGAGAAAATGGGAGACTGAGCGAGTGATGACGGAAAGCGAGGAAGAGCGAGAGCGACGGTGATGAGAGAGGAAATAAAAGGAGAGAGGAGGGAAGGAAAGGTGCCGACTGGCAGAAAGATTGCTCAGCTTCGTGCTCACGTCCTTCATGTCTGATCTGTAAGAAGCAAACGTGTCAACACAAACGCACGAAAATATGAACTCAGACAGCATCTTTTATTTGTGCAAAAGTATCAATACAACAAATTATGCATTACAATTAAAAGGGCTGCATTCAAAACCATGCACACATAAATGTAACGTAGATGTGTTCCCTGTGACTGAAAATGCTTAAATGTGTAAATACTGCTGCGTCATTGTTTAAGTTGCACTTTGCTGTTGTTGCTGCTGCTTCTCAACATACAGTTAATTAGCTTGATCCAATGGTTCCCACCTTAAAAGCTGGGCTCCTTCCTAAGGACGCCAAGATAAAAGTGAGGCGGTTTTGAAAGTAAAGACAAAGACATTTTTGACCATCAAACAGTTGTTTGCACTGAACCATTTTTGGAGATTAGAGATTAGATTAGTGACAACTCATGGTCCCAAACCAAAAAGATCAGGAGCCACAGTATTAATTTATAATGATGCACTGCATTTTATAAATTTGTAATGTGTTTTTTTTTATGTTAAACTATTATCTAAAGCTGAAAGTGGAGTAGAGGTAGAGTCTTGTAAAAGAACCCCACAAATGTACTTGAATATAGTATTTGACTAAATGTACTTAATTAAATTCCTTGTATGACGACTAAAAATTGATCCGAATAAGCATCATGTTCTCGAAACAATGACGCTGAATTTTTCTCTCCCTCTTGTTTGATCCTTCTAATCACTACATCTGTCAAAACATCTGTCTCAGGAAAGCAGAGGCGACATTGGAGCTGTAAAAGTACATAAACGTATAGGAAGAGAGGGGGAGAATGAAAACAAAGTGAAGAGCCGTGAGAGGGAAGGAAGAGGAGCTGAAAAACTTTCTGATTCTGTATGTCCCACAGCCCAAAGCCAAGCATGATCATATTTTCCCTTCAGTCATCAGCCTGTGTTTCAGCTACCTTTCTGGCTTGTAAATTTTGAGAAACAGAGATTAACAGCTGTACATCCTAACAAATTCGATTTGGAAAAATGGCACAAAAGTCCATTGAATATCCTAACTAAATCTGGAATGCTGCACATATCTAGATGATTTGATTATGAGTGAGCTGATTACGCTCGATGAACTTTGATCTTATTGAGGTCAAGGTAGTTACAAAAGGTTTTGGCGTGCAGCCACTCTCGGGTTGTGGCACAGGAAAGATAAGAGGTCAAAACGCAGTTGGGATGTAGCAGCAGGAAACAGTACAGTAAAGTCTCAGTAGTCCAGGTGCACATTATGTACAGGATACACTGTGGGCCTCACTTGGAAGAACAAATAAACTTCAACCCAAATGAGGCTGGGAAACGTACTTTTGCTTTCATTGTCTGTTTTAATATTCTGCTACAGATGCGCTTCATTGCAAGTGAGTAAGATGATGAAACAAATGTGACTTTCCAGAACATTTATTGTCCTGATGACAGAATCTCATGTGTGAAAAAAGCATGTGCAGCTGACAACGAAATTTTGCTGCTTATCAGTTCATGTCAGCTGTTTTCTGCCAGAATATTTCAACACAGCAATGGAGATTATAGAACAGTCCCTCCACTTGAGGAAACCACTCAGTACAGAGGCAGGAAATCTGCTGTTTCTGAAGAAATTCTGAAGCTTTTCAGTTTTACTGGATATTGGATTCAGTGGAAAGTAAAAGAGAAGATCAAAGTATAAAAAAGACCTTGAAACAGACTCAGACTGAGACCTTAAGACTGGCAAAATAGGAGCATGTGTGAGATACATTAGACTACAAACCAGCTCAACTTCCTTCCTCCTTTCCTCACTGTCATCTTGCAGTAACTTTCCTTGACTGATACACTTTGCCGGGTAACATACTGCAGGCTGACTTGTGTCATACGATACCTTGGAGTGGAACTCATGAGCTTGTATTTCAAGTGGTTCAAGTCATGTTTAAGTGCAATGCAGAAATATTGCCGCTAGGTGATGACAGCCAGGGAAAGGCTGACAAGGCTGCTTTGTTTTGTTCTCAAAAAATGGTGGATTTGGTGTTTTTAGTAACATGACAACCAGGTAAAAAAAGAGAAACTGATAATTACAAAAGCCCTCTGCTGAAAAAAAATTAGTTTATACTCTGCTGATATGCTTAACCTGTAATATTTTGATGGAAGATTAGGTCCAGTGGGATTTAACACCAATCAGTAATCTAGACAACAATCTTTCACAAACATGAAAATGTTAATCATGCCTTTCTTGCTATCAGCTGATACTGTGTGCGATAGAGATAATAAATAAATTAGATTGTCAGTGACTTTTTGTAGAGATGAACCTTTTGCTTAAAAGATATATTTGTGAATTGATTAAAAACATTTCTTTATTATGTCGATCAAAAAGGTAATTGGGACATCATTACATATGTTACTGCAGATATATCTGATGCATTCCACAACTTTGCAGGTATTCAAACCTTTCTGCATATACAGTAGAGTCATAAACACCACATCAGTGGAGGAAGCTGGGACAGGGCAAGGACAGGAAGAAGGGTGGGAAGGAATGTGTTGGGGCTAGACAGACAGCAGGATATGGCCTTACTTACTGAACTGCATCTCTTTTCCCATAGCGAGGCATATTATGCACTGAGCAAGTGAGAATAGAGTGAGAACAGAGTGAGAACATAGAGGTTGCAATGCCACAAGTTGGTATGTGCAATTTGTGGTTTCCTCTGCAAGCCCTTCGAATGAACTGTTTGAGGGCTCCGCAGGATGACGGCAGCACAGTCAGAGTGCCTGAACAATTAGTGTAGATCAGCTGGGTGGTCAGAACATAATTAAATGAGGCAGTGAAGATGAATCATGGTGATCAGAACATTATCACTAATCAGTCTGTTTGGCCACTCTGATGTTGCTCTTAGATCCTTGACAAACAAGCCCAAAAATATGTCATGAACAGCAAAGAGATGATTAAAAGAGGAGCAGGGATAACGAATGAAACTGAAAGATGAAGAAAAGAGAGACAGCGTGATGTTCTCTGCAGTTTCTGTGGTGTGTTTCCTGTTTCCCAAAAGAAAGAACAAAGAGTGATTGGGTTCGCATCAACAACAAAAACCAAACCTACTGACTTAACACTTAGCGCATGTTCTTTTTTTAAACTTGAGGTGCAACTGTAAGAGGACTTTTGATGTGTGTGCATGCACCAGCATAATGCACACAGAACATTGTGTTCAGTGACGCATGAACAATACTCAGATGGTTTGACCTGAACATTTAGCCTGTGGCAGGGACTTTAAACAAGTTCTTGCATGTTAGGCTGTAGTGGTTGTTTGTTATTAAAGGATTTAAAGCCAATACGTTTTGAGCATGAATTTGATTATACTGCATATTTCGTAACAATCATTCGGTAGAGACTCATTTTTACCAGTTTGGGGCCCGGACAGAAGCTTGACCCAGACACAGGGTCGTGAGATTGACACGGCGGCTGGGTGTTAACGGGGCTTGTGGAAGTCGGGTAATTGTGTTGAAAATGGCAGACAGCTCTAGCATAACAAGGACAGACAAGAGGGAGTTCTTGTAAGTGTCAAGCAAAAAGGACAGGACAACCCTAAATGTCTACCACAACACTGGTAACACAACATGTTAGCCTACTAGCTGACTCCTGGCCAGGGTTTGTACAGCAGAATTGAAGCCAGGCCAGCAGTTAAAGGAATCAAACTCAGCCGCATCCAAGGGTTGGACTGGGACTAAACACAACCTCCGAAGCTGCAGAAAACAACTCATATTAGTGGATGCACAGTCTGAATATATGCCTTCAACCCCTGGATTCAACATGCAAAATAAAATATTTGTTTATTGTGATTCCTATTTTATCTTATCCAACTACTCCCACTGGGTTGTTTTAGTAGCTTTCATCATAACTGTAACTACAAAAGCCTTTGCTTTATGTATTGCACTCTCTATGCAAGATATAGTGAAACATTTGAAAATATCTGCAGCTTTCAACTGCAGCAGTAGAGCAACCAGGCAGCCAACAAACAGAAGTCTGTGGTTTGCTAAGACAGTTCTCATGTGCAAATGTGAAGGAGGGTGGTGCTGAAAAAAGAGCTCAGAAAGTCTTCACTGAATAAATAAAGGTTAAAAAAACTAATGTTCCCCAGAGGGCACTCAGTGCTTGTGAGCTGCCAGTACACTGCAGACATGCGATACAGACTAAAAACCATTTCCTGTTCTTTGATAGGCTACTGTCCTGCTGTGATGTCATGAGGGCTTGTTTATAAAAAGGGTGACGGGCTCAGCTGCTCCAAAAGGGCAAGTGTGGTGGAGGGCTGAAAGAGTGTGTTCATACATGAGCGTGTGGTGGAGAGAGCGAGCGAGGCACAGAGTGTGTGTGTGAGCTTAACACACACAACCAGACATTCATAACTCTGCAGCAGAAGAAGAAGACGAGACGCCTAAAAAGCTGCTGAGAAACACATTATAATGATACTTTGTGTTGTGGATGAAGCGTCTGGATTATCAAATCACTGGACTGTAAAGCACAGCACAAAGCCTGGAGGTAGGAAAACTAGATGCAGCTTTAAGTCTGCTTTATGCACATGTGCTTCATGCAGGCACCATGTTCTACTGGTTGCATGCATATATATTTTAAGTTATTTTAAGAGCCAGTTTTACAATATAAGTGTCTCCTGTTTCACACATTTCAGAATTATTAAAGCACTATAAGGATTTAGTGTTCTATTAACCATTTCATATTGTTTTCACACAGGAAAAAGCTTAAATTTTTGCATATGTTAAGGTAAACAAATGTCCATGCTGGATCAAGTTACGATTGACAGGTAATGACAAATTCAAAGCTTTTCTGCCATATATAATATAGCTGCCATATAAAGCATTTAAAATAATTTGCTGTACCGAAATATTTCAAAAGCGGCACTCTGATTCTTTATGAAAGCTCCCTCGGGAATAAGACCTCTGACCAAAACTAATTTAGCAGAGATAAGTCAAATACTTCCAGTGTGAGGGTGTTTCACAGATGAAGTGAATCCAAACTAGCTTTCATCTTTGATATATATGGTTTATTTTATCAGCACATTAGAATGTTTTATGACTCAGACGTTATTAGACAAAGTGTACAAAGACATGCCTCCCCACAGTTTGGTCTCCTATCAGTTTATTCTACTAAGCATTGAGAAAACTGGGTGTTCTGTGTGTGTTTGTGTATTTTTGGTGCCTGAACTCGCGCCTGTGTGTTTGTGCACACATTACTTTGTGGATTTTTGTGTGCTTGAGTGCTTAGTGTGATTACGACCACTAAGCTGCCTAAATATTGGAATATTAATGTCTCAGTAAATCTTTTGTGTTTGATTATTGGCCTCAGAGTGCTGGTCAAGTTTCTTTGTGTGTGTAACTGTTTAAACAGCTCAGCCAGAGGGGGAAGGGCAGACGGAGTCTCTTTTGCAATGTATTAGTGGAGGTAGACGCCTAGATTATTGATCTGATCTGTGTGTGTGTGTGTGTGGGGGGGGGGGGGTAAACAGCCACAAGCCACGATTACAGGGTCATCATTGATAAGGGTGGCAGGGTCAAGCTTCAAGCCTCATGAAGAAAAAAACAAAAGAGCACTGAACTTCTGACAAACATGAATAAAAGATGAAAGCATCACTTTGCTTATGTAGAGCCTGTTGGGTTGTGTTGAGATGCGGGATCGTTTCTATTGAAACAGCCTTCTGAGAATCATTAATGAAAGACTGATTTTTAAAAACGAGATCCACTGCAGAAAAAAAAACTGACTCCTCCATATTGTCTAAAAATAAAAAACAAATGCATTGAGTCGGGAACATTTTATTCACTTGTAATTGATGCTGTGTGTTCCTGCAGCAACGTAGCGACAGTGTAAGTCTTTGTTAAAGGACAGCGGCAAATTTATTCCGCTTGTGGCATGATTGTCATAGAAAAATAATCTTGTTGTGGTCCACCCTGAATTTTGAAATGCATCCCAATATTCAACACTTTGCTCATTGACGAGTCAGAACTGGGTAAACACTCATGAATCAATGCGTCTTTCTCTTCACAGCTGGCATTAACATGTGTTGTGAGTGTTTGGGCTGTGCTGGGAAAAGGCCAGAATACATATTAATTCAAGTGCACATGCACACAGAAGATCCAGTTAACCATAAAACCTCTGCAGGTTGTCAGAGGATTAAAAAACAAAACAAAACATAAACCGTACATGCTTTTTCCTGTACATGAGCAATACAAGCATAGCAAGCACCTCCAACTGTGAAGCAAACAGGTAGAATGTAGCCAATAAGTGGCTACTGTATGCCAAATTCTAATCCTAGACTGTTGCTTACTTCACAGTATTTACATACCATCCCCCAACCGTCTGAACAGTCAGGACAGCAAAATATGGATCACCAGTTGTCTGCTGTCAGTTGGGGCATCTAACAACAAAGCGAGAAATCTCCGTCTGCATGTCCTTCACATATCTTGAGAATTGTACACCCGCTGTACTTCCAAATTTGCAGATGTACTGCTGAGGACTCAAGGAAGGGAAGTGTCGAATCTGGTGCAATTTGGGCACAAAACATGTTCAGTATCGATACATTTTGAATAAACAAATGGACAGCAATCTGTGTAGCAGTGTGGCATGGGAACATAGGAACATAGACAATTAATGTACTGCTGTGGATGAGGGGCAGCGGTGGTTCTCTCAATATCAGTTTATATGTACAATACACTGTACATCACTCTCTTCAAAGCCACTAGACTACAATTTTGCGGATGTTTCTTTATTGCCCCGTCATTAGACTGACTGACTTCCGCATGTTGTCTGTTCACTTGACTGTGTATGAGTGAGAAAATTGGCTTAAATTAACACTGCAGACTGTTGTTCCTGTCTTTACATTGTTTGCCATACATTTGCCAGCAATTGTCCTAACTTTATTTATAATATTTATTTCTGGTAAGTTAATTGTTTGGTTGTATTAATCAAGTGTAACTAATAATTCAGTCATTAGATTAACTAACTTATCAAAAAAAGGAATTGTTAAATTAATGGACAAAAATAAATAAATAAATAATCAATAGATGCAGCCTCAGACTACCCAGAACCACGCAGAGCTCATTTGAGCTTCAATGCTGCGATTTTGATAAACCTTCACAGTGAGCGTCAAATGTGAATTAAGCAATTATCAAAAAAAGCTGCAAGCAGTAATAAAAAGGGCCAAGCACTTCTGAACAGCCACTAGTTGCGGTAAAAAAAGGTTTCATGCTTAGCTAAATATATTGTGCCCAAGGTCTTATTTTCTATACATACTGTGTGAAATGACAATGAAAATAATTGGGTGATAAAAAAAAATGTTATGATATGGAGCAAAGCTTTTGATCCAGTCCAGTCAGACAGTTCGCTTTATGCTGCTACAGTCACACCTAACACATATGTATGTATTCTTCTGACTGCAACATATGTTCTAAAATTGCTTTCTAAATACACAGACAGCTTTGCAGCTATAGCAGATTCTGGGAAGGTTACCCATGATTTTGTATGTTGCTGATTTTGTGAGAGCTTTTGTGGGAATTTTCTGCCCATTCATGCAGTAGAGCATTTGTGAGGTCAGGCACTGACACAATCTCCGTTCAAGTTCATCTCAAAGGTGTTGGATGGGTTGAGGTACATCAAACCCATCAGACAACGTCTTAATGGACCTTGATTTGCGCACTGGAGCACAGTCATGCTGGAATAGAAAAGGGTCTTCCCCAAACTGTTGTCACAAAGTTGGAAGCATAGCATTGCCCAAAATATCTTGATATGCTGAAGTATTAAAATTTCGGTTCAGTGGAAGTCAGGGCCCGAGCCCCATAAAGAGGTGTCTGGATACTTTTGTCTATATAGTGTATGTCCGAAACACCCATAGCAATAAGGTGCAGTAAGACACACACACACTGCCTCATCTTACTCTGCTGCTGCTTGGCACATGCTTGCACAGAGTGGTGACAGCCAAAAGGCCAAATGCAAACTCTGTTCAAACAATGTATTAATTTAATAACTTGATGATGCTTTAGTTCTACCTGGGGATCTTTAAAGATGTCATCCCTCCTCTCCCTCCTTTTACATCCTGAAACAGTAAGCTGGTAGCGATATGGACGCAAAAAAACGGCAAGCTATTACATCACAGCAGGATAATAATAAATCTGATATCACATATATGGTATGTTAACACTTTGGGAGGAAGACTCAAAGGCATGCAGACTGCTAAACTACTGATAACAGTATGTGATACATAACTTCCTCTGTGAAACACCACACATGTTAATCAGAAAGCAAGTAGGGAAACTCTCACCTGCTGACCGAGGCTGATCTCATTGCCTCTGATTGCAGCTGAAATGGGGACAAGCTCACCTTTTCTTCAGTACCTGAACTGGACCCTGCTCTCGAGCCCTGTGCTGTCCCATTAAACTGTGTTGTTCTGTGTGTTCTGATTGTAGATCATGGAAAATGTGAGTACTGTCTCAGCACTGGCTAACCAGTCGAAGCACAGCAACTTCTCCCTGGTCTCTGATTGGTCACAGAGGTCTTCGGAGTACAGCGATGCACAGTTTGTGCTGTTGGGTGTTGCAATGGCTATTCTCGTTCTGGCTATAGTTTTTGGTACGTTAAAAACATTTCATCATTTGAAGTTGTCGATGGTTTGTTAGAATACTTTATTAGAACAAAAATATTTTTTACAACTGATTTAGAAACCTCATCACACGTCTCTATCACGTTACTCGTCCAGGTAACGTGCTGGTGATTACAGCCATCCTGCGGTTCCAGCGGCTCCAGACTGTCACCAACCTCTTCATTGCTTCGCTGGCTATTGCTGACCTCATCATGGGTTTGGTTGTAGTCCCTTTTGGATCCAGCTACATCATGCTGGGAGTCTGGCAGTTTGGAAACTTCATGTGCGAATTCTGGACAGCAACTGATGTGCTGTGTGTGACAGCAAGTATAGAAACCCTGTGTGTGATTGCTCTGGACCGCTACCTCGCCATCACCTCGCCGCTCCGCTACCCAACGCTACTCACCAGGTATGAGCAATTTTGGTCTGGCTGTGTGGGAGCTGAAGTAGAATAATGTTAGAATCGTTCAGTCAAAAATGATTCTTACTAAATATGTAATAGTACAAAATCAAGCAACTTTTCACAGTTTGACCCTCGGGTCGCAAAATAAATAAAATTTCACTGGCTAACTCCGTAAGGATGAGGGAGGAATACTGCTGAACCACTTTTTGCATGCGCGTTCAAACTTTCCATCGTGTCGTACATCAATCCAGCAGGTGCTTTCCATCTCCTGTCAAAAGCAAAACCTGTTCTGACATCACCTTTTGGGGTGTGGCCACTGGCAAAACATGCATACTGGAAAATTTGAATCCGCATGGCAGTGCAGCAGTAAATTTCTGCCCTGTTACTCATTGCGGTTATATCCTGTCCTGAAAATTGGGTTCCAAATCAGAAACAATTTGTTCTTGGTTGGTGATGGTTTTCAAGCATTTTGGACCCAATCAGGTAGAGGCCCATCTCAAGTAAACATAAAACTCAAAAGAGGAACCCAACCCATTTTAAACATCAAAGTCTAATTACAGGGAGTGCTACTGCATATGTGAAAAAGTTGTCGTGTACTGATGTCATGGTGAGTGAGTGACGCAAAATTTGATGAACTGCGGAGTGATGACACTTGATTCAAGTTTGAAAGGGAAAAAAGTTTGAGGCTGGGGAGTGGGAAGGAAGTTATCAGACCTCTTTAGCCCCCTCAGCAGCTCAAGGATGTTTTACTACTGCTAGCATAGCATCTGAATCTCCAACCCAGCTGTTGTTGCCCTTGTTTCATTTGAAGGTAATGCAGTCACCCGGTTTCATCAAGAGCAACATGTGGAATCAAATCTCTGGTTATCATGTTGCTTTTAGAACACCTTTATTTTACTTTGAGACAGCCAACATAATGCTAAATCATCACAATATTGCGCACCTTGTTTTCGCTGACCTGTTTACAATGTTCTTCAACTGTGTACTCTCTCTCTTTTGTCTCTGCTGCTGACCAGGGGTCGGGCCTTTGCAGTGGTCCTCGGGGTTTGGGCAGTGGCCTCCCTCATCTCCTTCTTGCCCATCCATTTGAAGTTGTGGGTGTCAGATGATAAGGAAGCTCAGCGGTGCTTGAATGATGAGTACTGCTGTGAATTCAACATCACTCCAGCCTACGCCGTGTCTTCCTCTATTGTTTCGTTCTACCTGCCACTGGTGGTGATGATTTTCCTGTACAGCCGGGTCTTCCAAGAGGCTCAGAAACAGCTGGAGAAGATCAGAGGGAGAGAGAGGCAGTTTTACAATTTGCATTACACTGCACAGCTGACTTATCCCAGTGATAGTCCTGCTATGAATAAACTCAGGACAGGAACTGAGGTGGAAGAACAGGCAGGGGAGGATAGATTAAACATGCAGGAAATGGGAGGAATAGACACTGGTAAGAAGGAAAAGTTAGGAGAGAGCAAAACAAGAACCGAAAAAGGGGAAGGAAAACACTCTAGCACAAAGCGTCTTAAGTTCTGTCTTAAAGAGCACAAGGCTGTGAAAACTCTGGGGATCATCATGGGAACCTTCACACTGTGTTGGCTACCCTTCTTCATCCTCAACATCCTCATGACTCTCCTCAACTTGGGTGACATTAAGCTGCTGTTCAGACTCCTCAACTGGCTAGGATACTCCAACTCAGCCTTCAACCCGCTCATCTACTGCCGCAGCCCCGACTTCAGACACGCCTTTCAGGAGTTACTTTGTTTGAGAGGCAAAGGGGGGAGTTGGGGAGGGATGAGAGGATGGGGTTGGTGCAAGGAGAGAGACTGTTACTCCAAGCCCCCAGGTAGGACGAATGGGAACTCAGATGTGCATGGTGTTAGGGTGCTGGACATTCAGCAGAGATCAGAGTGGAAGGACAGTTGTGAGAGCTCGATTCAAGGCAGCTCACTGTCTCTGGCTCCTCCTCCTTCTTGCTGTGAGCAGGTTTTAGGAGTAGCTCCTGGTTCTCTGGCAAACTGGCAGGCTAATAGCTCTGCTAATGGGAGCTGTAAGGAAAATATGACTTCTAGTGCTTGACCAATTAGGATATTAGACTTTAGTTTGCATTGTGTGTGGATAGCCATGGAGTGAGCATGAGTGCGATGAAGCTCAAAATGTTTGTTTTTCAAATATTTGGTCTTTTTTTTTAAGGAAGTAGCTTGTAGAGTTCTTAGCTCATATTGTGTTGGGTGTGTTTCGGTCTATGCCATTGAGGTTTTACTTCACTGTTCCTCTTTGCTGCTACAGTTTTCCTAAATTGCAAAGGCAGCTACACAAGTCAGCTTTAAAAAAAAAAGTCAGACTTAAACCTTTCACTGAAGTTTCAAGGCATCATAACACAAAAAAACTAAAGACAATAAACATAGAAAAAGAATGCATTGGTACAATGAAACCAGACATTTTGAGCTTCACCAAACCAATAGTGGAAGAAGGATAACAGGACTGCATATGAATTACTTGCTACTGAAACATAGGGTGAATAGGAGTGAATTATTTTAGGTCAGTTATTCTATTAGAGGTATCACAATAAAAATGCATGCTCATTTAAAGTTGTCAAATAGGAAAATCAAAAACTGGCAATGAATGCACAAGTGTAGAACAATTACACACAGGCAGGAAGGTTACCGGTTCAAATTCCTGCACATTGCCAGGGAGTGTCATAACGCAAAGATGTTATCGCACCCGCTTACTCACTAAAGGTAGAAGATTGATAATGTAACTGTTGGACTGCAGCTTTTGGGAATGAGTAGAAGTGTACTTCTCATTTGAAACAGTGACGATTAAAACAACGCTGTGGTTTTGTCGTCGTATATTTAGAACAGACCCTAACTGATTTGTTTGAGAAGATCTTACCGAAACCGAAACCGAAAACTCCTCTTTAATATAAAACAGAGGGAACACAAGTTTAGAAAGAGAAAAAATTCTCTGCAATATAAAATATTCATGACAAAAGGAGCAGCAGTTAAAGAACTGTGTGGGTGTATTTTGATCAGATTTGACTGACCATCAACTGTTCAGCTCTTGCTCAGCTCTGATTGGTGCATGGAAGTAAGTGACATCACAGTTTTGTATCTTCAAATCAGTGAGAAGAGCAGTGAAGAAAAAAAAAAAACTATACAAATACAGAAAAATGTGAACTAACCCAGATAAAAATAGTGCATGCTTGTGTTATCCTATCGCTCCTAAAAACATTGCCAAGGAAAAAAGTTTTCAGAGTCTTTAAGATGAATTTTAATGGATATTTGAACATACTGAAGGACACTATTATTTTCAAAGGCAGGAAACATCAATTTAGCACCACATTTGCAGTGCTAATAACCTCATCTGCAGGAAACAAAAGCACAAGTCGCACATCCATATAAACCTCCATGAAGCAGAGATAGAAAAAGTAAATAAATAAACTTTGTTTTCTCTATGGTGTAAAGTCTTGAAACAGCGTGTTTCATAATAACCTCTTCAGATTATCAACAATCCGACTTTTCATTCCTTCCAGATAAACCTCATAGCTGGTCCAAAAACATTTACTGGTGTATATTTGTATATCAGATAAGCATCTAAGACCCAAACTTGTGACTACCATGAATGCTCTTTCTTTCCCTGTGTTCGCTTTCTTTCATCAACTGTTTTCCTCTCCCTCTCTCTCCAAACATCAGCATCTACCCACTCTTTCCTTTAATCCTGTCTGCTTCAGCTCCATTACAGCAAGAGCATTGTAATGTGTCAGACAGAGCTGGGGAGACCATTTTCAAGCAGTGGGATGTGTTTCCAGAACCCTGTCTGTTACACTCACTGTAAAAACAAAAGTCAAAGTGATCAAAGTGATAACGATGAAGTAGCTCACATACAGTTTTATTTATGAGAGCTACCTAAGATAATATTACAGTCCAAGTGCAGAAAATACATTTAGAAAATAATCTCCTCAGCTCTGCTTTTGTATGTATAAATATTTAAAGCTCCAGTGTGTAGGATTTCTTTATAATATGTTATTTTTTTTTATCAGGGTGATGATCTTAAACTAAGGATTGTTATGATTTTGTTACCTTAGAATAAAACTTTTTATACCTGCAGAGGGAACAGGTCCTCTTCCAAGGAATCTGCCATGTTGTCCTACTATGTACTACCATCTACAGAAGCCCACAATGGACAAACCAAACATCTAGAGAGGGTCTGAAGGATTTTTAGCAGCCACCATAGGAGACAGTAAAATGAGGAGTGTTCAGTTGGTTGAAATCTGCAATGGCACTGTATAGATGGCACAAAATTCTACACACTGGACCTTCAGTTTGTATTAAAATTACATTGAACATGATATTGAGGATTAATAAGTGCTCATGCGTATTGTAAATATGAATCTGTACGTTTGTCTGTCTGCCTGTCTTTCTGTGTGTTTGTATGTGTGTGTGTATGTTTTGCGCAATCGTGATGTCATTACCAGCTATTTGTCCTATTTAAAGCTTGAAACATTGAATATTTGTAATTTACTTTAATGTGTATGAGACTTGGATTAACAAACAAGTCGGAACATACTGTAGTACTGTTGTTTTTTTGTATTTTATTTCAAATTCAATAATTTATCTGGTTCTTCAAAAAGAACAAGGTGTTTAAGTGTGTGTTTTGTATCGTGTTTGTTAATCCATGTGGATGTTGGTTTAAGCAGCACTGAAACAAACATCTAAGGTAAAAAAAAAATAAGAAAAAAGATGTAATTTTGTGTTGTATCTGTGTGTCTATCTTGGGATAATGAGACAAATCTGACTGTTGGAAATAAAGGTTTTCAGAAGTGTAGCCTTTAACCAGAGGAACGGATTCTATTTTCTACCTCCATCAGACTCACATGAATGTCATCTCATCTCTGTAAATATGTATTGATGAGCTGCAGTTTTTTTTTTGTGAGTAAAAGTTTGAAATTGCATTTTTTTGAATCCATTGGCTGTATGTGTGTGTGTGTGTGTTTGTGGGTGTGTGGTCAGCGTGGCTGTCAGCATGAGAGAGAGAGAGAGATATGAAAAGAAAAGAAGATGTGCTTAACATAAAAGCAGATTAGGTTAAAATTAGCTGGATATTATATTATAATATTAGAGCTTGTTTATTAACAAACAACCAGAGGAGATTTTGGTTTATTCGTGCAAAGGATGCTCCTTTAGCTGTGATTTGTTGTTAATAAAATAAAACAAGAATAGTCTTTCTAGACTACCAATTTGCTAGTAAATACTAGGGTTTTTGATACCACTTACAGAAGTCATTCTTGTGGGGATTGCAGGCTCAGTTTATTATACAGGATGCTAATTTAATACTTCCTGTAAACAGTGCCAACTACACACACTGCAAAGTTTTCATCTTAGCGCTGGCAGTCATTGACAATCCATAATGGAATTAGTGGTTCATCAAGTGAACACTTTGTCTGAAGAGAAAAAAACAGCGTGACAGACTGTGAGTCGCATGCTGTTGACCAAACATAGCATTCATCAAAAATTTAATTTCAAAGACAGCCATTAACATTTCTCATAAGCATAATAAAGGTCTATAATTGTGTCTCAAAAGGCTCTTTGTCGACATATCGAAATGTGACTCTTCTCTCATTGCAACCTTTTAAAATAAGCCCCTGTTATAAAGGCTTTTTGTCCCTGCTCAGCCATCCAAATTAGGCATGAAGACTTGACTTGGCTGTTTGCATTAAAGTTAAAGTGTGAGTGTGTGTGTGTGTGTGACTGTGAGGCATGACGTACAGTGACAGGTGCAAGCGGTCACAGCGGCTACAGTATCAGCTGCTGCAGAGGAAATACAATCAGATATACTGCTTCAATACGCACATACACAGCTTTACAGTTTGACATGCGTGTTTGAATGTGATCTGTTTCCATGGAACAGGATTTAGGTATGTTGAGGTTCATGTGCTTAAAAAGATATTCCATTATTTTTTTAAACGTTGGCCCTAGGTTCGCATATCTTGGTGTGTAAGTGATTCATGCTCACCGAAAGGTTTGCAAGTGGTCAGATAGATTGTCTCAGCTGGCAGCCGCAACGCAGCTGCAGTGGCTGCATTGTAATCCTTAGGGGAAAATCCGGACGTCAGAGTTACGTTCGCTAAATCTGCCCGCGTCACAGGGACACTGGCAGAGTACAATATTGACTTAATGGTATACCTGAAACACGCCGACTTCTGCATCACAGCAAGATGAGAACACCACAATTTGTTTGAAAATAGACAATGAAGCCGTTATTTGAATCTCTGTGGTAATGTTCTAATGTTTTAACGGACTTCCAAAAGACTGATAAGGCAAATTTAAACAGACAGACATGAATAGCAGTTACCATCTACTTTCTACTGTCTTTTTTAATCTTTTTTCTCTGTGTATTTCTCTCTCGGTTTATTACTTATTCCCTTAACTTAATACAAATTCACGATGTTGTGCTCTATTTTACATCAGAAGAGGCTTAGCTTTAAATGTTTTAAATCCTCTCACCTTCCTTTTCAGCGTGCGAGTATCTGCCTTCACGTCCCTGTCAAACATTTGTGTGGGCATGTCTCTGTTTTGTCTTGTTATGAGGTGTTAACTAGCATTATAGAGCTGACAACGGGGCAGTCACATATATCCTGTGTGATCACTCACCAACAAACACACAAACACACACCCATGCAAGAGCACACTCACACACGCACACACCCCTGTTGACAGGCAGATGCAGTCTAATCCATGTAGATGAAAACAGAGACCCTCCGAGCTGTGCCTCAGGCCTTTATACACAGTACACAGAGCTGGAGGTATGCCCTCTAGATAAACACACACACACACACACACATTCACACAGAGTCTTGTTCCCCTAACTTTTGGGGACATTACGTACACTTACATTCATTTCCTCGAGGCTTAACCACCATCTAACCGCAACAACACACACACACACACACACACACACACACACACACGCACACACACTTGATTGATCTCTGACTCTGAGTACGCATTCATATTTGCTACCAGATGCATGCATATGTATGCGCGCGCACAGATGCTAAAGCATTTAATGCACGCAAACACACATTGCCGCACACGCACACACTGCAATATGCAGGATATACATACACAGATACACAATGTCCCAAATGTGTGTGTGCAGGTGCTTACAGCGAGAGAGTTGTGCCAAGTGTATCTTATGATCACTGAGAGTTTATAGTTGGTGAGCTTGTGTTGCTGCCTGAACTGAAGCCGACCCAACATGTTCTGCCAAAAAAGCCAGAAAGACAGTGAGAACACACAGATATTCTGTCTGTTTATCCGAAAGCGGTGTGAAAGCGGTGGGGGCAGCTGTGGCCTAGAGGTTGGAGAAGCGGCTTGTGACCGGAACTTGGGTGGGGGTGGAGCGATTAATCAATGCCCCCTCCCCATTAACAGCAGCTGACGTGCCCTTGAGCAAGGCACCTAGCCCCCACAGCCTGCACAGCAACACATACATGTCTAAGTATTCATTTTTTTCAGTTAGAGTGTCGGTTTAGTGCTTTTCAGTCACAAAGAGGCAGAGTGACTGAACAGAGAGACCAAAGAGAATATAAAATTTGAGCTCATGTGACTGTTAAACATAATACAATTCATCAGTACTAAATATAGCATTAAGGTATGAACATTTCTAAGGTGTCTTGCCTCCTGTTTTTCCTGTTTATGCATATGTTTGCGTGCTTGCATGTCGTGTGGCCGGGATGACTGATCTTTGACAGCGGACTGTGTTTGCATGGAGACATTACATAATGTTTGTCTGCCCTTGGGTGCTTGGGTGGAGGCATCTGAGAGTCATTGGACCAAAGTGTTCTCCCTGAACTGAGGCAATAAACTGAAAGGGAGAAAGCGATGAAAAGTGAAAGAGAGAGATGCATGCAGACAGATATAAATAATCGGCGAGCAATGCTGAGAAATACGCACATGCTAAATTAACCTTTGGTAAGAACTGGCAGATAGAAGATGTGATGATCACAAATAACATTTTGGGAGTTAATTCAAGTTCTCCACATCACTTCTGACCTGAGACAAGTGAATGAACAAAGAAATGAAAAAGCACATAGATACAAGCACAGGTCCATCTCCTTTGAAATTCAGCTTATGCTTATTTTAATGAAACGTATGGCACCATCCCACAATCAATCTCTATTATCTGCTAAAATTATTTACTGAATGCACTGCTACTCTTATGATCGCAAACAACACGGAAAAATATGAATAAAGTTCAGATATAAGTTACATTTACATATTTAACAAATTGAATATGACATGAGCAGCTTGTTTGAGCTGTTTGCTGCTGAATAACCAACAAATGTGGCATCCTGACATTTTTATTCCACACAGATTTCCCCTGCTTGTATGGATGCTAATAACAATCCCCATTCCTAGTGCTAAATGCTATCACTGAGGCTGCTTCACCTCCACTCCGGAGCTGAAGGATGAACAGAAGGGTAGCCTAAAGCTGAAATTGTACTTTGGGAGTCTACTAGTGTCCATTTGACATCCATTTTGTCATAAGAGGGTTTACATGTGTGCTACCTCCAATTTTTAGTGCCCATCCTGTACGCTACGAGAAGCTACAGAATATGCCCATATGTGTGGAATGTGCGTCCTCTGAGCAGACTCTGGAAAGCAGTATGAAGAAAACTGCTATGCATCTGTGGTGTTAAGGTCCAAAGTCAGGTGTCCACTTTTCCCGATAGTCCAGTTTTTGGCATACACAGTCATTCATTTTAATCAGACAATTTTAAAACAACAAGCAACTTCTCAGAATACAGCAAAGAGGTGGATGTTCCATTCTCCTGAGCACATTCAGTGAGTTGTGCCCATAAACATATCTTTGGGGACTAACTTTAAATTTTCAGCAAGAACAATTTGTCATAATTGCCCCATGCTATTATAAATATACCCATTGTCTGTGACATCAGCTGTATTAGCTCTTTGAGGGCCCTCTGACTCCAAGACTCAAGCATGCATGATTCACTGCCATGAAACAACCTACACATGATAATCCCCCCCTTAAAGCTGCTTTTTTCAGGTTCAGAACATAAGTGAGATAAGGACTGACCAGAAGTGAGACCCTAAGTGGGGAAAAAAATCCAGTTATGTGAACAAACAGAACACCTTATCCAACCACAACATGACTCAACACTACACTGATCGGTTCTGGTAGCTTTGGTCTATAAATAAGGCCTCTATATCTTGCTCACACGTCATTCTGTGGTGGCACACTGGTCAAACGACTGACTGTAAATTAGACCCTTGATCTGGTTTTGGATCACGGCCCTATTCACTTGTGCGGGGGTTTCTGTGGAAGTGGGAGAGCAGATAACAACTTTGTGATTTGTTTCCCATAGAAGATTCTATGTACAAACTGAAATGCATTTGATGCCAACAAGGAGATTTTATGTAAAACTTTAATTTAGCAATTTATTTTTTGTATGAGTTTAACTAACAAGATTAGACACGTCAATAAGTTATCTTTTTGATGCATCTGGAGTTGTTTTCACTGCTTCCACTCTTTATGTTAAATTAAGCTAACTGTCTCCTGGGCTTGGCTGCAGTTTCTCGTTGATCCCTCAGCGACACACATGTCATGAACCGTTGTAAGGTAGATAGAATAGATGGTAAACATACAGTACATTGAAGGTGAAGTATGTCAAGTGACACCTATGCCGGGTTGCACCACACCAGCAGTACTTTTGGTGCTTCTCCAAATTTTGCATGAGGGAGATGTGAAGCACTCCAGCTGTTTTGTACAGCATAAAGACGAAGATGAAACCCCAATAAGTCTGTGTACTACGCAAAACTCTAATATCAACCATCAAACTAAGAGGAGCTCCACTCAACTGATGGCTGTTGGGGCCCTGATGGTATTCTGGAGGTTGAAAGTTAAACACTCATCAGCTTGGAGTGTTGAGATTCCTACACTCTCTGAATAGATTTATTTGACAGATCCATATGTTAGGGATAATGTCCACATAGTTTCTTTTTTTCTGAAGGCCAGCACCTTCTTCCAGTTATTTCAAATAAGGAGAGAGCCAATGTGGCAGCATAGAGAAAAGGGCTCCATCTGGTGCACTTCGTCTTTTTTTCTGCAGCACTTCAAGTTGAAAATGTATGGACTTTTTAGAAAGGTGCTGGGTTTTTCATTGTCGCTCTCTTTCAGTCAACCAATCATATATCAGATGGAGCAGGATTCTTGGATTCTGGCCTTTATTGGTCTGTCCTGAGATTTGTCAGACAGAAACTATCATCACGGAGGCAGAAAAGACCATTTATGGAAGATAATCAGCCAGACAATAATGTTGCTGGAGAGTCTTTTTTTATCACTCTATGAGTTGTGAGCTTGCTGTTTTGTGTCATCAACCCACTCTAGACAAAGACTTGAGGTAGCTACACAGCCAATATCAAAACCGACTGTGGCGTTTCTTTTTTCTCTCAGTGTACAAGCACTTCATCCCATTTCTGCCAGAAAAAATGTTACATGAAAATGAGGCCTTTTTGAAGCTTCTAATTATAGTTTCTGATACATGTATGGAACTAGCTAGAACTATAGCTTAGCTTTTTAAACTAGCAATCGACATTAAATGAAAAAAAAAAAGTGGTAGCTAGTGGACATATTAAGAGGGCAGAATACGTATGTTTGTTTTCGATAGCACACCTGAAACCACCACTTTCCCACAACCTAGAAAAGCTATTTTAACATGTGTGTCTGTGTGTATATTTGTTTGTACTTCCGTGCTGTTGAAATCACACCTGCGTATTGTGTGCATAGCTTCTAACAGATTTGTAGCTCACCAACTGAACACTTGTTGTGCAGCTAATGCGGCAACATATGGCATCACACCAGCTGACTAGGCAGCCTTGGCAACAAGCTGTATGTGTGAGTCCACGTGTATATAAGCATACTCCTATGTGTGCACAACCATTTTGTGTGTGTACGCATTTGTAACCTGAGTATGAATGTGTCTGTGTAACCCATGTGGCCTGTGTGTATGTGTGTGCGTTTATGGTACAGTTCCAGGGAAGCACAGGAAGTTAAATATTCCTGATTGTCCTGCTGTCGGTCTGCATCCCATTTGGCAGGCGCTGTCGGCTGTGTGTGTGTGTGTGTGTGTGTGTTCTCCGCTTTCCAACAGAGATCTGACTTGCAAGTGAAGGACCAACTTTGTATTCAATTTAAAGGTGATTATTTATTTTTATTTTTTATTTTTTATTTGTATTGATTATACAAGATCCACTTCATCATTCAGACCAAATGCACTGACTTTCCTGACGCCAGCATTGAAGCGAGGCACGCTTTGACAAGAAAATAAGCACTCGCAAATCTTGTTTTTGTTCCCATTTTTAACGGCTTTCTCACAGTGAGGAAACCCCAAACTCACCAAATATTGCTCCCATTATACAATATTCTTTTCTGATGTCAAAAGACAAAAGTGGTGTTTGCAAATCAGAAGTCTCCTCGTGGCCATTCTAAGAAATCCAATCACTGCATGTTAACAGCATCAGATTACATCACATCAAGCTCCATTAGATCTAATTAGATTTGGATTAGATCATCACTTAGACACCTTCTTAGCCGGGCAGGCAGAGCACATTGACAACGAGAAGAGAGCCCGAGCCACTTTAATTCACGCTGGCTGTCTGAAGCTGTTGTTACTCCTGTCATTTCATTGTGACTTTTATTGTCCAATCATGCCAGGATGCATTAGGAGACAACTCTGATACGAAAATCTAATTTGAGCCTCACTGCTACCAAACAATCCGCACAAGACACGCAGGTGTCTCAGGCTCACTTTGTGCTTCCATTTCTGTGTGGCCCGAAGGCAATCCAGCTGTGGTACACACAACGGCGATTTAAAAATACGTAGTCATTGTAGCTACAGCCACTTTCAGGCCTTGTGTGAATACAATAACTGTGAAATAGATCTCAGGAGAAGGTGCATTACAGCTGAAACGACAAGACTTCCACCCTCAGAGGTTTTATGTCCAGCTGTCAAACAGGAGACTCTGCTGGTTTATTTCATTACATTATAATTGCCCTTTAAGCTCTGCCAAAGCCTTCTGGATTTTTCCACAGCCAAACTGCTTATGCATTGCATTGCTTATTACAGAGGACACTTGTGGAGACGGAGTACAAACAAGTCAGTAAAAATGTTGGGATGTCGTATTCAATGAGGAAAAATGCAGAGTGACGATCCCTTTTCATGAAATTAAAAAATACATGCATTTTTTTCACAGCTGTTTACAGTTATTATAAATGAATTATAAATAAATCTGTTCTGTATTCACAAACACAGACTGTTATTCCTTTTTATGTGATAATCTATGTATTGCAGAACAAAATCCATGAAATGTTTGAGGACATTTAAAAGCCATCAAAAAATGCAATATTACCACAACATTTATGATTAATGTGATATGAAAATATGTGCTTCCTCACTGTCTTTCTGCTGGCCTGAGGCTTCTCTGATTATGACAGCAGTTGCTGTAAAAACTGACAAATGACTAAAGCAAATGTCTGTTGATGACTGTGAACTATGATTGCTGTTGTGTCCTTGTACAGCCTTACAGATTTAACCGTCACAGCATATTTGACATATTTAACTTAACGTGGATTGCTGGATTCTTTTTTCACAGCTTCTGAGGTTTAACGCACTTTAACACACTAACGCACGCATCTTTTATATGAAAGTAATACTGAAAGAACACCAGGCCTAAAGCAGCAAGTCATAATCCATTTGATTTGCCTTTCATAGCCAAAGTTATAGTTCTTATTTATATAAATGTACAATTTTTGACTGATACCGTGTAATATTGGTTCAAACTCAAGCTTTGGTACATCAATACAGAAACTTTTCTTTAAAAAAAGAAATCCATTGAGTTGACCTTTGACCTGCTGGTGGGTGTTAGATGAAAAGTCAGTGGATCCAGTCAGGTTAATTCATCCTCTGGGGACCATCTGTTCAGTGTCTGCAAAATACGTCATAGCAGTGCATCCTGGGTTGAGATGTTACAGTCGTGGTCGTTGGCCATCTATACACGCATATATGCAATGAGTGAGTTCAAAAAGAGGCCAAACTTTTATATCTGTTAGCCATGTTTTCAGAGTTTTGCTCATTAGGTTTGAGATGAAGACTCCCTTTTAATCACAAATGTTTAGGAAAACGAGGACATAACGTGCCTACTAATTTGAAACACCTTCTTTCATCACTGAGTTCACTCCTTGACATACTCTACTGTCCTAAATCATGAGCCAGAACAGCAAAATGTTATATAATAAGATTTGTATTGGACATCGATGATACACTGTTTGTGATGTATTGAGCATAAAGGTTTACATGAAGAGGGATTATGGCTGTGTTTACAGAGCATATACAGTAAGTGGCGTGATAACACATTGGAGACACATCCAGTGGACAGACAGATCTCCATACAACTGAGCTTTACCATAACAAGTCAGGTCTGTGTGTGGGCTTTGCTTTGTGTGTGACGCACACACACACACATACACACAACAAGAGAGAGTGAGACAGACTCTGGAATGATAAGATATACGAAACCACTGGTACGACAGCAGTCATGCCCAAAATTAGTAAGGGGAGGTCAGCTCTCTCATGTCCCACCACTCCTCCTTCTCGCTCTTAAAACTGAGTCAAACACAACCCTTGTCAGCTGTTGCAATTATGGTAATTTTATGGTTTAATTATGATTATGTTTGCGTATTAATAATGAGGTTCTACAAACAGGACGTCAGTTATGGTCTCATGATTCAGCTGTACTTTTCTTGTTGACATTAATACTGATAACGTACAGAGTAGGAGTCTAAAAAAGCATCCATTACATTATATTACCCATCTACAGAATACACTGAAATGTCACTTCTTCTGCACTTTGTGGTGCTTCAGCCAGAGTTCAAAGTGGATTAAAGTTTAGATTTCTGACAGCACTTAACTCAACAAAACACTGATTACGGATCTGAGATGTTAGAGTCTTCTTATGCATCGTTGTAAGTCTTGTTGTAACATCTCAGCTGTGTAAATAGATTGTGGAAACCTCTTTTGTTTCAGCAGTGAGTATATCTTTGATTCATCTGTGTCAGATTAGCACATCTGGACTTTATGGACACTCCCGTTAGTCCTTACAGATTTGTCCCACCTTGGTCAAAATTTAAAGAAGAATGTCCATGAACAGCTCATTATGTCAGTAAACAGTCAGACCATAGATTTTCTAAGGGACTGAAATCTGGGCTCGGGCTCAAGGACTTCAACATTCTTGTTCGTAAGCCAACCAGTGTTGAATTGGTTTGATGCTAAGGTCATTGTTCTGGTAGGACATAAATCTTTGCTGCAGGGTAAGTTTCTCGGCATTCATAATCAGGTTGTCCTCAAGAGGTCTCCTGCATTTGGCTTCAGTCTTTGTCCCCCTGTAAGCTTAAAATTCCCCTTGGCTGTGCAGCTGGAAAGCCCACCCTCATAACACGATATAGCCCCCATGCTTCACAAAAAAGATAGGGAGATGGTAATTTCAGTCACACATACCATAACACTGTGTTTTGCTGAGGAGTTCAGTAATTAAAGCCACAAATTTTCCATCAACATCTCCCACTGCTGCAATTACAACAGTAATTCTTTCAAAGTAGCCCTCAAGTTATTTATCCTCTTGGGCCAGAAGGTCATTCCTGCCCAATGCAGTTTTAAATCTTAGTAATTCCATATTTTTTTCTCCTAATGGTGCAGCCATCAATGTTCTTGTCAAGTCCCAGCAGTTCATATTGATATTTTCCAAGAAAATAGCTTGTGCCAGGAAATGAAACAGAGCACTCAATGAATGTATGTGCAGATGCTAGGAATTAGCTTGGAACACTGTGCACAGGAGGTGTGATGGGATCAATCTCCACACTTTTTCTTGTCCGTCCACACCAGCGTTCTCACCATAAAATCTAGTATGCTGGGCTCAATGCTAGTGCTATCCTGCTCACTTCACACTTTCATCGGTTTTCCACGGAGGGGAAGCCATTTGATTTGATTTGATCAAAGAAAAACTTGACAGTGTTCTTTCTGCTTCTGCTAAATGGTGTTTCATGTAACCTTGAAATGAGAATATACCGTTATTCGCGATTTTGTCGATTTCAGCCAAACACTGTTTCAAAATTTAGAGCATGTAAAGTTTAGTATGTGTGAAATTAAAGTATCGGATACCACAAAGAGGAATGCACTAATGTAGATAAACTCGATAATGCTACTTGTTGTCTGCATTTACATGGCAGATGCAAAAAAAACATTTTAGCAAGTAAACAAAAGGATCCATATCTTTGGAGCCAGGAGCATTCAGCTTTGCAAAAAACACGTAGCTGTTATAAAACTCTTCACAGATATGGCCAAAGCCAGTTTATAGTCACCTAACTAGAATTACTTTTAATAAAATAAAACAGAAAAGGAAAACCACAGAGGCCAGATGTACCCAGTGGTGGCTACATCTGGAGCATCATCACCTCAGAGTCAACATGATGATTTTGTCTTGTATTTAAATGCTCAGTCTGGTTTTTAGTCTTCACCCCCTTTCGCTTCTTATGCCCCACTCCGTCCCACGTCTCCATCTCTCTTTTAGTAATCAGGCACGTGTGACACAGTGGAGAATCAGCCGGAGGGATGCAGTTGGTTCAGACAAAGCAGGTAATAGTAAATCAATGACAGAACAATCAATAGTGCGCAGTCTGACAGCCTCTTTCACACACAGCTGGATGGGAATGATTCGAAAATCTCCAAAGTGCCCGGCCTCTCTAGTCATCATCAAGCACACATTGTTGTTATAGGTGCTGGCTGGGGGAGGGGTGCAGGAGTGCTTGACAGATAACAGTAAATCAATAGATCCACTGGCAGCTTTATCTTCAACACAGATGGGGCAGTTGAACATCTTCAAATGGTCACACAATTGGAACCGCAGCATCAGATAGATGATATGGCAGATGTAAGACTGGACTCTCTGGGACTCTGCGAGTGTTGAGAGCAAATCAATGACAAGCCTATTAACCTCTGTGTCAGCTGCTCTGTTGGTTAGATGGAAGACATGGAAGGAACGGAGGCTGCTGAAGAAGAGGATAAATGGGATAACAAAGGGTGTATATAGCTAAAGAAGCAAGAGAGAGAGATTAGAGAGAAATGTCAGATAAAGAAAAACTTCAAAAGTCTGTGAAAAGCAAAGGCTTCTGGTCGGTGTCTGAAAAAGTCGGGTCCTTTTGTTTTTTATCTCCTTTTCTCAGTCTGTGAAATGGAAGTCTGGTGAATGGTTGTCCTCCAGACAAGACAGACAGTTGAGCAATTACAGCCTCAGCAGCTGTGGAGAGAACAAGCAATGTGGCTCTCTGCAATTTTCTGCTTTTTTGTTTACAGCTGAAAATACCAGCCATGACTTTGACTAAAACAACAAGGTGGTGGTATAGCACTATAGCAGATGTAATAAGTTTTATTCACTCACAAAAACTGCAAGAAGGAAGAAAATGGTAACGCAGGTTGCAGTTCAGACTCTCCAGCTCCATCTACTGACTGAGTCACGTACGAGTAAGGGAAGACTGCACAATTATTCTTTTGTATTGCAGCAAATATCAGTCAATCAATGACCGAGTGATCACACCTTAAAATGTAAAAGCTGCATCACATATTTAATTGATTTATCTGCAAAGTCAAAGACACTGGTCATATTTTTGTTCATAACACAAGGACATTTGCAAGAAACCAAGCATTTTCAAAGTCCAAAACTTTCACTTTTATTTAGTTAATAAAGATAAAATATGTAGAAGGTTATATGCACACATACAAATAGATCTTATGTTTTCAAACTTACCAGCCCAACCTGAAAGGTGATAAAAGTATTAATACTGTAATTAAAAGTAACACAATGTGTTTTCATTTTCATCATTACACAAGATATTGTCTACAGTATGTCTCAGAACCCCCATTAAATTTTATGAGTGTTCCCTTATCTTGACAAAATGTTTAAATTACACGTTTTGAGTGTTTTTTGTGACCATACTGAACATTAAATAATGTCCATTATGGTCACTAGAGGTCACTATAGATGTCAGAAATTAATTTGTCACGTTCTCCATCTCCAGTCAACCACCTATTCTTACTTGTTACTGAGGCATCTAACAATGCAGCAGAGAACAAACAGCGCTAAGCTAATTCACATTCACAGCTCCTTTCAATCTTGTTCAGACATAACAATGCGGGTTTGAGATTTCTGTATGAAAGCACCAGTTACATAAACTCGCTCGTTCACCCCCAAAAGAGCTGCACTCCTCAGGCAACACACAGCAGCACCTCCTAAACCAAACATCCTGATTTAAAAGGTAATGTGCATGTCATGAGTAGGAGTCTGTGCATAGAAGACAGCAGAATATTCGGCTGAACCTCAAAGGGTGACCCTGATCACAGCGTGTGTGGTGACATGTGAAATGCATCATGTTGTTGAATGTTGTTACACTATATTACGTCATGCAGACAATCAAAAAAGGGTTTCCAGAATCAGAAAAACTTTTATTGCCAGGTAGGCTCCACCTACAAGGGATTTGTTTTGGCATCTGGTGCAGCAGACATACACAGAAAAAGAGAATAAAATAACGATAAATAATGAAATGCAAAAAGTCCAAGTAACCTCTCACATGGCTTCTGCCCATTCCAAGCAATGGGAAACACTTGTAATTCCAGACAGCTTTGTTGTAAAATAACCCTCGCGATCCTGTTGCTATTGGGTGTGTGTGCGTGCGTGCGTGCGTGTGTGTGTGTGTGTGAGTGTGTGTACATGAACATGAGTGACCATGTGCGTGTGTCAAATTACACTCAAGTCTCTTTTGGACACTCCTAAAGAAACTGACCCGGCAGGAGTGTGTTCATGTGGAGCAACACTGAGGCATTCGTATACAGAAACAGACTGAGTAGAAGAGAAGAGAAGAGCAAACATCATGCAAAAAATATGTGCTAAAACTTAAAAGCTCCTGAGAGTATAACAAAGTCCTCTCTGCAAGTGAAACAACAATAGAACAGAATAGGCAGCACTATAAGTATCTCTTATTCTGCCTGTTGTAACATCTGATTTTTATCTGCAAACCTGTAAAAATAAATAAACAAATAAATCTAAACTTTGTGCTCGTTTGAATCAACAACTTGATTAATCAAAACCACTGAAACCCGAAGGAGGAGACCAGAATAGAAAAGAACAATGAAACCATTTCACTCAGCTGTGTTGTGAAACCTACCAACGCAGCACATTTAGTGTGCTAAAACCCCAACGCCAGTGGCACAGCGTCAGAAAACCGTCCATGTGCAATAACCCTGCAGCACATACAAATGATAAATGATAAATTATAGATTTTGTAGCTTAAATGCACACCATTTTCAAACATGTGCATGATAATTGTTATCATTGTTAAATATATGCTGCATATACTATGTCAAGTAACCTCTTACATTAATCATTCAATGTTTATTCCTGCACTCTGCTGTCTTAACAATTTACAAAATAAAACAGATGTCAATATTCATTGATTTTATATGCATTTGCAATGATTTTCTTACCTACTTGCGCCCACATTCTTATTTAATTGTTTATGAAAACCTAAAATCTTTGTTTGAGCTGGATGTTTGTTTCTGTTCTTGGAACTGCGTGCAACTGCGTGTAAACATAATTACTTGGCCAATAAAGTTGATTCTGAAAACTGCTGATATTCTAACATTTGAAAGTTTACTATGCAACTGCACTGAAGAAGGAAGACGCCATCCTTTTTTCTCACAGTACACTTCTTTGTTCTCTCCATCTCATTACTCTGTCGGTCACCTTCTAACGAGGTGAGCCTCTCTTCCCTCCTTTCTTTCTTTCTTTCTTTCTCCGCCTTCCCCAGTGATGAAGAAGATGATGCCTGCTGCGCCCCACCAATGCTAAGAGGAAGAAGGGAGGGAGGAAGGAAAAGGGAAAGGGAGGACAGGAGGAAACGAGGAGAAAGGAAAGGACGGAAGGGAGGAACGGAGGGAAGGACGGAAAGAAGGGAAGGGGGGGTGGAGGAAAAACGAGATAGAGGGGGGCTAGTGGATGTAGCTCTAGCTGTGGGCCGGGGGGTGAGCTACCTAGCCCGGGCTGCTGTGCCGAAACATCCATGGGTGGCTGTGTCGGGAGCCACCACGACTCCTCGGGCAGCTTAAACGAGAACTCGGACGGCACTGGAGGTAACTTACGTGGCCTGTCGACGTCTTTTAGTGCCTACACGTTTGGCGTTTGATGGGGGCTTCCTCTAGGCTTTCTGCATGTTGTCCTGGCTGGAGGTCTCCTTCCCTTCCCTTTATACCCGAGCCAGACAGAGCCGGAGACAGACACAGCAGCCCTCCCGGGTATCTGGCTCCACACAGCGGGCCCAGAAGCGATAAATGACGCCTCGTCGCTACTTTATAAACTAGGAAATATTTACTGTGCGACGCTGCCTCCCTTTGTTCTTTGGTGTTGACTAAGCTAGCCGGCTAAAACATAGCGTAGTTAGCTTGCTAGCTGTTCTGCATAACAAATATGGGTCACAGACGGCGATGGCATGCAAGGAAACACTGGAGTGATAGAGTCTGATTTGAATTATGTGCCGACTCCCTGGCGAGAGACTGAGAGTTAGGTACTTTTAGCTTAACACAAGCCGCACTACTGTTTATTGTAAGACTTGTTTTTTTTATTGATAATTTTTGTTATTGTGTCAGTGAGGTGTTGGGGCATGTTTAGTGCTGCAAGAGTTCGGTTAGGTAAGCGGAGAAGGTGTCAAAACTTAAATTCAGCTTTAGCTTTATGTTAAAGAGAGCCTGTTTTGTAATGTTATAGTTTTACTGCCTTGGTGAACAAACAAGGCCTGGGAGCAGTAAGCACCATGCAGTCAGAGCAGAGTCAGACTCCGAGACTACAACACATCAGGTTTATTGTATTTATGAAGCAATAAACAGAAGTGCATGTCATGTCTCGGGTTATGGGGCATGATTATTTAAGCTGTGACTTTGGGGATGAAAATATGATTGGGAAAGAAAGGTTATTTTTAGAGTATATCGCTTATTTTCTGGTGAAACTATAACTCGCATAACTGGTTGAGCCATCAAGATGTGTTGCTTTAATCTGGAGGGTGTGGGATGCTACAAAAATTGACATATACATACCCTCCTGCCTGGAATTTAATCAGGGATGTCACGTTTAGATATTAACCACAACCCCAGGAGTTTTTGAGGATGTACGTTAGACAAGTTTCTACTGCTGTTTACTTGATGTCTGGTTTAAGGGTCCTCCTACAGGCCAGTGACTTATTTTAATCACAGACTGAGAGATAGAGCCACATTGGTGCAGATGCTTAGAGATGCTTAGCTAAAAACTGGTCTTGCTTAATGTCTTCTTTTTTTCTCCTGCATCTATCTTTGCAACTTGTTTGATGATCTCTCAGACATCCAGCCTGTCTAGATGTCACAAACAGGTTTCAGAGATCCCTTTATCTGTGAAGGCGTGTGTGTGTGTGTGTGTGGTAACAAGAAGCTATGCAGTATTAAAATGGATGCAAACAAGCAGCCGTTTCTCGACACCTCGATTATGACTGACATCCAAATCTGATTTCCCTAAAGCATGCATCGTAGCTGGGTTTAATCAGTTAAAGTGTATTGATATTTTTCTATAAAGTCATCTTTTCACCTACTGGCCTACTTACATCCCTAATGATTTCTGGGAATTACTGAACGGCACAGAATTAGGCTACAGTGTATTAAGGTAAATTAGTAAATTATGGGCAGAGAGTTGAGCCGAAAAGTGGGCTAATGTGGAAGGATGGACACACGCCAAGCAGTGAAATTGGTCATGACATACATGTATACATTCACAGAAATTCAATTCAGGAAGTATTTCTGCCTCATTGTAACCAGTTAAAGGTCTCATTTGACAGTTGAAGGTTTGTGTAATCAGAGTGGGTCATAGTCCATGTGACCATCAGGGAACATGTGTACCAGCAGCAGGTGTAACTCAACACCTTGATCTGCCATCCTCTTCTCTCCTCTCCTCTGGCTGTGTGTTGCATGTGCGCACTCACACACACACACACACACACACACACACACACGTGTACAGGCTGTCCTATACCTGTCGTCCCCTTCGGTGCTGATCCAGATGGTGTTATTCATCAGCCATTCTAGTGCAGATGGACTACTGTGAGATTCTGTAACCCCAACCTTTTAACTGGATTTAGAAACATAACACTTCAGTCAGGCTGTGCATGTGTGTATGCTCCATGTATATATCATGTGATGGTGTAGGCTGACATTTAATCTGTCATCTCAGTTTAGATGTGTACTTGAGTAATCTTGAAAGACCAATGCTTCTTATAAATCCTAACTCTTTCTATTCCCTCTTTCTTATCATTTTTATCCTCTGTGTATTCTCCTCCTTCTTTCTCTGACTGTCATCTTCGGTTCCACATCTCGCTGCTCTCTCTTCCCTACATCCTCATTTGTTCCCGTCTTTCTTATTTTCTTATCTCATTTATCCCTCCCTCTCACACTTCCCCTGCGTTATTTCATCTATCCTGTTGTTATTTATTTCCTCACATCCCTCATTCGCAATCTCCGTGTGTGTCTTTTTTCTTTCCTTTCTGGTTCCTCTGCTTCATCTCCTCTCCCACCCTCCTGTCCTCCTCCTGTCTTTCTCCTCTCTCCATCTCTCGTCCTCCCTCCCAGTGGCTCTAGGGCGTAACCAGCCCCTGAAGAGAGAGCGGCCTAAATGGAAAAGTGACTACCCGATGACGGAAGGCCAGCTGCGCAGCAAGAGAGATGAGTTCTGGGATACGGCGCCAGCATTCGAGGGCCGGAAGGAGATCTGGGATGCGTTGCGGGCTGCGGCCAGCGCCTTTGAGAGCAATGACCACCCGCTGGCTCAGGCCATCCTTGATGGCGCCAGCATCACACTGCCACATGGTAATACACACTTACACAATGGTAGACGTAACAGATACGCCATGGCATTTGTTTTGCTCTCCATGAAATACAGCTGCTTTGTGTAGGGAAAGTGCAATTGATGATTACCAGCTCAAGAATTCTCCCTTGTCCCAAGTTCTCCAGAGCTATTTTTTTTTTAAAGATTTGAAACTGCGTGTGGGGTTAAGCTAATAAAAAGACAGTTGTAGTCCTCTGTAGTTTGTCATCTGAAATGTCTGATCTGACATCACTATTCACCTCTCTGTCAGTGCCCTCTGCGCTGGCTTATTTTGCTAGCTTACACAGTAATTGAATATTCGGCAAATCTGGACCTGATTCCAAGCACTTACATCATACAGCCTGCAGGTGAAAGGAGTTAAAAATGTTGAACCTCTTAAGTGTACTCAGTGACTGCATTTTAGAGTTTAGGCTTTAGCTATTGGGAGGTATACACTGTGGAAGGAATAAATGAATAATAAATGAAAGGGGGCATGTACTTGGTTTCTTGAAAGTAGGATTTAAAGAGGTTATCACTAGGTATACCAAAGATTGTACGTCTTCTAAAAAACACTGGAGAGCATCTACATAGAGCAAATTGATAACATTGGCAACATCTCCGCACAGTGATTATCAGCTGCTTTAACAGGCTTTTTATTTGTGGATGTGTGTCATTCTCTTTATTTCAAATTCACATCACCTCAGAATTGTATGAGCTCCACTGAGGAAAGGCCATCATATTCTTTTGAAAATGTCTTCATGTGAATTTTGTGTTGCCCCAGTGGCGGTATTCTCAGTTTCGTCCAGAAGTGTCAGTGAAAGTAAATATCTTGAGCTGATTGAATACTAATTCCCATTATGTCAGAGCAGGCTTAGATGACTTGCTTGTTCTCTTATGAAACATGTCCATGTAAGGACCTCATTCTTGTTATCCATTGCCAGCATCATGTTTTGTGTGTATTTGAAGTCATTTAACTAAAATCTAACTTTGGATTATTTTTTTGTTCCTGTTTATGAAAGACAGTTCTTTCTTCGGGGGAAGCTAGTAACATGCACTTTTTCTTGCCTTTTTGTAGTTCAACTCCTCTGCAGGAAAGCAGAGGCAGGCAGATTTATTCTGTTAGTAGGCCAACGTAGAGACAAAATGTCAAATTTTGAAAAAGAGAAAAACTGCTCTACCTGAACATGATTTTTGCTATTGTCGTTGCCAGCAGACCTGCCTTTCATGCATGTAAACATAGTCCATGTCTTGTCCTGTTCCATTCCTTTCAGTAGTTTATCCAGGTCAGATCATATCCTGCTGGGCTGCAGCTGTGGATTCCCCAGGCCTGACATCATCATTTCACTCATCTAGGACTCTGGTACAGACCTGCCAGATCGCTCAAATATTTTTACCACTCGCCACTTTAGACCTTTCTGTTTCCCCTTTTATTTTCTTTCAGCATTCCAGTTTCAGCTGATTGCTTCATTATACAGTCTTGGCCTTGTTCCACCATCTTAGCCAATAGAAGAAGATGCTAGTCAGTAGCTGACAATAACTCCGAGATTAATCGGTTCCTGGATTTGCAGAATTTGAAAATATTTTCATCACATTTCATTCAGCATTACCAGTTATATCTTACATTAATATAGTGTAATAAGGATGTTATTAAGAATTAGCTTCTGTTCAGTATTAAATGTGCTGTGTAGCTGGCAGTCACGTCTGCACAGTTACCTGAGTGAACCAAATGGACAGAGTCACACCACCCATTGTATTCTGCAGCAGAAGAGAATACTACTCAACATACTCCGTTTGACAAAAGTCCACAGAAAGGCTAGCAGCTCTGTGAGGCTTTGCTTTGAGCTACATCATAATGCTAACATACAGTGATATTGACTTAGTTTAGCATGTTTGCATGCTCACAAAGAGCTGATAGGAATGTAATTAATTGTGCATGTATTTTTTTTATAAACACAAAAGTATTGGACAAATCCTAATTTTTACGTGATTTTTGGTAGCAGACGTGCAAATATGCAAAGTATACATATTGACAAATGACTCAAAACCCCTCAAAAAACATTTGGTCACTGTGGGACGAACTTGTTAAAACATTAGCTTTTCGAAGCAATCTGTGATCCTCCAAAGTCTGCTAAAAGCTTGAATTATCTCCATTACTATGTAGTCCAGACTTTGTTGTTGCCATTCAGGAAACGGAGCAGAGTATTTAAAGTTTCTTAAAACTCCCACTGCATTTATAATGGAGACTTTTCACTTATCAACCGGCTTATTTTTCCACTGTATATAATTGAGATATGGACCAAGTTGATTTGCGGTCATTTAAAGTGACTCTGAAGCTGACGACTGGATCCATTTGCATCAGCTGTTGGTCAACATGTTGGCTTCCATTCAACCTGCAACAAATGAAAATGTTACTGATTTACATCATTATATTGTACATTACTTCAGCGATAACTGAGACTGAGGACATACAAAACAGCTCTGCAGCAACAAAGCATCTTACATGTCAACAAATGTTTTCTTGCTTTGATCATAAAATGTAATCTAAGCCCCCATCCAGTCTGAACTCTTGTTTTTTTTTTTAATTAAATCCCTCAACCAAAGACATTAGCACCACCTGGAATCTATTAGCATTTGTCAGCTGAAGGATAAACACTAAGGTGGAGCCAACTGAAGTGGGGAAAAAGCAAGTGAGACGTACAAATATTGTTCAGATCGTGTTTATACATTGTCAGTGAATCATGTTTAACATTTATCTTCTATTTGTTTTTTGCTTTTGTTACACTGGCAGTGACAGCTTCCAGATATTTAGCCTTTACTTAGCCTACATTTAGTCTGTATTGGTATCTCACTGATATATGAAAGGAATTTAAAGGTCCAGGTTGCAAGATTTTGGGGCAGAAATGAAATATAATATTCATAATCATGTTTTCATTGGATTTGTTTGTTACCACAGCATTTGCTTTTTGTATCTAAAGAGAGAGTCCTCTTCCATGAAGTCCACCACGTTGCACTGCCATGTTTCGACAGCAGCTCAGAATGGACAAACAAAGCACTACCTCGAGATAGGACTGTTCCTCTTTCGAAGGGAAAGATGAGATGAAAGGTGTTCAGTTACACTGCGAGATGCCACTAAATCCTACACAGTGGACCTTGAAATAGACTGTAAATGCGCAGTATGTAATTTCTGCCACTTGGAAAAAGATGTAAAGCAGAGTGGGATCATGTGAGTTGCTATCTTCATAGTTAAACAGCCCATTGTCGATGAAAATCTTACTTGACACAGGCAGAAATGTTCATGAATTAGTTAATGATTTAAACTTTTATTCACGTGACATTTAGTCAGGTTCATCGACTCCTTATAGCGAAAGGTGACCAAATGAAACACACCTTGAATAAAATTACAGATTTTTCTTGGTGTGAACATTGTTGGAAACATTTGGTATAATGTAACTACACAAATTAACAAAATATATAACTATAATATAATGTGGAGTTTACATATTTCAATTCACACAGAGTATCTGTTTCATGTCTGTCAAATCTTTAGCAATTGAGTGGCGGCGGCCAGACATCAGCCTGCTTCACAGCACTCAGACTTAGAACACACTGCTAACACCTGCAGGCTACGCAGATAATTGGCTGCTAAGGTGCAGCACATTAGACATTATGTAAACATACCTGCACATGTCACTTTGTTCCATTTAGATGCTGGTGTAATCCTTACCTTCAGCAAGACGAACAACAGTCTGTCCATCCATCACATGTATACTGTATGCATACATACATACATACTACATATGTACTACCAAACTTTTACTCTTCTACGCTGTCTTAAAGGGTTTCTTTTCTTTGAGTTCTTTAAGAGCAGTTTATAACAAAAAGCAGTAACTAAATGTGATGTCAGTTGGACTTTAATACACCTGTAATTGTAAACTTACCGTCTTAAGGAATAATTAACAACCTTGACTGTAGTTGTGTTGTCAGTAAGCTGAAATGTGTGAGGCCAGATTGTCAGCCACACTGTGGCTGGTGAATCTGAATTCTTTGTTTTATTTGCACATGTTGGTATTGCAGTCATGTCACTGAGGAGAATTTTCATACTTCAAAATACTGGTTAAGTCACACTGTTGGTTATTTCAGCTAATTATTTGGCTGTCATGTTCAAAACTTTTTGTAACAATATAGAGAGGTTATATTGGAGGTGGACTAACCTCTGCACTTCTTAATCTCGCTCTTTGGACCTTTCACTCCTTTGGACCTTTCACTCTGTCACTTTCCCATTCACTCTGGTAGACCATGATCTGAGGTAAAGCGTGGCATCTTGACCACAGCAGCCACTTATCTAGAGAACAGAAAGCAGCATCCTGTGGGCCTCTGCTGACTCATCTCGGTCTCACCTTCAACAAAACTCTCGCAAGTGGCTCATGCTGCAGTTCAAGTTTAAAAAAAAAACAAAACTGTGACCTTTTAAATGCTGTTTACAAAAATGTGACTGTGAATGTGCGTTCTTTGCTTTTGTGGAAAGAGTTCTCATTCTGGTCGTAAAATTATTTGGTTTTGGTTTTCAGAATGTCAACATCATTACAATTTTTTAAAAACTACTAAGAAGACGAAGTGTTGTGGACAAATTGTCTGATTTTGGATTGAAATCAAAAGGAAGAAACACAACGGGACCTGTCTGAAATCCCCTTTAGGGCCCCCCCCCCCTTCATTGCAACAGTATTAAGTTTCTGCTTGGGAAACGATGTGACCTCTTCACTACATTTTATTTTCCCCTCTCTCCACCAACTCTTTACTCTGTATCTGAATCATAGAGATGACATAATATGGTACGCCAACAGAAAATGACATTCCCTTTTCTCCTGCTTTCACTGATCTTTCCTCAGTCTTTGTTTTCAGCTCGGTTGGACTCTCGTTTCTCCATTTCATCTTTGTAAAGGCAAAATGAATTGGATGTCAGATTTTGGCTTTGTTAAATGGAAAAACTGTATCATCTTTTGACTTTTAGTTTATAAATACAATAATGAATAATGACTTATCCAGAACTTTCATTTAAAAAGGGCAAACTTGAGGGGTTACCCGAAGTTTTCACTGTAGTTTTTAACTGCTTATTATTGGAATTTCCCAGTTAAACATTTACCTTATGTACTAAACAAAACTATGCCCGCACACAGTGTTGTATGCATGCATAGTTTAGGTTACAGGAAGCTGTAACATGTTGTATATGATGTATGTGAATATTTATAATATCACAAACCATGCATTAAAACATGCTCTGTGAAGCTGAAGATGATAATGTTATCAGGAAATGAAAAGGGGGAAGAAGAAAAAAGTCTTGAGCATTTATCAAGTTTGAGCCTTGTCGCTGTTTTTTTTTCCCCCCACTCTTCCAGGAGTTCTGACTGAATGTTATGATGAACTCGGGAATCGATACCAGCTGCCCGTCTACTGCCTCTCTCCTCCTGTCAACATGATTGAAGAGCGCTCTGAAGAACTTGATGGTTCAGATCCAGACTCCGGGGCTGCGGACCCATCTACGGGTAGCGCCAGCGACCCCGCCTCAGGAGGGGAGTGCCAGCTTCGACTCCGGCTCTCCACAGGTCGGGACCTCCGGCTGGTGGTCCGTTCCACGGACACAGTGGGCATGATGAAGCGCCGCCTACAAAATCACGAGGGCGTGCCTGCCGCAACCCAACGCTGGTTTTTCTCAGGTCGGCCACTGACAGACAGGCTGCGCTTGGACCAACTCAACATCTCCAGGGACTATGTAGTGCAGGTCATTCTCAGCCAGCCACCGCAACCAGAGCCACCAAGTCCAGGGCACACACCAGAGGCAGTGGAAGGAGTGGCTTCAGTGCCGCAAGAGCCCACACCGGTGGAGAATTAACGGTGGTAGTATAAATGAAGGAGGATAACAAGGGAGAAAAAAATGAAAGTTGACTTTTCTCTTTTGATTTGCACTCTTCTCTTTGTTTTTTTTGTTTTTTTTTTTAGCTGAGAAGGGCTTTGTTTGGGCAGGAGTGAGCTGTCTGCCAGAGCAAAAGGACTCTTATTAAGAAAAGACTTGGTTTTACACGTTGAAATTTTGACCTTTTTGGAAGTCTTTTTAACTGTTCATAAGGAAACCAAACATCGAAAAGAGAACTTTGTCAGATGGCTCAAAGGTTTTTCTTAGCAACACTGATGTTCGAATGTTTCTGTGTTTCAGTTTCAATTCAAGTTCTGCTCTCTGGCAAAAGTTTGGTGAGGCTACAGGGTTACTTGTGCGCTTTGATTACATTCATTTTCAAGATAGGCAGTTTAGAAAGAAAAAAACACATATAGTTTAACAATCATGATAGTTATTCAGGCAGTTATTCTTAATTATATATGAATCAAATCGAAAATACCTCCTCACTTGGGGATTAAGTCATTATGCTAAAAACTGTAAAGAAATGAAGGTATTGCGAGTTGGTAAATATATGTGTCCTTGCAGTCAGGGGGCATGACAGATGTTTTACCAAGCTGCTGCTGGATTAGACCCTTTATTTCACTCTGCTTCACAGAACAATCACAGCAACCATGTAATAAACATTAAGTAGTCAGACTGTGTGTGTGTGTGAGAGAGAGAGAGACAGAGCATGTGAGTGTGAAAAATCTTCTGTGTTGAAGACACAACCACACTTGTTCATGTGGATAAAGGATGGAACATCAGAAACACAGTTGCATATTTTGATTAAAAATAGAATGTTTTTAATTAAAATTGATCATTGTTTCTATTCCTTGGTCTCTCTCTAATTGATTGCTTTGGATATTTTCATGTTTTGATGTTGAGTTTGGTCAAAATTTTGGCAATATGTTACAATGTGTCATTTACATTCTCTTGTCTTTCGGTGCCCGTTTATGGGTAATAATCATTGATGCAGTCGCTAAAACTATGCAGTTTGTTTTTGCAGATTTTACCTCAGATGTTATTGTTTTATTGTAGGAATATATTTACCTTTTTTACCCTTGCAAATATTCAAGATGAATTCAAGGAATGCATTATGCTGTATAGCAATGTGTCATCCTGAGACACTGTGTTGTAAAAGTACACACACCGTAATTCCTATTCATATTGTGGGCAAATTCGAGCCAAAGATCAGAAGAAGCAAAAGAGAGACTTCCTTTAAGTAGAGCCTATCACTGGTGCTTTGAGCCCCATTTCAGTATTTAAAAAGACATTTTGGGAAATACACTCATCTGCTTTATTCTTGAAAATTAGTTGAGGAGATCAATACCACTTTGTACAGTAAATAAGTAACTTAGCATAGCATGAAGTCTTGAATCAGAGTCAACAACTTGCTTGTCTCAGTCCTAAAGCATAAGGATAAGCTTACCAGCGTCTCTGATGATGATCTTATTTATGTATTTTACACACAAACCAAAATGTTACAATTGCTAGCTGAGATTTTAAGCAGAGTTTTGTGCTCAAATTATTCCAGGACTGTCATCACCAGGCCTCTAGGAGGACCACACTGACCGGGTAAAAATAAAATAGTTCCAACATGGAACAGTTATCAGATATGGTTTTATTACTTTTGGGCAGAGCCAGGCCATAAAGACCAGTACCAGTAAATCCATGATAAGGGATTATTGGTTAGTTATTATTGTAAGTTGTTGGCATAGCATAATTAGAGCTTATGCTCCTTTTTAAAACAATAATACTAACAGCTTCCCTTTACCTTTGATTTCCTCCTTTCCTTATTTCAACTTCTTTCTTTGAAGTGTGATCATCCCAGTCAGACAGGACATGGAAAAAACATTATGATGCAAAGAGGCCTTCTAGAGAAAAAGAAGCCCCTGTAAACATTGTGTTTGTGTTGACTGGTATTCCCAGCATTGGCGCAATTACACAAACGTCACTCAGCCTGCAATGGAATAAAGAAGGAACCAACCTGTCTGTTAACAAGCTGTATGTGTCTATCTCTAAATTTGTAATTGTTAATGAAGAGGAAGGAGGAGAGTTTGCCATGCTCCTGTGATGCTATTAAATGTGAAAGATAACAGTGAAGTGGGAAGGGGAAGTGGCACAGTATGGTCAGTGTGGTAATAAATCTCCAGTTTTCGTGATTGCCCTGTAACCTGAAAGAGGTCAGTGGAAAAACCTTTTTACATCACACCTGCACAAGGTCTCAAAATGGCACGACATTTCATATATAGAGACATTCACACCATCCCAAAAGAGAAAAATGTGATACTTTTCAGTATGAGCAAGTGCATCATGTCGAAAGTGTGTTAAAGTTTTCATGACCCTAAAGTGAGTACCGGTAAACGGCAAGGGAAAAGCACTCCTGAGCAACATGCCATTTAAACCATACACTCTTTAGTGCAAATGTGGTTTTGTTTGAAACCTCAAAGCACCCCATAGTCATCTAACACCTTTGCTTTCATAAACACATATCAATGTTGAATCAAAAGAAACTTCTAACTACTAAAATGTTAAATGTTAGCAGCTAAATTGAAGCAGAACTCCTCATTAAATTATCATACGGGTAACTTTGTTATTTGGATTTTCTATATGGTCTAAGAATATTGTGCTCTGAAATGTAATCATGGATCCTATTCATGTGGTGTTTTGGTTATAAAAATGTGTTCTGTTTTATTTTCAGAGAATCTGTTCTCTTTTCCACCTTAATGAAGGTGTCAACTGACACTTTTGCTTTCTTGTTTTTGTTACTGAGAACACATGATCTTTTTTCCAGCTTAGTGATAAAACACCACTACCTTTTGTCATATGCAATTTTCCAGTTCCTTCCCAGAGGTTTCTATCTCTATTGTTGTGCTGACTTCCTTCCTCAATGTGGTTGCACTGTCATAACACATTTCTCAATGGAATATCGCATAATATGAAGTGCGCTTTTGTCCTTTGCTGCAGTCATCTTCCTCATGAGAGCGCAAATGGAGCTGACTAAAACTGTTCTTCTCCTTCATCCATCCATCCATTCTGTATACCACTTTATATGTGCAGGGTCATGAAAAATCCCAATTGTCATTTTCTTTCTCTTGTTTCCAGGTGATGGACTAGGTCATGATCTAATGTCATTATAATCTCAGGTAGCAATTCATACAAAAAGTTCCTCTTTGTGTTTGAGGGGGGGATTCCAGTCTGCCTCTTGCCTGCATATATACAGCATGCTGAGTTCATTCATGCAAGCAAACTGAATACACATTCAGCACAGCCATCTCACCTCTCTGCTATCATTATCAGGTCAGCTTTCAACTGTGAAATTTTGGGATCGAGTCCAGTTGTCAAGGTAAGATCGACTCACTCATCTTCTGTTATCTCTCCTGCTTTTTTTCCCCCAGCATTTTCTGCAGTAGATAATGTATAACTCAACAATAATAATAATAATAATAATAATAATAATAATAGTATATACTATATACTTTTAGGTTAGTATATAGTTAAGCAGTGTTAAATCACTGTTACTTTACACATTAGAATTTGTTTCAGCCCCACGTGACCCCTGGGTTCACATTTCAACAGTACCTGTTCACATAATCATAAACTGGCTGTCAGATGCATTGAGGTTAATCTCTGTTTCATTCAGCTCAGACTCTGCAAGTTAATTAGTTTAATTGGAAGAAGTTGGCATTTTTGATTTTCTCTGGTCTGATCTTCTCTCAGCATCTTAAGAAATGTTTTAACAGAGGACTAGTGTGAGGTTGTAAAAATCAGTCTGAGTGGTCATGATTTGAAGTTTTTAATTTTTACTGCTTTGTTGTAAGGTACTGGTTTATTTTTCTTTGTTTAAAAAAAAATAATTTTACTAATTTTACTTTACTAAAACAATGGAGATGTACACATATTCACCAGTAACGAGGTCACAGATATTGTTTGTTCTGAAAGTCATGAGGCAAGAAGATTAAGAACTACTGTTTTACAGAAGAATTTCCATGATGGGATTTTATTTTCATTAAATATTGTACTTTTGAACCCACCTCATTCATTTTAGTTCTGTAGTTACTCGCTACTTTTCATATTAATACTTTTATTAAAGTTTCCACAACCTATGATAAACACACTTTTCATGGTTGGTTGATGGAGGACCTTGTTGTTTATCCATATAGAAGCGTCTCAGCCTCATAGGATATGATAACCAATAAAAATTGGTTTCAGTCTGTGCTAAATAAATACATGTTGTCCTTTTTTCAGATGCGCACACTGATCCTCGTGGTCCTGTATGCTGCGCTGAGCTGCGCCAGCTCTGACAGCAACCAAGACAACATAGAAACTCTGATGGATAATGGTTGGTAACTCTTCCTTTCTTTACTGAATATTCTGTACAGTAAGCGCTGACTCAAGCTGTGTCTTTGTGTATGTGTGTGTGTGTTTCTTGTCCATGACTAAACCAGTCCTGGTCCTGAGGATCCCTCATGGTGTGAACACCAGGATGAATGTTAATCTGATTTGTGGGACAGCTTATCAAAACCAGCCTGTGCTGTGGAAGAAAAACGGTAATACAACTATTACTACTGCTGTTACTAATCCTCCTGTCACTGATATTACTTCTACAACCAGTACTGCTTCTCATAATATTTGTGCCAATATGCTAGGTATGATAAGATACTCAAGATACTCAGATTCTTTGAAGCACTGACACATTGACCCACCCATGTCCTTGTCTCAGGCATGGACCTTCAGCCACCTCTGCAGGGGAATCAGGTCAAGGTCCTGGTGGAGGAGATGGATGGAGGAAACTACACCTGTCACAGCCCAAACGGAGAATACCTCAACCACACCGTCATCCTGATTCAACTAGACCCAGACAATCGGACTGTCATCCTGGAAGAAAAATCCCCTGAAGAGGGTGAGATAAGAAAGATGGAGGGAGTGAGAAGGAGGAGGAGGGGAAGAATAATGAAAGTATACATAGAGAGAAAAGGCAAAAGGAGAGAAATAAAGATTTGTTGTGATATATAGAATAGCTGAGATAACAGAGATGGTCGCAGAGAGATAAGATGGGAAAAACTGTGGCCCAAAAGTTAACATTCAAAGCATAAAATGAACAGTGGAGCATACGTAGCAAGAAATTAGACAACAAGGAGAATCAGAATTAGAGAAATGAAGGAAACATGACTGCACAGAAAGAGAAGGGAAAAAGAGAAGGAGAACATAAAAATGCTTTGATATGTTTGCTGTGGCATGAAAAAGTTTGGTGTGGTTTGTGGTTGACTTATACGTGTCAGCAGATTGATTGGGCTAATGGTTCTCAAAAAGACACTAGACTTGTCCTTTCCAGGTCCCAAAAGTGTTTTGATTGCATGATCGGAGCCTTTTCGCTTCTATTATACCAAAGAATTAAAAAGTCTTCTGCCATTTGTCACAAATCACAAGAACCTTTGAATGCTCTGAAAGCTACGGCACTGTTTGTACTGAAAAAAACGCCATCCTCTCTCCGGCTTTGTGCCATAAGACACCAGTTCTTGTTGCCTGATTTAACGGAACAAAATGCTAAATATAGTGAACAGGCTGGTTTGAAGTTGGCAACCTTTTCCTCAGCCGTCTGGCTTGTTCACAGTAGTTATATTGATGTCCTGAAATTTATCTCGCAGATTTATTAATGTTAAAATGCTGCGACAGAAGAGAGAAATACAATGTTCACAAGAGCATTAAACACAAAGAGAGGCTGAGTGCTGCTAACAGTCTTTATGTTCCTCCAGGTCACATCCACTGTTCAGCGCCTAACTATAAAGGCAACTTCCACTGCACCTGGACAAGAACAAGGACTAGATCCAACGCCGCTGTGCTCCTGGTGAAGGCACAACGGTGAGGACTCACCTTACTTATCACATGGAGTTGATAATATATCTTCTCCTACATGGCTATTTATGCCAACCCATTTGTCTTCAATTTAGTTATTTGGAAAATATGCCCTGTGAGCTGGATGCTGATGGATCAGGGGTTCACTGCCAGGATGCCAGCTGCTCTTATGAGGAGGAACAGCACCGCATCTCCCTCACCATTTACATTCATAGCTACTCTCGCCTGGAGGCCTACACAAAGACTTTCTACCTCAGGGAGATTGGTGAGTGATTTAATGTCTATGTCAAAAAACTGTGTATGTATATATATATATCTATATATATACATATAGATATATATATATACCAACATATATTTATATGTTGGTATACAAAAATGTCAGAAAAGCTACAATCCTGCTGATATTCCTTTGTCTTATTTGGCATATAGTCTCAATCCTGCAACATCCTCTTTACTGTTTTTTTTTTCCTTTCATCCTTCTCTCCCTCATTCTCCCCCTCCTCACCCTATTTAGTGAGACCGGAAAAACTCCCTAACTTGTCAGTCAGTAAGTCAATCAGTGATGGGAAGGTGTTCAGCTGGAGTTACCCTGACTCCTGGGAGAAGCCCTGCAGCTTCTTTGGCCTGCAGTTCCAGGTCAAGGTGGTCCACAACAAAGAATCCTGTGACAGTGAAACACACATAATGGTAATGAACACAAGCACGACGAGAATTGACTCCAATTATTTGTAGCTACTGTAAAAATGCATTTGCAGACTTCCAGTTCACTGTTTGTATTTAATATGTCGTCTCTTCTCTTGTGTAGCACATCACTGAGGATACTCAGTTTGAGGTCAATGTCAAAAGCAAGAGGTATGTTTTCTGTGTGCGAGCCCAGGACAAACACACCCAGGGGCCGTTCAGCCCATGGAGCCACTGCACGTAAGTACTGCACTCAGACCGTTGGGAGTAAGAACTGTTTTGACGATGTAATTTTCATGTGAGCTGATTTCTCCATATTATACCAAGTCAGTCACGCCACCCACAATGATCTGATCCACACTAACTCATTCCCATCTGCCCTTTCTTCAGAGTGAACAAACAAAATGTGAGCTGCTAACTTCAATCACCGGAGCAAGGAAGGAACAAGCAACACAAGGATGGACGCAAATATTTCCCAAAGAAACTTTTTCACTTTTCAAACATTTTTTAGAGCAATGCACAAAAAATGGGATGTATACATGTACAGTATTTATTTATTGCTCATTTGTCTCTTCAGAAATACAGTATATTATTAACACAAATATTTGTAATCTGACTGAAATCAGTAACTCCTTCATGTACCCTTTATGCTTTCTGTAACTCTTATTTATAATAACCGTCCTTGCAGAATTGTTGCAGAAATGTTAAACATTTCCTAATAAACTGCTGAAAACTTCTCTGGCATTTTGGTTTTTAATGATGAAATTTCTCAATACTGCTAAAAAAAAAATCAAAAAAAACATAAATATTCTTTGACTATTCATTTTAAATTACTTAAGGAACAATGAGCAATACAGGCAATTTAGGTACAAAAAAAGGTTTATTGTCATATTTACAGCCAGGATGTCAGGGATGTGATAATGAACAGAAAAAAGGCAGATCTCCAGAGCTGAGAGCCCAAAAGAGTTTTAAATCTGACAAAATCAGAAAACAAAATAAAAAAAAAAACACAAATCACATCCCTGATGTTCCATAAGATGGGGAAACTTGTTCCCTCGATGTCCCCCTCTTCATCCATAACTTAAAGTAAATGTTGACAGTAAGTGCACCCACATTAATTTCTTTAATGAAGAAGCTACTGAAATAACAAACTGAACACACTGCAAACATGATGAGTGCTCTGTGCTCTCACTTTCTTTCTTTCTTGCATTCTCATCATCCTCCCTCTTGCTCACTTTGTTCAAGAACAGTGCAATTTACCAAAACAGTTCAACAAAAGCTCTTAATAAAACACAGACTACTGAATAAGAATCATAAAACAAAAACTAGAACCGATTCCTTGCATGTATCTGAGAGTGTGTGTCTCACACTCCCATCCACATATGGAAACCTGACCCTCTAAGAGCCTTTACTACTATGCACGTATACCTATGTAACATCCTCCAACCCACAGGCGGGCATCCAGTGACCCCTGCACACGTGTCAACCTGTTTTACGTTAAAACAGAGTGAGTCGTTAAGATTAGAGTATTTTCACGATGACTGGTCTCAAGTTTAATACCTTTTAATGTCACAGAAGCATTGAGGAGAATCTCATGTTATTGTTACATCAGGTGAGTTGCAGGTGTCAGTGTGATTTTAACCATTAATCTCCCAACTTTTCACTTTAATTTGCACAAAGGGACTTGAGGCATGTACCGAAGTAAAAATCATACTCGTTAAATTGTGGATACATTCTCCGTTTTGGAACTCTTGCTATATAACATATCTTACTAATTATTTCCTGTTGAATTTCACATTTAATTATTGTCAGTCTTTCTCAGAAATGTAAAGTCAAGCTTCAAACAGGTGTGCAGGACAACACTTACTGACCTTTAACATAGTGAAATGATATTTGCAACCATTATTCCTTCTTGGTATAGCAGAGAAGATTGACAATAAAAGGAACGTATGTAGGCTTAGAATAAGAAATTCTCATTCTCATTCATAGAATTTTCACATTTAGTAATGTGAAAATGCTCTAAACCTCGCCCATCTGGAAGACCAAGCTGGTTTAAATTATTACAGATCTTTTCAGGTTCTATTTAACCGAAGCGTTCAAGGTGTAGTTCAAGATGCCTGAAGTAGGAATGTAGAAGTTTGTGGGTCATGATGGCTTGTGTCATGTGGCCTCAAAAGAGAAGCCCACGATTACGGCACCGACTGGTAGTGACCGCCATTATTACAGTCATAAACACAAACAGTATTTGGAAAAAAAAATGTGCCAGAGTAGGGAGAATCAGAACATGCAAATACAGAAACTGGGAAGCCCATCTCCATCCTGAGCTTCCGAGCGTTGGTAACTGGAGGGTTAGTGTGGGATCTGTCATAAGGTTTGATATGAACGACCTGTAACAGCACAAGTTTGCGCACAGGTGTGGGAGAACTGGATGATGGGATGCTAGTGTCCAGTTTTTGTCGAGGATGTGGCCCCCCCTCAGTGGTGTTGCCTCTTAGATAGGTACCTAAGCACACGCACACACACACGCACACATGTACATATTTTCATCACATTTAGTTGAATTCATATTTATTTCAGACAATGTGCGAGTTCATGAATGCGGGTAGTTGTTTTCTATATGAGAAAGTTATAACAAGAACACATTATGTCACTCCAGCTATGCACTGTGCCTACCTCTCCCAGTGTTTGTGGTTGAGTCCACTGAAGTCATCAAGCTTGGCGATTTCTTTGAGGTACTGGGCCAGTTTATACAGCTCCCTGTCCTTCTCCCTGTTAAGATGGGCCTTCATGAAGGGTCGGATCTAACAAACACACACACACACACACACAAAATATAAGTGTCAGCAGCACTTGTGCATAATGCTGATAATCACAAGGTTCAAAATAATGACGAAGATGCTGACCATCTACCTTAAGTCCGTTTTGTGGGTTCATGAGGAAATTTCGTCCGATGTCGTCAAACATTATGGTGTTCTTCCTGTTGTAAAATTCCCCGTACTTCCCCCATATCACGCCGAGGGGCTTCACCTGGATATGTGCATGTCATTAAACGCATTACATCAGAACTTTGACAGCAATAAACCTCACATTTCACGAAGACACAGGTTATTTCTGTCTGTGTGTGGTCTCAGACTCATCTCTCATCAGTAGGATTTCAGTGTCACTCCACACAAATTCACATCTGCGGTTTTGAAAGGTGGTGTACATATCCTTACACTGTTGTTACAATGAGTGATAACTGGTTTTATAGGGTTAATGTCCTCCTGTGATTTTGTTTAAACCCATTGTAAAAAAAAGGCAGGACAATACACAGTCCACAATCCAAAGGTAAACAAAAGAAAAAAATCCTGCCACACTAGACAACAAATAAATATAAATGCTATCATCTGCTGTGAAATATTTGCTTACATAGGTAACATATGTAACTCCAGCAGTGAAACAGACCAGTATTTTCATTTATGAACAGCTGTGTGTACCAACCTCCACAACTCCTCTCTTAGGAGTGTGTACTGTGATCATCGCTGCACTGTCCAACATGAACGTAATCTTGTAATTCGGGTTTTCTGTCACCCCCAGCTCCTACACACAGAGACAGACACACAGGCAGTGGTGTTTCCTCCGAATCCAAATAATGTACATTAAATTGATTAACACTGCCACCTCTTGGCAAGAAAAGGGCACAGTGCAGTCATGCCAACAGTCCAGTGGCACCAGGTGATGAGCAGATTTCTGAAGGCAACACAGACATGAACTCACTTTCATTTTGGCATCAATCCACTTCATACTTGTAGCAGCTGAGGAGAGAAAAAAAACACACAAGAATGCATGTAATTTAGTCCAATTTAGATCTTAAGAAGTAGAAAGGAGAAGAGAGGATACATACACCAGATGACAATGTCGTAGTCCTCGTAGGCTGATGTCAGAAACTCGTGAAGGTACGGTCTCATCAGCTCGTGACCTGTTTCTGCACACGACTTGTGATCTAAACACATACAGAATGCAAACCTCAATGCACAGAGTCCTGAATTTAACTGACAAATGGCCTGACCGAATGCCCCCGCAAAGCATTCTGTTCTCATAACTACCATTACAGGAAGAGTTAGGAAAATCTAGACTATAAACCCTACAAACTGGTCTCTCTCTCTTTTGTGATAATGGCTGCTAGGTGGGTGTGCTTTTGTGATGATTTTACTTACATTTGAAAGGGTTAAAATTTGACAGGAATCTTGTCAATTACTTGCACATACATTCACATTTATTTCCTTTTAAATTGGCTTTGACAGATAAAGGGATCATACCAGAAATGTCAAAGTGCTGATGTCAAATAATTAAATTTACTTAGTTTTGCATAATCTTACATGATAACTGATTAATACTGCATGTCAAGGTTTGCAACTCTTTAAAATATATTATTGTAACTCACCAAACAGTGTGTAGTCCACATCCAGTACCAGAAGTCTCTTTCCTTCTCTGGGAGGGTTCAGCTCCTCCACTTTGTAGTCTTTCACTCTGCGGGCTATTTTAGCCAAGTTTTCCTCTCTAGAGACGTAGACCAACATTTGTTTCTCAGACACACACAGATTTCCTCGTTCCCTCTCACAAATTTCATCTTGCTTCTGTACAGCAACAGACGCATAAAAATCACAAAAAATATCTAACCTGTTCTCCACTTCAATGACCTCCTCCTCAATGTCAAAATCATTGACCACATCATCATTCTCCGGGGGTGGGGCTAAAACCTCTTCCTTCACAAAAACAAAACCCACATACAGTTTAAAGCGCAAGCTTTGATGCAATGCCGTAAATAATTCCGGTTAAGCAATATACAAGTCCACAAAAAAACTATCAAACATTTGCTGATTCCACCTTTTTACATTTAAGGATTTGCTGCTTTTCTTTGTTATTTATGGGATTAAATGAAAATTCTTCAGGGTTTGGACTAGTGGTTGGATGAAAACAGCAATCTGAAGATATCACTCTGCAGTCTGAGAAAATGTTATATGCATTTTTTATTGACTTAACAGTCAATTGTGAAAATAATCAGCAGATTAAAAAAAAAAATGAAATAACTGTTTGTTGCAGCCCATTGAAACACACAGTCAGTTAACTGAGCAACTGGTTCTTTAGTCAAAGTCCCAGCCAGGTCAACTGCTATAGCACTCTGTCACCTACCAGGCTCTCCTCTCTGGTACCCATCATCATGATCTTTGTGTTAGGCTTCAGCTTCAGAGAGCCCAGCTTCACCTCATCCTCTGCAGGTTTACCTGGAAGCAGGAATGAAAGAAAAAAGGGATAGGGGAAAGGAGAGATTCATTTATCTAAAAAACCCACAATAAGAAAATTACATGAAATTAAAATTATTTATTGACTACAGACAGTGGTGGAAATGACACTGAAGCAGGTAATAGGCTGGGAAATGGACATGTTTGTGCAAAAAAAAAATCAAAACAAAAAAACAAAAAACAACAACCAAACATCATCTTATTTATGAATGTGGATTAACATACCCAAATCCTGGGGAAACATAAGAGTGGATTTATTTGATCAGAGGCTTATCAGTGGAGACGTTTCATATTTATAATTAACAATAACAAAAAAGGACGAAGGGAAATAAATTCCCTGTGTCTTGTCCTTCTGTTCTGGATATCATATGATATTATGTACATTGGCTCACCCAGGTGTAACACACTTGTGATCACTGATGCCCTCTCACCTTTGACCTTGAGTCCCAGTAGTTTCTGTCTTTCTGGCAGCACCCCAGTCAAGGTCTTAATGGACTGTTTCAGGTCCATCACTGTGTCCTCCTCAGACAGAGAACTGATGGAGTACTCTTGACCTCCCCACTTTATGATCACTGATACCGACATGGCACACAAGGGCTCTTCACACTCATACACTCACACACACATACACACTCTCTCACACACACGCGCGCGGCTGCAGCTGGAGTTGGGTATGCACGCGTACAGACGAGTGCACACACTTTCAAGCAAATGTTTCCAGCTACAGTAACAGGCATGCACACTTAACACCTTGCAAAAAGAGGGGAATAGGCAAAGTAACGGGAGATGTGTCAGGATGCTTCGCTGGAACTGGCAACAGCTTGAGCAAAAGACAGAGAGAATGAGACAGAGACAGTGTGAAACACTATCATAAGCATGTGTTGTTTTAGCTGGCTAATTCAAGACACAACGGCCTAATGTCACTTAATCAGAGCAGACGCCGACACTCCCTGATGTTGATATTTTTAGCACGAGATGGCTAACGTTGACTAGCAACAATGTAAACACGGGAGGCAGCCAGCCAACTAGCTAACGTTAGCTGACTAAGTTTGTGTATCCTCACCTGGCAGAGCGAGCTAACATGTAGTGCTTAGGAAACGCTGTCAAATTTCGTCGAAAAGCTCAGTGAATGAATGAAGTTTGCCGTTCGGTTTCATTCATCGAGAGAAGCACACGCTGTTCTTCCTGGCGTCCCGAATCCTGCCGGTAGTGACGTAGGAGAATAAATGTTCGTTACCGCGAGGAGCATAATCTTAATAGATTTACATGAAACTGTTTGAAAGAACTTTCCACTGACTTCATCCTGAGTGTTATCGAGAAAAGAAAAGAAACGAAAAGAAAAGAGCTTATGGCTTCTAAAATCAACACTAAGCGCGGCTGATTTTAGCAGGTAGTGCGAGCGTGTTGTTTGTTTGTTTGTTGTTTTTTATTTACAAGAAATTGCACCTACTTTGTTGTCCATTAGACAGATGGTTAGGTTTTGTTTGTTTTGTTGTTTGATTTTAATATACTTGCCTACCAAGGCCTCAGTGTAAAGAAAAGACGATATTATGTGCCTTCTAAAGTAATCTGCATTGTGACTGTATATGTCAGTGGGCACTTCAGGATACCATCTCTGGGGCGGTGAGTTCAGTTACTTGACATTTCTTATTACAGTGCTCTATCATGACAGAAAATATTTCCCCCTGCAAATGAAAGACCATCTTTGTTAATATTCATTTTTAGTTCCTTGAGCGTTTTTATTTATATTGGATCATACTAGCTACTACTGGGGGTCGGGGGCCCATAGTAATATACAGTATGTTGAACAAAGATTTATATTTTCAATACAACCAGTAAGTAAAAACAGTGACAATACCACAAACAGTAAGGATATGAAAATATCCCTTACTTTGAAGTACCAAGATTAAAGATTGTTTGACTTCCATCCCCACTTACCAACTGATCACGTTCACAGTTCAAGGGAAGTTAAACATCCTGGCCTACTAAGGACATTAATTCGTAATAATTTTAAAAGTACACTAGATTAACAAACTAGGCTCATTTTCCAGTGTTAGTATAACAAGTAAGGGGTCAAAAGATTTAATGGGACAGACTATTGTGCGCATGCCTAGTACATCCTCTCCGGTACTTCAGGGTAATGGCTGCTAGGTGGATGTGCGGAGCGGCCGCATCCTTTGAGTGTGAAGTGCTTCCATCAAGAGGACCGTTAACTCGGGCGGTGCCGAGTTAAAATGGTCGATATCCGACCCGAAAAGCACCCCGAAACCGTTCTACAAAATACGAAGATCGTGTTTCACTTGTAAGTTCTCTTTTTTCTTAATAGTCTTGGCTGGACGCCATAGCTAGCTCGGAATCTCTACCAGTATGCTTGTTAGCTAGGCTACAGTTGGACGTAGTGGCTTGGAGGCGGGGGGGGGCAGTTTTGTGCTAATCTTAATATGTGCTAAATGGTGTAAGTTGACGCTATCTGCTTTTATGTGAACGTACGTGAAAGCTTGTGTCGCAGCTGGTAGCGTTGGAACCAAGCGCTCGGGTAACACTGTTTTTGTTCCCCGTTGTGTTGAAGTGAGCTGGGTTGTTGACAGTAGCTAACTGGCCGCGATGCTAGCTGACTATGTTAGCTTCAATTTTTGGCACTGTGCCTGCTGCCTGCTCGATGCAGCTCATCTTCTTTACACAGCACGTACACTGTCATAGGTATATTGTCAACTTGAAACATAGCACCTGGAGAAACTGTAACTCTTGATTTGATTTTTCGATCCAGTATATTTCGTTAATATCCAAGTAAGTGTAGTTAGTAAAGTGTTGCAGTCGTCTGCGGCGCAGCTAAGATTTTTTTCTTCCACTGAGACAGAGAGGTTACTAGAGTTCATGGCGTACCACAATCGATGCAGAGCTCACTCATCCATAACGTCTGTAATGCTTGCGTTTCAGTTAACTAAACAAATAACCTCATGGTATAAATACACCCATTTAGAATAAGTCCAACCGCACCGTGTCATGTAACTTAGCTGTTAATGGATTAGAACAGATAAAAATACAGTGGTAGACGGCCGCGTTATATAAGCTCGTATTCTGCGAAGTGATCTCTCTCTGACCAGTCATAGTCGTGGTGAATTCAGAGTTATGTAAGTTATCATGGTCCTGTCCCGGGCTGCAGGGATATTAATGGATTGAAACCACTATTGGCGATAGGCTCGGACATTATAAAGAGGTCTGTTTTGTGGAAAGTATTATCCGGAGTGCCATTGTCTGTAAAATGCTCGGAATAAAATACGGGTTCACGTGTGAAACGGATTACAGGCTTATAAAGAAATTCCCAAAAAGCATTATAAAAGCTCCTCAGGTTTCCATTTCCTGGTAGCTCGTTTAAAGCCTGGTTGGCAGTGAGATCCTTAAGTCTGCAAAAGGAGGACTCAGCAGGTTTGTTATGGACAGTTTTAACGAGGAAGCTGCAACGGTATCACTTAGCCTGGGAGTAACTGTGGATCACCAAGAGAGGTTTTTCACTTTTAGTTGGGACGCAGGGATTATATTAGGTTTTTGATTCAGTCCATTTATTTACTCAGTTATTTTGATGTATGAGTTGAAACTTTTCAATTTCAGTGGTCTTTCGATTTGGTTTATGTGGAATTTTGTATTGCAGCAGCAACTCTCAAATAATTCATTAGTGTAAAGAAAATACAATTGAAACATGAAAATATTGACTTTTTCAGTACAAGCATGTAGAAATAATGTGTATCAAAAATATCTGAAAGAATACATATCATATATTTCAATTACCCAATTTCTAGGTTAGGTTATTTCTTATGTCAATATTAAATTTGATCTCATTCTCCACCTTATTTTAGTGTTTAGTGGAAAACTATTCAGATATGTTCACTTTGCTTTTTTGTGTCCAGTTTTCTGTGTGGCAGACAATGTTGATATTGTGCCAGGCTGCTACAAATTAATGAATGTATGGGAAACCCTGCACTGTGTTCAAAAGAAATCTCACATACTGTGATTAAAAAATCTTAACTGACATGCATACAACTAGAAAGTCTTGTGAACAGTAAAATAAATATGCTAGGAAATGTATCCACTGAATATAAATAGAATAGCGTGTGAAAAACAAAGGAAGTGTAAGCAGATTTTGCAAGTATGCCTAATTTGTCTTGTCTGATGTTCAGTCGCAGCTGCATTAAAACACCTGAAAGTGTTGCCACGTCGTGTATTGTTGCAGTTGATTGTGTTAGCCTCTGTGCAGTCGGTCAGTGTGTAAGCAAACAGAAAGGCCTGTAATAATTTACATGTACTCAAGTCTAGGTTGATTATTGACTGATAGATTTAATTATGCAAATCAGAGTTGTGGTTAAAGCCGTTTTTCATGTCGCCACTCCTGAAGCTAGAACGACCATGCTGTATTTCTGTGATATCTCTGCTGTTACATTCCAGACTGACTGTGGGTCCTTGACTGTGTTTCTTTCATTCCTGAATGAGCAGCAGGGAGAAACATGACACTCACAAGTCAGGAGAGAAAGACGACAAACAAAATGAGTTTTATCTGGCAGTAGGTTTTAGTTTTGTTTACTGTTCCACCTGAGTGATCTGCAGCAAGGCAAAACTGTTGTCTGCGTCAGAATCCTTAGCCAGTTGGGCTGCAGAAAATATGTTTGGGACAAATACACTTTTGTTTAGTAATTGACTAACTGACCTATGCATTGATCACATCAGAGCGTACGGTACCTTCTCATGCTGTTACTGTCACTGACTTAGCACAAGGCCTAAGCAAAATTTAAGGTTTAGCTTATTTAAATGTCTGGTTTTATATTCTTTTATATTCTATTTTCTGTTTAGCTTATATTCTATGTTACCTCGTACTTTGTATTTTTATATTTTTATACCTGAGTCCTAATTTCGTACCATAAACATGTGAATGTGAGCTGGTATGGACAATAAAGTTCCTTGAATCTTTGAAATAATAAGATTCAGAAATGTTCCAGTGATACCTGTCCATCTATCCCCTCAGTGACAAATGGCCTGCTCATATGACCTTGCAACATATTTTGCACAGGTTAAATTAAGTGTGCACAGCAAATCCATATTTAATCTATAGAAGGAGCACTTGTTAGCTTTTAACTGTTAGCAGCCAGTGAGCTACAGAGTCCTGTGGTGCATTTGGCTAAGGAATCTAACAGAGCTAATAGATTATAGTGGAGCTTAACACAGTGGGACTCAGAGTTTCTGTTTAGAGGAACATGAAAGGTCAAACAGGAACTGCAGTTTAATGTGAGAACACAACATGTCTACAGTAAATACTTTTACTGAAGTACTTTAGTTGAGCACAGTTTGGAGGTCAAAGTTCTTTGAGTTTGGAGTTGGAGACACTTTATACCAGTTTATCAAACTTCGGTCAGAGATGAAAGTAACCAGATAAAAGCAGAGAGCAGATGGTGGATATGGTGGATTAGTGGCTTTAGGGCACAAAGACCTTAGTACAAAGACTGAGACAACTGAAAACAGGATTTTCACAAATTCGCCACTAAATTCTGTATCCTAATTATTGTTTGTGAATTGATTTTTTATTTTTTTTTTACAGTTTACAGATAACTTTTCATTTTGTTTTCAACTTATTCCTATGCTGTCATGCTAAAGAAATATACTTATTTATGCTTATACTTATGGTATTGAATAACAACTATAGATGATAATTTAAGTAAAGAAAGTTGATCGGAATGGGCCGACGCTGCTTCATGATCGGCCCCAAAAATTCTGATCAGGCCACCCTCATTATGATGTTAGTTTTTTTTGGCCGGATCCCCCACCCCCACCTATCATGAATTCTGATTCAACACCAACTCGCAAAACCAAGTCCAAAATGAACAATGTTTGTAAAACGTTATGTGATTCTGTTTGCTATTTGTAAAACAGTTTATTACAGTGATTCAAATAGTATTTTTGAGTGTTGTTTTGATAATATCACTGGCCAGATATTAGTTTCAAAGCATTCATTGTGAGTAAAACTGGTCTCTCGTGTTATGCTAACATTTATTCTTGACTTCATTTAATGCTTAAACCGTCTGCAAAGTAAGTGTAATTATATACCATGTATCATTCAGTGACTCTGCAAGTAGATATACAAATTGTGTGGCATTAGCTTATTAAATACTGTGCACAGTAATTGCTATAAGGATGGTAATTTAACACCACCAACCTGCCGAATGTTTGGAAATGTTGGCCGTTGTTGTATCATTTATCTATACTGCCCTGCCAGCCACAATAAAATTTTATTATAAGAATAAAAGGATCAAAGAATAGTTGGCAGTTGGTGTTTTATACAAACTTAGCCCATTTGCTGAATGTGATCTTGCTTCATGTTACCTTAATCTATTTCCCTGCCTAGCAGTTACCTCCACCCCAGCTCTCCTCCTTTCCTGCTGATTTGTTTTCATATTTTTCCTAATTTAATGTCCTTCTCCTCTCTAACTGCTTCTTATCTGCTCTGTATTATATTAATTTTCCATCTTTTTGTCCCTTCTCCCTTTTTCTCCACAGTGCACCCACTGTTAACATCCCGTCTTAGTGGTCAGTTCTGCCTGCCGATCAGAGATTTAAGCTGAGGCCATGGCAGTGAAGGACCGTGTAGAGGCGGTGCTCAATGTGGGTCTGCGAGTTCCCAGCATCATGCTGCTGGATGTCCTGTACCGCTGGGACGTCAGCTCCTTCTTCCAGAAGATCCAGCGCTCCAGCCTCTCCAACAACCCCCTGTTTCAGTACAAATACCTGGCACTTTACCTGCACTACGTAGGTTGGTATTGTGTTGAACACACACACACACACACACACACACACACACACACACACACACAGCCTGTTCCACATACATTCCTCTTGCATTAACACTTTTTCGAGGATAAGTGTAAAGCAAACATATTATACAAATATTTTATGCTGTCTGTGCTAAGTAGAGTTTTACATATTTGATCTGGTAATACATCTATTATAGAGTTGTAGTCATTTACATGTCAGTTACATTATCATGACTTGCAGGTGTTTTGCTTAAACTCTGTAGCTGGGCTATCAGCTTAAGAGATTCTTGTTCCGTTTGCTTTATTAGTAGTCCCAACAGTCACAATTTTACTTCTTCTGGTCGGGTTTGCATGATTCTGTTGTCTTTATTTTCCATACAGCAACATCAGACTCTTTACCAAGCTCAGTTTATCAGTGTTAGTGGTAGGTAGTAAGCCATGAGCCTGTGCTTTGTAACAACTTCCAGGCAGTCAGTAGGGATTGTTTGGCATGACAAGTGGAAGCTGATCAAAACTATCTGGTTTACACAATAGTAAATGACAATCCTAATAGTGATGTGATGAACTTGAAAACATTCCCCCCCTCATTAAGTCTTCCTTCATCACTCAGATAATTCGTCCTCATTTTTTTTGTTGCTCCTTACACATCCTGGAGTAGTCTTTTGTTGGGCTTGACTGAGCCAAATATGGAGGTTTTCGCCCCATCTCTCAGCAACCACAAGTTCATTGATTAAAGTATACCAGGCAAAAATTCTTGTCAGAATTATTGCTGCACACACGAAATGTTGCAGATCTCTCGGATATTGACTTGCCTCTACTAATGTAGGTAATTGCAGCATTATCAAAAGTAACTGTGAAACTGCTGCTAGCAAAAACAATATGGTCAACAATGCATGTAGTTTGTTATTCATGTTGAATTAACCATTGGTAGCTTGGGTTGTTTTCTTTGTTTCTCTTCTGATAAAGGCTCAGGAGATGGAGGTGTGGCAAATCAAACACAGAACACTGATTTTCTGAGAATCTACACTCTGGAAAGAGTTTTCCAAAAGGTCCATTTATGCATGTATGAAAGGCCAAACACATATGTTTTAAGAAAGACCCATGTATGTGTGGGTGAGGCCTGTGTTTTAGATAGGGGACATTTGTACAGTAATCCTGTTGGTAGTAGTGACTTTTTGAATGATTGTTAAAAATAGGCGCCTGCAATTACATAAGAAACATCTGTCACACACACAGACTTATACGCATACGCTTCAAGCATATCACTATTGTGATTGAAAACGTAGCATGGAAAGGCTTTTGTAAATATTGTCTCTTTACATGTGTGTATATGCCTGTCTTGCAGGTTACATTTTGAGCTTGGTGCTCCTGACTCTGCCTCGTCAACACCTGGTTAAACTATACTTGTATGTCCTTACTGCCCTGCTGCTGTTTGCTGGTCACCAAGTCTCAAGGTACACAAACACCCCCACACAGTCCTGTAGCAAGTGAGGGTGGTTATACTCTGTCAGGCATCGAAGATCCATTTCATTCAGTTTTAATGGCTTGTTGTCATTGTTAGATTTACAAAGGCACCGTAGCCTTAAGTGAGTATTTATTGTACGGTGTAGTGCATGTGTCTTTTTCATGTGACATTTACCCATCAAATATATAAATGGCTATTGTGAGCTTTCCTTGGGCTTCATTTGACAGGGTTAGCTGTTGAGCTTTGGGTTGAGCTATAGTTCAGTGCTATGTAATAAGTCACAATAGATTTCTCTGTCATTTGAGAATTTTGACCTCTTTTTGGCAGGGATTATGTCCGCAGTGAACTGGAATCTGGCTATGAAGGACCTGTTTACCTGGAACCTCTTTCCATGAACAGATTCACCACTGCACTTATAGGTATCATATTACACATGAATGCATGACACACATGTGCGATATACGTGAGGCATGAGGTTCCTTTATGAACCTCTTCCTCCATTTCAATTTGATCTTTCTCTTCCCCTCTCCTTATAGTACAACAAAAGAATGACACAGATCATATGTCACTTGCAGTCCTCTAATATAGTGAGCGAAAAAGGACAAATAATATTTCAGCTCAAGTTTCCGTGGTGATGAAAATCCATCCTCCTTAAGTAAGGCACTGAAGTATTGCCAGAGATGCAGTTCTGTAACTTGTCTGTGCCGCAGCCTTCCTGTTGAGTGGGTGGAGGAAAAAAAAGATCAACATCTGTCTAATAGAATCTTGCTAAAAATTGCTCGACTTATTAAAAAACATCCCTTCAGGGTCATTTCGCCTGGCCACTCAATTCTATAAACTTCATTTTTTGCTTTTACATTTATAATAATAATTTGACAAAGTGTTTCGGAGTCTGGAAATTGTTGGTTGAGGTACCTTGAAAGTGTTTGAAATGTGCTTGAATTTAACTCTTAAAAAGCTGCACAGCCCCTGGGAAAATGTTACAAGCTGCTTTGTTTCTGGGTCCATAGGACCTGATTTCATCTTAGCAGAGAGTGGATATGGAGTCTCCTGTGCTATAAATAGACCATACTGAGTGCTGATTTCACGGTACTGTGAAAACCTGAGAAAGCAGAAATGACAATGACAAAGATATACTGCTGGGGGTTGATTAAAGACTCAAAATGATTTATTTCTTTTATGTTCGTTTGGTTCTTATAGCTGAGGTATTTTCATCACTTTGGGCCAGATCATAATATTTTCAGATGTTTTTCATTTGAACTCTTAACTACACAAAAATGTACTTATGACAGTGTGTTAGCAAAAGCTGCACTAAAACCCCATTTGCAACAGCATGCACACAGGTTTTGTGCACACACGTCTGTGCTTGTATGTGCGCCTCCTTTCAGTTTCATCTTCTTTCAGGTCAGCTGGTGGTGTGTACTCTGTGTTCCTGCGTGATGCAGACCAAGAGGATCTGGCTTTTCTCTGCTCACCTTCTCCCTCTAGTGGCCAGACTGTGTTTGGTACCACTGGAGACCATCGTCTTCATCAATAAGTTCTCCATGATCTTCACAGGCCTGGAGGTCATTTACTTTCTGGCTACTAACTTGCTGGTACCATACAATCTGGCCAAGACTGCCTACAGGGAGCTGGCTCAGGTAATAAACTAGTAATATGGCCTAATGTTGCAAGCTCTTTCAGTTTTAATGACAGGATTTCCACCATAATAGTCCTGAGAGATTTCTTCATAATATTAATGTGATTCTGTCCCAGTTACTTCCATCACTGCATCCCCCTCTCTGTATCCCTCAGGTGGTGGAAGTGTACGGGCTGCTAGCTTTGGGAATGTCTCTATGGAACCAGCTGGTCCTCCCAGTTCTCTTCATGTGTTTCTGGCTACTGCTGTTCGCCTTGCAGATCTACTCCTACTTCAGCACCAGAGACCAGCCTACCTCAAGAGAGAGGCTCCTTTTCCTCTTTCTTACCAGGTAAGATCGTAGGTCAGACTGTGTGTGACATCAGAGGCTCTTTAGAGTGTGTTTTGTATATTAATTGCCTCATATATTGTAAGTAGACTATAGAAAACCTATAATTTATTTATAATCTATAATTTATTCAATTTTCATGAAAGTTGATGTCATGTTAGATAGATGTAGAAACACACAGTGCGATAGTAGTTAAGGTCAAAGTGTAAGTTTAATGGAAAGTAGGCAATTCGTTTTTGAAATACTTGGATCATGGATCAAAGGGTTGGTTAGTTTTACCTGGTGTAGTAGACAAAGATGACCATGACCCTCCCTGTCATGCAAACAGCCAGTCTATGTGGAAATGCCTTGACAACTGGCATTGTCATCCTAGAAGTATTGTACTTCTGCAGTTACGATGCTAAAAGCTCATGGCAGCACTATTTTATTGTACCTGTACCAGTGTAAATTAATTAATTAATGATACATATTTGCCTTGTCTTGTAACTATCCTTTACTCTCCTTCTTCTCTCCTCCTCACCTATGGTCTATCCTCCCTCCCTGTCCTCAGTGTTGCAGAATGTTGTAGTACACCGTACTCCCTGCTGGGTCTGGTTTTTACAGTATCCTTCATTGCTCTGGGAGTTCTCACACTCTGCAAGTTCTACCTTCAAGGTTACAGAGCTTTTATGAATGACAACACCATGCACAGGTCAGTCGCTGTGTGTGTGAGTGGGTTTGCTGAGGGTGGCTGTCAGCATGTGCCTACAGTTTTAAACACGTTGCATGTTTGCAGGGGGATGACAGAAGGCATCACCCTGCTGATCCTAGCTGTCCAGACGGGCCTCATCGAGCTTCAGGTCATCCACCGAGCCTTCTTGCTTTCCATCATCCTCTTCATTGTTGTTGCTTCCATCCTGCAGTCCATGCTGGAGATAGCTGACCCCATAGTCCTGGCCCTGGGAGCATCCAGAGACAAGTAAGCTACATTTGCCATGCTTCTTTTTATTGAGGAAAATCTCTTTCAAATGTTTGTTTTTTTCCTAATTTTATTTATTATCATTTTCCTTTGATTGTTTTAATCCATTTCTCATGTTGGCACAGATTAAGCTAATTGTCCTTTTTTGTTTTCTCCTCCTCCTGTCTTTTTAGGAGTTTATGGAAGCACTTCAGAGCAGTGTCTCTGTGTCTGTTCTTGCTGATCTTTCCAGCCTACATGGCATATATGATCTGTCAGTTCTTCCACATGGACTTCTGGCTTCTCATCATAATCTCCTCCTCCATCCTCACCTCGCTGCAGGTAACACAAGCAGATTGCAGCAAACACATACAGTATATACAAAAAAGATCAGTACTGTTTTATGTACTGAAGTGTCTGTGCTTTGTAATTAATTATTAAACTGAATTCCATCGAAATGTTATGACAATCTTCTCTGTCAGGTCCTTGGCACTTTGCTGATCTACGTTCTCTTCATGGTGGAGGAGTTTCGTAAGTCTCCAGTGGAGAACATGGATGAAGTTATCTACTGTGTCAATGGGACCTACAGATTGCTGGAGTTCCTGGTGAGTGTCACACATGCACACACAGTATATGGTATCGTAAGGCAGCATGTGACAAAGGCAGGAGCTTTGCTGTTATTCAGTATTGTGTTTATAACACTGAGTCATCTTCGCCTCACTGATCTCCTCTCTTGTCAGGTCGCGGTGTGTGTGGTGTGTTATGGCGTGTCAGAGACAGTATTTGGGGAGTGGAGTGTGATGGGCAGCACCATCATCCTGGTCCATTCGTACTACAACGTCTGGCTCCGAGCTCAGCTGGGCTGGCAGAGCTTCCTGCTCAGGAGAGATGCTGTAAACAAGATCAAAAGCCTCCCTACAGCGAGCAACACGCAGCTCGAACAGTACAACGACATCTGTGCTATCTGCTACCAGGTATGTGCTGGTGTCATTTGTTTGTGTTAATTTTAAGAGAGTACATATCCCAGAATTGGTTCTAGACTTCAGGTTAAAGCTTATTTAGATTTGACACATGTTAATATAGAACAAAATGCTTTTGAACAAATAAAATGTCAAAGGAAACATAACAACTGTGTGTGTGTGTTTGTTTGTGTGCACGCTGATTCCTTCCAGGACATGAATAGTGCGGTGATCACTCCATGCAGTCATTTCTTCCACGCTGGTTGTCTGAAGAAATGGCTTTATGTCCAGGAGACATGTCCCCTCTGTCACTCTCAACTCAAGAGCCAATCACCACCCACTGCTGTCCCCAACCAAGACACCCCTGCAGCCACCCAGAGCCCTGCAGGACGGGACGAAGCCGCAGCCAACATGAGACAGGAAGATGGCGCGGAAACAGGAGAGCAGGCTGGAGATAACGGACCTGTCATGACAGCTGGAATAACCTCTGGTTTATCTTCAGCTCCCCAATGCCTGAAGTCTTCATCATCATCATCATCCTTATCATCACCATCATCATGTTCACCTTCTTTTCCTTCCCCACTTGGTGGGACTGAGTCTAAGAACCAGTCACCCACAAATCATCCCTCGTCATCTTCCTTCTCTTCCTCTGACACATTGAACATGCTCCCCACCCCCTCCAGCTCTCATCATTCATCCTCTCATGTGCCAGCACAGGCAGAGATGACCCCTGCTGAACCTGAGTCTGCCTCTCAGCTAAACCCAGGCTTTCTGCTGGACAGCCAGGAGTCATGTGCTGGTCCATCATCACAACCCGAGAAACAAAGTTCCCCCTTCTGAGGAGCAGTGTCCTCCTCCATACAGTCTCTGAGCTCCATCATAACACACGCCACATACACGCATGCACACATAAACACACAATCCAGCTACTTCATCTGTCAACATTCTGCCTATATTCTATTTGTCCAGCGGTTGGCTATCCTATCATGTCAGAAATTCAACTTTGAACCTCTTCTGCTTTCATACTGAACACACAAAGGGGAAAGCATTTATCTCATCTCATGTCCTTCACAGACAAAGAAACGTTACATTATCTTACATTGTGACGTTACTTAAGTTTGGAAACAGTTAGAAACTCAAGGTCTGACTGTTTGACCTTTTTTTGACAAATAACTGGTAATCCTACATCATGTCCACGAAATGTGAAATCCTGAATGAAACGGAATTATCACATGGCTCATTTTTCACTGTTTCCTAGATTTTTACATTGATATTGGACCTGTAGTGACATTTCTAGAATCATACTTATTTCATTCTCATTTCAGTCCCATACATTTCGTGTGATGGTTACTCCCATCCCTGCCTTTGTTGTTGCAGCTCCACTCTCATTGCTGTACACTTCATAGTTTTTTGGTTTTCCTCTATAGTCCTGCATGTGCCATGATCTGTGGAGAAATGGGTCAAAGGTGTAGACGGCCTTGATTGACTAGCGATGAATGACGGTTGCATTTTAAAGAGACACCATTTCATCAAGTACAAATTTCTCCATCGGTTAAGATAGCAGTGTTTGGTTTTCACTATTGGATGACATTAGTTGTGTATTAGTGAATACACTAAGCATTAACAGATGTATGAATGACGTTTCTTGAGGCCATCACATGACCTGAAGCCTGGTGCTAAGCAGAGGACACATAGTGTAAACTATTTAAGTGTTCACATGGAGTAACATTCATTTCATGTGTCAAGCTTGCTCGAATATACCGCTGCAACATTTGAATCAAACTTGTTTGGCTGGTCCCAGCAAAAGCAGTTTCACTCCTCATCGCCAAACTTTTGTATTAATGTAAAGAAATGTCATTTTTAAGGTAATTTCTACATTACCTCTTTATTGAAAATGAAGACAGACCGAAGACTGGGGAGAGGGCGGATATAACATGCCACAGAATCCACAGTTAGTTTGTATTTGGACCTGAAGCATTGTGAGAATGTGGTGTGTAAGTTAGCCCACAGAGCCGGAAAGGAGGCCAAACTTTGTAGTTGCAGGCTTTCCAACTTTTCATCCCAAGTTTGTCATCAAGCCAACTGTAATTGATGCTTCCATGGCAAGAGCCAATCATCTTGCACCTCCAGAACGCACCCTTTGTTTTCTGAGACCATCATTGTCCTCCTCCTGCTCAGTCACTTCACTCCATGACATGTTAACTACCAGCAAACTGAGCCGTTTGATGGGATACATGCTAACACACACACACGCTCTGTCGGCTCCAGCGTTTGGACAAATGGAGCAGCAAGGAGTGGAAGTGTGTGTTGGAAAATCTGAAGGTTTAATTGAAAGAGTTGAATGCTGAGTCCTGATGTTTAAATGTAGAGCTTGCACGCTGCCACTGTTCCCATAGCATTTATTTGTTCGTCCCCACTGTGCTCCAACCTTGCTACCAATATTCTTCTGCCATTTTTTTTTTGTTTTGTTTTGTTTGGGTTGCACTTGCACTAATGTCATTTATATTAGCAACGCTCCAAAGCTGTTCTGTGGCTGTCAGTAACCAAATGCCCTCTGATGTATTTGTGTACGAGGAAACAGCCCGATCTGTTTGTGTGTAGTGTATATAAATGTTAATCTGTATGGCATCTATATTAAACCACAGGAGTGTTCATATATAAGTAAAGTCAGGGCTGGATTTCCCCACAGCTTCCTAGTGGTTTGATGTTCTTTGTCACTTTACATGCCTGTGAACAAAGACAAACTTTTGGCCAGGAAGCTTTGGGAAACCAAGCCTTCTGACCCATGAGACCAGCCAGTGTTTCTGCTTCTCCAGTCTGCATGATGCGTCCTCAAGCTGGTGTGATCACTCTGGTGCCCTCTACTGTTAGGAGTGGGACCAGCATGGCGCAGAGGGACAGGAGATGCATCAGTTAACCCTTAACAGTATTAATTAGTACCACTATTGCTGAAGGTCTTATTACTATGAATGACTTTATTGTTGATTTTGGAAACTAAGTGTTGGCTGCAGGGCTTAGAATGAATACATAATCAATGTAGGATCAAACCTGGCCAATGCTTAACTGTTTGTGGTTTTTTTGTTAGTTTTTTTTTTTTTTTTTTTAAGATTAAATGTAGAGTTTGATGTATTTTGCACATGTTCCTCTGAAAGGTGAACATGAGGACTTTCTGTACTCTTGAATGACTTCTCATGTTATCATCAGCTCCATTCCTCAGACTTTTCATTTCAAACAAAGCGCCTGAAATGGTTACAGGCATTTTAAAACGGCTACATACTCACTCATTCGTCAATGTGGAGCATTTGAACTGTGTCGAGCAGAGATGTCACCTGCTCCACACGGTGAGAAGTGTCGTTGGCAACTGTACGAGAATGTGCATGGTAGCATTAAACGATAAATAACCGTCAGAGAAGCCTGCCAGCTGTTGATTTCAGATGTATTTGCTATTTTTATACTCCATGTTGGAGAAATTGCATTTGTTGCAGATAACTTCCAGGCTATGAGCTGTGAAATGTTTTTTTCATACAGTCTGGGACAGTTTAACATCAAATGTTTTAGGCAGCCTAAATTCCATATTTGACTATATAACCTCTTTATCTGGTAACTGTAGAGAGCTTGTAGACATTACACATTTTAGGCTTTTCAGTCTTTAAATGCATCATGTGCATTTCATTGTACGTCTGAGATTTCAGCTTTTGGGATTGACTTCATGCAAAATGCATCAGGGTCTGTTTAGGTTAGTTGTCCATTCGGTACTTTGCTGCAAGCACACAAACTTGCCACTAGTTTTCATTGAGCAACATCACTTCTGCATTGCAGCTCCTCCTTTCAGGAGCGTTCGGGTGCGTTGAGATTGTAAAACAGTGCATTTGCATAATGTCAATTTAATTTTTATTATTGCACCTTGTCAACTTTGGGGTAAAATAACACTGTTAAATCCAATGTTGGTGATGTGCCCTAAATGCCCCCTTGTTGTTGCATTTTCTTATACTCAAATAATGAAATACATCTATTATATTGCCTCCGTTGAATTTAATGGCATAACCAGGAGGAATATGAATATGATAGCTGAAGTCAGTCTCCCATCTGAAATCCTGATGTTTCTGAGGCTAAATTTATGACAGTACTTTGCAAAATCATTGCTCTGTAACATTGAAGATGTTAGCAAACACGGTACTGGAATCTGTAGCTGCCACAGAGTTCTCTGACCACATGGTTGGTTTGAATGTGTTTTGGAAAAGGACGCTGCACTGCTGTCTCGTGTTGTTGCCTCTGACTAACATGTTGGATGATCGTGTTCGGGGCTGCTCTGACTGAGACTCCCTGCCGATCCTTGTTTAGTTCTTCTTCTTTTGTTTGATTCTGCTTTGTAAAGCCTGACTCTGAATGCCAGCTGTGTTCTGTTAAAATACCCCACAGTTGGTTTTGGATTTTACGCCTGACATTGCCTTGGTTATTTTACAGAAAAGAATGAATGTCAGAAATAAAACTGAACCATCCGCTCTGGACTCTTGTCTATATTTTGAACTGCTTGGATTTTACAGCTTATTATTATACAGTGCATCCCACCACTTCACTTTTTGCACATTTTGTTATGTTACAATCTCATTCTAAAATGGATTGGATTTGTTTTTCCCTCAAAATTCTGCACAAAATATCCCATAATGACAAAGTGAAACAAGTTGCTTGAATTTTTTGCAAATTTATTAAAAATGAAAAAAATGTAACATACACAGGTACATAGGTTTTCACACTCTTTGCCATGAAACTCAGGAGCTCATGAGCTCAGGTGTTTCCATTGATCATCCTTCAGAGGTTTCTACAACTCGAGTTGAGTGCACCTGTGCTAAGTTCAGTTGATTGGGCATGATTTGGAAAGGCACACACCTGTCCATATAAGCCCTCACAGTTGACAGTGCATGTCAGAGCACAAACCAAACCGTGAAGTCAAAGGAATAGTTTGTTGAGACAGGATTGTATTGAGGCACAGATCTGGGGAAGGGTACAGAAAGATTTCTGCTGCATTAAAGGTCTAAAGAGCACAGTAGCCTCCATTATCCATAAATGGAAGAAGTTTTGAACCACCAGGACTCTTCCTTGAGCTGGCGGCCCAACTAAACTGAATGCTCGGGGTAGAAGGGCCTTAATCAGGGAGGTGACCAACAACCGAGTGGTCACTCTGACAGAGCTCCAGCATTGCTCTGTGAAGAGGGGAGAACCTTCAAGAAGGACAACCATTTCTGCAGCACTAAAATGAGAATTAACCTATGACTTATCACCATACGTGTAGCCTGTTTTAGAGCAACATGTTTCTGCTTCAGCTTTGGTGTGCTGGTGCACCGGCTCAGACACAAGATGGCGCTGTTGTGTTGTTTTAAACCTGAAGGAGCTGCTCCAACAGGACACGAGGACTGTGACTGAGGCTGCACCGTGGAGACTCAGCGTAAACACCAGTGAGTGTACCGTTTTATGTGCTCTGCTGTTCTGTAATCTGCCATGTTGTTCCTGTCCTGTTTGTCTCATGCGTGTTTCTGTTTCATCAACTTGCTTGTTTCATTTTTTTTTTCTTCCTCTTATTTCTCATGATTTAATCGCGATTTTGAAATCTCCAATATCTAATATCCACGTAGGCTCTAAGATGCTCAGCTCAACCTTTAAGTGACCCTTTTATACCAATAGCATTTGCATTTGAGCAGACTATTCTCACACATCCTTTGGGATCTTACATCTTTAAAGTCCGACACAATCGGAGCTAAATCAACAAATCTTTCTGGAGGATCATTAATCGATAATATCCCTTTAGCGGATCACTTTTCACTAATTCTAAAATTGTGAGGTTTTATTCTTGCAGTGGAATTAATCGCATTTTCATTCCTTGAGTTTGCAGCAGTGCGCATTTGCCTCATTCACCCGTGTGAGCAGGCAGACATAAAGATCTTCGTATGTATTATTGAACAAACTTGCTCCGATCGATCCAGACACCAGGGCCTCTTCAACACCCCTCCATTCTTATATATTTCTTTCTCTAGCTGTAAACCACTTAAATCCTACACGGGCTGCTTCTCCCTCTATAAGTAGGAAACTGGAGCATAAAAGACTTTTATTCTCCATAATCAAGGTCAAGAGCGTTTTTTTCAATAACCTTTGGGAATTTAAACCCTGGAACTGCGCCAGTTAACCCTGCCAATCATTTCCACAGCCAGCTGAATAATACAAAAGTTGTTGACCTTTTGCACCTCGACAGATCAATACGCTGTAGCTTTATTTTATTAAAAGACTTCGCAGAATTATCTATTAATATTTGGATTGGGTTTGGATTCCCTCTCGGCGGCGTGATAAATTGTTTCAAATAACAGATGGTGCTACAGGGAGAGACAAAGCGTGGAAATCTGGTAGCAATTATCCTCAATTATGTTCATTGTTATTTTGAGCTAATTATTGTTATTGTCACTTTTGTTTGTGTGTCTTGCGGCGCTATAGCCCGCAATAAGCAGGCCTACGGAGGACAATGGTGAGCAGGGATATGTTGTGGCGATGAAATATGGCTTTTATAATTGAGCCTAACCAGTTAGTCTAAATAAAACTTCTAAATGCACAGGCTGAGGTTTCATATCAAATTATTCAAAATGTCTGTAGCTAAAATGGGTCTAATAGACTGATGCGCAAAGATGGTTGGTTCCCCACTTCTTTAAATTTCAGTCAGTAAAACCTTCGGTGTGCGTCTCTGAGATTAAGAATTAATTTTGGTTAATTTTAACAGAAATTTCTTGCCGGGAGAAAGCTTCGTTTTCCAAATAAAAATGAGAAATAAGCCAACATTTTCACACCTTGATTTGAAGTTGCTGAAAGATTGAAAAGTGTGTTTTTTGTTTATTTTCTTTGTTTTTGTTTCTGCATTCAAGCCTGATACTTGAGTGTTCAAAACAGGTTTTCTGACATGCTGAGAAATGTCCACCCTGCTCAAGTGCCAAGACCAGGTCGGACTTATGACGGCTCACTGCAGCCGACTCTGCTCTGCGCGGCCACCGACAACCTTTCCCGGGCGATTTTCAAGCATTAATCTCCACATTTACAGAGAGGAGACGTTTTGCGAAGTCCCCTTGGACAAGGACAGGCAGGGGAGGACAGAGGGACAGAGCAGAGGAGCTCCTTGGTCGCTGACTGTACTCTCCCTTTGTTTGGGGGCGTCTCCCCTCTCTCCTCTCCTCCGGCCCCCTCCCCTCTTTCCCTTCCCATCCTAGCTCTCTCTCTCCCTCTATCTCTCTCTCTCCCCCCGAGGCGGGAGAAGCCCGTGTTTGGTTCTCACACACACAGAGAGAGAGAGAGAGAGAGAGAGAGAGTCCTTTGGGAAGAGTCGCAGAGAGTTTTCCTCAGAGAGGGAGCGGAGTGGCGAGAGCTCGGGAGTCGACAGGAAGCTGCGCTGGTCTGGACACCAAAGACCCCATCGCGTCCCGGACCACTGGGCTGAGAGAGAAGACGAGAAAGCGAGGAGCGAAAAGAGGAAGAAAGAAGTGTCAGATGATGATGACATCTGATCTGGGTGATAGTTGATCTCTCTTTTCTGCCTGACAGCGTAAACTGCGGATGTCTAAGCCCACCAGGAGTGACTTTTTGACACCTTTTCACACCGTCCGCGTCCTGCCTTCCTTCTGGAGATTTAAATCCGTGCATTAAGTGTTTGTACATTTTGGATTCTACTATTTCCACGTGATATCGTCTTTGTTTTAGCACAAACTCCTCAGGACAATAAATAATCGCTCGATTTTTCTTTTTTCTTTTTTTTTTTTTTATTTTTGGCGAAGCTCAAGCAGCAGCAACGAGCGCAGCCACGTTACTCCTCTTGAATCCGAGTGAAGGATCTTGAGAACAAGTGCACAGCTCAGGAGGGGACAGACCGAGAAACAGACGGACAGGCATCGAGCTACGGGGATTTGTTAATGTTTGGGATCCAAGAGAGCATCCAGAGGAGCGGCAGCAGCCTGAAAGAGGAGCCGCTGGGAGGCATGAACGCTGTCCGGAGCTGGATGCAAGGGGGCGGCGTGCTGGACGCCAACACTGCCGCCCAAAGGTGAGCTCTGCTTGGGTCCAGGGGACATGCAGCCACGCTCATTCATTTACCGAAACACGGAGACAACGTGGTGTTTTTCTGTCAGGGCTCGGTTGGCGCCTGTGCGGGACTCGAGGCTGCGTTTGTGGGAAGAAGCAGACCGAGCCGTCCGGAGAATTAAATTCGGGTTTAACTGTCGCTGTAATAATTTAGATTCTTATGCAGGATGTCAGATTCCAAAACACACTCGGCGCTTTGTATAATTTTTAAGACAGCGAGCCAAACACTTAATGGCAACATGTGTCTGTGTTACAGATTTTTACGCACATGCAGCGCGCGTCTTCTGTCCGAAGCTGGCTGAGGGTCAGTGAGCGTGAAGCCAAAGGGACAAATAAATAAATAAATAAATAAATTAAGCCTGTTCTTGGAGTTTAAAATGAGTAAAAATTTCCCTAATTCCTAAAGATGCTCCTGTTTATATTAGCAGAGAACAAAATTCTCCACTTGGCCCACCGATTCTGAGATGTAAAGGTGGATAAATCGTCACCTCCTGTCAGCCTCCGAGATAAACAAATTTGGTTATATTTTTCAGAAAATCACGGCTTTTGGATTCGCCCCCATAAAATAACAAAATTAGCCTCAGTCAAATGAAGAACGTAAATAAATATACACAGGCTGGATTTACTCTTACTGCTTCACATTTCCGTTTCACTTGTCTTTACAAAGTCAAACTTTATCGCCTCCACGACATTCTAACACCGACTCACCCACGCATGTGTGTCCGCAGTGGAGTGGGACTGGCCCGGGCTCACTTTGAGAAGCAGCCGCCCTCCAACCTGCGCAAGTCCAACTTCTTCCACTTCGTCCTGGCTCTGTACGACCGGCAGGGTCAGCCGGTGGAGATCGAGAGAACCAACTTCGTGGACTTCATCGAGAAAGAGAAGGTGGGTGGGCGCGGAGAGTCATGGCGGTCGGGTTCTTTCAGGATTTAATGTGCGGGAACAGAATTCACCTTTTTGATTTTATAAAGGCCTGATTATTGCATTGTGGAGTCTGATGATGTCAGTGATTAATGTCACATTTTAAACATTTAGATAAACTCATCAATAAATTATTATTACCATTATTATTGTTGTTATTATTATTACTTAGTAAATAAAATAGGACACGGGTTAAACACAACACATATGCACACAGAATAACTTAAAACCTTCCTTCGATCCATTTGTGCATTTGATAAATAAGAAAAGCATTTTGGACGTTTGAATTGTTTTCATTTATGGTTGGATTCAACACAACCACTTGTTCTGTATAAACAGCGGCGGGCCAGTCGGTCTGTTCATCAATTATGACACCGTTTAAATTGGCTGAAAATGTAACGGGAGAATTTAGTGTTGGATTTATTCGCCCTCCAAACACAACCAGTAATTACAGATGAATTAAAAAGCCACAATAACACAGTGATTACGTATGGAGAAATTACAGGGATGCGAAAACAAATCACACCTTAATTTAATGCATGACCCAGTGTGGAGAATTCAATAACTCGGATGTAAACTCTGCAGGCCTGCATGTGCACGGAGGTGCGTTTTAAATTTGTCCTAAAGATTTCAATAAACAGTTCAGCTGTTTGTGTGTGTGTGTGTGTGTGTTTTAAAGGAGACGAGCGGAGAGAAGACCAATAACGGGATTCATTACCGGCTGCAGCTTCTTTACAGTAACGGTGAGTGAGGAGCCTGACACGCACATGCACACGCACGCTCACACACACATTTAATATGGAAAAATGTGGCGCACAGGACCAACAGGCTGCCATGATGTGTTAATGTCACAGAAACTGCTCTGTCGTCTTTCACAATTGTGTAATCCGACCGATTTCTGGGTGAGAGTCGCTATTTCAGAGCAGCTGTTGCGTGCGGTTTTGACCAGCTTTATGGCGTCGTCACTGTCACTGTACCTAAATTAGTTTGTCCAGTCTGAAGTGGGCTGTTTGACAGTTCGAGCTGCCGTCTGCTGGGTGCATTTTACTGGGCTGGCTGTGGACTGTGGCCTATCAGCTCCGCCTGCAGCTGGGAGAGGAAACGTAAAGTGACAGGGAATATCAGCAGCCCCTCTGAGGTTAAGACATGTGGACATTACAGAGACAATTTGTGATTCTGTGATTATTGATCTAAATATAATTTTCACGTGGAATTGGACAAACTAGTTATTAGCTACAGTGCATGTAAGGTATGGACATTTAAATCACCGTAGACTATTAGTGATCGTCCAATGAGAGGTGTTGTACAAACTGTAAAGCCCTTTGAGGCAAATTTGCAACTGTGTGTATGTGGGGAAAAAAAAAAACACACAAACATTTTGGAGCCTAAAAAGATTGGGGGGGAAAAAAACAAGATTTTGGAAAGAGGAGAAGAGTTTGGAAAAAATTAATTTTGTGTCTCAGAAATATGTTTTAATCCTCTTGTGACTTTTAAAATTTGCAAGAGCTTCCTGTTGTGGAAGGCACAAGTAATTTAATATCACATTTTTTAATGTTCACTTAATTTTACTTATTTTCTAATGCAGTTTTGTATGATGTTCTGCTCGTCAAAATCTATGGAAATATTTATAATTTTCTTTATTTCTTTGTTTTTCATCCTAACAGGCATCAGAACAGAGCAGGACTTTTATGTTCGACTCATAGACTCCATGACTAAACAGGTAGACACACACACACACACACACACACACACACACACACACTCACACACACTGTCTCCCTCAGAGGTTTGTCACCTCTCCTGTTACCTCTCTGACAATGAGCTGCTCCACTGATCTGCCGCCCTCCTTTTTCTGCATGTACTTGCACACACACAAAATGCTTGTTTATGTGTCTGTGGGTGGGTGTTTCCACCGTGTGCCCCGACCCATGCACACACACACACACACACACACACACACACTGCATGTCTCCAGGCACTTTTGCCTGTACTTCTCTCGCTGTGATTAGAGCGAGGAGGCAGCGAGCGGGTGTTGAGGAAGAGGGGCGTCATTCTGCTGCTCACAGTAGGAAGTGGAAAGATATAACAGCACCTCTGGGATTTGGTCTGTTGAGTAGCAAGCGTTTTCTGATCAGATCCAATTTTTCTGGTAATGTTTGTGTTTTTGTTTATATGTGCCTTTATGAGAAAGAGATGGAGAGAGGCAGACTGAGCGACAGACAGAGGACCGACAGACACTTTTAGTCTTTGTGCTCAGTGTTCCTCAGGTAAACAGTTGGAATGAAGACTGCTTTTTATGTTCCTACACAAAACAGAGAGTTTTTTATCAGGAGTAAATCAGAGTGTGTGTGTGCGCATGCGTGCGTGTGTGTGTGTGTCTGGCAGGCCTAAGGAACCACACTGTTCCCTAATAACACTGTTTAGTTTGAGCTTGGTGGGGGTGACAGCCTGCTACAGACACACAAATGCACGCACAGTCTGGCCTTGAAGTCCAAGGAAGGAAGATGAGTTTTAAAACACACACACACACAAACACACACAGACACATGCATGCATGTATGTCCACATTGTACATTTTTTAACATAAATAGATTTTAAGTTTGAAAAGGAATTTTCCTCAAGATGCTGATACAGGCGAGTATGTGCTGCACCTTTAGGCATCTGTTTGTATGTGTGCTGGTCTGCGTGTGTGTCAGTGGGAGATTTATATGTGAGTGAGAGGGTGAAATTAACAAATGGAAAGCAGCACAGGTACATATATGTATAGGCACTCATGCAAAACTGCATGGAGCAATAAAGCATGCTCTCCTCTGTGTGTGTGTGTGTGTGTGTGTGTGTGTGTGTGTGTTGTGATTCCCAGTGGTGGAGGAATGGACCACTAACAGGTGGTCAAACCAAAACAGCTTTGTAGTTGGCTTAGCTGGTCAGTGATGCCAAGGCTGTTGTCTCTAACCACACACACACACAAACACACACACACACTCTCTGCTGGTCTGTCACTCATTGTTCTTAGTCATTGTTGTCTGACTAAACTGAAGCTACTCAGCAGTGCTGAGTTTTCACTGGTGTCTGTTCTTTTGCCATAAGAGACACACTGTGAAGTAAAACTGAATTCGGATCATAAGACTGGTAGACATTGATTGATGGGTATTTTAATAGACAGCCAACAGCTAAACTATTAATGTTTTCAGATGAAGTTAAACATTTCTTTTGTACTAAAACAGGCCTATAGAGAGCTGAATGGAACTGGATCATCTTCTTCTGATCCAGAAGTAAGAAAACGGGACACAAACTCCAACTGACATTTGCGAATTTCTAAAAAATCTTCTACTTCTGCTACTTCTCAACAGTATACAGTGAGCTTCAATGACTTTGAAGCTCACTAACTCCAGACACTCGCCATTCAAAGCGAACCCTTCTCTGTTGGCAAACGACTTCATAGTCTACTCTGAACTTCGTTGCGTCACCAGCAATGGACCCAAGTGTGAAGTTGATTGGATGAACATCAGGGAAATCCAATGTAGACAGAGATTCCTTCCATGTTAGTTAGATACCTTCATGTTTGCAGCCTTTCACAAACACCATTTCCCACACTCCCAAGGCTGCCAATGGTTTAATGTCACCAGCTTAGCCCAGTGAAATGGACTGCTCAGTTTCTTCAGTCTATATCTGGTTGCGACAACCACATACCTTTGATCTGTTTTCAAAAGTGTCCCCAAAGCTTAGACAGAGACAGAGGATGATGCCAAACACACTCAGTACTGTGCTGGATAACTCTCAGGGTGGCTAATAGCAAGTGCTGAATATCCTAATTGCTCAAAGAACATGGATAATGGACTGCAAGAACACATTTTCATAAAGACATGTAAATGAAATGAGAGGTTGGATTGAGTCGCAGAAGACAGCGGAACAGCTGCTTGTGTTGGAGTGAAGACCGGACTTACAGCTGGGGCCTGTTACTGGGTGCTGCTCTTTTAGGCTCATGCCACTGATTCTGTTCTTATCACAGTTTTGATTGTGATTCTCCTGCCAGGGAAGTAACATCTAGCACATAAAGCTGTTTCTTATTTCTGTCATTCTGCTTTTTCTGTGTGTCTACCTGTTTTGGCAAGAAGGCCAGCATTAATTGCGTTAAACGGAGGAGGAGGAGAGCGCCTCCCGTAGTCTTCGGAAGCAGAGCCTTGGCGCTGGTTCATCACGACTCCGTCCCGGAGAATAAAGCGTCTGTCACCGCGGCCCCCGTTGGATCACTAGCTCGCTAGTCGACCTGACACTAACGCAGGAGGAAGTGTGTTCCCCTGCTTAACAGCTCCTTGTTTACACGCCCGCATGTCACGCTACTTCAAAGGCGGAGGAGAGAGAGCGGCAGAGATGCTGCATGAAAGAGAGGGAGGGGACAGAGTGGGAAAAAGCAGATGAAAGACAAAAGCAGAGCAGGTGAGGAGACAGTGTGATGAAGTAGCTGAGACAAACGAGGGCCGGGATGATAGAAGAAGCTGCACACTCACACAAGAGCCTGTCGCTGGTGGAGAAAATATTACCTTCACATTATTCTTTGTGTTGTCAATTTTATTGCTGATTGGAGCTCCAGATGTCTCAGATTGCCAAGTAGGGTAAGACCAAGTGATGTCAGACACTTTAGACCTTTAGGTTTAGTGCAATTTGTCTGTGATTATCAGCTTTTCATGATTCACAGTATTTGAGGCATCATCATGCAGTGAAGGTGCACAACCACTCGTATCCAAACAGGGTCAAGACAAAACAAGGATTGTTAGATTTAGATGCAGATCTGGCACAACCTCCTGTGAGAGAGTCCACAAGTGAGGAGTCAGCTGGCACAGAAGTGGACAACATTTACTGTATATCTGCATGCCAAAAAATTGACTTAATTTATCACTTGCCTGTGTAGAAAATTATATGTTGGTCTTACATAAGCCACGTTGTCAGCACCAGTTTTGTCAGAGGGGCTTGAATTATGCAAGATTTTGTTTTCTCGCTTGCTGCGTTCACACATCCGTCCTCTTCTTGGTTGTGAGTCGTCATATCAGAGTCTAAAATGAACAAAGTTTTGTGTTTTGTCACAGGTGGTTTCACAAACTTCATGATGTATGAAAGGATCTACTGACATCATCTGTGATTTCTTTTAGGGAATCTCAGTTACATCAGACCTCATTCTGTTTGTAAAGATGCGCACCCAAGGTGTGAATTTTTTACCTGTGTGTGTGTGTGAGAGAGAGAGAGAGAGAGAGAGAGAAACAAAAAAGCAAAAATCCGAATAAGAGATTTGAGAGGCTGAGATGACACACATGCATGTTTGTCCAGGATAGGAAACAAGTTCAGGGGAAGCTGCCTGTCCCACTCTTTTCCCATGGCACAATAAGCAGGTCTAATCATAGACAGAACTATGGCTTATAAAGTACATTTCCTCTGCTGTCTGTTCTATCTTTTCCTACGGTTCCCACACTCACATTTGCTTTCTTTAAGACATAATCGAAGGAAAATATTGCAGCTGATGGTGAGGGATTAGAGAAACAGTTTCAAATGTCGTGGCTGTTGGATCAGCCTCGGTGTTGCGTTAACAGGAGCTTCTTTGCTTTGGCCGCACTCTGTTGAAATGTTTTCAGTATGGATCCCTGTTTATTTTGCTCTCTGGAGAGATGGAGTTGCCTCTCATTTGGCCTCTGCTCTGCCAGCATGTCCACCCTCTTATGAAGCTTCTTTTCTAGAAGCGCCTCTTTTGGATAGCTTAGCTCCATCAACTTGTGCTTGTACTTTCTGCTTTCAGATTAGATTATTTTTGTTTCATTACACAACTCATGTCTGCACTGACCGGTCCAGGACTACTCGGAGCTCTTCAGGCTCCACATTCATATGTCAATAAATTTTCTGCAGAGGTTTTTTGACTAAAATGTATGCACATACATGGAAAATTATAACTTACAAGGGCCCTGGGCTGTAAAACAAATGGGGACTCCAATTCCAGAAAACACAGAGAGTCCTGGAGACAACTATCCATTAATATGAAATGCTTTAGGCTACAGCAATATTGTAATGGGGGCCCTCAGAGTGTACAGCCTCTGTCGCTGCTCTCCATTAATGCAGCAAAGCTCCAAGCCAGTTTCTGAGGGCCATGTAGAGCCGTAGTTTCAGCAAATGAGGGGGCTCAGTCAATAGTGTGGGCTCATTCTGGGGCCACATATGGAGCACGCTTGTCCTGGGGCCCATGGTGGTTGGACACTCCAAGCCAACACACTAGCAAGATTGTTAACATGATAGTTTTTCAGAGGCATGTTCTTTGTTTTCCTATCTCCTAATTCATACCACCTCATGATCTGTCAATTCTTTATCCAATTTCTTTTTTATTTTTCTACAAATGCCAAACTTAAGCAAAGATTTAAGGAGTCTTAACTGAGACATAAAACCTCCAGCTTTGCTTTTTCTGTGATCTTTGTTGGCCAAAAAGACAAATCTGTAATTCAACTTTGGAGATACGAGTTTTCTAACTGACACTGAATATGTTTTGTTAAGTTTTTCCACAGAGGGCATCAGCGTCAGTGTTGCTTGTTGTTTAGTGTTGTTAAGCCTTCACTCAGCTAAATGACCTTCATTTACAGGCTCATGGCAGCAGGTAGTCTGAACCCCAGCTGAAGACTATGAGAGAGGACAGTGAAGCTTCTTCACCGTTCCCCAAGAAAAGCGAGCTTGTCACGCAGAGCAACTCGCCGGAGTTTGGAGCGACAGATCAAACAGACTGGAATAGACCAAAGACAGACAGGGCGTGTGTATTGATTGATAGATAGCCTGGCGGTGTGTGACGTGTGCTTTCTCTTTATTCTGAGCTTTCTCATCAGAACCTGGATTATTGTATAATGGCAGCATGTAAAGCTTCAGCTGAAGAGCTGAAACTGTATCCACCTTCATTCTTTTTGCACTTCAGATTCACCTGATTAGCATGTGAGCAGATGAGATGTGGTTGTTATTTATTTCTTTTCTTTCTTTTTTTTTTTTTTTTTTAGTTAATTTTTTTAGAACAAAGTGTGTGAACAAAGCGTGTGTGTGTGTGTTGGAGGGTGTCAGACTCCCAGGGCAGAGACAATGGTGTGAGTGTGTTTGTGAAGTGGAGGTGTTACTGAACTCCGTGTTCGTTGAGGTGAAGTGGGATCTTACTTGTTAAGCCAACAACAGTCTTCCTGTGTTACTGCCATAACCTGATGAGGAAAATAAATCCACACCACGGCTGCAGTTTGTCTCCCACTCTGACACTGTCATCAGTGTGTTTTCTCACAGCACACTGCTGCAGAACAAAGTCACCTCCTCTCACCAGTTTTGGTAGATGTAGTGTGCAGTGGTCTGAAAACATGCAAATAGGTTTTTGATGCATCCATGCACTGATGCAGACAACGACTGGCATCTAACACAGGGTGTGACTGTCCGTGAGCTTTGTCCAACAAGATCAGGGCCAACATGTACATTCAGTCTGAATTTAGAAAATGGTGACTTGAAGTTAGTTGTTATAAAATCCAAACAAATTTTTGGAAATGTTAATCATAGGGCTGGCGATATTATCGACAAATTGTTAAGTTCTGTGAAAAAACAAACGAAGAACGAACCGATACAACTAACAAGTACTTTCTTTTTTTGTCACTCCTTATTGTCAAAAGCCTAACTTTGAGCCCATCCTGCAGTATCCTGAAGCAAACAATAAATGACTAATTATGCCTTGGAGAAGCATACTTGAAACCAACACCCTTTCACGAATGGAGGAGACTGCTCGCTGAATTTGAGCTCTGTGCTCTCTGTTTTGCCGACCGTGAGCTAACAGTGTCTTCTCTTCTTTCTTTCTACATCTCTCTGTCTCTCTTTGCAGGCGATTGTTTATGAAGGCCAAGACAAGAACCCAGAGATGTGCAGAGTGCTGCTGACACATGAGATCATGTGCAGGTGAGAAAATCATCCTCCCCCCTTCTGCATCTTCAAACAGCTCTTCCAGCTTTGACTTCTTTTCTCCTCCTCTCCTCTCCTCTTGTGCAACATACTTTGTTAGTCTGCAGAAAGTTCTCACCAATCACCTCTCTGTACTCAATATATTTCTCACTTTGTCACCCTCATTAACCCCTCCCACACACACGGACCTCGATGCATACATACACACACACACGATTCCATATCTGTTGAGGAAGATGAGTTTTAGCTATCAAAGTCGTTGCTTTAATTATAATCTAAAGATGAATTTCTTCAGAAGTAGGTTGGGAGCAAAGAGTTCTATTTATAGAAGCATTTTACCAACCTACCCTATACGATAGAAAGTGTGTGTGTGTGGATGCATGCCTGGTGTGTGTGTGTGTGTCTGTGACGCCTGGTTAATTAGGACACAGAGAAACTCATTAGTCAATCTGAACCCTCCTGTTGTTTCATGGCTAACAAATGGGCCTCCTTCCACAATCTGACTATAAAATATAGGCAGGGTCTACACACACACACACACACACACACACACACACACAAAGAGGTATGCATATGCACGCTCGTTTGTACACACCACAGTTATAAAAATTCAAATTTAGCACATGAATTAAGTTGTTCTTGTTCCCTGACCTTGTCACTGAGCAACTTTAACTGTAACAATATAAATTGGGGTTCATCTATATGCACAAGCAGGGATTTTAGCTGTGAAATCGGGCGCACTAATATTTTATTCTATAGCTCACTGAATAATCCTCAGGCCATTCAGCTGCAGAGGTTTATGGAAAACCAATTGAAATTCTGATACGATTTACAAGGAATTTATAAATAAATTGTATTTGGCAACAGATTTTATCATAAATTATTGTTGTTCATCGTGTGGAGAATACATTATGGACATAAAGAAACGGCACAACATGTGCAGTACACATAAGCTTGTACAATAGAAAAGCCACCGGTATTCAAACATTTCCTCAGCAGCACCGCTGACTTCTGCAACGAGTGTAAACACTCGCTTGTCTGCAACAGCGGCTGAGGTCAAAGTTACGGCTGTTGCCTCATGTTCTCACATGCTGATTCTGCACTGGGAGCCTCACATACAACACACGACATAGGACACACACACACACACACACACAAAGAGCTCAGGGCGTCCATTAATCAGTGTGGCTCATTGTCATGGTGGTGCCATTAGCCATATGCTCCCAGCCAATCTGCCACAGCGCAGACCTGCGTCTCAAACCTGGCTGGATCTCTGGCACAAACACATGAACGTTTTTAGTCCAGAATGGACGACAGAGCCGACTGTACGGCTTAGCACAAATGTTGGTTTAAATGAAGCTCTCTAAGTATCTAAGGTTAAAAATATGTTATTCAACGCTGTGTGATGGTAGTGTATCGACATTCCAGCTTTTTACTGAAGCTACATGATCATTGAATTTTCAAACAAAATATATATATATATCTGGAAACTTGTGACTCTTCAATATACTTTTAAACTTTTGTGAGCCTGAGTGATCTTTGGTTGCACATGTTTGTATTGACAGGCCTGCAGCAGCTGAAGGAGTTAAAAAATGTAGATGAGAAGTGTTAACAAACATTTCACTTGCAGTAATTGCCTCTTGAAAATGAGGACAACTTTCATATTGAAATGCCGAGTATCTCATTAGGGAATGATACTCAAAGATAATCAAACAGAGACTCATTTATATTGTCGTATTTTTAATGAAATGATAGCAAAGAAAATATGAATTATTCGTAAATGCGTAGGAAAATTTTTGATTTAGACCAGCTCAAGGAGGGAAACCTTTACTGGCCTCGACTGAGAATCCAACATTCAGTCTAGAGAGATGGCTCTTCCTTATAGAAAGCTTTAAGTTATCAGTGATAAAGGTTATATACAGTAATTATGAAAGTATAGAGCAAGTGGAGAAAAGACAGGTTTTGTTCCCATGTTAGAAATACAGTATACAGTATAGATATGCAGTCCTGCCATGGGACACAATGCCTACAGCAGTAAGTCTCTTCCAGGTGTGATCATAATGTTGGTTTATTGTAGTATTTTACCAACATGTTCAAAAGCTTAGTTGGCTTTACAGCTCAAACTGATGATGATTTTCATTATCAGTTCATCTGTCTATCATATATCGGTTATTTTCATGATTAATTGATGATTAAATGATTAACCATGGGGTCTACATCGTGTCAGAAAATCATCCGACCAAACTCCAAAGATACACTATATAGACAAAACTATCCCGACACACCTCTTTTATGGGGCTGTTTTTCAGAGGTTGGGCTTGGCCCCTGACTTCCACTGAAGGGAAATCTTAATGCTTCAGCACACAAAGACATTTTGGACAATGCTATGCTTCCAACTTTGTGCCAACAGTTTGGGGAAGGACCTTTTCTATTCCAGCATGACTGTGCCCCAGTGCACAAAGCAAAGTTCCATAAAAACATGGTTGGATGAACTTGGAATTGGAAGAACTTGACTGGCCCACACAGAGCCCTGACCTCGACCCCATCCGACACCTTTGGGATGAACTGGAGCGGAGGTTTGCGAGCCAGGCCTTCTGGTCCAACATCAGTGTCTGACCTCACAAATGCTCATGCAGTAAAGCATTTGTGAGATGGCCCAATACTTTTGTCTATGTAGTGTATTTAAATTACACTGATACAGAAAACGGAGAAAGGAAAACCTCACTGGAGGAGCTGGAACCCTTGAATGTTTGTATTTATCCCTTATTAATGACATAAGTGGTTAATTGATTATGAGAACTGATTAACTGATTAAATGTTTCAGTTGGTTTATCAATGCTATCGTCACCATTAGTGCTTATCACAAATAGAACAAATGACAAGGACATCTCTAATTCATGTGTCTTGGTGTGTGTGTGTGTGTGTGTGTGTGTGTGTGTGTGCGTGCGTGTGCGTGGTGGGAGGAGGGGAGATGCAGGGGGGAAGAACACATGATTAGATCACCCAGATCCAGAGCAATAAGTGCTACATTACCCCCATCCTGCCCCTCGTTTTCCTTCCCACTGCCCCTCCATTTGTAACATCTTCCACTCTGTTCCCGTCTCCTCTTCCTCGACTGTCCCCTCTTAATCTCCCCTCCTCATCTACAACCCCCCCCCCACGCCCTCACCCAGCCCTGCCTCTCTCCCACTCCCCTCTCCCTCTCTCAGGGTCACAGCTTTTCTCTTTTCTCGTGCTTCCCATTTTCCCATTCCCTTGTCGCCGGTTTTCCTCCTCTCTAACCTCTCGCTGGTGCTGCTCCGTTTTCTGACTGGGCCACCAAGTGACCCAGTTTGTAGAGCAGCAGAAAAGAAATGTCAGAGGGAGCAGGACGAGAGGCAGAGCAGCAGATAGTGGAGACAATGTGGACGGTGTAACGTATCAGTCTTTTTCTTTTCACCTCTGCCATCTGTGACAGTGAGAAACCTGAGACATCTCCCCTTCCTCTTCTTCCCACCCCCTTGTTTTAGCTTTCCCTCCCACGCTCACCCTTTCACCCCCCCTGGCTTCACCCCTCCCACCACCACCCACCGGCTTACATCTTTATGCATAATTGATGCATACAGGAAAGCTTTGACAGACTTGTAGTACATACGTGTGAATTTTGGTCTGCATGCCAGTTTGTGTGTGTGTGTGTGTGTGTGTGTGTGTGTGTGTGTCCCACCCACTCTTCTTCCGAGCCCGAGGCCATTACAATCCTTTCCAACCTCCACCTCACCTGTTCATCAGTACAAAAGGAAGAAATGAAAGTTGTCTTATAATGTTATAAAAAGCAAAAAACAAAATCAAAACATATGCATGGAAAATATTCTCTCAAAACTAAATTCAACTTGTCGTTGTTTTCTTAAATAATAAGTTTGTCTCCTCCATACCACAATGAGAACACAGACATCAAAATGATCTTTGTGATTTAGTATCACTTAAGAGACAAATAGAATCAATAATAGAAAAGAATAACCAAAATTTCAGTTTCATAGATTACTTTAGGTTACAAAACAGCCGTCGTCATGCTTCAAAGAAGCACCACCCACCTCAACCTTCTCCCTCTGTGGCTCTACATCACCTCCCTCCTTCTGATGGTTAAGAGTCATAATTATGGCCTCTTTAGGGCTATGTGACAAGGATGGTTGGGGTCTGGGGTGCATCTTATACTCATCAAAACTGGAAAAGATCCACTGACCAGAAATACAAAGTGCAAATTATCCGTCAGACACACCACTGCAAATGGACGGGGGAATCTTTGAGCTGCAAGGGCCCATAGAGGTCTTAATGCACTTGTGTTTTGTGGTGGCATATCTGCTTTAATACCTCTGAATCCAAACTACCAACTCATCACAAAATGGCTAACCTCAGCAGCTAGCTTGTCTCCTAAAACTCAGTGTGTTTCTTTCAGATCCTGCGCTACCTGCTGTCAACTTGTGTGAATTCAGCATCATCAGTACAGACAAAGCGCATTTAAACGTCTAAATTTGAACTCCTGTGTGACGCACTGTACGTTCCCTGTGTCTGACTTCTTCCTTCATCTTCTTCTTCCTCTTCTTCTTCCTCTACTGTCTTCATGCAGTCGGTGCTGTGACAAGAAGAGCTGCGGGAACCGTAATGAGACACCCTCAGACCCTGTTATCATCGACAGGTACTGTCTCTCACTCTCTCTCTCTCTTGCTGACACATACACACACACACACACGATGAGGGACTGTGCTGACCTGTTTGAATGGTGGATCGTTTGTGTGTTTAGATGATCTGCTGTCCGTCCTGAAATACATGCTCCTCAGATAGACTCGATGGCCTCTGATGGAAACACAGAGGGAAAAGTCTAAGACCGAAGCTGTGCATTTATGAGTCAAACAGCAGGACTCATCAGTGGCCGTGAATTGCTTAAAGGTTGCAGCAATTAAAGGTCCACAAACAAATGCACATCATGTCTGCTCAGGTACCACATCATGTCTGGCAGACTGAGGCACATGCGTGAGTGTGTGTAACCTCCGCATCATGTGAGATACAGAGCTGTTGACTAGCAGAGCACGCCTGGCGTTTTGACTGCCACTTTCTTCCTATGCCTGTCTGTCTGCTTCTTTCCTTCTTCCTGTCTGTCTGTTGAGGTGGAGGACTGAAGTTATCCCTTTCCTTACCACCACCACCCCTCCCCTTCCTCTCTTCCTTTCTGTCTCTCCTGCAGCACAGCACAGAAAAATGGGTCATGTGCAAAAGAAAAAAGTGACAGAGAAAAACTGAAATGAGATCCAACCTCATTTTAATCTGATTTCTTCTTGGCAGTTGTTTTAACCCTCTGTGAGCAGGTTTCTCTGCGTGCATGGCTGTGTGTGTGTGTGTTCGGGTGAGTAATTCACGGGGACTGGAGTGAAGGAGTGCTGATTCTCATCACTATCACCACATTATCAGAGAAACCAGTAATCTTGTTGTTGTTGCTGTTGCTGCTGCTGCTGCTGTTGTAACCAGCAGAAAATAGCTCCCACCTTAGCTCACAGTAGAAAATACACAATTCACATACATTTAAATATCATATGAGCAGATGCAAACCTTTTCAATGCAATGTCACATCACTTTGGACCTAAAAGAGTAAAGATTGGGCCTCATTGTTTCTCCCACCTTTTTGTCACTGCTTCATACCTGCTGCAACAAAATAAACACACGTCTGGTGTTTACTAAGGTACTAAGATTTAAATGACTGACTTTAAGAATGTGTGCTTTTCACATCAGTTCAGTCATGGAAATTGAAATGAATAAAGACACATTCTGACTTCGATTCTTGACATTTTAGACGTGAGATATAAGGTTTTAAAGCCAAAGCAATTGTTTAGGATCTTTTTGACCGTTGAAAAGTTATGCCTTTTAGCACAAAATGTTAACTGGTCTTGTCCCCATGGAGGTAAATTCTTACCTTTTCCAAATTTTGCTCTCTTATCTCATGTCAAACATTTTAATTCCCACTCTTAGCTTTGAGGATTCTGCCCCCCCACCCCCCCTTTTTATATCTTTCTCTCTCACTCCTCCTCCACTTATTTTTGTGTTTGGAGAAATCTTATGAAGTGGATAAACACTTGTGTCTCAAAGTGAGCTATCTTAGAGAGTGTGTGTGTGTGTGTGTGTGTGTGTGTGTGCGCAGGACATTATAGTATCCTTACATCACATTCTCCTGGTTTTGTCGGCTATCTCAGACATCTCAGCTTACACCCCATTATATATTCGCCTGGAAGGTGTGTGCATGTGTGGGTGGGTGGTTGTGACTTGGGGTTGGGCCACTGAAAGAGTAAATGATATCTTAGGCACAAAGTGACAAAATAATAGACATTTAATAATCTTGTGTGTTACTGGACTGTTTGGAGCATTGGGTGACTTTTAGTGTGTGTGTGTGTGTGTGTGTTTAATGGCTGGAGGAGAGGAGCAGAGTGAATTGTGGGAGATGTCAGAGTACTTGGTCAGGATGGAATGTCAAGGTTACCGTGGATACCGTGGGATACTTCCTGTATCCCCCTCAACCACGCACACACACACAGTGGTTTGCAGCCTCTCAGTTTAACATCTGGAACTCTGCTGTTCGACCCAAACATGTGGGGAGAGAGAGAGAGAGAGAGAGAGAGAGAGACAGAGAAAGTCAAAACAAGAGCTACAAGTGTGTCACAGCTTATAAACAGGCAGATATTTCTGAGGTCCAACTGAAATCACATGTAGTCACAGCTTTGTACAGTCGAAAATAATGTTGTCATTTTTGTCAGTTTATTGTCCATTAACACTGGACAGCTGACTGGTACCTGCGTCTGTGTTAAGAGGGCCGGTGGAACCCGAGTAGTATACTTAAATGTAGTTTTGACATACGTTCTGTGGCATTTTGTACTTCTACTCTGCTACATTTCATATTACATCGCTCTTGTTACCCCTTGACATTTATTCAACATTTACGGTTACTTTTCACATAAAATCACATGACATATTTAGATGATATGATGCAGTACTATACTGCTAACTATACCTACTTGTGTGAGTATCTAAAATTAGCTTCACCTTAACTTTTTCTAAAACACTCTTACATGCTAGAGATAAAAGCAGATTAATAGTCTGTTATCGTATGATACTGTGAAAGAGACAATCGCCAGAATGAGCACTTTAAACTTCTGATAATCTTATGTACTTTTACTTGTAAATAAGTATTTTTAGACTGTGGTACTTCTACTTTTACTTCAGTGTGGGATCTAACAACTTCTTCCACCAGTGATTAAAAGTAGCTGTCGCTCAGAGCCAAGAGCTGAGAGCATCACATCAGTGAACAGAAACAAGTTGCTCTGCATCAGGCTGCCCTCTGTTAGATCTTTCTGAAACTCGGTTTGTAATGTTTGCAGGATGCTGTGCTGTTTTCCTGTGTTGCTGTGTCAACACTGATGCAGCAAAAAACAACAAAGAAAAACAAAAAAAAAACAAGCAATTATTCAAATGAGGAAATGAGGGTTAATACCCAGTAGGATCAGATACCAGATGAGCTCAGTATAGGTGCAGCTCAGAGTTGGCGCTGCAGTGATTTTGTGTGCTTGAATGGGAAGCCAGCGAGGGATCTTGTACTTGTCAGCTTACTAATGACTGGACAGAGGAGTATAGGATCTAGGACACAGCGAGTACCTTTGTACATTCAGGTTATGCTGTCCCGTTGAAGGTCCTCATACACAGGTGAAAAGAAGTGGTCGTCATGCCTCTGTTTTTATTCCAGGAGACAAAGTCAGAGCTTTCCCCAGACCAACAGTGGAGTAAACAGCCAAAAGCAGTGAGGTCTTAAAGAATGCTGCCCTCGCCATCAGCTTGTCCTCTCAAAATGACCTTCTATGGTGACATTACATGAAAAGCAATGCTCCCAGTGTTTATTGCGCTTTAACAAATTTAAACAGCTGCATGTATTCGTGGGCACAAACAGGTGAAAGAAATGGAGACTGTTTGCATGTGATTGACAGCTCATTGCATGGTGTCACTGAGGATATCAGTCCTCATGTGCATGGGTGTGCGTGTGTGTGTGACTGACAGCTAGCTCATGATGCCAGTTTGTGTGTGTGAGTGTGTGTGTGGCCCAGTTAATCCATGTTGTAGCGCAGTGAGTGTCCCGCTGCCTCTCAGGGTTAATATAGGGTTAACGACATGCAACGATATCCTATCATACGCCTGCTTGACTCCTAAAGAGCCACATCCACTCTCCTCCTCGTGTGTGTGTGTGTGTGTGTGTGTGTGTGTGTAGCTGCCATTCAGTTTCTCCTCCTTGTATCTCCTACCATCTTTTCTCAATCACTCAACATCTTCCTCTCCTCTTTTTCTGTCTCATTCTCCTCCCACATTTCTACTCCCCCCTCCTCATCACTCTCTTTCTTGCTTTTGCTCTCACATCCTCTCTCCCCTTCCCTCCCTCCCTCCTTCTCTCTCCTTTTCTTTCTCTTTTTCCCTTCCTTGACTCTGTTTTGCTCTCTCTCTGCCCTGAGGGGTTACCTACCTCACTGCTCAGTTCGCTGCCTGTTTAGACTTCTACGATTGGTTTAATAGGCTGAGTCTGTGTGTGTGTGTGTGTAGTTTGAGGGGGTTATAGGGTTATAGTCTCAGGCAGTGTGTGCTCCGGGATTAGATCAGTGTCAAGACTTGAGGAAGGTGATTCGAGAGTGTGTGATATTGTGTGTGGGGGTGTGTGCGTGTGGGGGTGTGTGTGTATGGGGGGGTTATTGGCAGCAATGTGTGTCCTCTCAAAGTCTAAGGGGGCCCACATAAGCCTGAGGGGTTTAAGGGGGTTCCCTGTGTGTGTGTGTGTGTGTGTGTGTGTAATCTATAGGGTTAAGAGGGGTCGCAGCTTGAGGAAGAGATGATGGGAAGGAGAGGAAGGAGGAAGGGAAGGAAAAACGACAGAAGGAGGTGAACATGATAAGAGAGCATTTACGGGGAGTAAAAGGAAGAAAGGAGGAGGGTGAGGAGAAAGGCAGCGAGTGAGGGAGGGAGGGAGGGAGGACGCTTGTCTAGGCAGGCAGGGTGAGGAGGAGCAGAGCAGGGTTTGTTTCAGGGGATAAGAGCTTCAGTCTGGGGAGTCCTGTCAATCAAAGAGCGCTGGGTGGGGGATGAAGGGGCGCTGTCAATCAGCTGGAAGAGGAGGGAGACGAGGAGGAGGGGGAGGAGGTGAAGAAGGGCGATGAAGGGAGCGAGGGGGATCTTCTAAACGATGTCTTCATCTTTTCTCCCTTTGTCTTCCTCACTATCTCTCCCTCCTCCCTCCCTCTGTCTCTCTCTCTGTCTCTCTCTTGTCCTAGTTACCAAAATATCTCTGCCAACCTGGTATGTCACTGTTCGCTCAACTGTCACAGTCTGACTCACACACACACACACACACACACACACACACACACATATCTAAAATAGATAGTGAGATATTATGCCATCTCCTCTCTTGACCCGTCCTTGTCTCTCTTTTTCTTCTTTGCCCTCCTTTCTCTCAGAGTTTTTCATCCTCTCAAATTTAAATTTGCTTTATTGGCATCAGTGCAGTTAGGGACATTTTGCAGATTTTCCTGAGAAGCTTGTTAAACGTCACACATTTTTTTTCTTTCTTCCGTTATTTTTTTGCTGCACAATGAAGAGTTTTAATTCATTTCTAAAGCTGTGACTCTGTTTCCTAACACAAAGAAATATGTAGACATAACTGACACATGTCCATTTCCAGTTTTTATAACATGACCCAAAATAAGAAACATTTTGGTATCAGTTATTGATTGTTTTTCTGATAAACACATGTTGAGTCCTGTGATTTGAAAGTAATCATGTAGTAATCATGCCCATATAGTGTACAACTACACTACATGGGCAAAAGTATTGGGACAACTGACCATTAGACCAACTTTACACCTGTGTTTGATTGTAATGACAAACACAGACAGCTCCTGAAAATCAGTCCTGTTGCACAGCTGATGTCAATATTAAAGAGGTATGTGCGAATACCTTTGTCTTTTTTAATGTGCGTTATTATAAGATAATATAAGATTATAAGATATGCACTAAACGGCAAAGCATTGCAAACAAATAGTTAAAAACGTAACAGGATGTACAAGGACGGACAGCATGCTAACATGACGTATGCAGCACATTTTGGGTCAGAGGTCTTGTTATTTTGGTGTAGAACTCAGTTTGTACGTCCTTGCAATGGCCAGCTCGTCATTATTCAGTCTGTATTTAGCTAATTTCCTTGTCCCCAGTTAATCTGTTGCTTGGAATTGTTTATAATTGTTTATGCTGAAGACTATTTTCAACCCGTGTGTTAGTTATCTGGTGACGGACATTCGGGTTGTAGACTGTATAATACAAAGTGGATCTTGCCACTGTGATGTTTTGTGGACTACCATTTTGAACTCTTGAGCTTGGCATTTTGGCATTGCAGCCATCACCATCATCTGTTTTTTTTTTTTGGGCGCCAGGAGTGACCATATTTGGACACAACGGTGGGTTGGGCAGGATATGCATTGTTACGTTTCGATATAAAATTTCAGTCTGCCTAATATTTTAGTTTATGACTAAATACCTGCAGAACTATCAGCCTCGGCTGTGCTTTTTAGATCTCGTTATCTAACGTTAGCATGTTAAGAAGCTAAACTGAGATGGTGGACATGGTAAACATTATACCTGAACATGTTGGTGTTGAAAGCAAAACATTTACTTCTCTCTCTTGCTCTCTCTCTCGCGCTCTCTCTCGCTCTCATGTTGCTGTGTCACTTCCTGTGTTAAAGGTCAGCAGTTGCTTGGAGATGAGGACTATTGGGAATTATTCATACCATTGACTTAATGTCAGCATTCACTTCTTTCACTGTGTTTGTGCTTGTGTGTGTGTGTGACTGTGTATTTGAGTGGGTGAGACTGAGACAGACTGAGAGAGAGAGAGGGGGGGGGAGAAGAATGTTTTATTCATTTCTCTCATTTAGTCTCTCAGTCTGCACCTGTCCTAGCATTTAGAAGCTCGACATTCACATTACTTGCTGATTTAGTTTAACTGCTCGCTATAATGGACACACACACACACACACACACACACACACACACACACACAGAGAGAGAATTTTCTGTCGAATAGTGTCTAAACTAGCTGTAGTCTGCTCATTCAGGGTCAGAAGAACTGGAGATTGTTTTTGTCTTTTTGCTTCTTTTTAATTATCTTACTTTCATTTCCTCATTTTTTTGTCTTTTTCTGACTGTTTGTTGTATATTAGAAAAAGTATTTGTCCTAAATTCTTTCCTCCTATCCATCTTCCAGCAAATATCTAGGGGCCAAGGCTTCAGGCTGAGGATAGATTGAAGAAATATGGTTTTGGTAGAGAAGGAGATACCGAGCTAAGGATAGATAAAGTGTTTCATTTTCTTGCTTTGCTTCCTCTTTCTCCCTCCATCTTTCTGTTTGTGTGTTACTGGAATGGATGGGGCTGCCACGAGGTACAACTGGAGAGTCCACACAGATGTGTAATATATGCCTAACCTACACACACACACACACACACACACACACACACACACAGACACAGCCCCTCACACACACACACATACACACACATTTTCCTCTTTCTGTTCTCCCCCTTTCCTCCTCTTTCACCTCCTTCATCCTCCCTTTCCTACCTCAGGCAGGGATCATGTTACCCTAAAAGCTACAAACACAGACATGATGGCCTCACACACACACACACACACACACATTTTCCCATCTGTTCCTGTCAAAGCTGTTATGATGCCTCATTTTCTCGAGCCTTTTGTCAAAAACTACAATTACTTTTATGCAGTTTGTGGGTGTTTCAGTGGGTTTGTGTTGAGAATAACCAAAAATGAACAGCATTTGGGATGACATTTGGCTGACATTTGTAATTTAATTTCTTTAGGAGCAGTATTGGAACACATGTATTTCTTTTTAAAGGAAGAATAATATGCAGAAACGCTGCCTGTTTCATCTTTCACTGTTTTATCTGTTTCATTCAGTCACAGATACTAAACAGCAACTAAACCAGCCAGTGCAAAGTTTGTCCAATCATGACTGTAAGGAGATCAAATAGCTTCTATCACCTTCGAAATAACTCTTTTGATTTGTGTGTGAACTTCAGTTATTCGTGGTCTCCTGAGATTCACGCCTAATGACGAGACTAGTGATGCCTGGGCTTTGCCTCCGGCACCACCAGAAGGTTGATGTTTTTGTTTGTTTGGTGAAATGTATTTTGGACGGTTTACCATGAAATTTGGTACACACATTCAGGTCTCCTTAGGGTGAATTTATAATGACTGTGGTCATTAACCTTTCCACAGCGGCCTCATGAGGTAAATTTAAGTTTGTTCAATGTTTTGGTTTTCTTGAAGAACCAGCAGCCTCACTCAGATTTCTTGTTTAATGCTAATTAACAAATGTTAACATGTTGACATGTCAAACCAAGCTGGTGTCCCTACACCTTCTAAAAAGCATTTGTTAGTATCATCCTGCCTATGTCATCTCTGGTTGCAGTAATGGTGGTGAAAAGCAGTTGTTTGTTATGTCTATTCAACAGTTGTCATTTCTGTTGACTTAGGACAGCTTGTACAGCTGCATTAATCTCATCCATGCTCATCAATAGTTTTGCTCATGTTTGTGGGGTCCAGCACAAGATGAATCGGTGCCCACTTTCAAATCTCTGATTGGTTCAGATGTTCTTTCAATCACAGAAAACAGCAATCGATGAGCACAAAACCAGACAAATCCAAATTGCTGAAAGAATCAGATGTGCGCACAGTCATTCAGAGGTCTGGAACCAGGCGATGGCACAGCTCTCCAGGGATTTATAGACCTGACACAGTGTCGATCGGAAATCATTTCAAGCCACAGGCACTAGAGTTCACTGTGTATTGTATCATGAAGGGAAAAATGAAGCCTGAGTGTGAGCAACACTGAATAAGAGTCATGATTTTGTAATAAATCTGTATCAGTCATTTCCATTAACTGACTAATTAGCTGGCTGACTAATTAACCTACCGACTGACTTGTTTAATGACTTGACTGATTGATCAGCAAAGTTTACTGACTGATCAACTCAGCGAGCGATTATGTAATCTGCTGCTGGACTGGATTACGTCTTCACTGACTGGCTGGAAATTCAGCATTGAGCCCAACTAACTGACGTCTGCATGTGCGTGCGTGTGTGCATCTGTGTGTGTGTATTCGTGTGGTATGCGGATAACCTCCTGGTGGGCGATGCGACCGTGGTTAGAAGCCTCTGGGTACCTACACACAGAGATCCCTCTCACCGTACACCCATTACTGGACAGCCATTAGTCTCTCTCACACACACATATGGGACCAGGGGGAAAAGTACAGTGCCGCTCATTCATGATAGGTGGTTGGCCGTGGTGTTCGCTCGTGTGTGTGTGAATATCTTATGCTCTGTCATTAAAAAGCAAACAAATTTAGTCGATCTGGAAACTCCCTGCAGACTACACACACATATGTTAACAGACACACTGATGGGAGTGGGAATTTTCCCCTTACCACAAAGTGAACTGGTGGTTGAGGTGTTTTGGGAGGCCAAGCAAGAGTGTGTTTACCTACTGTATGAGAGTTTGTACAACTGTAAAAAGGAATTTGGGGAGGAGAGAAGAGGAGAGAGTAAATGTGCCAGCCATGCATCATTTCATTATTAATAGCCGTGTTGGAATAAAAATGCTAACCTTGTCTGATCTTACGGACGGCTGAGTCTGCAAGCACTACACTGCTGTGTATGTGTACGTGTGTGTGTGTATGTGTGTGCTTGTGTAAGTGTGTGTGTGTGTGTGTGTTGGGGGACACTAGTCCACAATGAGGTCTTATTTCCCTTTGTTAGGATTGTGCAGAGTGAGCTGGTGAAGTCATTGTAACCCACACAAGTATAAATCTGTGTGTGTGTGTGTGTGTGTGTGTGTCAGGGCGGTGTTTCCCGTGCAGAGCAGGCCAGGAAGAGAGCACCAGTGTCCTGCCGAGAGGGGCATTGTTATCTACCTCCTAATGTTCACGCACACACACACACCTTGACAAACACACACAAATGCATCACCACTCCCAGACTGAGCTGCTTAATCGGGACACCGTCTGTGTCACCGCGGTAACACGTAGCACACGCCTAAACAAACAACAAACACTGCGTTTTGCGCTGCCAACAGAAATGCAGACTAACATATGTATTTCTGTGTGTGGTGCTTATGAAACTGACCGTCCTTTTTGAGACATGTTACTGTTATTTCTGGTCTGTTGTGGAGGTAGAAAGCAAAATGCCAAGCCACACACACACACATACACACAGGCAGAATGCAGTCCTATGGAACTGTGGAGGTGTAATCTGTCAGACAGGAAGCTAGTGGGGTCAGAGGTCACCAAGCACTAATCGATTAGCCGTCAGTTAGAGCTGCGCTAGAGAGGAGAACACAGCTGAGGCCAGCTCTTCCACATTGTGTGTGTGTGTGTGTGTGTGTGTGTGTGTGTGTTTCATGCTGAAGTGTTTTGGTTTTTGAGTGTATCTGTGACAGCACTGCGTGGGCGCATGTATCTCTTGGACTTATTGATCACAGAGAATTTCAACTGAATTTTTGGTCTGACCCTCCGAGGTTAAATGCTGCTCTCTCCCTCTTCCTCCCTCTTCCTCCCATTCTCTCTCTCTCTCTCTCTCTCTCTCTCTCTCTCTCTCTCTCTCTCTCTCTCTCTCCATTTCTTCTTCCGAGTGGAGAAAGAGAGATAGAAACACTTGAACTCGGGTCAAGCTGAGTAGGTGTTAGCTAGCTTAAGTGTCAAACCCGCAGCTATCATCTGGGTGTTTATTTAAAATGAAAGACAGTTTCTGTAAATCTGCATTTCTTCTCTGTGACCTGTGGCTTTGGCACGAACATAACTGGTCTTCTTGGAGTATTTATAATGCTTGCTTTTATGAGAAACTGGCCTGAAAGCCAAAAGGTGATGGCAACTTTGTGTTTGTGTTGCTTGTGCGGACAGACAAAGAGTTTAAATGTAAAAACGGCATTTAATCACGTTTAAATGGACGTAATTTGATTATATCCAATAATCAAAGAAGCTATTATCCTGCCTAACATTTCTCGGCTTATGTTATCACTTATGCATACTGTATATTTCACCTTTCATGCTCTAGCTCAAAGTTAGAGTATTAGATGAAAACACCCCATCATATTATGTGTCAACATGGTTTCTGGAAACTTTAAAAGTCTGAGATTTTATTAGATGCGGTCCCTTTGTCCTCCACCTTCATAAGATTGTTGCTTTTAGATGTTTCATTACAGAAAGTGTATGAAGTCCCAGAACAGTTGTTGCATTGCTTATTGATGGAATTATAGCGAAAATAAATGAGCCCCATTTTTGCTGGGGACCCCCTGGAACCTCCTCAGGGGCCCCTGGGAGTACCCAGACCCCATTTTGAAAGCCGCTGGTATAATGACACAATTTGTCTATTACATATCTGTTGGTCCTTGGAGAGGGATCTTTCCTCTGTGGCTCCTCCTGAGGTTTCTTTTCTTCCCTCTTAAAAGGGGAAGTTTTCCTTAAATGAATCAAGTCTATCTAAGGACAGACACTCATTTTCTGTAAACACATAGAAGTTTCTCGCAAGTTGACCACCTTTGATATGCATCAAGCATTCGGATTGTGTGCGTGCGCAGATAAAGTCCTCTACAGACTGTCATTAAAGACATGGTGCTTTTATTTTGTTTATGTCTTTGAAATACTGATGAATTTCAAGGTATATATTTCCCTGTGTGTCAGTCTACGTCTGTGTCCCCACGTCTAATCAAGAAACCCTCACAGTCGGTTTGTCTCCTGGGACGCTGGTTGGTGAGAGTGAGAGAGGATTAGTTTTTAGAAGGTTTAGAAGGTGACCACCTCATTATAAGACTACATGTTTTAATGATTTGTGGTATAAAGGAAGTGTGTGTGTGTGTGTGTGTGTGTGTGTGTGTGTTTTATAATGATGGACAGAGTCTCTCCCTTTGGGAGCCGCAGTGTTTGTTGTCTTTCTCCAGGGACCCGAGCTTCTGACCTTTCACCTTCCTAACTGAACACAAACCTGTGTACCAAAGATTTCCCTGCTTTGAGTTACCAGTGGCCTTTCTCCAAAACACACAGACAAAGGAAAAAAAAAAAATCTCTTTCAAGACTTAGGAGCAATTTTGAAACAATTGCCGGCTCTAACTGCAGTTGAACGTCAGACTTACCCCCTTCAGTGATGAAATGTGAACTAAATGTTGAGCAGTAACAGATAGCCTGAGCACGCTGCGTGGCGATGCTGTCATTACCGTTGTGCTTCTCCACTGATGTGTCACGGCTGATGTCACACGCTCAATTGGCCCCGCCGACAGCCGCCATCACTCAGACTGTTTACAACACTTTTACTGCAGTTATCACTCACTCTCTGTCGGCTAGACGCCCCACGTTGCTGCTGGAACCGTGTGCTGAGATAACACCAGAGGAGAGCAAGCTTTCAACACACGGAAACACTCGTTTAGCCAGCAGTGTGTGTGTGTGTGTGTGTGTGTGTGTGTGTGTGTGTGTGTGTGTGTGTTTGAAGAAGTCAGGGAAAAAGAGGGAAGGTGAGAGAGCGACCTAAAACAAAACATATGTGGTCTGATTCAGTTTAATATTGTTTTTAGTGTAGTTTATTATATATGTGTGTATACATGTGTGCATATGGTGTGTGAATGCGCACATGTCGCTGTGTATTCAAGTGCATAACTGCATGTACCTGTATGTGTGTTTCCCCATATCGGTGTGTGTCTCTGTGCGTGTTTGAATCTAGGTTATGTTTCTTATTTCCACATGATTAACTAACTCGCGTCTCTGAGACCGTTTCCTCCACCTCGGCCCGTGCCTACCCATAAGGCTGCATGTCAGTGGGGAGCGCTTGATTTATGCCGGCTGAATATGTAACGAGACGCTGTAAATTCACCAGCCAGGACTACATGCATCACTATTCTGCACTATCGTAATTTAGGTGCCACCCGCATATCTGGGATGCTAATGGGTTAAATTACCGGGATAGTTCTGGAGATTTATACAAAGCTAACGAGAGTGGTGCAAGGCGAGAGCGATGGAGGGGGAAGAATAACTAGGAGATGGGGATGGCGGTGGGGGGGGCGGGTCAGAAGAGCAGGGGAGGGTTGAAAATGAAGGCTTGAATAAAGAGGGAAGGGGGGAGGAGGAGTGCGAAGATGCAGAGGTGGAGGGATGAGACAGACGACTACAGGAGATCTTTGGACTGAAGGAGGGTCAAAAATACAACCTAACTTTTTCACTTTTTTAAAAAAAAAATTCTTTCTCCAGCCGCAACACAACATACAATCAGCCTTCAAAATGTTCTCTTCCACAGCAGGCGTATTGACTTGTAAACATACAGGTGTTACTATTAACAGCTCCGTTCCAGTCAAGTGTCCCAGTAAGCCGTGGCGATAATACAGTGAGTCACAGCGAGTGTACAATACCAGCACATTGAAACTGATGCAGCTAAATGAAATTCAGACAGCATTCATTTTATTATTGACACCTGTGTATTCCCTACTGTTACATATTACTGCCTCAGAACTTTATGATGATGAACAGTTGCCCATTTACACAACGAGATTATCATTCATTTGTGCTCATCTGGTCGCTCTGTTTTTGGTCTCCACTGACGTGTGCTGGAATGATTTGGTAGCTCTCGTGCTGATGGCAGTTGCTGCTTGAAATTGGGCTTGACAGAAACAAGCACAACAAAACAGGTTTAAATAGACTAAAAGAGGCTGAAAGGCTCCTTAGGGCCAAGTGGGGATGCACATAGTAATTTGGTCCAGTGTTGGAAAGATGATTTGGTGCTTCAGGATTTGTTAACAGCTACTGATGCTAACCACACAGCCCCCCTTTTGTTTATCCAGTTGTCCCCTTTGTGCCAATCAAAGCGTGCCAAACAATAAAGGCAGAATTTACAGATGTTGGAGTATTTCCTGTTTTCAGAGTCAGCAGAGGACTGAAGCTGACATCAGATATGTGATATTATAATGTTTAGGCCATTATTTAGTCTGAAGGAGAGTGGATTGTAGTTATTGACGCAAATTAGCTTTTGTACACAAACACTTGAACGATAATATATATATTTTCGTTCCCTCCCCTCACGCTCCTTCTCCACCTCTCTCTCTCTCTACCATCTGTCTGCTCTCAGTGCCAGCCGCTAATTAGTCCTTGTAAAGTCAGTGTAGTGAGGAGTCCCTGTGTTTGGATACTGCTGTCTAGTCACACACTGCAGAAGGGGGGCGGTGGTGCTAATAGCCTGTGTTTTATCTGTCAAGTTTGTTGCTGTTATGCAACACACTTCAGGGTTAAGGTTAAATCTCAGGAGATGCAGCCGGAGTGTTGTGACTTTATTTACCAGTAATCAGTTTGTCTGCCTCAACGCACAGGCAGCGGCACATAAAGCGTGAGAGAGATGGTGTTATTTATTTTTTCATTTGTGTATTTTATTCTATGCTAATTCTTGTCTTTGAACATCTTGTCCATTTGGAGAATCTGGGTTGGTTTTTTTTTTAGCATACTGTTTGTATTGCACTAAAAGGAGTCAGTAAAAATATTAAACATACCCTTTTTTATGTGGTTTTATGGCCACTTAACGCATAAAGAAAAGCCTGACAGACCAGGGTAAACAACTGTCAGCAGAGACTACAGCCAATATTACCGATATATTACAAAACACATTACAGGAGTATTTTAAAGACATAAATTTCAGTTGATTAAATCATCATTTTTCAGGCATTGCCTTTTAACAATCATTTAAATTATGTTACTTTCTTCTACAATCACACAAAGTAAATGTCACACATTATATAATATAATTAGTATAATAACATAGTATAATTTACTCAAGTGATTGTGACTCGGATCAACAGAAGTTTCGTAGTTTTGTTTCCTTTTCTGATGCTAATAATGATGGGCCATCATTAGTCTTAGAAACTAGAAAAAGGTTGTTTTCAGAAGGCTTTTCTCTCTCACACACACACACACACACACACACACACACATACGTGCACAATGCAGTTTTAAAATGTCATTTTCACTTCCATATAAGTGACTTTGAACTTGATCTTAACAGATTTCTTGTTGACGGCCTCTGAGGTTGTCTGATCAGTTGTGTTGCTTACCTCATGGGACTCTGGCATAGCTGCTGTGTCCCCACAAAACTAAAGTTTATGAGTGAGATGTGATAACTGATAAGACTCGTGCTCGCAACAAAATCACATTCCCCTTTCCAGATTGAAAGGCAGCCTTACAGAATCAGTAATAGTAAAAATAGTAGTAATAGTATCCTGAAACAAGTAAACAGATAAAGAATAGTGATGTGGTGGCCGAGTGTGTGATTCAAACTCCCAGGCCTTTCACTTGATTCCACAAAGTAAGAATAGCACTTCGTAATAGGATTGTTGTTATTGGTTTATGGAAAGAGCAGACGCATACACTTACACACGCACACACACACACACAAAGAAAAAGCCCCCTAAGCAGAGCTGGGCTGAGAACAAAGCGTTTGTATTTACTGTAGGCTCAGGTGACAATACATGACGAACTAAAATAGACTGGGTGGTGGTCTGTGCTGCGCTGTGTGTGTGTGTGTGTGTGTGTGTGTTCTCCCATATATTTGTTCTCCACATTGTGTGCACATGCATATTTGTGTGTAGTAACACCCTGGGCAGCTCGCCCCACAGATGAGATTTCCATCCGAACAGGAAGTGGATTGCTGCCACTTCCTGTGCAGGACACAGTCAGCCCATGAATACTGTTTCATCTCTCACATACACACGCACACACAGGCTGGGGCAACAGAGTTGATGGGCTTATTCTTACAGACTTGATTTATATCTCACACTTGCACCTTTAATGTCTGTGTATACTCTGAATGTGTAAATGCAACATGACATTTCCTGTCTTTCAAGATACTCAGACAATAGGAGGCAAGTCCAGATTGATGTTACTACCTTTTCACTGTCTGGCCTTTTCGCCTTTCTCTACCTCTCTCCTCTTTGTTCTGTCTACTCTCCAGCGTTTCATCTGTCTCAGGAAAGAAATCCAGGCACAGCTAAACTCTTGAGTTTAATTAACGTGCTAAAGCAATATTATATTTGATCCATATGACATAAAAAGTCGTAGTTGGTGAGTCGTGTTCAGCGTGAATCTGCAGTGGCACATTTGAATCGACGTCTTGTATGACTTAAATAGACAAAACCACAGATATGTGAGGGTTTAGTGTAGATAAACAGACAGACAAGCAAGTGGGCTGGCAAATGCAGTACAGTAAAGGACAGACAGACAGGCTGGCAGACAGGGTTTCTGAGTTACTGTTGTTGCTTTTTATAATTAGTTCAGGAAGCTTCGACAATCGTCTGTCAGTAAAGAGAGGCGGTATCAATCTCCGTCTGACAATAGCAGGAAAGACAAACACACACACACACACACGCACACACAGGGTGGACTGTGAAGGAATGCAGTGTGTGTGTGTGTGTGTGTCAAAGTACAGGATAAGTTGCTGTTTACTGGGGTATCTTACGTGTACCGGAGTGAGGAGACTTGGTGTTCTGCAAACAGGCAGATTTTGAAGTGCGTCAAGCAGCCGAACAGAAAGGGTTGTAATCTCTGTGTGAGATCAAAAGAAATTTTAATGATGTCCCCATACAAACTCTGTCGCTGCAGCGGAAGCAGTGATGGGACACAAGACGGAAGAGAAACAGAAACACTGAATGTACACTAGCATACAGCATCCTATGGTCAAACGTGTGCAGCCCACATATGACGGGCTGGAAACACGTAAAGCTGTAGGATAAAAGGAGTAAGTAGAGTTAATGAAGGCAAAACAGTGTGGTTAGTGAGTGTTTATGTCCCAGAGGCTGGGATACATGTGAAATATATGCAAGGCCTTTTAAAAATTACAGGCCTTTCAAAAATGCTGACAAGACTCATCATTCCTCCACACCTCATTAAAGATCATTTTCTATTGAAATTTAAAAACAAAACAAAAAAAAAAAATCTGACCAGCAAAGCTTTAAAAACCCTGTGAAGATGCATCATCAAGTTGTGAAAGTGTTAAAAATGTAAATAAGCCAAGTGTGTATATTGGAGGGAAAACTGTAGATAAAATCAGTATAGAAGCATATTCATGCCGTATGGAAGCTTTATCAGTATGTAAATATAAAACATCCAGTAACTGATTAATATTGATGTATATATAATTTTTTTGCGTCACCCACCTTCAGGCGTTGTAGTTAAAACCTGCTCACCTCAGCAGTATATTCCCTTAACTGATAATAAATGTACAGAATCTGCCAGATTGTCTACTTTTCCCTTCATCCCTCCAAGTTTGTCTTTCCCTCCAGGCCAGAGCTCCTGCGTTTAGTCAGTAAACTGCAAATGTGTTTTTTAGGAACTGTTTTACGGTGATCGCACGCTGTGTTTACGACTCCTCTCGCCCAGGAGGAGAAAGGCCGAGCAGGCCCAGCGAGGAGGCCACAAACGCACATGATCCAGGAAACTGCCTGAACTCACACGAAACCTGCTGAACCTGACCGTGTTTCTCCTCCTTTCCCTCTTCCTTCATTTGTCGCCCAGATCCTTCCTATCCTCCTTTCCTTCTCCCACTTCCTCCGCCCCTTCATTTTTGTGTTGATGTTCCTCTAGTAATTTCCATACTGTTATTCCTCCAGAAACATGCATCTGAACAGGTATAAATATAAAGTATATCTATGTATGTATGTATGTGTGCTTGCCCTTGCGCATGGGTGGTTGTAGGTGTGTGTGGGTGTGTGTCTAAAGGTGTTCATCTCATCTCTACAGGGAGTTCAGCATCCTCTGCTTCTCCTGAACACAGAAAGACGAAGAAGAGGGAGGAGGAGGAGGAGGTGGAGGAGGAGGAATGGCAGACTGAGGCATTTTCTTTGGTCTATCCAGACAGCTCAGAGCCTTCCTTCTCCTCCTCCATCTCTCTTTCTCACCCGCCACCTCCCGCTCCCTCGCATTAATTCAGCGAGGTACTAAATATTTCTTTTAGTAGAAAAAGCGATTTCTCTCCGTGGCTCGCTGGGGCTGCCGCTGCCGCTCGCCAGCACTTTCGCCCTCTTCGCACACCTCACCCCTCACCCCTGCACACATGGGAAGTGCTTTTTTTATGGACTAGCCAGTATTATAAATGTTCAGCTGTGTTTATGGCTTATTAGGCAGTTACAGGAAGGAGGAGAGCATGTGTTTTATTGGCTTAATTGGGAAAGAACAGCTTCCTTGCTGCATTAGCACTATTTTCCTCTCATCAACGGCCCTGGCTGGTGAGGAGGCGCTCTGTGCAGTCAGAGGTGCCCTCGTGGTGCCATTCTTTCTGCTGAGGACAATGAAAGGGCTTCTCTGCATGTGTGTGTCTGAGTGGGTCTGTGTGTCTGTTTGCATGAGTTGTGGGGGAAAAACAAAACAAACAAAAAAAAACAGCAGCACAGAAAAAGAAAAAAATCAATGTCGCAGTTAAGGTTTTGGGGTTTTTTTTGGACTTCTTAAAGTCCAAAAGCAACCAAAATAGCAACGGAACAATCAAAGTGGTCTGACCGGGTCGTCAGATTCAGCTGCTTTGTTACGTGGCCCTCGCGTCTCACCCAGACTCACAGAGTACCCTTTAGCATTTGCATTAGATGTGCAAATCCTTCCTGCCAAAAACTCTTCCTAGTACTTGATTAACATGGTTAAGTTTAGGTTCGGAAAATGATTGTTGATGTTTGGTTTCGCTCTGAATGTGAACTCTGGGTCTTCTGGGTGAAAGCTGTATGTATTACTCATGATTCGATCCCAACCCTACGTCACAGCTACGTCACAGTGTGTAGCTCCCCTGATCATCTCATTATACTGACGCAGGTGCAGCATTTTTACATTGGAGGCAATTTAAAGACAAGACCCTGAGGAAATGACGAAACAGTGGTGACTGACGACCTGGGGATGAGACTGGGCTGGAACAAGAGGAGGCCTTGTCCAGTTGCTTTAAGAGTGTGTCCGCCACACCTGCTCACTCCTCCTTCTCCTCTTCCTCCACGCCAAGCTCATTGAGTTCAAGAGCCAGAGCGTCGGCCTTCGCTAATGCATCAAGACTATGTATGTGCACATGCTTGCGCACGTCATGCACAAACATTTGTACTGTGCAGCATTCCTGTATGCATGGGTGGGAGTCTGGGCTGAATGTGCAGAGACACATTCAGTTGCTAAACAACTGAATAAAATCTTTTCTGCCATGTGAATGTGAGGTAAGTGTGTGTATGATTGCTTTCTAGAGGTTAAGTCTGTGTGTGCGTGTGTGTGCGCGCGTGTAAGCAGGCATGCGTCCTGGTACTTGACTGTGAAGCTGCTCCTTTCATTAGTCACGAGGAGAGACGATCCTGGATACTCTTTGGAGTCTGATAACACAGAGCGATCTTGTAATGTGTTTTATCTCTTTTTTTTCTCCACCCCTCCCTCCTCCCACAGCTCCCCTCCATCCCTCCCCAATCCCTTTAATTCTCCCCTCTCTCACCTCCCTCCCTCTCCGGCGTGCGCTGCGCTCTGTCGCTCCCCCAGCGTCTGAGGTGGAGACTAAACAGCCGCGTTATTTATTGTGATGTTTTCGTGGCCGCCTGGTTTAAATAACAGTTTGGTCTCTCTGCAATCCTCCCTCTCATCTCCCTGCCTTTATTCTCTCTTTTGCTGCTCCCTCTGTCGCTCTTTTTCCTGCTCTCTCCTTCTCTTTCTCGCCCCTCCACACACACACGCACACACACCCCTCCTCCCATCATGCTCTGGATAATGGTACATTGTTAACGGGCTGTCTATTGTTTGGTTTGTGTTCTTGGCTAAGCGGAGGGTGAATAGTTTTTAGATGACAAACATATAAGCTCGCTGCCAGCCATTCTGATCTGCTGGGCTGGAGTTAGTTATACACAGAGACGACTGAGTCCCGCTTACCCTCAATCAATGGAGACTTGGAGTGTCACAGCAAGAGTTGTGTATGCACATGTGTTTGTGCATATGGGCACGTCTTTTTCGTGACACTGTTAAGCCTGCGAGTTTGAAATACAGACTTGGCTGTGCCGATTGGCATTTAAAAGTTGTTGTGCCAAGCTGACATTGTTGTTTAGTTTCTCCGTTTGCAGATGAATGTACTTCTCATCACTGCTTTAACCCAGTGAAATTACGTGCATTCACCTCTTTAAGACGAAACAACTCCATAATATGAATCTTCATAGAAAGATTACCAGCTGTTTTTAAATCTATCAGTGGCCGTCTTTATCAAAGATCATCAAAGATTTTTTTTTTTACTTCATTTTTTGACATTTCTTTCGCATCAAACCTCCTGTTTTCAGTAAAGTAGCTACATAATTTTTGTGATTATACATGAAAAGTTATAGTTGCATTTAAGATGAAAATCATAGTTCGTTTGCTTGTTAACTGATCATAATTGAAATCACAACCACTTTAGTGATAGGATTACAAACACTCCCAGTAATGTGCCTTTGATTTGACCTTTTGTTTACATTTGCATCATGGACTGAGCCTTTATGCCTTCTTTTCTTATGGCACTAATGTAATACTGACCATCATTTATTAACCAAAAGTTCCTGTGCAAAACAAGATTAAGATTAAGGTCAACTTGTAATCTAAATGCATGATGCCAACCCTACAGTGTGTCCAGAGCACATATTATGTATTAATAGAAGTGTCTCGCATCTTATTTTTCACCGCTACACTAACTTGTGCTGATCAAATATGATTTTGATTGAAAATAAGACACAATCACAATACTGTGAATACTGTGAGGCTGCTTGTACCTTTCACACATATGTATACACGCACACACACACACATAAATATATGTAACCTACAGTGACCTACCACAAAAACCACATCTTCTGTCTTTCTCAAGGCTTTTTTAAACATACATCTATCCGGGCTGAAGGATGCATGTGTGAGTGTGTGCCTATACACACACACACACACGTATTTATGGCAGCGGTTCCATCGTGGAAGTGATGGAGGGTGTGAAGCTGCATTTTAATGGATGATTATGTTTTATGTTTTCTCTGCAATGACCCGCAATGGCCGACCAATATTGTTCCCCTTCCATCCCACCCCTCACACACACACTCACACACATACATACATTTCCACTATGACTACCCCCCTCTGTAATATCTGTCCACCATATGCCCCTCACCCCAGCTACACACACACACACACAGTGCTTCCATTCACCTCCCAAGCCTCCTCCCCTCTCACCTTCGACTGTGCTGGGGTGACACCAGGTGCTCTCCTCTCTCTTTGGGGCAGAGAGGAGCGTGACTTAACATCCAGCCTTTATAGTAAAGGACATTCTCCTCTCTATTACCTACTTATGGAAAGGTCAACCAGCATGAATAGAAAGGTTGGACGCACTCATAATGTAAAACGCATGCTCTTCTCTTTTCTCCTCCTCCTGTCTACCTGCCCTGTCAGCACTCTCAACTCCTCACCTTCCTTAATCTGACGCACGGAATAAGCGCGACAGAAAGACAGACTGACAGGACTCCGTCAAAATCACATTCTGTCAGTGTGTAGGAAGAGGAGGAAGAGGAGGAGGAGGAGAGGGAGGAGGAGGAGAGATACCACTCCTCTATCTGTGCTGAGTGGCAGAGCAGGACAAAGAAGAAATCATTTTGAATTCTGAGGACCATTAGCATGACTATAGATGCATTAAAATGTCAGATAGTGGGAGCGCGGAGAAGGGAGGTGGGTGAGGAAAGTGCGCGGAGGAGGGAAAGTGGAGGGAGGAGCGTGATGTATGAGTGACTGTATCATCGTAACTTGACTCCATCCGTGGGTGCTCACTCCCTCTTTTCCACAGTTATGGCAGTTAAAGCATAGAGGGAAACGCAGACGTGTGGAATGAATGGGAATCATTATGAGAGGAATCTGATACAGTAGTTTTGATCACATGACCCAGCAAGCGATCCACCTTGTTAGATATGGAGGCGGAGGACGAGGGACAATTGCACGACACAACAACAACAACAACAACAACGCTGTATTGGAAATGCAGAAGTTTTTGACAAAATTTATCACTGTACAGCTACCACAGCTCACGAGCTCAAGTTTGGGTTTTATATGATAGGAGTAGTTCTGTTTTTTTTTTCAATTTATATATAATTTTTTAGATATCTTTCTGTCTGTATGTTTTGTGTTTTACATTTCTTCCACTCGCTCTTATTGCTGGTAACTTGTCCTGATTATCAGGCGTTTCTGATCACATTTAAGTGAGTTTTTAATGCTTGTGAGGGCGTTTTATAAACTTTAGCCTCTTTCCTCCTATGCACATCCATTTATTATTTGGTCATTTGGGCACACAAACTGAACTAAAAACTTTGAAAACCAAGCAAAAAAAAAATTAATAGGAGAAGATGTAGTCCATCAAAATTTTAAATACCATTATAGCGCTTATAAAATAGCAGCCTGGCACACCTCTCCCTCACCCTCTCCCTCTCTTTCCATCCCTCTTTCATCACTAATTCAGTTAATGTTGCCTGAGAGGAAGTGTGATGCCTCAGATACCTCCATTACATCACCAGTGCAGATTAGACCGTACAAATTAAGGCCACAGGTCACAATACGCACACACAGATACTCTCCTGAACACTGCTTTCGTTCAAGAATCGGCAGAATCTGAAGAAAGCTGCGCACAGTGAGTCGACTAAGAAAAAATTATGCTGTCTGCTGTTATAAACACCTGCTCTCGTTCACAGCACACAGCAATGTTAACTCTTTAAAGCCACGTGAACTGATTTTTAGCCACTAGGGGTCAGTTAAAAGATGCATACCCCTTTATCATATTAGTTTATAGTGTAGTTATGGTGGACATACATGCTCAAGTCTTTTTCCAGCCACCTGATGAATGTACATTCACTCTTCTTTACCTTTTGCTTTTTGCAACACATGAAAAGATTTTTCTTCTAAGCAGTATGATCTTCTTAATTAGCATATTGCTAACCTTATCTCTCTGCTGTGTGGTGCTGAGAAAAGTTAACGCTGGCTTCATCAGACATGTTGTTGTGCAGGATGTAAAGCCAAAACAACGATCTTCAAAAGGCTCAAAGGCTCTGTACTATAACAGAGCTGGGTGATAACTCTCTGCGGGCTCGTTGCCATGAAGGACACTGTTCACTTTAAATGGAGATGATCTGATTCAGTGTCAGCATGAAATAACACTTATTGAAGCTTCAAAGAAGATTCAAGGAAGATTCATGGGGTTCACATCCCTGTCAAAATGGCTCAGAGTTCACGAAGGATCCCTAACTCCAAAAAGCAGGAGGCTTGGAGCGTAAAAAGCAGCATCTTTACTGTACTTTTAGTTATTTTGCTACTATGTGTACGTGTGTTCCAGTGTCTTTCTGGACCGATTCTTTCCCCTCACATCTGCTATTAGACTCTGGACTCTGCCATTGTCTGTGTTTTAGCTGTGAGTTCTAATCTAATAAAGTGTGTGTGTGTATGTGTGTGTTATGCGCTTGTGTTTGTGCATGTATGTCTGTGTGTGTGTGCAAATCAATAGTGATATATAATTCACTGCATCCCGGCCCCACCACTCTTTATACCCACACATACTGCCTATTTAATATTGCATGAGGACACACACATATACAGATGTGGGGGCAGGGGGAATATATGTGTGATGTGTGTGTTTGTGTGTGTGTGCGGCCCCCTTAGGATCGTAAAAGAGGGTCTTTTACACCCCTCTAACCTCCTCTCCCTACGTGATCTGAGTGCTGGTTTACCTCTTTAAACTTCCCTCTTTCTTACACTGTCCTCCATCACTTTTTCCTCTTTCTCTGCCTTTTCTCGTTTTTTTTTTCTTTTTCCAATCTTTGTTTTTCTCTCTCTTTCCTGTATCTATATTCGCCTCTCTCTCTCCCTCCCTCCCTTCCTCTCTCTGTATTGTTTTGAACCTCACCCTTGGGGTCTTCACATTCACTCTTTTTCCATGTGAATAAATAAGAATTCATCTCCACATTTAAATAGCTTCAGGGTTTTCGGGACACACACACACACACACACACACACACTCGTACTTCTCAGTCATGTTTTTAAATCATTAGAGTATGGGGTCACCAGGGGTCACGTCTCTCTCTCTCTGGCCACCATGCTCTATCCTGATTGGCTGCTGACATTGCAGGCCACTCAGCATGCCTGTTAGCTTAGCAGCTGTGCTTTTACCCTCACCTTGCCTCCAGTGTGTGTTTGTGTGCGCTGAATTATTTAACAGTTAGTGCTTCTGTGTATGTATTTCCATATGTGTATGTGTGTGTACATGCGTGTGTGCGCAGAAAAAAGCTCAAAGACTCAAGTGCCCCCCCCAACCCTGATCCCCATCTTCCTATTTGTTAGCTTAGAGTTTCATCAGATTCAAACACATTCATGTTCCTATACAAACCAACACACACACACATAAATATATGAACAAACACACACTTACTCCTTGTCTTTTGGGGCTCTATATTCATATTTCATCGCCCTCTGACTCTCTATGAGTTTGTGTTTTATTGCAACATGAAAGAGCCGCTCCATAAACATGTTAATGGCTTTGATCACATAATGAGCTGAACAAATAGGAAACAACAGGGAGATTAAACAGAGAAGGATAAAAAAAAAAAAAAGCTGTATGCACACTGTCTGTACAGTCTTGGTTTGTCTGAGTGGGAGCTAATTAGTGGTTTATGCTCTGCCATTCTTTTACACTGGGAGAATTGGCATAACAGGAATTTGCACAGCCAATACTCAGGGAGTCAGACATATGCACACACTTTTACTCACACACACACACACACACACACAGATATCTGCAGTCATATTTGTTATCATGATAACATCCAGAACAAAGGTTGGGATGGCAGTGTCGGGGGCTGGGCTGTTAATTTAACGAAGGCTCTAATTAAATTGGGTCATGTGTTTTTAAATTATTAATTGTTTCTCTTTGTTTAAGTGACTCAGAGCGACAGAAAGAAAGCCCTCAAACAAAGATTATTGTTACTGAATCTTGTTTCTCAGAGAATATTTTGACGTGTCACAGTAGGAGAAGCACAGGTGTTAATAATAGATTTAATTATGGCTGCATTCCATTTAGCTGCTTGTGTTTTCAGGGTCCTGATATTGTTCATGCTGGCTCATTGTCACCCTGTCATGGCTTACTGAGACACGTGAATAGAAGAGAACCACTGTTTGATGCCAACACTTGTGCTTTTCCTGTCATGGCAAGTCATAATATCTGCTGTGAAAAAGGCAGGATACAGGCGAGCTGCTTTGTCACTCAGTGGGATGAAATGACTAAATGGTGCTGCCTTTGTTCGTTTACCAAACGGGGCCGACACAAAGCCTGAGTGCATTCACACTGACAGAAAAATCCAGCAAACCTTGGAAAAGACCTGCAACGCTACAGCACACTCCTTTAAAAATCTGGACATAACTGACTTACTGAATCAAGCAGTAACATAACGGGGTGACATTTCTCATGACACCCTCATGTAGTTGGTGTAAACAACATTCGGTCACGTTCAATTGAAAACGCCCTCTCCTGGCTGCAATAATCATGATGGGAGCAAAAGAGGAGGACAGGTAACAATATTACAGAGAAATGTGTTTAAAGGAGAAACCACACTTCCACACATTTCCCACCAACAGTCAATCTTGGTTACTTTTAACCATGAACAGAACTTTTTCCTAACCATTTCCATGTGGTTGGTATTGTAACCATAATGAGGATGGTTCCCTAACCTTAATAAAGGAGATATTTTAACTCCAGCCACGGTGTTTTTGTAACCGTAGCTGAGCACGTCTTTTGAGTGCATGACCCTGGGAATGAGATTCAACAACAACCAAAAACCTTTAATTTCAACAACACTGCTACTCCTATGAATTAGGTAAGAACAACGTCATGACATTTACCAAAACCAAAAACCTCTTCATTCAAAACTTTTCTCTTCTGTCGTAGGGTAAGCATGTTGGAAGAGATCTCTCTCTTTTTCCCAGTTACTCTTCACGTTTTCCACCAAGAGAAACTGAAATTAGCTCTGACTGTGGCAGAACCGCTCCTCCAGCTTTGAGTCTAATGTTTTAAGTCTAATCTAAATCTGAATACAAGCAGGGAAGCTGCCCGTCATATTATGCATTTGAGATGATCAGCCTGATGTTTAAAATTAGAATAAATGACTTGCAGGTGATGATTTAGCACTTTTAAATGGTGGATGGCAGGTAATGGTGGCGTTCCTGTGAAAACTTGTCTGTTACTTCAGATGTAAAGACAAATTAACACAAAGAGAAGGAAGGAGAGGAGTGCAGACTTGTTTCTATTTTCATCATTTTCCAGTGCTCTGTACTCCTCCTCAGTGGAGCTCCTTGTTTAGGAGCCCTGGTTTGTTTTGTAGTCAAAGCGTCTCTCTTCTTCTTGTATCTTTTTTTGTGCTTTTGTCGTGCGTCTTCCTTGTACTTTTTCTTCTGTGTTCTTGATCCGTGAGGTGTTGTGAGTTGTTTTGTCTGTTTAATTACCTACACACCAGTTGGGGAGGTGAGTGTTTGACAGTTGTCATCGAAGCCTGTTTGTGTGTGTGTGTGTGTGTGTGTATGCGAGGGAGAAAGTGTAAGGAAGGTGGTGTAAGTCTGGATTGTATTGCAAGACCTCACTTATGTGACAGCATGTAGACATGATGGCTTTGCTGTCGTTCAGGCACTAGTCAACGATGCTTTCATTCTCTCTTTCTCTCTCACACGCATGCACGCACACACACACACACACACACACACACACACACACACACACACAGAGTGAGGAGTCTCCCATTGTGCTCCATCTCTTGCTGTCTCTTTCTGTGGAGGTAGTATTTCTTTGATCACAGCAACGACACTGATTAAAAGGAATGATGCCTGTCATGAAGGGAGATGTATTCATAACACTAACAGAGGACAAGGTGGCATCTCTCTCTCTCTCTCTCTCTCTCTCTCTGTCTCTCTCTCTCTCTCTCTCTCTCTCTCTCTCTCTCTCTGTCCATCTTCATCTCCAAGCCTCTTTCTCTTATTTCTCTCTTTCTTTTTCTCCTTGCTCTTGCTGTCTCTGGTTTTAAATACTCATCATATTGTCAAGCTCATTTGTCTTATGCTGGTGATGCAGCCCGCCGATTCAGTTTTCAGTGTTACGTATGTGAACATGTTAGTGTGTGTGTGTGTGTGTGTGTGTGTGTGTCTGTTCCTGCATGCTAAGCGCCGTGCTACATCAGGTAGTTTTGAACAGGACAGCAGAACCTGTCTCGTTCTTCCCCTTCATCTCTCTTTAACAAGTTCATTTATTCATGAGAGTGAAGACACACACACATACACACACACTTTGGTTGGGTGGCAGAAGGATAGACTGTTGGCAGATGAAAGAGAGAGTTCCTGAGCTGTTGTTAAATAGTCTGTCAGCCTGACACACACACGCACACACACACATCACCACACACTACCACAGTCACTTGAACTGAAAGTTAGTGGAAAAAATAAGCTATTTTGTTTTCAGATTTATAGATTTTAATTATTAAAAATTTGAAAGGGAGAAAATAATGAGCATTAATTATTCATAAACTGCATGTTAATTGGTTCTCGAATATTCAAAACAAAACAAGGCCATGAATATTCAGATGTATAAAGAGAGGATTAGAGATCGCAAATGAAGAAAAGCACACTCTTCTAATGAGAGCAAAGGAAGGGAAAAAGAGAAAGGAAATACATGCAAAGAACTGTAGAAGGTGTTGGGGATGAGAGAAGAAGATGAAGAAGAAGAGCATCCATGAGATAAAAACAAAAAGAGGAGCAAGAGGACGATGTGAGGAAATGAATAAGGAGGAGAGGAGGCGGTGTGGAGGAGAGAAAATGAGATGGGGGGGGGAAGCGACGATGAAGAGAGAAAAGCAAGCGGAGGCAGCGAAGAGTCAGGGGGGTCTTTTGTGTTTTCACCATGATGGATGACAGTGTTGACTAAACGAGCTAAATTAGAAGCTTTTTCCTGCAACTCTGTTGAAATATTATTAACACGCAGCAACTTTAGTGAAACATATGATTCAGCTGCACATAATGACCTTGACTATTGATTTGGGAATAGAAGGAGCGGCTGTGTTTTTGCACTGAGAGAGTGGGGGGTACATCACATGGTCTGTTGCAGTGCAGGGCTGTTATATTCTGTCATTAAAAACATTAACTCCTGAAATGCCTTAATATAAACCCTCTCCTACACACACACACACACACACACACACACACACACACTCAAATTTAATAGCTTTAATTAGCCGGGCATGCATCCGGTCTTGTAATTAGCTAATAACAGCAACATGGATGTGGTTAATTAGTGGTAGGAGGTGCTTGTGAATTAGAAAAGCCACTGACACCATTACTGGACCTGCTGCAGAAATAACAGAGTTACACCACTGCTAGCTGAATGCACATAAACAAAATGATGTTTTCTTTTTAAAATCAAAAGGTAGGTACATCAGTGGTCTTGTACAGTTTTTGAAGTCTGTCTTGTTAATTGCCTTTAAAGGAACATTACATCATTTTCTTTTAATCTCTCATTACACATGAAAAGGAACGGATTATCTGAAGGGCTTGTCATCTTTCTTCTCTTTTCTTTCGCTTCTCTTCATCCTCCTCTCTCAACCCTCCTCATCCTCCACTTAATTGGTGCCCCATCAACCCGTTAATCAAATTACTTCTGAACCAAAATTGACAGTTTTCATTAATTATAAAGGATTATTCTAATTGCAATTCAAATTTATTCATTTACAACAGACGGCGCTCAGTAATATTTCAGTGAATTAGCATATTAAATGGAGTGGTTCCTACATTAGTTATGGTAATGCATGCATATTTCCTTATTTGGACTGGGTGAGCCATATGTGTGCCACACGAGCAGTTTATGTATGTGTGTGTGTGTGTGTTTGTGTGTGCGCGCACAGGTGAGAAACCTAGACAGCGTTTAATTTGCTTGACAAACGTAGCGGGAGTTAAATCCCCAAACCAGCCCCATGCATCTCCATCTCCTCTTTTTTCTCCTTTTACCCCTCTCTGTGTCCTCCGTTTCTTCTCACCTCGTCTTTTTTCCTCATCCTTCCCACTGATTGCCTCTTAGGTTTGCTTAGGCCACGGATCAACCTTTGAGTTGTTATCATGCTATTGAGTTTTTGTGGAAAAAACGTGACTTTTTTGGCAATGACTGAAAGAAAATTATATATCAGTCATCACTTCTCTGTTTCAGTCAAGATCGAGATCTAATTAAGAGCTACCTTTGAGCAAAGTTTTGAGGCCCAAATGCACTGAAAGCATTTTGAAGTACACCAACTGTTTTAAATGGCTGAATATTCACCGAAACTGCCTTGACGCCTCCTCCAAACATGTTTCAGTTGTGGAGTAAGTAAGACTAGCAATTTTTGCATTTATTTTGTTTGGGTCTACACCAATCCAGTGTACAAATCTGTTTTATCCTCTGCCTCAGAGACTCAGGGAGAAAGTGTAAAAGACGCCAGATGGAAAAAGTGTAAAGCTGAAACAGTTTGTAGCAGTTAATGTTTAAGCAGGCAGCTTGAGTGCATAGTGGATGTCCAGATCAGACCAGAGAAGAAGAACTAGTAAGTGTTTCTAAATATTTCATTCCACCAGGATGTTAGGAAAACATAAGACATCATCCCTTTAAATAGACAAGATATCAGAGTGTAGCATACACACGATCCCCCTAGTGTAATGCACACATGCATGCACAAGGATGCAGCACGTAAATACACCGAAGCACAGGATGCTACACTGTACACTGTACATTTTGTTTGCATATAATTTTCTCTTCTTGAGAACGTTGGATCCCCTGACAGTATCAGTCCTTTGTCATTGCCTTCCAAAATGACCTATACTAAATAGACAAAGGTATTGGGACACCTGACCATTACACCAACGGGACTTCAGTGACATTGCATTCTTAATACACTGACAGCTTTGCAGACTTTCTACAAGATTTTGGAGTGTTTCTATAAGAATTTTTCTCCATTCGTGCAGCAGAGCCAGCAGAGACACTGATGCTGAACCAAAAGGCCTGGCTCACAATCTCCATTCCAGTTCATCCCAAAGGTGTTGGATGGGGTTGAGGTCAGGGCTCTGTGTGGGCCAGTCAAGTTCTTCCACACCAAACTCATCCAACCATGTCTTTATGGACTTTACTTTGTGCACTGCTGCACAGTCATGCTGGAATAGAAAAGGGCCTTCTCCAAACTGTTGGAAGCATAGCATTGTCCAAAATGTCTTGGTATGCTGAAGCACCAGGATTTCTCTTCAGTGGAAGTCAGGGGCCGAGCCCAACCCCTGACAAACAGCCTCATAAAGAGGTGTGTCTGGATACTTTTGTCTAGATAGTGTATATGACCTTCCCAAAAATGCCTAACTTGAGTGTTTCTGATGTGTCATTTATAAGATTTGTTTTGGTTTAGGCTAATAGCCGAGGCTGGGAGAAGACTGTGGTCACGGTTACCTGAGACCCGCACTGACTGAAGATGATGTGAACAGTCCACTTCATGAAACCTTTGCTCCTGAGGAACTTATGAGTTATCATTTGCCTCATCCCAGGAGGTCATGGTCAGAAAAGTATTTTATCAAACAACCAATGAGACAAGAAAGAAAGAGGCAGACATCACACACATCACCTGTGGAGAAGAGCTTTAAAAATGCTTTTCTCAATCAGCGTCATTACAAGTGAGAAGTTCTCTTTGTGTGTGTGCAGGTTTGTGTATGAGTGAGCAAGAGATGCAGCTGTGTGTGTGCGGTGTGTTTGAGTGAGTGAGTGACTGATGGAGAGAGGAGAGAGAGGTTCCTGTCAATATCACTTCCTTCATCACCCTTTCACCCCACACCCCCACCATGAATTATTTGTAAGGAAGGCACACACACACACACACACACACATAAGAGCCCTCTAGTTTACTGGCACTGTTGCCTTGTTACCACCAACAAGACTGTGTGAGTTTGAGTATGTGTGTGTATTTGTGAGGACCGTTTTGTGTGTATGTCTGTGCAAGTGTTCAGTAGTGTTGATAAAAACTGCATGTGTGTGTGTGTGAGCAGCAGGGAGAAGTAAAAAGGACAGAGTCTGAGCTTTAGATCGATTTGAGGTAAGCTGTGCATGTTCGTGTGTGTGTGTGCGTCTGTGTGTGTGTGTGTGTGTGTGTGTGTGTGTGTGTGTGTGTGTGTGTGTGTGTGTACATGTTTGGCCTAGAGCTAGCGATCTTTTAGCTGCTCACCCTTCACTCACTTCCTCCATGCCTCCTCCCTCTCTCCCCTGTCCCTTCTTCCACTTCTTCTCTCCCCCTCCCAAATCAATCGCTCTCATCTATAATTCAACAGTTTGCCTTCAGCCTTTAAAATATACACCATAGTAACCTCCTCCCTTGCTTGAAGTCCGTCTAGCCCCTCATGTTTGCCCTCACCTCCTCTCTTCTCCCTCGTTTCTTTGCCTCCTTTGCGTAAGACCTCTGACAATATTTGTGTTGAAGGCAATCATGTTGTAATTTAATCTCATCATGGATCCAAACTGGCATCGTGGTGCCTGATTCGTGCCGTGGTTCAGTAATCCCTTCATCTGTGTACAACTGAGATGAGACGAGGCTGTAATATAGTTGCACACAACTGCATTTAAAGTCTTGTATAAAAATGGTTGGTTTGCCTATCTCTTAGGCAAACCAACCATTGTTGGTTACAACCTGCCCAATCATTCAAAACTACAAAATAAGGCCCTGTTTGTATTTTTTAAATTATTATTCTTGTTATATTATTCTACTATTGTTGTAGTAAAATGGTTATCTTCTTCATTTTCACCAAGTGAAGTTACCTTACAAAATATATTTGCCCCAATTTTCAACTCCTGAACATCAGTATATTGATATTTAACACACAAACACAGCTTTTTCTGTAAACGTTAGTGATCCTTCAGGCTATACGGTTGCTGTTGGTGGCCCTGTAGATAATGACTGTCTGCTGTGCTGCCTTGTCACAAACTGATGACACCAGTGTCATGTAACAATGATGTGATGAAACTTGTACAGGTCCATACCTGTGCTGAACAAGTTCACCGTACAGGTTATTAATACTCAGTTCATCTCAGCCCTGGCAGACAGAACACATCATACAGACTGGCTATCACCACCCTGGCCTGCTCTGTCATTTAAATATGCAGAGATGACAACAATGACAGCATTAATAGTAATGATAGCAATATGAGGCTAAGCCCTCTTCATCATCATCATCATTAGCATATCTCCTGGGAGATGGGATGTGATTGACAGCTAGTTGGGTGGGTTTTTTTGGGAGGGGGGGCTGCAGCTCAGCTATCAATTACCTCTGTGCATATCAACCATCATTATGTAAAATAACTCTGCTCGGCTCGGCTCTACTCAATTCTCTTAAGTCTTGTTCCCTCGCATAACTCTCTTTCCCTCTCCCGTGCATTTCCTCCCTCCCTGCCTCCCCCCCCACTATGCCTTTTTTCTTTCCTTTGCACTTCATTTCCCTCCCGACCACTCCCCCCCCCCCCTTGCTCTTTCTCCAGTGTGTCTAGGTTTCTTAATCTCTCTACTCGTCTTCTGCACTCTCACACTGCTACTTTCAGCATTGCTCGTCCATCGTCTTACCAGGTCCTCCCTTTTTTTTCTTGGACATAACACCATAAAGTTACTTTATACAATAGAAGTTCACTCTCAAGCACAAAAAGACAGATCAGATACACAAGACTCATCTCAGTAATGAGGTGGTTTTGTTGTCCTGGGATCATACTATAACAATCCCAGGACAACAAAACTGAGAGGTTGACATACAATGTGTTTGTAGAGCTCAAAATGGTTGGTTGAATGACATTAATGGGAACAGTTTTGTTCCCGTTAATTTTGTTTTGTTCCCAATTAATTAATAATTGAAATCATTTTCAAGCAAAATTGTCAGTCGTCTTCCTTTTCCTGCTTGTGTCGTGAGGACTGGATGTAAGGTTTCACGTCAGCAGATCGCAGATTTGGAGATTAGTTTGGCTGTGGCAGTTTGAATTTCCAAGTTATGCTAGAAAATCACATATTATCGAACCAAGACTAACATGGGTTTCCAGTTATCTTTCTAAGTAAAATGAATTCGTCTTCTTTGTCAGGTTCCTCCTCATCTCCTTGCTTCTTTCTGTCATTTTCACTTGTAAAAGAGAAATAAAACACTTGACCAGTTTAGAAACTAAAAAAGACCTAAACATACCACACCTCTGGTCTGTAACTCTAAATTTGGTGACAAAAACCACAACAATCTTTAAATCAGACAGATTTAAAGTGTGGGACTGTCCCTGCACTGTGGTTCAAACCCTGTATCAGCAAGCATTATCTCTGCTGAAGTGCTCTTCAACAAGACACTACAAGGGCAAAGAAAAAAAACGAACATTTCCCTCACAGGAAGTGATAGATTATCACTTTATTATTATGATAACAGTCGATTAGAGGGCGTGATAGTATTTCCTATCCCTGTTTTTCCTACTCCATGACTACTCAGATAGCGGGCACAGGGCCCAGAAATGCTATCTGATGTCACCACATTAAACAATAACAAGCGCTCAGTGTAAACAGGAAACAGGAAGTTGATCTCTGACAGATCAACAGACTGAGAGGGAAACTCACACCGCACTTATTAGCTATTTCATATGACAGATTGGAGGGAAAAGCATGTTTAACTTACAGTTTTTTAAACTCTATTCAAATATTTCCTTTGCTGTGTTTACACGCTGTTCACAACCAGGCCTCCTCTTTGTGCAGAATGGTGTTATTTTGTGGAGTGTGCAACCACTAACTGATCAGTTACTGGCAGTTACAATAGGTACACAGGCATTAGCAAGTTGTTTCCCACACACACACACACACACACACACGTAGAGAGCGAGAGAGCGAGATAGTGAAAATCATCAGTCTGTCAGAAAGCTCTGCCAAGAAACTTGGCAAGCAAGTGAAATAAGACATCTAAAGAAAGCAGGGAGACAGCGCAGAGACAGAGGAGGCAGAAGCAGTGAAAGCACTGATCTGTTGTTCGGTTTGTCTGCACTAACTGACTGCTTTCTCCACCTGTCAGCAACAACACACCGTGCATGTATGTGTGTGTGTGTGTGTGTGTGTGTGTGTGTGTGTGTGTGTGTTTTGGAGAGTTTTTTTCTCCTCTTCCTCGGCAGCATCGTTATTCTTGGCTCAGTAGAATTGCAAGTCTTTAGGGAATAAAACGGACACAGACATTCAGTCTTAGACACTCACACTTTTTTTTTTTTTTTCAAACACACACACACACACACACACACACACACACACAGAGCTGGAATTCCCCCGGATGTCACCCTTGCCCCGTTGGCATTGTAACTGTTTAAATGACAGGAGAGTAGTCGAAACAAAACCCCCATAATCCCCTTTCCTCATTCTTTCTTCCGTTTGTTTCTCCTTCACACACTCTCTGTATCCTCCTGCTATTCTCCACTGTCTCTCCCTCTACATCCCAACGCCCTCTCCATCCCCTCTCTCTGTCACTTCCTGTCTCTCTCTTCAGGTCTGTGTTAGTCCTATATATTAAATATTAATGTCAGTTGTGCTCTGAGCCATAATTGCCATCTCAGCCTCTGAATAATGGATGTAACTGTGTCGTTCACTACTATACTATGGTTAACAGGCAAAAAAAAAAAAAAAACAAAACCCAGCATCCAACTGTGGTTTGCTGCATTACCGTGGATTACAGGCTGAATAACACTAGCATCCTAGTGTGGTTGATTACATTACCACAGTGACAACAAGGCTTTAAAAAACGCTAGCATTCAACTGTGGATTCCAACATTATGGGTTATGCTGGCTCAAAAGCTGTAGCATGACACCATACAAGATTATCATGCTTTACAGGCTGAAATAAAGCTAGCACTGCACTGTGGTAAACTGTAATTAGCTGAATGGTTGGGTTTCACTGCTTGACCACAGCAGGAAGCTTTTAGCAAAGTTAGTGACTAGCGGGTGAAGTTGAACAATAGCACCTAAAGAGCCAGGCATTTTTCAGGAGCCAGACAGAGTGAATATTGGACTGACATTCATTAGATGGCCAGAAACACGACCCCAAATCAATGCTAACGTTGTTCTGAGTCTGCTATGTTTGCTAAGGCATTAGCCATGCCATTGTATAAGGTGATAACACAGTATGTCACGGCTGTTACAGATTCAACTAGGTATCGTGTTTTTAATATTTCCATAAGACGTCACATGAATCATCACTTTTAAAAGAAAATAAATACCTTTCCATGAGTAGTGCCTTGAATATACTTTGTTGTGTTATTTTGCATCTTGGGTTACTGTGGTTAATCAATGCGCAAAAATTAGACATGAGAGATTACTTGGTGAGAGGACTAAAAAGACTTCCAATTCCAATCTAATGAGATTTTCTCCACAAATTCTTTTTAAAACCATGCTCCTGTTGCTGTATGTTGCATTGGCCTTTTTCTAAACCACTGACACCATCTAATCTTGAGCAAGTGTTTTTTTTTTTCAGTTTCCCATAACCCCAGTCTTTCCCTAAATGGATTCATGCTGTTGTTTTCATGTGCAGATAGTGTACAAAGTAGTGGACATTAAAAAAAAAACCAAAAAACGGAAATGAGCAGAAGCCAAGGTTTTGCTAAATCATCCAGTGTTGACGACGTGTCTTGCAATCGCCACTTAAACTTAAACAGTCGTTAAGATGCATATACGTGGAACATACTTGTTCCTATTTGAATTTATACAAGTACTATCTAAAAATTATGCCAAAAATAATAATCTCGACAAACATGTGAAAACGATAATCTTCTACTTTAGCCTTCCATCTTTCTTTCTTCCTACTTTGCTTTTGTCCATCCTTATCTTTTACATTTTGCTTTCTACCATTTTTACACTGCCCTGTCCCGAAAGTCTGTGTGTGTGTGTGTGTGTGTGTCACAAAGTCTTTGTGTGTTTGCAGCATACAGGACTGGTGTCGGGTCAGCTCTCTGAGTGTGGTACTCACAGTGTAGCAAAGGTCAACAGCGCTGTTATCACTTGAACATGATCGGGTGCCAGAGAAAGGTGGGGGGGAGGAGACTGTTCCCCTCCCCCACAGTCATTCAGACTCTTATAATTGCCCAGTTTAATTGGAGGCCTCTTAACGACCAGTGACTGGACCAGCCAATCAATTCACACACGGTGCCTGAGTGTGTGTGTGTGTGTGTGTGTAGCTGCGGGGCCTTTTTTGTTGCAGAGTTGATTAGGCCAGATGGGGTCAAGTGATGGGGGAAGAGGAACGCATACATACTGCATTAAAATGTAGAATATGTTCTGATGGAAATCAATGAGAGAAAAACGCTTTTACAGGAAATAGATCGAGCAGTATACAGAAATATGAAAAATAATGAGATATCATCAGATCTCTAATGAGATAAGCCAATGAGTGAAATGGTTTGGTTTGTGAATACACTGAGAGCTGGGAATTAATATTCAAGTGATGGGTTGGATGAGACTGTGCTGATTATTTTGGTGATGTTTTAAGTCACTCTTACCTTTATCAGCAGCATTAGAGGTGGTAGACTTTTTCTTACACCTTTGTTGCAGAAATAGTTTAACAGCGACCACGATGGAGAGGTGGAAAGTGAAGAGGTCTTTTTTAGCACTGAGCTTAATGAAACTCTTTGAAGCTGTGGGCCACTAAAAGCATCTTAGGTGACGGTTTTGATGAACAGATGTCTGTATGGTTGGTATCTTCTGTTCAAATGACTACAAGATGAATCTTTTTGTGGTTGGTGGCAGCAGTGAGCTGCAATGTGCCAGTGAAAGAGAAACAGATGAAGCCTCCAACCTGATGTGAACAATGCAGGTTTGAAAACGAATTGAAGAATCTTCTGATACTGATACCTCAACTCAAGGTATCTGCAGGTGCTAAGTATTAGTCTTCCCAAATTTTATATTCGTACACCACACTGTGTGAGTGTGTTTTGACTCATCAACTCTCTGTTTCTGAGTTTCCTTTTCTTTATACTTCTGCTTCAGCTAGATATGTATCAGATATATAACTGCACCTGAACCCGCTAAAAACAATAAAAAGCTTAAAATCTATTTTTCAGATTGAGTATTTTGACATTTTGTTCTCAGGTGTATATTATTTTTCTCAAACTAGATTTTTAAATGCAGGATATTTTTTGGGAGAGGGGTTTTAAAAGGTGTGAACACTTGTTCCACCTCTGCTGAAGTCTTTTCACATTTCAGGCAGAGGAGTGTGTGAGCCTCCCAGCCTCCTCCTTTATACAAAGACGTACAGCGGAGGGTCAGCTGAGGTGGCCATGTTAACGCTATGCTAGTGTTGTGAGAAGGACTAGACAGTGTGAGGTCAGCAGGGGTCACCGTGGCTGTCCTCCGCTGTGATAGGCTGTCACCCAGGGGTGAGGGGTCAACATAATTAGGCATGCAGAATCCCAGCGCCGGTGTTCTAACGAAGCCTGAGCTTGTTAGAGTTAGAGTTTTACACTCAGACCTGCCACTGGTCTGTGCTGCACCGTCTCACACACACATACACTCACATGCCGAATACATGTTTGCACACACACACACACACACACACACACACACACACACACACAAGCTCACACCTCTGCTTTGTTCGGGTGGTCCAGTACAAGGGCTGTCATCTCCCGAACAGTGGAACACCAGGCTCTGCCACAAGGGATTGGAGGTGATACTTGTGAAAAGTTCAGATTTAAGTACTGTATGTAGTTTAGATGGGGGGGGGGGGGGGGGGGGGGGGGTTGTACTTCAGTTTTTGTGGAACTTGTAATTTTACATTTTGGTTGCAGCAGAGAGAGTGCAAAACAGAGCTGTGTACCAATAAATAATGCAACTGAAAGAGGGAGAAAGACATGGAAAATGTTTATATGTAGAGCGCAAGGTACTGTAGAGAAAATATTGCCTTGGATGTGAGGCTGTGCAAAGGTGCTGCTTTTATTGAGCTGTAACACACACACACACACAGATGTAATAAACACAAATGTGGATGCAAGCATGAACGTGCAAGTGTGTGTTATTGTGTGAGTGGGACTCGTTGGCTCTGCCAGACTGGCCAGCTGGCTCACACCAAAACACAACCTGGATGTGTTTGTTAGCTGTTGACGGCCATCTGTGTGTTTGATTTACTCTGTAATATAGATTCATGACATATGGTCCCATTTCAAACACCCAAAGTCAACAGAGTTCCCCCTTTTTTAATGGTTTGACATCAGGATTAGGAGAACACCTCTACAAGATTTTTACAATCTGCCTTTTCACATGTTAATAGTTATTTTGAAACAGTTTCTGAATCTGAACAAGAACTTTTGAGCTTGAGCCATCTTCAAAATAGCAGTAGACCTTTGCACAGTGCTAAACTAAAGAAATAACTGAGGTTGAAGGTCAAGTCTTTGGAAGTTTGCATTCACAGCACTATGAAACTGAAGGTCAAACTTGAGATGTTCTCAAACTTTCACTGGCTCACAGTCGCATATTATACAAACACCAGTTCTGCTTGAGTGTGGTGCTTTATTTGCCTTCTTGTGTTTTCAGCCAACACCTTCATGTGGCATTTCAAAGCAGCCTCAGTTGGTGTGGATTTAAGAACAAAAAAACGCTCCACAAGGAAATTCATTTTGGCATTCCAACAGTATGAAATATTTATTTCTCTATCTGTAGTTGGGGGTTCTCTTTCTACTGTTTGTTGGAGACCGAGCTGGAGTTCACATATCCTGAAGGAAAGCAATCTCTGGTCTAATGTTTAACTGTTAACCTCAAATATTGCCTGTCCTCTCTGTCTCTACAGATTCTTCCTCAAGTTTTTCCTCAAGTGCAACCAGAACTGTCTAAAAAATGCAGGAAACCCACGGGACATGAGGAGGTTCCAGGTAGAAGCCACCTCTATTTTGTCTTGTGTTTGCATGTGCTTCTCTCTCTCACACTCAAGCTGTCTGCATCTCTTTCCTTTCCCCCCATGTGCTCTCCGGACATAACATGTAATAATACACATAACTTTGTGGTTGTTGTAACGCATAAACACAGGAATGTATGTGTGAGTGTTTCTGTGTAAGTAAATAAGCTATCAACACCTTTACAGGAAACATGAGTTCCTCACCCTGACCAGTCAGAACATAAATATATATACAGTGCCTGGTGTCAGTAAGAAGAGAAGAAAGAACGAAAGAAAGAAAGATAGAAAGAAAGAAAGATAGATTTAAGGCAGGGCCGTCTTTATTATTTCCTTATCTTCACAGCCACAACACAACCAGGAAGACACCACTTGACTCTGAGTGGAGACACCGGACGGCCAGAAGATACTGATAGATTTATTACTGTGGTGCAAGTGTGTGTGTGTGTGTATTTCAGCTAGTGTGCTCAAACATACATGTTTGTTACATGTGTGAGGCGTATGTGTGAGTGCGTATGCGTCAGATAGGGCACACGGAGAGTCATACAGTAGCGAGAGTGTGACAGTATCAGCGCCTCTAATTGTGCAGCTCTATTGTAGTGGAACCAGAGAAGACAGCTCTGTTTCCCTGGGAGATAATTAAGGGCTGGACCCATCAGGAACTATTGAACAGAGGAGGATAGACACCACACACACGCACACTCATGCACACACACACTGTATAGCCACAGGGACTCAGTGTGTGATGGTAATAGCAGTGATAACGGGTTACATTTAAAAAGCTTTTCACAGTTTCACGCTTTTAATTCTGCCTTCCAATGATCTCTAGACCCCCCAACTTTGTAATTTCTCACTTTTTTCTTTCGCTTTGCTCTCTTTGTCCCTACTCCTCTCCCCCCTTTTCCTCCCCTTATACCTCCTGTACCACCCAACTTTCTCCTCTTTTATCTCATCACTGTCTTGTCCCTCCTCCCGTCTATCCGTCTGCCCCTCCCACCCCCCATCCTGGCCCGTGCGACACCCCAGGTGGTGGTATCGACTACGGTGAGCGTGGAGGGCCACGTCCTGTCAGTCTCTGACAACATGTTCGTCCACAACAACTCCAAACACGGCCGACGAGCCCGCAGACTCGACCCTGTGGAAGGAACGCCGTCTTACCTAGAACACGGTAACACAAGAGTGTGTGTGTGTGTGTGTGTGTGAATCTGTGTGAGCGTAAGCAGCATGGCCACCAGATGGTTGATGGTTTAATCCTATCAGGTGATTCCTGCCCCTCCATCTGGCTAATCCAACCCACTACACACACGCATACACTCGTGCACACACAAAAAGCATGGTGTGATACTCTGTGTGTGTGTGTGTGTGTGTGTGTGTTGCTAATATCATTACGCTTCTCCTTCATAAATAAGCCCATAGATGTTTTTGTGATTCAGATGAATGCTGATAATCACACACACACTTTCAGGAGAGTTGGGGGGTTTTTTGACAGCAGAGCTTTCATTGTTGTGATATGGGATTGGATTTGAGCTCCCACAATAATGAAATGACATAAAGCTGACTGGATTCATTCTGTTTTTAGAGTATTATGGTACATACTGAACCTTCTGTGTGTTTTAATCCATGTCATATCATTAGTTTTAAACCAAGTAGTAAATAAATAGTAGGGGTTTGTTCAAATGATGGCTCAGTATCACATTGCTTTTAAAATTAATAAGAAATAAAAAGTATTTTGAAAGAAGGCAATAGATAAAGTGACTTGAGCAGGTCATCTTAGTCCGACGACTTGTGAAGTTCTTTTATTGTTGCGTTTGTTCCTAAATGTTAAACAGAACTTAACACTGAGGTTCACTGACAGTGTTTCAGCTGCATCTCACAGTGTAAGGAAACAGCAGAGATGATGTTTGAATTTTGGTCAAATAATGTGAAATGTGTTCTTTCTTTGATGTCAGTACACGTTCAATGTCTAAAATTTCTCAAAAACCGAAGGAAAAAAAATGACGGTTTTAAAGTGAAAAGTAACAAAGACAAAAAGCGATCTAAAACCTCAGCACATATTTGTTTGGTTTATCCTGTCGTTGCACTCAGTAGAACACCTCATAAGGAGAACCCTCACGACTCAAGGACCATTTGGACTCTTTGGTCTGTGAGTCGGCAGTGTATTCTGTGTTTTAACGTTGTGTGCTGATTTGGGCCATGGCCAGAAGCTGAGTGTTGCATGAAGATATATGAGGTGCAGATGCAACAGGGATGAAAAGGCTTCAAGCCAGATTTCCCTCCCTGTTTAGAGACCGATTGGTCTTTAATGGAAACAAATGTTTTGCTCCAATCATGACTTGTCAAGTCATATACTGCAGTCAATACTGTATGTTTCAGTCCACAACTGCTTCATTTTAGATGCATCTCAAATCTTTAAATATTTGTTTTACTCTCAGCCACTATAATCCTCCTCTCCTCCCTGCAGGAGCACCTCCCTGCATCAAAGCCATCAGTCCCAGTGAGGGGTGGACTACGGGGGGCGCCACTGTCATCATCATAGGGGACAACTTCTTCGATGGTCTCCAAGTCATCTTTGGTACCATGCTGGTCTGGAGCGAGGTCAGTTTGCCAACAATCAACATCCTGTCTTGATGTTGTTTCAACCCGTCAGTGGTGTGTTTTTGCCCCCCGACCGTTGGACGTAATTCAATATGAAAACATACTTTCCCTCATGGTCGGGGCTCTTAACTGTGTGCGATCATGTGAATGTTTGTGTGTGTGTGTGTGTTAATGTTTGTCTAAATGAGGTTTGCCTCTTTAATGAGTCCCCACCAACGAGCGGCCCGGCCCTTCTCTACCTTCCTCACGCACACTCCCTCTGTCTCTTTCTCTCTGGAATACTGATCAAATCAGCAGATTTTGATAGCCATCGGCTTTATGCTCACACACACACACACACACACACACACACACACACACACTCAGAAGCACAGCTCACTATCGGACTTTTCCCCAGTGCAACTCTTCTACAGAATGTTTATTTGTCTTCTGACTCCACTCACCGTGTGCGCCGAGCGACTGTGGCTCCTTTCCAACAACAACACCGTGTGTGTGTGTGTGTGTGTGTGTGTGTGTGTGTGTGTGTGTGTGTACATGCTGGCATACATGGATGAGTGTGAGTGTGTGTGTTAAGAGCTGAGGGGTTTGTTTACCGTGTTGAGAGCCACACTTAAACACACTAACATGTGTACAGAGTCTCAGTTCAGTTCAAACTGACTCAGCTCTCAGGCGTTCCTCAGACTGGCTTCGAATAGATTTTTGGCCAACCAAATGTTTCATTTGTACTCAACCTGATTATTGATTCTGAAGTGAGAAAACACATTTTGAAAAATGTGTTGGTAGAAAGTGATTGCACGTTTGCCAAGTTCTGTTTGTCTGTGTCTGTCCCTCCAACCTGCTGAGTTTTCACCCAAAAAAAAAATCAGGCCAAATCATAAAAAACTATTTTTGAATACTAGAAAAACTCACGTACAGCTCAATACATTGATTTGTTTTCACCTGGTATGTAATTCCAGTGAGACTAAAAGACACTGCTGAAAGTCAAAAGTCCAAACTCAAAATAAATTATAACATTATGTGTCTGTAAACAGGATTTCAGTAAAAACATCCATAGACAAGATTTCAAAAGTCCTCTCCATTGGATAGATCCAATGGAAACTGTGTTTGCTGCAAACATCAAATTCACATTCGGGGCCTGTAATCAAATTGATGCAAAAAATGCCAAATCCAAATGTAAACAAAGCTCAGTTTGAGATGCCTTTCACCACATTAACAAATGCAAATGCAATACATCTCCAGCCCACAAACTAAAATAAACCTTCAAGAGGAGCTCCAGCAAGAAAGCTCTTGCAAAACATGGTCAAACAATAAGAAGCAGTAATGTATGAAAACTGGATCCAGGGTCAGATTTACAAAACAATTCTTTGGTTGTTTGCTGCAGATTTGTTTTAATGCATGAAGTAAACACCATAATGCAGCTAAACCAAATCAAGACTGTCTGTTGGCAGAGAAACTCTAAAAGTTATTTCAGTGATTGTAGTGATTTTGTAACTGACCAAACACCAGTCGCCAGTTGTCCTGATACAGAAAGTGCTTTGTCCCGATCAGGTGATGTGTTCTTGTTTACTGACTCTCGCTCCACCCTCTTTTCCTTCCTCCTCCAGTTGATTACGCCGCATGCTATCCGGGTGCAGACGCCTCCCAGGCACATCCCCGGGGTCGTAGAGGTCACTCTGTCTTACAAGTCCAAACAGTTCTGCAAAGGCACACCGGGAAGGTTCATATACACAGGTAGGTCGACACACATACGAACACACATGTACATGCTCTCCATCGTGTGATTTTTCTGGAGTGTACGCTTAGTTTTTGTTTTTCCATAAACGTGTGCTTGTTGTCCTTTGCGTGTGCGCAACTGTGCCTGCATGTGCGTGTATTTGTGTGTGTGTGTGTGTGTGTGTGTGTGAATAGGGTCTAAGAGTTGCAGTTCACTCTCGGGCCAGACAGTGTTGAACTAATGACTGTAGATTAGTCAACGTTAACGACCCACACTCGTTACAATGTTGCCATAATCAGAGGCTCGTTAAAACCAGCTACAATTAAACAGTCTGCTCCTTACAGCCCTCCATACTGAAACTATTAGTGAAATCATCCAGAACACCCAGTTTACAAACACACTCACACACACACACACACACACACACACACATTAACCACTCGCACACACACACACACACGATGTTGGAAAAACGGTGTGTGGTTTTCTGACTGGATTTTTGTCTGTGAATGAGCGTTTTCCTGCTATGTCCAGTGGAGGAGGAGAGAAGGAAGGAGAAGGCATATGTAAGTATGTCCACGAGAGCGTGTGTGCGTGCGTTTGCTCATTTTGCTCACACATACATGTGGAAATGGATGGAGGTGATGTGATGTCTGGTATTGATCCGCTCAACATGGCTCCATCACACCATAATGATGACGTCATTCACAGAGGGAGACAGAAAAGAAAAACAGCCGCCGGGCAAATTCTTTGGGGGTACGAGACATTTAATGACCAACCAAAGATAAAGATGAGGATTTAAACCTGATCAATGCAGGTAAAATAAAACTGACCAAGCATAAATTGTCAGTTTTAATGTGGCCCTTCAAGTTCAGAAATATCTATTTCTGAAATATTTCCTGTTCCAAATGAAAAATGCTAAAAGAAAGCGGGTGAATTTCAATTAACTCAATGAAATGAACTTGAAAATGGAAAGTCGCAATGGAGAATAAATATGTGAAAATACAATAAAATGCAACAACAACACAAAAGAAAAAGAAAGAAAAGAAGAAAGAGGAAGTCGAGCAGTTTGGCTGACTTGACAAAGAAAATAGCTCGAACAACAGGACTTTATTCAGCAATGTTAAATGAAAGGAAATGAGCTTCACAGAGCAAAATGCAATAAAAGAACATTTAGCGCAAGAAATGAGAGCAACAGCTGTGACTGCAGTGAAACGGAATTCCTTTAAATGACTTGACAAAGTTTGAAAGACAACAACAACAAGACAATTGATTTTATTTTTTATTTGAGCTGTGTTGCATGTCGTCTAGATGTCAGAGGTCAGTAGTTTCTTTGTACATACAAAACTCTGCAGCCCGTGTGCCTCCTACAATGTTCTTCAGTCAAAACATCTTTGGTCCGACCCTGAGGCTAGCCGGCTGGTAATTGGTCCGTCTGATGCCCTGCTGCGTCTCCTATTGGGCGGACATGACCTCCTGTGACCTCGCGATTGGCTGATGGCTTCAACATGTGACCCAGGAAAGGTGATCTGTTGCTGCGGTTGCGTGACCCCGCCTTAAGGTCGACTTCTTTCTGGAAGTCAGTGGTGGAAGGTCGCGGCAGTGAAAGCTGATTGGCTGTTGTGGATTTTTGACACTTTAGCTGTGTTTGCCTCTGGGTGTAAGGACCCAGCAATTAAACAGGCTCATGAGTGCACGCGTACAGAACCGAAAAACGCACAATGTTAACACATGCAAAGCAACACTTGCGTAGGGTCATGTCTTACACAACTCACCACACACACACACACACACACACTTTCAAGGAGAGGAGTTGAAAGTAATTGTAAATCAGAGAGATATGAGGGAAAGATGGTGAGTAGTCTGGTAAACAGATGGTCTACCACACACACACACACACGCACGCACGCACAACAACCGTATACACACACACACACGCACGCACGCACAACAACTGTATACACACACACACACATAAAGTTCTGTATGGCTGCTTCATCAGCCTGATGGGAAAAATTAACATTGTCGACATCACACACTCCTATGAACACACAATGGTACAAAGTGACAATCAGTACATGTTCTCTCTCTCTCTCTCTCTCTCTCTCTCTTACACACACACACACACACACACACAGTCAGACTCACACGTATATATATAGATATGGTTGATTTATTATCGATGCAACTGCATAAGAAAAATCTATAGCTCAGCTGTGGAAAGGAAAGTTGTCGCGAGAGCCAAAAGAGCATCACAATTTGAGACTTTTGTCCCTTTTACAAGCAATTTAACTTTCATTTTGCAGACATGGAAACAGCAAATAAGAGAGACTTAAATACAGACGAAGAGACAGACAGGAGAAAAAGGAAAGAGAGACACATATTAAAAAAAAGAGAGACAGAGACAGAACGGTGGACTTTTAAAACCAGATTGTAAAGTATTGATCCAGTCATAAGTGGATCACACATATACTGATACACACATGTGCATACACACATATACAAACGCACAGAAAGTCACAGAGAGGAGAAGGAGTGGAGAGAGAAAGAGATCTCATCTCATAAGGGGAAGAATGAAGCAATAATTCAGTGGTATTGAACTGCTGGCTGGCCAGAGAATCGATCTCACCACACCTCCTCCTCCTCCTCCTCCTCCTCCTCCCCTTCTCCTTCTTCTTCTACTCTGTCTTTTCACCCTCTCTTTCTCCCTTACCCCCCGCTTTCTCTCTGTTTTCCACAGTTTAAACAGTGCCAAAAGACAACGAGAAAAATGTCACTATTGTTTAATACATGCACATAAGAAATCCGAGACGAACAATATCTCTTTCTTTTCGCCACTTTCCCCCACTTCTTTTCTTCTGTCTCTCTCCTGTTCACATTTTATTGCGAAACAGAGAGTGGAGGGTCTGTCCTCATGAAACTTCTATGAGTATTGATCTGCGGGCAGCTCTGGACTCCGAGAGGAAAAGTGAGGCTGGAGGAGGAGGATGAGTGATGGAGGAATGGATGGATGAAAGTGGCAGAAGGTGTAGCTGAGAAAGGGGGGGGCAGAGCAGAAGAAAGGCGGTGTGAGGGGTGGTGGTTGCAGGAGGGACTCATGCTGAGATGCTTCCATGGGCAGCAGGGTGGCAAAATGAGTGAGATTAACCAGGCTCAAGCTTCACCCACACAAAAAGATCGGCTGAAGCTTTGAGGTAAAATAGAACCTACTGGAAAATAAGAACAATGTAATTAATTTGAAACAAACGCTATATAGACAAAAGCATTGGGCCCCCTGACCATTACGCCAGAATGACATTGCATTCTAAATACACAGACAGCGTTTTAACTATAGCAGCTTCCTTTCTTCTGAAAAGGCTTTCCACAAGGTTTTGGAGTGTTTCTGTGGGAATTTTTGCACATTCATGCAGTTAGAGCATTTATGAGGTCAGACACTGATGTTGGACCAAAAGGCCTGGCTTGCAATCTCTGTTCCAGTTCATCCCAAAAGTGTCCAACAGGTCAGAGCTCAGTGCCGGCCAGTCAAGTTTTTCCACACCAATGTCATCTTAACTGATTTTAATTGAGGCTTGTGTATTTTTAATATACAGCAAGCCACAATACCTTTAAGTGTGTTCATGATCCTCTTCAGCACCATGGACAGCTGACATTAAAGGGCAGGTTCACCTTTCATCAAGTCTGTCTGAAAACAATACGCACATGCCCACGTGTGTATTGTCTCACTCTGAGCGTTGAGGCCTCCCATTAGATTAAAATTAACTTTATAATGCATGTTTGAAAAAATCAAGGACTTTTGTGCCAATCCTTCCATTAGAACTGTTAGCCACTGTACATATGGGCATACGCATATTATCAGAGAGACCTGAAAAAGTGTGAACTCATCCGTTAAGCAGACAGTTGCTCTTTATGTCTACTTTGGAAAACGTGGGTAAAAAGTGAAGAGTACTCATTGATATGCTCCTTGTAAATCAGACTGCTTGTCGTCAGGAAACAGGAGCCGGTCTTGTTGATTAGGCTGGATGGTCAGACGCTGACGAACACTAACTTGGTTAGCCTAACTTCCTAGTGACCAAGCATCCAAACATGTACATCTTTCTGATGAAAAGGCCTGGAAGGTAAACTAAAGGGTGAATTAGTGCTTACAGGTTACATGTTAATGGGATGGCTTTCGGGATGTTTTTTATTTCCATACATACAGTTTTCGGCACATCTCAAAGCAGCACCACTGGGAAACCCATCTGCCAGGCCGGACTTAAAGACATTTGATGTTTGTGTGGTGAATAGATAATGTCTGGCATTACCGATGGCTTTCAAAGCTGATGTGCACTGATATTATTTCTGTGCTTGTTGCAGAAAGAAACCACCAAAGAAATCGTTGAAGAAACCTGACCGTTTAGCTTTAAAGTACACACACACACACAAACACGTACACACAGAGCCTCACACAAGCACGTGAACACACACAAACATTTACACACTATCCAGTGCTTTAAGGAACATATTGTTCTATTAATAAAGCGTCGGTTGGAGACTCTTTAGGCTGAAGGTGTCGAAACCACTCTAAGTCATCCTGTTATGTACATTATGTGTGTGTGTTGTATTAGAGCTGGCAGTGTTTAAAAGTCTCCAGAGATGTACAGAGAGCGTGGATCTGACACTGGCAGTTAATTCTGACAGTTGATATCCCACTGACTGTTAGGCAGCTGCTTTTGCCGTTTTGTTTTTCTCAGCCATAGCTGAGTTTGCTCCCCCCCCCCACCTTTAGGATGGTTTGACACATGCTCTCTTTTCCCTGTCCTTTCCCTCCGCTCACCTCTTCTTTTATTGTTATATCTCTTTTTCATCTTCCACCTATTCTTTGCTTTTCTTTCTTTCTTCTCTTCTGTTCTCCTCCTGCGGACCAATCATGTTGTTATAATTATCATATATGAGTATGAACTTTGTCTGGAATTTAAAAAAAAAAAAGCTTCCTCAGAATGGGGGAAGTATTGTTCATGACGGTGTTAGCATCTGGTATTTTTACAGCTCACAATTTATGAAGTTATGCTGCTAACAAATTGAGTGGTTTAAGACATAACAGAAACCAGAAACTTGGGTGTGATGTGATAATAAAACAGACATACATATGAAACATGTGCACACACACACACACACACACAGGCACCAACACACACCTACCCACGCACAAAAAGAAACTAGAAAACAATATTCGGTAAGACATTCAGCTGCAAGTAATTTATCAGTGCTGCATGTGGAAAGTACCAAATATCACTCCAGCTGCACATTTCTCACACACTCACACACACACACACACACACACACACACACACACACCATCATTACAAGTGCCAGGGCTTTAAGAGCCCAACATGATTGACATACTGATTGGATAAAGACTGTGGGAGAACGTAATTGCAACGTTAAAGTGAACACTGAAATCTTTTAGATCATACCTGCAGTGTTATTATCATACAGATGCTTTTGACACCATTAAATACTCCACCAGATGTGTCCATATAGCATTAGATAGTTAAATAGCGCTCCCACTGGTCCGTTCACCTCTCCTGGTATTTAGCAGAGCCGAGCTGAGGCTGAGTCACAAGGTTTAAACCAAATATTCAGGACTAACAGCATGTAGATACCGTGAGAGTTACATTTGTTGTAATTTGGGTGAAGTGACTCTTTCACTGGCGTGACGAGAGGTCTTAAATTATACCAATTTTAGGGCTTTGAAGCTATGTTTCACACCTTCACATAACCAGACCTCCACTGCTGTCCACTGAGCAGCTTCTCTGAAAAAAATCCAGTGAAAATCTCCACCGTCTAGTTGTTGAGATACATTGAGATGTGCAGTTTCCCAGACAGATTTTGAACTGTTGACCTCTCATTCACAAGCTCGGCACGCTAACCCCCAGGCTTCTGTTGGCTCTGAGAAATCGCACTGATCAGGTTCATTAGTTACAGTTTTACAAGAAAAAAAGCCTCCGTGATACCAGCCTGATGCTTGGGAACAAACTGTCACAAAATGGGATGTCATCCTCTCTCCTTTACCCCCAACCGCCCACTGACTGGCACAGATGTTGTGATTCTCTTTGTGTTGATCATGTGTGCAGGCTCAGGTTGATCACCAACAGCATTAAAGGTGCAATGAGTTGCATGTTTACGTATATAATCTGCCGCCATGTTATTTTTTTAAATCTGAATCTTTTAAACAAGATAGTTGAAATCATAATTGGAGGAAACTTTCAGGTCACCCCAATATATATGTTAGTCTGTTAGTCTTTGTGTTGTTCTGCCAAAGAAATTTGTAGACAGACTTGGTCCCTGCTTTCACTGCATTTCACAGTATATGACACCAGTGGGATTTTGCTGGAAATCGGAAGAATTTCTTTACGCCATAAAAGAGATTAAGGGTTCAAAAACAAAGCAGAAGTTCCTAGAAACGGCGGATGTTGGAAATGGAGAGAGGCTGGTGGAAAATTTTATCATACACTCTCCTCCTTCACTGGAGTAAAAATGAGGGAGTGTCGAATGCCCCACAACATCTTTGTGACGTGCCGCGAGTGGGATGCTGGATATTTCTAAAAATGGCTGTAATCAGTATTTTTTATATTTACAACAATGGATCACAGGAATACTTGAATCCACAAGGGAATCTTTCACATAGTTGTTTTGGTTTTACAGCCCTTGATTTTACAGTTGTGGTTCTCTTTCTGTAGTTTCTAGATACTGTAAACAGCCTTTTTCAGGAACAAAAAGCTCTAAATACGCTACCTGTCCATGACCAAATGGCAACTAACAAGCCTTTTTGTTTTCAAATGATGGTGGAGACCAAAACAGAGATACGAGGGAGTCAACATCAGATTTTTCATTAGGTGGACATAAATAAGAATGCTGCTCTATTCTGTATTTACCAAGTTCACCATGTAAGCTTAAAAGGTGCTGGGGTAAGGTTAAAAGGTAAACGGTTAAAAAAAAATCGCTTATTGCAGATTGAGCTGGAGGAAGACGCACACAAGCAAGCAGAAATGATGCCTTGTTGTTTCCATGTTATTCACCACTAATGATAAAAACACTAAGATATCACAACGTGTAGCACATTACGTGCTGCCACTTTATTGCAGTTTACTGCTTTACGTCTTTACAACTTTATTAGATTGATATACACTTTGATTTACCCTACTTCTTACTCAAATTACTTAATTTTAAGGGCAATCCAATGGCCTAACAGTTATGGGGTTACATATTTATGGAGTTATGACAGAAATGTGAGATTGTTAAAATATCTGCAGTGACTTTATGAACTTTATAGTTACACCCACAGATGAAGCATGAGCTCACCACCAAAGTTTTCCAGACATTTCATTTTAAGTGTCTGTTTCATGAGATCCTTAAGCAACTTCTTTGTGCATAATGCAGAAAACCTCCTGTAGCCTGAGAGTAAACAAAAAAAAAACAAACAGATTTTTCCCTCTTTTGCTAAACCTTCCTCTCTCTGTTTTTGTCTTCTGCAGCACTGAATGAGCCAACCATCGACTACGGTTTCCAGAGGCTTCAGAAGGTCATCCCTCGGCACCCCGGGGACCCTGAGAGGCTGCCAAAGGTACAGAAACAATCTAAATTCACCTCCAGCACTTTTATCCGATGCCTTAACTGAACAATGAATTAAACAGAAGCAAAGCTCTGCCTCTTGGTACAACATGACAGATGCTGCAGCTCTTATAGAGATCAAACCTGCAAAGTCTTAGTTAAGCTACACTGAGTTGCTCTGCTATCAAAGAACAAGCACACACGGATGCACACGCATTAATTCCAAACGGAAAGAAGAAAATCATTTAAGTTTGTTTGTTTTGTGTGTGCGTTATTTTTATATTTCCAAGCAGAATATGTGTTTTCAAATCTCCCGTGGGTTGTGTTTTTACCTCTTCATGAACTCCGTGTGCGTGAGCTGCTTAACCCCATTTACAGGGTGAGTGTTTGAACCTTCTCCCGATCAGGAAGTCATATCTGATTATTTATTTATCAGCTGGAGATCAAACAGTGTGTTTAAAGGATCGGCACATGTAAACAATTAGAGCCAAACGATGAGCTCGGCTTTGATACCAAAACCTGTCATCTTGATCGGTAGACGCAGTGTGGTGTTTCAGTGTGCATATGTGTGTGGGGGTAAGTTTACCGACTTGACCTGCTCCAGCTCGCCTATCTGGGTGGGTGGGGGTCATGACCTTTTTGTAAACAGCTGCTACTGATTGGCTCCTCATCGCCTGTGGAGCTGGTCCAGGATTGGCTGTCTCTCTGTGATGTCATTGCGGCCGTGCTGGCACGCTGACTCCTGCACATGTGTTAGCGATCACATGTAGCGTGTTTATCACTGCGGGATCACGCAAAAAAACGTCACACCTCGAACATTTGTAAATTCATTTAGTCTTTACTGCTTTTACTCATTTGCTGTGTACATTATGGTGCTTTCAGGCTCGGCTCATTGTTGTTTAAGTGCAGGCGTTAAAATGCATAGTGAGGACAAATGAGGCTCACATGACTGATGAGGGCTTTTTGTTTAAAAGGTAGATTGTTTATTAATGTTAATTGGAGTAGCCTGGTCAAATTCAGCTCAGTATCCTGGGAAGGATGTCACATTGGCTGTTTGCGCAGCTCAAGGTTTGCAGCCATTCAGCCTTCAGAGTCAGCGCAGGAAGTGGTGCATCTTAAGGGCAAATATTTTCACAATTAACCGATTAATTTTCTATGTACAAAACATCAAAAAAGGTTAAAAAAAAAGGTGATGAAATCAAATGTTTTATTTTGTCCCTGTCTCATTTTTTTTGTTTCAGAAATGATTCCGCAATTAACAAAATAGTTGCTAACTGACCAATCAGTTAATTGACTAATGCTTATTAATGTTAATTTGAAGGTTCTTGTGGGCCAGTTGAAATACCGTAGCATAACTTATACACAGTGACTTCCATGATATGAACTACACGTCTGCGTCTTTTCTGATCTCACTGATTCGTTTGTGTTGTTCTTGAAGGGTCTCGGACAGGATTAAAATATTTGTTTTTAAAGCCTCGATTCAGCCACAACATAAATAGTGTAGAAGGCGGTGAGAGCTTTTACTTACTGTATGACCAGGCCAGCTGTAAGTGCTGCAGGAAATGATGTTAGCGACCCAGTGTGTGATATCATGAGTGATGTTACTTCCACCTTCTGGTAAAGGCTGAGTCAGAGCCAGGAAAGAACTGACTCATTTTTTCATGCTTAAGCAAACACACACACACACACAAGCAAATATACAAACTCTGCACAATTTGTGAGAGACTTACAGAGGATGACACACACCTTGTTAGCACAGAATATGTAATGCTTCCACTTTTTCCTCACTTGATTTCCTCCTTGAAGTGGAGCGTAACCTCTCTCCTTGTCAGATTTATTTATACAAAGGATCATTTGATCCACTCTCTTTGGTCAGACCTGCATTTTGAACTCAGTTCCCATGAAGCATGCTGGGAGAGTGTAAAGGAAGTGGTCACTATTTAACTAGTTGGCAATATATCTTGGTTTATTATCATTCTTAAGGTTCTTGTTACACTCCACTGCACTACAGACAGTACTCTTCATTAAGCCAAATTACTCAATGTGACAATAATCTGCACAGAAAAGTTAACATTTGCTGTAGCATTTTAATAATGGCAAATTTAAGTGGGAAAAAAAAGAAAAATCATATTTTATCTGAGCTTCAGCCAAAACATTTTATATTGTGGCTGCGCTTGTCACGACAAATGAGCATATAACTTCTACTTAATGAGTCCATAAATACCTCAAGAATCATACTGATATCACTTCTGACCCCAGTCCACCATAAAGCACTTCAGCACTATTAAAAAACAATACTGGCACTGTACTTTTCTAGGCCTGTTTCACTTTGAAATGTATCTTTCTTATTCCCATGGTTAAGCGGTCAAGTTTGTAATAAGCAATATGATGTCACACAAGATAGTTCCAGTCAAAACTACAATGAGAGCCACCAAGCTGCTGGAAATGCAACCAGAGGAGCTGGACGCATTGATCGGGTATTGGATCCAACCGGCGGACGATGGAGAAAATCAGCGCCAAAGCTTTTCGTTCATGCAAGATCAAAAGCACATTCTTGGGGAGCACAAGACATGAAATGCTGAACGGAGAGGAAAATACTTAAACTTTTGAGAAGATTACATTTAAAATCGCCACAGGCCACTTCTCTGTTCAAAACAAGGCTCCTCTTACATGTTTGTGTCATTGTGTGTGTGTGTGTGTGTGTGTGTGTGTGTGTGTGTGTGTATGTGTGTGTGTATGTGTGTGTGTGTATTCCTGGGTAATTCATCATGGTGTGGCCATGTGGTCGATCAAACCCTGAGACTTTATTACTACTGCCCACCAACAACCACTGTGTGTGTGTGTGTGTGTGTGTGTGTGTGTGTGTGTGTGTGTGTTTGAGAGAAAGAGAGATTGTACATGTATTGTCCTTTCTGTGTTGATTGGGATGCTGGATGAAGCAATGTGAAAATATTCTCTCGTGCTTGTGTGTGTGTGTGTGTGTGTGTGTGTATTGATGATGGTTGGCGCCATACACATGCTGCTCAACGCGAGGATCGATCAGCGCTTTTATTGAAGTTATAAGAGTTTGCTATAAGCAGACAGAGACAGACAGACAGGCAGCCAGGCAGACAGACAGACGGCGCAGTGGAGTGTATGAGAGGATTACCAGGGGACAGCCGATTCTATAATTGTTCAGTGAACATTGAGGGGATTTTGCTTCACACACACACACACACACACCTCTGTTTAGCTGCCAGTTTTTGTCACTGTGATCCCTTCAGCATTCATCCATTTGTGCACATACAGTGAGACACACATATGCACAGTGAAGTCTGAAACCACACACACACACACGCATAACACAGACTGTGCTGTTTAAACTGTTGGGGAAACGCTTTGAAGGTACATGAAACACTGGGACTTGAACTGGGAAATCAGGGACTTTTCTGTAGCTTTAGCTGGAGGACTCCAGCTGTTTTATGCCCCAGTTACACACTCCCAGACCTTCAGTGTGTCAAGTTATAGGAATGCTGCAACAAATATTCATTTTTCTTTTTTTTAATGTACTAAATGTTTGCTCAGAAGAATCATTATCCTTAAATCAGCGGCTTGAACCAACTAAACAAAACGTTTAACTATCAAAAACTCAGATTCTGCTTCCAAACTGTTTTATATCCTAATCTGCTGCTCATCACCTGTGTGGGCGATCTGCTAGTAACTCCAAGGGTAAGAAACATAAATGCCTCTTTGGATGCTCAAAGAAATCCATCAGCATTTTTGGTTTATAGTCCCCTCTTCGCTGCAGTGGGAAAAAAACAGGTGGAGTTTGGGTGGAGCTAACTGATTCCCACCCATCTCAAAGCCACCAATCTGGCTATCAGTGTGCTCACACCATAGACTGTATAACATGCAGGTTCATACAGAAACCAAAGCAAATTTTTTTAATGCATCCCCTTATTCTTGTGATCGTGGGAATAATTGTGTTTATTTGGGTTAAAAGGGTGAGTTTCCCAGTCCTCACTCACAGAGACTCTGCTTCTTTCTGTTATGCCTCAGAGTGAAGATAAATATGCTTTTTGATTCTAAACTTTTAAAACATAAACTCCGTGCTCTTCTCAACTCTGGGTGAGCTCACAGCAGCTGTCTGCCACTTTCCAGGGTCATTGTTAATCCAAACACTGGCATCTGTCGCTCTGCTCCAGTCTGTCAGTTAAATTACGAGCTCAGAAAGTCATGTTATTTGTCCAGTATTTGCATAAAAAATTCTTCTAAAGGCACCAGCACCATAAACATAGCCGAGAGGTCAAGTTCAGTGACTTGAAATAGTCCTCAGTGGCTCGCTGTTATTCAAAGTGTCCACACCCTTAATTTTGCATAACATTAAGCCTTAATGTAATATGCATTCATTTTATTATGCTGTAAACTTGTTTATTTAGGAGCTGCAGTTATTGACACTTCTCCATTGGCTTCACTGCTGCTGGCACATTGCTAATTGACAGCATCCAAAACAGAAATGTCTGTGCTTTTAGGGTCGTAAAGGTTGACCAGTGTGTGTGTCACCACCCCACACCCACCACCACAGTTAGACTGGTGACTTCCTCCGATGACTCACTCTGTCACTGTGCGACTCATTTTGATGATGTCATGCATCATATTGAGGTGATGTCATCAGCATCACCAACATGAGTAATCCTCATGTTGCATGAACACATGAAACAATGAAACTCCCTTCCATTCTCTCCCTACCTAATAAACAACACTATATGGACAAAGGTATTGGGACACCTAATCAAATACATAGACACTGATATGGAGTTGGTCCCCCCTTTGTAGCTAAAACAGCTTCCACTCTTCTGTGAAGGCTTTCCACAAGATTTTGGAGCAGGAATTTTTGCCCATTCATGCAGTAGAGCATTTGTGAGGTCAGACACTGATGTTGGACCAAAAGGCCTGGCTCACAATCTGGTTAATCCCAAAGGTGTTGGATGGGGTTGAGGTCAGGGTTCTGTGTGGGCCAGTCAAGTTCTTCCACATCAAACTCATCCGACCATGTCTTTATGGAGCTTTGCTTTGTGCACTGGGACACAGTCATGTTGGAATAAACTGTTGCCACAAAGTTGGAAGCATAGAATTGTCCAAAATGCTATGGACAAAAAACAGCCCCGTACCACTGAATACCTGAATTTAATCATGAAGAAGTGTGTCTCATTACTTATATAGTGTATATCAGTGTCTCTGGCTCTTAAGTACGGAAGTCGACACGTGAATATTCACATGACCAATGAGAAGAGATGAAATCTGAAACCACACTTCCCGACAGTCTCATAACAACAGGAGAAGATGTTCCCCAGAGGGTGTGTGTGTGTGTGTGTGTGTGTGTGAGTGTGAGTGTGTGTCTATACTTGTATATACTGTATCTCTGTGTGTGTCACTGTGCCCCCCATCCCTCTCAGGCTACATGTTAAGTATGACATCATCTCTGTGCAAGGTGTGACCCTGCATGTACAGCATCCCTAATGGGACATTAGAAGGGGATCAAGTGACCAATGTATCAGCATTAGGGAGGAATAAGTCATGTGTGTGCGTGTCATGCTGGCACACGCACATCACCACACATTTGACCCCACAGATACTCAGCTCAGCGTTTTCCGGTCTTAATGCATACAACATGTGTGTGTGTGTGTAATGTATGGTTATCACATTAGGGATGGTCATAACTCAGACAGTAAAAGCACGTAGACTCCTCCTGTTATTCTTTCCCTCTCCTTACTGATCTGTCTTTTCTTTCACTCATCCATCACCTCACCCTGCTTCTCTGCCCGACTGTCAGCTGTCCCGTCTGTCTGTACATTTAACTGAAACAGACGAGAATAGATTGTATCAAAAGTTACAAAAGTCTTGATGAAGAGTAAAATAAATTCAGTCTAGGTAAAATTATTTTTAAAGATTGACAAGACATGACAGGGAGTTGACAGACTTGTCAGGCGTATATTCCATAAATATTTGACAACAGATGAAGACCATGTGGGACAATCAATATGAATCAAGGCAAACATTAGAGAGTAAAACTTTGAAATCGAGCTTTATTACAGCAATTACAGGAATCAAATAAAATGGCAACAATCTGTGATTAAAAAAAACACTTCAGGGTTCTTTCTGTCACTCAGTTGTCATAATTCATCATTAACTACTGCAATGGCAAGAAGCAGCTGATGTACAGAAACATCAGGAGGTCAGTCCTGACAGTAAGAACTGATTTGCTCATTTACATATAAAAAGAAACCCTCAAACATTTAGGCTAAAACTGGACTAAATATAATCTCAACACACACTTTGTTAGCAAACTTCATTCGCTGATGAAATGACATGCGGTTGAAGGCCCTGCAAAAAGCATAGTGAGTGGACCTTAACTCATTTTGATCATATTAACTGCAAGGTCAAGAATGAACTTTCTCCTTGGATAAAATTAGGTTGAAAGGTATTTTAGACATCTTGGTTACGTTCTGTATAAATACTGTTTGAACAGCTTTTCAAAGACCATATTTTGATGTTTATTTGGCATTGAAGCCCTCGGAATGCAGTTAAAACATATCTTGGACATCTACATAACACAACATTTTTGCAACATCACGCCACTAACTCTACGCAACAGTTTTAACTGCTACTGTCGATAAATTTAGCTCCCAATTTTCCCAAAAAATGTGACAGCAGTTTTGTTGCTTTGATTAGATGCCTTTTTGTTGTTGCTGTGGGCTATCCTGTTGATGAAAATTTAGACCCTCAGGACATCAAAGCCAAATCATGTTAGACTTTTTAATCATTTTTAAAATGTTAATGATGCCCGCGAGATGGACAGCAACACTTTCATTCTTATTCATATCAGCACAACGCAGCTGGAAACCTTCTTCATTCATATTGAGCAGGAGATAATCCAAACAACAATGCTTTCTTATTTACAGAAGCAACCTGGGAGAGATTAATTAGACGATGTGACTTTGTCTAAATATGAAAAGACGTAAGCAGGTGGAGTGTTCACAGTGCGTCGGCACTCAGAGACTTTGATTGATGCAATGTAGCAGCAGAAGTCTGCAGACCTGATAATGATGATGTTACCAGAGGATCATCTTTCCTTCCCGTTTATCAGCCACTGCCTTACTGGAACTGCTCGAACATTCGGGATCAGGTTTCTATTAGAGTGTGTGTGTGTGTGTGTGTGTGTGTGTGAGCGAGTGTGCGTGCATGTGTGCCCAGTTCACCAGTCTAATAATGAGAGGTTAACAGAGAGTCAGTCTGGCTATAATGATGTGTAAAAGATTGAATTTAGCACCATGGATAGGCACACTGAAACTGCTGACTGGCTTTGTGATCGCTCATATCCTCACTCACACATACACACACACACACACACACACACACACACACACACACACAATGATGGAGAGGCAATATGTTCCACTGGGCACAAACTCACAGGAGAGCACACATGCAAGCCAACCATAAGTGTGTGTGTGTGTGAGTGTGAGTGTGTCACATAGTGCAGGTTAATACTGTGAAGCACAGAGTAATTTTCTCTCTGTCGCCGGGTGGCCTCACGCTGTGGTAACGACAACACATTAACTGTTAAACAAGACACCTTAGACCCCAGGGTGAGAGCTGAGAGAGGAAGAGGGTGGGCAGGTGAGGAAGAGAGGAAAAACAATAAAGAGACTGAGAAGAAAAGAGAATTGTAGCAGGCTTAGTGGGTGAGGGAAATAAGACACATAATTCCCAATGTGGAGGCAACATAGGAGGAAGGGAGTGGTGGAGGAAAAGGTGAAAATGGAAGTCGAAGTGGAGGAGGAAGAGGAGGAGAAGGAGGAGGAGGATACTGAAACATCAAATTCGGCAATAATTGATTCATTCTACCACAAGAGATTAAAATAAAAACGAGAGAACTTCACAAACACTGGCAAATTTTAGATCATATAATAATCAGTATGGGGGGAGAAAAATCAAAGATGTTGCCCATTGAAGGATCATCTGGGTTTTCACTCCAGAACTGCTCATACTCGGATCATTGTGGTCTCATTTGAATGGCAATGCACAGCAAAAAAGCCTACAGAGCACTTTAGATTTACTTTAGAGTATAATTTAAATACCTGTCACTTTAAGATGTCATTTAGACACGCGGGGGAAAAGACACATAAAAGCACTTGACTTGACAGCAGATAATCTGCCTTTTAAAGCAGTGAAGAGCAATTTGTTTATCATGAATAGATGGTGAAATGAATGTTGGTTGATGGTGTGATCGGGGGGAGGATACAGGGGAAAGAGAGAGATTATATGTCTGTTTTTTTTAAAAAAAAATAACTTTTAAGCTTGATTCTTTGTGCAAATTGTGCAACTGCCTTTATGTCCTCATGTGCATCTAAAACCTCGATTCAACTCGTTGAATTATCGTCTGGTTGTTTTTTCAAACTTCAAGAAAAGAAAAAAGGAAGCTTATGTTACATGTGTTTGTTGCAAGCAATGCAGGCCTAATTCTACCTTCATCTCTCTGTCTCTCAGGAGGTTATTTTGAAGAGAGCAGCCGATCTGGTTGAAGCCCTTTATGGTTTGCCCCATAACAACCAGGTAAGGGACAAAACACACACATGCAAACATCCACAAGGAAGGCAAAAAAAAAGGGGGGAGTTATGTTATTTTAGCTGCCACGTTTGTGGTAATTCCTTTTTTTGTGCTTTCGTCTTCCCGTAGGAGATCATCCTGAAACGTGCAGCGGACATTGCAGAAGCTCTCTACAGCGTTCCACGAGGACACACCCAGCTGTCCGGCTCCACACACAGTGGCATGATGGGGGTGAACTCCTTCACCGGGCAGCTGTCCGTCAACGTCTCCGAACCCACACAGGCCAATCAGGGTTAGACTTTCCAGTGTTTATCATCATAGTGGAGATTCATTTTAATGGCAGTGAGTTTCTCATTCGACGTACGTCACCCCTTCTGAGCGAGAAACGACATATTTGCAGGGAAATCATCATCAGTGCATCATAAAAGAGGACAAAAACATGTTATACAGCGTTAGCACGTTTTGAGATATTCACCAACAAACTGACAGTCGCTGTGTCTCAGTTCAGGGGCCACCATGTGTGTTTCCACTGCTCAGATATTCTTTTTTAGTAAATTTTCTTTCAGTTCGCCTCAGCCATTGAGAAAACAAGTCAAATTCCTGATCATGTTTTTCCCGATGCAGAAATCCCAGATTTATAGTCTGAATGATCTGTGCTCGCGTCACTTTCATCACACGCTCCTCTTCCTCTCCACCACGCGTCCTGCAGGTTTCGTGCGCAGCAGCAGTAGTGTGTCACCTCATGGTTACGTGCCCAGCACCACGCCTCAGCAGACCAGTTACACCTCAGTTACCAGCACCATGAACGGCTATGCTAACAACACCGGCATGACCAACTTGGGAGGCTCGCCCACTTTCCTCAACGGCTCTGCGGCCAACTCGCCTTATGCTAGTGAGTGTGTACAAACCTTCCACAGACCTGGATATGCATACACACACTCAAACACATACACCTGAGGAGAAATAACTGTTTTACAAGATGTGAATGAAAGAGCTGAGGTTTTAGCTGCTACATAGAAAAAACATCTACCTGTACTGTCAGAAAACATGAACATTTCAAACTGAACTGTCATCAAGGTACTTCAAAATGGAGTTCACATACTGTACCTACCAGTTTAATTACATGTGCTCAGCACTGCATACATGCATGTAGATCTCAGATCCGCCTTGCGGTGTTTCCCCCATGGGGCTCTCTGTCTCTGTGTCTTCAAAAACAATCACCAGCTCACAGCTCCATTTGGTCCTCCCTCCTTCCCTCGCGGCCTTTCATCTGACAGCCACTCCTCTTTCCTCTCTGTTGGTTAATTGTGCCCCTTTTTTCCATTTAGCAGAAAGGAAGAGAGAAAGGAAGAGAGAGAGAGAGAGAGAGATGGGAAGTAAAGAGAGGTTCAGAGAGTTGTGCGATTTTTATTTGTTTATTGATATTTTTCTCTTTGAAGATGGTAATGATGAAACAATTAAGATGTGAACGTTTGGCTTGACCATAGGCATGAAAATGCAATTTTACCAACCTCCTCCTCTGTGAAGACTTCTGACAAGACCCCGGCTGCAGCCACAGGAGCATTAGTGAGGTCGAGCACTGGTCTGGGTCACAGTCCGGTTGTTTAAATTCATCCCAAAGGTGGCGGATAAGGTTGAGGTCAGGACTCTGTGCAGACTAGTCAAGCTCATTCGCACCAAACTGTGAGATAAGCTTATTTTTTTATGGTACTGGCTTTTTTGCACATGGCTATTGTCATGTTGAGACACCAAAGAGCCTTCCCCAAACTGTCACCACAAAAAATATCCAATATCCTAGTCATAATCCTAAAACAACCCCAGTCTAAAGACCTCAAAAAGACATGGTCTGTAGACTTTAGGTCAGTTACTATCTCCCCAAAAGGCCAACTTCATGTCGCTTTTTGTCTAATTCTAAACAGGTAATGCATATTATTCCTTTTTGTCTCATGTGATGTAAAGAATTTCTAATGGAACTTAAGAAACAATAAATTGGAGAGTTGTTTTCGATTAATTAACCATAATAATCCACCATTTTCCTCTTCTTCAACCCACCTCCACCCCAGTTGTCCCATCTAGTCCCACCATGGCTTCCTCCACCTCTCTCCCCTCCAACTGCTCCTCCTCTTCTGGCGTCTTCTCCTTCTCTCCGGCCAACATGGTGTCAGCGGCCGTCAAGCAGAAGTCCGCCTTCGCTCCAGTGGTCAGGCCTTCCTCCTCGCCTCCGCCCTCCTGTACCAGCGCCAACGGGCTCCAAGGTAATTTAGCATGACGGCAGCCAGTCAGACAAAGGATGCTTAGAGGGACGACTTCACCTGATGAAGCTTCTCTGGCAGATGATTTTAACTGTTCTGCCACTAGAGTTCTTGTTACATGTCGTTCTCTCGCTCCTCTCAGAGTAGTAGGTGCATATATATATATATAGATATGTGTGCATAAATTCTTTAAATTGGTCCATATATTCTTTAACTCTGATGATCACTGTTGTGTTTTTTAGTGAAATGTCTTAACAGCTATTGAATGGATCACCATTAACTTTCACACATGCATTCATGTCCCCTCGAGGATGAATTTTAACACTGCAGTGATCCCCTTAGATTTCATCTAAAGTCATTAGGTCAAAATTTTATCCAAACCTACAAAACTAATGACATTCCCTTTAGCATTAACTGTTCCTTGAGTTTAGAGCTGAGCAGCAAATGTTGCCATGATAACCCACTACACTAAGATGCATTTTAGCATTGTCATTGTGATCGTGTTAGCATGCATTAGCATTTGGCATAATTCACTCACTCTGAGTGAATTAGAAGTTGATGGCACTGACACACTGACTGCATAAAAACCACTTCTGGTAATTAACGATCCACACAGTCGAACGTTTCACCTAATTATCAGCTCTCAGACAAACATTTTGATCTGAACTGACATGAAATCCGGCAGGTTTTAAAACCGACAAAGTGTTGTTTTCTGTGAGGGATGAGTCCTCAGTTGACACAGATGAAAATATCTGATTTTTTTCTTGCCTTGTGCAACGTGATGTGATACAGTGATACAAATAAAATGTATGCAAATACAGTTTAATACGTTCACATGCCAAAGCGACAAATATATTTGATTTTCTCACATACTCAGTATCAAAGCGTGCATTTTAATAATCCTCCCTGAGCTCCTCCATAAGACTTTTTTTTGTGGGAGATCTACACACTCAACCTTTCTAAATTAAATGGACAAATCTTTGGCGGAGGACAAGGTTGATTTTGGGTCTGCTTCGTCTTCTGGATTAACAGTTTTTTCATTCTCTCTCCTCTCCCGTCCTTCCTCTTGACTTTTAAACCCTACTCTTTTTATTCCTCTGATCTTTCACCCTTCCTTTGTCATTTCTTCCTCCCGCTCTCTCTCTCTCCCTCCTACCTGTCTCTCTCTCTCCCTCCTACCTGTCTCTCTGCCTCTCTCTACCAGATCAAACATTTGTGGACTCTAGCAAGTACTCAACCGCCAGCTCCCTACAAGGCCTGGCCTTCACCTGAAGTATGTCCCTCAGCCATTTCTTTCTTCAAGCCTGTTGACTAACTGCATTTGCAACTTTCTTCAAAATGATTCATTTCGATTGTTTAATAGTTGTCTTTAATGTTTGCCATCTTTTATCTTTGAATGACATTTCACTCACTATCATTTTCTTTTATTTTTCACGTCACACTTTCTTTGTCTATCTTTTTTTCTCGCCATCTTCCGTCTGTATCATCATCACTTCTGCACCCTCTTCCTGCCTAACTTATCCATCCACATCTCATCCCACAGCACAGATAACCATTCTGTTGCCTGGTAACTGCTCCCCGCCTTCCTATTGGCTGGGGAAAAAGCTAGGAAGTTAAACCAATGAAAAAGGGGGAGAAAATAAATTTAGAGAATTTATTTCTTGACATCGCTGACTTTGTTTAGCTGTGTGTGTATGCACTGTGTGTGTGTGTGTACAGAGAGCATGTGCGGGGGTGTGGGAACTCAAAGCTCAGTCTCAAAGCACAGCTGAAATAAACACACACCACTTACAGCTATGCACACACACTTTGCTCAGTCATACACACTCAGTGATCACAAACTGGGGGCCTACTCAGGAGCGATCAGCGGTGACAGCTGTTTGACTCTGTTGACAGTTTATGCTGGCAGTATACCTGCCCTATGGTGTGTGTGTGTGTGTGTGTGTGTGTGTGTGTGTGTGTGTGTGTGTGAGAGAGAGAGAGAGAGAGAGAGAGAGGGATATTCCTGAGACAAAACAAAACGTTTTGTAGAGTGTTGTCATGCTGGTCCTGAAAAATATTATTTTCTTGTCTTAAAAAATTCACTCACAATGAAATATAAAACCATTTGTTCAATCTGTTGTGTGCGTATGTATGGTGTGTGGCCTCTCACATGTTGACACCCACCCCCTGGGTGTCAACATACACAAAACACACACCATACACGCCATGATGCAATCTGTCAGGCACACACACAAACACAAGCACCAATGTCAACTGTTCCTGTGCTGAAAAAAAGTTTGTGTGTGTGTGTGTGTGTGTGTGAGAGAGAGAGAGAGAGAGAGAGAGCATTGCTAAGAGCCAACTTAGATGATGTGTCCCTGCTTGAATTTACTGATTTATTTGTCTATTGATGTTTTAAATGTCGCTGCAGTCACACAGCTGCACAGATGGGAAAACATATTGATGTATTTACGAGGGAATTTTTTATGATGATGAAAATACTTGGCCATGTTTTAAGAACTTTTTTCTTCCTTCTCTCCCTCTGTTTCTTTTCCCACCCAATAGCAATCCCGGGAATGATCGTCCCACCCATGTAAAGGTGTGAGTGCATGACTGTGTGTGTGTGTGAGTGTGTTTGTGTGCGTGCATGCGTGCGTGTGTGTTTGTGTGCGAGTTGAATCAAGCACACTCACACCGATCCTGGCGGAGGATTTCGGTGTGAGTCAGACTCCAGTCGGGGATGGAAGCAGCTGTCCTGATCTGAAGGAACAAACCCAACTCAGGCCCTTTCTAACACAAAAACAACTCCAAGAAAACAGATGAAAAACAAAAAAAAAAAAATCAACAAAAAAATATATAAGACTGTTTGCGAGGAAATAAGTTGTTTAGACTTTGTACACCTTGATGCTTTTATAGGAGAACGGCCACACCTACATTATGACTCTCCACGGACACAGGAAGTGTATTTATTTTGGAGAGAACCCACTTTTTCCCTTGAGTGATTGTTGATTTGTTTCGTTTCTTTTCATGCAACAGTTAACTTGTGATAATCATCTTCTAACTGTATCTCACACGAAGGGATTTTCTATTTATGAAGTTCGGTCATTAATGAAGGAATATAATGTGAAGAATGCCTGAGGGTGATGATGATGATGATGGGTAAAAGCAATGCTGATGATGCAGTCATACAGGGTCAGATCCAGCCAACACAGACAAGCCAAATCAGATGCACATACAGTACTTTCACTTTGCCAAATCCACGCCACCATTTCAGCACAAACGCTTCACTTCTTCTGCATTGGATCACTCAGCTGTCTGTGAATGAATCCACAGTTTTAGTCATTCGAGAAAGAAAGATGTTTACTTTAACTGGCTTTAAATTTACCTACACTGCAGCTCCAGCGTGGTAAATTTTCTAGACAGACAAAAGCAGTCTTTCAGCCAAGAGAGAAAGAAAATTCAGTCATTTAACAAGCCAAAAGGAATTCATTGCCACCAGTGCAGCGTTAATTCAGAATAGATTTGACCGTAAAAAGGCCATAAATGTCATAAACTCCTTCCCCAGAGAGGAGTGTGTGATCACTGGGTGCCAACAGTAGCTTCACTTTTGAGGGTTTGATCCAACAATTCTGCCACCGAGTCCGTCCATCGGCCCTGTTGCCATATAATGTGTTTTAAAATCAGACACAGCGACCGCAGTAAGAGGGAGAACATGTCTTAAAGACTGATGCCTTTTTGACTTTGATTTTGTTGTGTGAGAGTTGCCTTCTCAAATTTTTGTCTTAAAATATAAATCCTTATTTTTGTTTTGCTTTTCTTTTTGGTTTGCCGTGTTGTTAATATTTTTACTGTGATTAGCCGGCCAATCAGATTGTGTTTCCTTTGTTACACGCCCACTCATCTGTGACTGACAAATTGTAGTGGGGAAATTATCCAACGGTGTGTCTTAAATGCTGCGCTGCAAAGAATGTCAAGTCTCTTCAGCTAAATTTCACTTTGTGAAAACACTCTTTTTCAACTCTGCCCTTGAATTCAGTTAATTTGCCTAAAACTTGCATTCAGTTTTGCACTTCTTTAGAGGTAAAGACGAAGTAAGTGAATGTGAAAGACAAAAATACATTTTTGCAGCGCAGGACAATTAGCCAGCGAGATGTCTTAAATACTGGTGAATGAGAAAAGTAGCTGATGGTTTGTTGTCACTGCTCCCTCAGCCCAGCAGCCCACACAGCTCAGA